>NC_065591.1:55906441-56570941 GCF_024542745.1 Macaca thibetana thibetana | reverse complement strand
TAGAAAGGTGTGCTTACAAAACTGGATACTTGTAACAAATTCTTTTGCTTAAAGAATGTCCCCCATTCTTCTGGGTTATGTGATATTATATCAAAATTATTTATGGAGCAATAGACTCATAATGTGCAAATATTGGTCAATATTCTTTTAGATAGAGATTAAGGCTAGAACTAAGAAGGTCAATATGAACTTATTTTCTTTACTTTTTATTTTTTTAAAGCCAGTCAAATTTAGCAGTGGGGACTTTAGTGACTTGAATGTGGATGTTAAATTCTGATAGCCCAGTATCATAGGAACTAGCCAATACCTTTTTCTTAAATAGCCGTTTTATTTTTTTCTTCTTAAGTATACTTTTATCTTTTTAAAAATGTAAATATTAGAAGCATTCCTTCTTTCCTTATTTATTTAGAGACAAGGTCTCACTCTCTAGCCCAGGCTGGAATGCAGTGGCATTACCACAGCTCATTGCAGCCTCCATCTCCCGAGCAGCTGGGACTACAGGTGTGAGCCAACCCGCCTGGCTAATTTTTGTATTTCTTGTAGAGATGAGGTCTTACTTTGTTGCCTCAATGGTCTTGAACTCCTGGGCTCAAGAAATCCCACCCAAAGTGCTGGGCTTATAGACCGCTGTGCTGTGCCGACTTTAATTTTTTTTTTTTTTTTTGAAACAGAGTTTTGCTCTTTTGCCCAGGCTGGAGTGCAATGGTGCGATCTTGGCTTACTGCAGCCTCTGCCTTCAGGATCAAGTGATTCTCCCACCTCAGCCACCCAAGTAGCTGGAATTACAGGTGTGTACCACCGCACCCAGCTAATTTTGTATTTTTAATAGAGAAGGGGTTTCACCATGTTGGCCAGGCTGGTCTCAAACTCCTGACCTCAGGCGATCCGCCCACCTTGGCCTCCCAAAATGCTGAGATTACAGGTATGAGCCACCGCGCCCAGTCCCAACTTTAATTTTTAAAGCAGTTGTAGGTTCACAGAAAAATTGAACACAAAGTAGAGCTAATTCTCATATACTCCCTGCCCCTATATGTGCATGGCCTCCTCTGCTATGAACATTCCACACCATTATGGTACTGTGTTAGAACTGATGAACCTGCATTGACACATTATCACCCAAAGTCCATAGTCTACATTACGGCTCACCCTTGGTGTGTTATACATTTACATTCTGTGGGTTTTGACAAGTATATAATGACATGTATTCATCATTGTGATGTCACAGAATAGTTTCACTGCCTAAACATCCTGTGCTCTGCCTATTCATCCCTCCTTCTTCTCTAACCTCTTGCAACCACTGATATTTCTGTCTCCATGGTTTTGCCTTTTCTACAATGTCAGGTAGTTGGAATTATGCGTATAGCATTTTCTTTTTTTTTTTTTTTTTTTTTTTTTTTTTGAGACAGAGTCTTGCTCTGTCGCCCAGGCTGGAGTGCAGTGGCACAATCTCAGCTCACAGCAAGCTCCGCCGCCCGGGTTCACACCATTCTCCTGCCTCAGCCTCCCGAGTAGCTGGGACTACAGGCGCCCGCCACCACGCCTGGCTAATTTTTTTTTTTTTAATTTTTAGTAGAGACAGGGTTTCACTGTGTTAGCCAGGATGGTCTCGATCTCCTGACCTCGCGATCCGCCCGCCTCGGCCTCCCAAAGTGCTGGGATTCCAGGCGTGAGCCACCGTGCCCGGCCACATACAGCATATTCAGATTGGCTTCTTTCACTTAGTAGTGTGCATTTAAGGTTCTTCCATGTCTTCTCATGGCTTGAAAGCTCATTTCTTTTTAGCGCTGAATATTCCATTGTCTGGATGTATCACGATTTGTTTATCCGTTCACCTACTAAAGGAAATCTTGGTTGCCTCCAAATTTTGGCACTTATGAATAAAGCTGCTATAAACATCTGCATGCAGGGTTTTGTGTGAACATAAGATTTCAACTTATTGGGTAATTATTGTGGAGCACAATTGCTGGATCATATAGTAAGGGTATGTTTAGTTTTGTAAGGTTGCTGTAACATTTTGCATTCCCACCAGCAATAAAAGAAAGTTCCTGTTGCTCTACATCCTTGAGAGCATTTGGTGTTATCAGTGTTCTAGATTTTGGTCATTCTAATAAGTGTGTGTTGGTATCCCATTGTTGTTTCAATTTGCATTTCCCTGATGACATATGATGTGGAACATCTTTTCATACGCTTATTTGCCATCTGTATCTCTTCTTTCATGAGGTGTCCAGGACTTTTGCCCATTTTTAAATCAAATTTTTTGTCCCTTATTGTTGAGTTTTAAGTGTTCTTTGTATATTTTAGATAGCCGTCCTTTATCAGATATGTCATCACCACCATCTAGATCTTCTCCTATGTTATCTTCTAAAAGTTTTGTAGTTTTGCATTTTACATGTAGGCCTATGATCTATTTTGAGTTAATTTTTGTGAGGGGTATAAGGTATGTATCTAGATTTATTTCTTTGCATGTGGATGTCCAGTTGTTCTAGCACCATTTGTTGAAAAGACTATCTTTTCTCCATTGTATTGCTTTTGCTCCTTTGTCAAAGATCAGTTGACTGTATTTATATGGGCCTATTTCTGGGTTCTCTGTCCTGTTCCACTGATCTTTTTTGCCAGTAGCATACTGTCATGATTACTGTAGTTCTATAGTAAGTCTCAAAGGTAGTGTTAGTTTTCTGAGTTTGTTATTCTCCTTTAATATTGTGTTGGCTATTCTGTGTCTTTTGCCTTTTTATAACCTTTGGAATAAGTTTAATATACACAAAATAACTTTCTGGGATATTGATTGCGATTGCATTGAATCTATAGATCAAGTTGGAAAGAACCACCATCTAAACAATATTGAGCCTTCCTATTAATGAACATGAAATATCTCTTCACTTATTTAGTTCTTTCGTTTGTTTAATCAGTTTTGCAATTGTCCTCACATAGATCTTATATATATTTTACTAGGTTTATACCTAAGTATTTCATTTTGGGGGTGCTACTATGAATGGTATTGTTTTTAATTTCAAATTCCACTGTTTGTGGCTGGTATGTAGGAAAATGATTGACATTTTTTAAGAGACAGGGTCTTGCTGTGTTGCCCAGGCTGGAGTGCAGTAGCTATTCATGCAGCGATCATAGCTCACTGCAGCCTCAAAACTCCTGGCTTCAAGCAATCCTCCTGCTTCAGCCTCCTGAGTAGCTGGGACTACAGATACTTGCCACTGCACCTGGTTTGATTGACTTTTGTATACTAACCTTGTATCCTGTAAGCCTTTATAATCACTTATTAGTTCTATTATTGCTGTTGTCAATTCTTCCGGGTTTTCTACGTAGACAATCATTGCATCAGTAAACAAAGATAGTTCTATTTCTTCCTTCCCAATATGTATACCTTTTGTTTCCTTTTCTTGTCTCATTGCATTGGCTAGGGCTTCCCGTACAATGTTGAAAAGGAATAGTAAGAGAAGACATCCTTGCCTTATTCCTGATCTTAGTGGGAAAGCTTCTAATTTCTCATTATTAAGTATATGATGTTAGCTGTGGTTTTTTTGTAAGCTCATTGCTTTCTTTATCTAATTGAAGTTCTCCTCTATTCCTAGTTTCCTGAGAATTTTTATCATGAATGGGGTTATTTTGTCAAATGCTTTTTCTGCTATTGATATTATCATGTGATTTTTCTTCTTTAGCTGTGATGTTATTTTCAAATGTTGAACCAGCTTCGCATACCTGGGATAAATCCCACTTGGTCATGGTTGAACTTAAATCTTTTAGTACTAACAATAAAATTGATAATTTTAGTTATTTTTGTAGATAATTTTGTAGGTGCTTAAAAACTAAATTTTACTAAACCCCAAAACCCCATTAATGGCTCCTAAAACCTCACTTTTATGAATTTAATGTAATTCTGATTTTTTTTGCCAGTAATTTCTCAGAACAAGTACGCCTTCAGGAATTTGAAATCTCCCAATTTATCAATATATTAGTATACTTTTCAGAGATCCACCCCCAAATTCATATATTCTGTCTATACATGCACACACAGATAATTTACACCAATATTTTATAGTTAGATCGGTACAAAACAGTAGTCTCAGAACAGAGTACAAAATGTCTTTATGGCCAGGCGCGGTGGCTCAAGCCTGTAATCCCAGCACTTTGGGAGGCTGAGACGGGCGGATCACGAGGTCAGGAGATCGAGATCATCCTGGCTAACACGGTGAAACCCTGTCTCTAAAAAATACAAACAAAAAAAAGCTAGCCGGGCGAGGTGGCGGGCGCCTGTAGTCCCAGCTACTCGGGAGGCTGAGGCAGGAGAATGGCGTAAACCCGGGAGGCGGAGCTTGCAGTGAGCTGAGATCCGGCCACTGCACTCCAGCCCGGGCGACAGAGAGAGACTCCGTCTCAAAAAAAACAACAAAAAAACAAAGTGTCTTTATATCTTCAATCTCATTATACACCAAAAGAGGGAGGAGGCAATAACTAGGAGACATAGATATACTGATGGATGTTTCAAAAATTATTTTTATTGTTACATTCCAAAGAGGATATAGGAAGAAAAAAGCCAATAATGGTTATACCTTTCAGAAGAGGCACCCACAACCCCAGCCCTAGTTCAAAGCTGCACACATTGGAGTTCAAACAACTGCCTCTCCACACGACCGGAAATGCTGACAAATGTGTATATATTATAAATCCAGGGAGGCTCGGGTTTAAAATAAAATTTATTTATTGCAAGTGTCCAAGTCCTTAGGATTTGTCCTTAAAGGTACTAGAAGATGATGAGTAAGACCACACACACCAAGACTATGTCTAGTCTTTACAGTAAACTAGCAAATGGCCAGTTTGTTCTAGGATGCATTGCATCAGACATCACAGTACATGAAGAAAATCTGCTTTTTGTGAAAAGCCACCAGGCATTTCAGATCCAGTTTACCATGAAGTGCAGATACCCAGGTAATACAGTCAGTGCAAAAGTCAAATGGGTAAGTCAGCTCTTTGATGAGGCTGGCTACACTGCAAAATATAAATGAAACTCAAAAATAGAAGGTAAGGTCTATTTACAAAAGTTCGTTTAGTAAAGTGACTTGAAAAAAGTTTTAACCACTTCCCAGGCATCCCTCCCCTCTCCCACCAAAACAAACAAACAAACAAACAAAAACAACAACAAAAACCCTGAAAATTATCTTGAAAATCAAGTTAAAACTATGTGGTGAAAAAGAGAGTGCTTGTTCCAGGTAAAGGACTTCAAGATAATTTACAGGCAGATTTATTTTTATTAGTAAAAGTCACAAATAGGAAAAGATTTATTGGCTGACTTTGAGCTGTGTGCTTTTAAAAATGTCTCTATTATTACATTAACAAGAAAAAGAAAATCAAGCATGTTTTTGCTTCCAGTTTTGAATCTTCCAGCAACAGTTGGTGAAATCAACAGGGTATTAAAACGAAACCCAGCAAAACCCAGTCAATTATTTCCAGTTGTCTGCCTGTTTCTTTCTAGTCACCTTGAATTCAATTCCCAATTAGCTGAGGACAACATGTCGGTCAAAGACAGACTTTCGCTGCTCTTGGACTTGAAGCTTCCAGCGCTGCTGGGCATATTCTACCTTGTTCAGCACGTTGGCTCGACTGCGGGAGCGGGCTAGCACATCGTGTGCATTTGCAAAAGGCTGGTGATCCTAAAAGTCCAGGAATGGAGAACATTAGAGATGGCACAGTCAGTGTAAAACACAGACAGAAAACAGTCACCAGCCCACCACAGAGATAGGGGTAGGTGGACTTTTCAAACAACAGAGCATCTATTTGGCTAAGCACTCAACTACCAGATAGAGCATGAACTCAAGTACAGACCTAGGTGGTTCAAGAAACATAAGCGATGAGGGAGTATTTGTGAAACATTCCCATGGATCGCCACTTCCAAAGATATTTCCCTTAAAGAAGTGGAGACCAAGCAAAAGACAGTGGTCATCTATGTTAAAGAGAAGGCTTCCTAGGGAAAAGAAAATCTATTTTCATGTTAACATCTCTCCATGTTATAGATATGGAAAGTAGGGTCTTTCCTTGCTTTATTTGATACTATATAGCTAATCTGTGGCAGAGGAAAGATCTGTCTTTGAATTTCGTGTCTCCATTAGAATGGTTTCTTGCCAGCTTGGGGCCACATTCACTCTGGGAGGGTGAGCGACAGATTCTTATCTTGGGTTGTTTTTAATCTCTCCCTGTACCCTCAACACACATGTTAAATGGACTAGCTTCCAAAAGCTGCATTTCCCCACTTCCCCAATCTGTAATGAAGAGAGACACAGCTCAAGTGCTACAATCACCCTCTCTATTCAACAAAGATTGAATCTTCCATTGTTAAGCACCCAGTGGCTTCCATGTAAGTTGCCACCTTAGGAAAGAGGCGATTGAAGGGTTGCCCAGGTATCTGTGTAGAAAACCAACCTATCCTGGTCAAAGTAAACCAGTACAGCTGGATGTTTATAGTCATTACACAGGAAACCATCATGCTAATCTATGAATGAGATATAAATACAGCTGTCTAAATGACAAAAAGCATTCAATAGCAATTTATTGCTTTTATTTGCCTTTTCCTTGATCTTTTTTTCTTGAACCCCATGTTAGCAAAGCTTCTAAATGTTCTAACAGAAGATCCAAGTCACAAGTTGTACCTCTTATACTAAACTTTGCCTCTAGGAGAGAAACATTATTTTGCTGGTGCATGTTTGAAAAAGCTCTATTATATATCCAGGGCAGGAGTCAGCATGTATATGGAAAGCTATATACATAACCACATAACTATATATACAACAATAATTATAGGAGTTAGAACACCTGGTCTTGTTTTTATAGCAAGGCATTTATACAATGTCTACATTTGAGAGACATCAAAGAGATTTTATAAAGAATCTTTCCTTCTCTTCTTTGCCAAAATTCCTTAAACTTTTCACTTTATTTAGGTAATGGCCTGTACAAACCCTAAAACTCAATTTACTTAAAGAGTGGATTTTTTTTTTTTAAGAGATGGGGTCTCACTATATTGCCCAGACTGGTCATGAACTTAATTTTTTTTTTTTTTAATGGGGTCTAGCCTTGTTGCCCAGGCTGGAATGCAGTGGCTATTCACAGGTGTGATCACAGCTCACTGCAGCCTTGAACTCCTGGCCTTCAGTGATCCTCCTGCCTCAGCCTCCCAAGTAGCTGGGACCTATACCTATTTTTAAACTTTTAACCTTACAAATGAAAATAATAAAGGCAATTCCATGAGGCTTAAAATGTTTTTAAAAATGTAAGAAAAAAAAAAAAAGAAGGCAGTCTAAAGTTATAGAATTGTTTGATTTCCCCTTAGGGAAATAAACTGACCCAAGGTCATTTAACAAATTAGCACAAAGACTAAAACTTAGCCTGCCTAACCCTGACTTGGTGTTATATTGTCTCAAAACAGATTTTGCTCAGGTAGATTAAAATGACACTCTAAGAATATGGTGATTCAGTGAATTTGTATATAAAATATCATCCCCTGAGTCAAGGACCAGAGGAAGAAAATATTATCACCACTGGTTTGTTTTGACATAAGCACTACTGGGAAGAAGGATGTACTTGATCAGCAGAGGACCTCTCAGTTTCCTAGTGCTGTTACCTATTCTTCAAGGTAGGGGAGAAAAATCTTCTTAAGGAACAAGTTCAAAAGACTAAACAAACTAGCTAATCCTTTGGGTCTGCTTTCTACCTATCAGAACGAGACTGAACTAGCTGCTCATGGTCATGGATGCGGGGGGAATGCAAATAGAGATCTACCCTTTTTATGTTTGTTCTTTTTCACACCTGATAAAATTACAATACATACAAAACATGTTTTAGTGTAATGCTTTGGTAATAACAATGATGTGTCATGGATATGTGATACAGTAAATATTGTGACTACTTGCTGTGAGCTTAACTATTTGTACTCACTTTTATTTGCTTTATAATGCTCTACACTGAACAAAAACTGAAGAAATGAAAACTGATAATTTAACAAAAACAATTTTAAAGTATATAAATAGTGCAGAACTCACACCTTGGATAAGCAACAGTTTTAAACATTAAAATTCACTTATTTTTGTAGAGTTGTTACCATTAATTCACAGCTCTGGTCAGAAAACCTCCCTCTGCCTAGAATCAGTTTAAAAGACATCCAAGAATCAGCCAGGCCTCTCAGAGACAATGTTCTCAAATAGTCAATACACAAGCAGAATCAATCACTGGTGGACAAAACAATTACTGAGCATGTGACCCCACCAATTAAATGCCTGCCCTACATGTTTTCATCTCTACATCCATTTCTCTTATGTTTTGTGTTATTATCTATTTCTGAAATCAGGAACAGATATTTAATGCTGTAAAGGAAGGATGTAGTTTAAGACTTTCAACGTCTATGCCTATAGATCCACAAGCCGTTCCAGGGTAAAAGGACTTTTGACTGGTTGGCAAGGGCTCACTCTGGGTTTGGCTTTTGACTTGAACCTTAAAACTATTCTGAATTTTACCCATTTTAAGGAACATAGTCCAATATAATAATCCACAAGAAAAAGGAATTTCTAAAAAAAAATTATATATAATAATGAAAGAATGGAAAATTCAGAAACAATCTCATACAGGATAATGATAAAACAAAAATATCCGGCCACGTGCGGCAGCTCATGCCTGTAATCCCAGTACTTTGGGAGGCCGAGGTGGGCTGATCACTTGAGGTCAGGAGTTCAAGAGCAGCCTGGCCAAAATGGTGAAACCCCATCTCTACTAAAAATACAAAAAAATTAGCCAGGCGTGGTGGTGCATGCCTGTAGTCCCAGCTACTTGGGAGGCTGAGGCAGGAGAATCGCTTGAACTTGGGAGGCAGAGGTTGTAGTGAGCCAAAGTCATACCACTGCACTCCAGCATGGGCGATAGAGTGAGACTCCATCTCAAAAAAAAAAAAAAATTCTCTAGGCTATACTGAACAAGTTTGTGGACTATGTCAATTTCTGGACATTTTTGAATAAACGAATATTAAAACAAAAAGTAGACCATAAAGCAATTTATACAGATTATGCCAACTATATATATTTATACACACACACACACATATATACTATATTATAAACATATATAATGTACACACACGTGTGTGTGTGTGTGTGTGATTTTAAAGACAGGAAGAGAATCTGGAGTGATGGCAGTCATGGTTTTATTTTTCTCTAAAGAGCTCAAATTTTTTTTTTCTTTTTTTTTTTAGATAGGTTTCTTGCTGTGTTGCTCAGGTGTGATCACAGTTCTGCAGCCTCAAACTCCTGGGGTCAAGTGACACTTCTGTTTCAGCCTCCTGAATGGCTGGGACCACAGGCATGCACCACCACACCCGGCTAATGTTTTTATTTTTTGTAGAGACGGGGTCTCACCATGTTGCCCAGAGTGGTCTTGAACTCCTGGGCTCAAGTGATCCTCCCACCTTGGCCTCCCAAAGTGCCGGGATCACAGGTGTATGCCCCCACGCCTGGCCCACAGATTTTTTTTTTTAAGCAGTAGAAAAAAAGGAAATATAAAACATCAGCAGGTTATCAAGTTGTACTTCATTAAGGAAAGAACATCATGATCTTCACACTTCCCTTGACGAAAACTCCTCTGCCTTCTGAAATATTTGGTGATATTGACAGGAAAGGAGTTTTAGGCAGGAGGGCTTGAAGAGAAAACCATCTCTGATACTTTTCTCAATGTAAACAGGGAATGGCAATAAAATTGTGCCTTTGGTACTGGAAGCAAAGCCCTGTATAGCACGCTCACCAAAGATCATCAGTTTAAATCACATTTATGGCTTCATCAAGTAATTTCTTCATAACGAGATATATACTGAAATCAGAGCTGTTTTTAGCTTCTCTAGTTGAGGATCTGCTTCAGCACATGAACATCTATATGTGACTATTTTTCACTTGCACTTCACATCAAACGATGACAGGGACTAGCCATGAGCACTAGGGCAGGCTGGGAACTTACCCCAATATCATCATCACTCTGTATCAACTGTGAGTGTCCAAAAAGGCGCCTCTTCAGTATGGGCTCAACCAGAGTAAGATATACCATGTACAGAAGTAGAAGGCCCAAAATGGAGAGATAAATTATAATGGTAACCTAAAGGAAATTGAAAATTAAGTTACATCTTTGTTCAAGCCCATAAATCAGAACTTTGTATGATAATAGTAAAACTGACCGACATATCTGCTAAGCCTATAGGATTTCTATACAAACCAGATAGCAATATAAGAAATAAACTCAACTCTTCACCAAAGTATTATTTAAGAAAAAAGAGAAAAGATCTTTGGGATCTTTTTGCAAGTCTTCAAGACTCCAACTTCACCTACTGCTAATCACTTGTCCCCACTGTGAGCACAGCAGTTTGTCTTTTCTCCCAGCTGAACATCATGTCCTAGATTCAGCTACTCTTCAGCTCAATTTAGATATACAAAAGGATTTTCCAGGCCGGTGATGTTTCCTTGTGACCTTAATTCATGTACTGAGAAAAAGCACAGTGTGACACACCCACTAGAAGGACTACAATAAAATAGACAATACCAAGTGTTGGCAAGGATATGGAGAAACAGCCCTCATACGCTGTGGTGGGAATGTAAAACGGTACAACCACTTTGGGAAACAATCTGGGAGTCTCTTAAAAAGTTAAACATAATTTTACCATTCTAAGGAATTAACCCAAGAGAATGAAAAACATTTATATTCATACAAAGACATGTGCAGATATTCATGACAGTATTATAATAGTAAAAACCCAGACATAATCCAAATGTCCATCAACTGATAAATGCAAATTCATATAGTGAAATACTATTCAGCAATAAAAAGAAACGAAGTACATGCTACAACTTGCATAAACATCAAAAACATTGTGCTAAATGAAAGAAGCCAGTCACAGAAGACCATACATGGTATGATTCCATACACATGAAATATCCATGTATGTAGAGACAGAAAGTAGAGTAGTGATGGACTGGGGCTGGAAGTGGGGATTAACTGTAAATGGGCATGAGGGATCTTTTTGGGGTAGTGGGAATGTTCTGAAACTGGATTTTATTTATTTATTTTTTTGAGACAGAGTCTCACTGGAATGCAGTGGTGCGATCTCAGCTCACTGCAACCTCTGCCCCCAGGATCAAGTGATTCTCATGCCTTAGCCTCTCAAGTAGCTGGGACTACGGGTGTGCGCCACCACACCCAGCTGATTTTTATATTTTTAGTAGAGATGGGGTTCACCATGTTGGCCAGACTGGTCTCGAACTCCTGACCTCAAGTGATCCCCCTGCCTCGGGCTTCCAAAGTGCTGCGATTATAGGTGTGAGCCACCATGCCTGGCCTGATTTTAAAATGTTTTAAATCTACTAATATTTATAGAATTGTATACTTATAGTGAGTGACTGTTAAGGTACATAAGTTGCATATTTTTTACAAATCTGTTAAACAACAGTACAGTGAGGATTTCTCTAAAGTTCAGCACCTGCTGGAGCAAGAGCTCTTCCACAGGGTCAATCACTGCAGAAATCTCTGTGACTATTATAACTAACCACCCCAGATTCCCCACAGGGCCTTTTTGGGGGAAAAGGAATGGGAAGTGCCATGTAAAAAAAATTTGGGCCAGGTGTGGTGGCTCACACCTGTAATCCCAGCACTTTGGGAGGCCAAGGTGGGTGGACCACAAGGTCAGGAGTTCGAGACCAGCCTGACCAACAAGGTGAAATCCTGTCGCTACTAAAAATACAAAAATTAGCCGGGCGTGGTGGTGCATGCCTGTAATCCCAGCTACTCAGGAGGCTGAGGCAGGAGAATTGGTTGGACCCAGGAGGCGGAGGTTGCAGTGAGCCGAGATCATGCCACTGCACTCAAGCCTGGGCAACAGAGTGAGACTCCATCTCAAAAAAAAAAAAAATGTGGAAGAAAAACCATTAGCCACTATAATAAAGTAACTGAAATCATTAGAGATACAAACAGCGATGAGAGTTATCTATATCCCATTTACTACAGCAACAATCCACAACCTTTTTGGCACCAGGGACCAGTTTCATGGAAGACAATTTTTCCATGGACCGGGGTGGTGGGGGATAGTCTGGGGGTGATTCTAGCACATTACATTTACTGTGCACTTTATTTCTATTATTATTACATTATAATATATAATGAAATAATTATACAGTTCACCATAATATAGAATCAGTGGGAGCCCTGAGCTTGTTTTCCTGCAACTAGACGGTCCCATCTGGGGGTGATGGGAGACAGTGACAGATCATCAGGCATTAGATTCTCATTCTTATAAAGAGCACGCAGTCTAGATCCCTCACATGTGCTGTTCACAATAGAGTTCATGCTCCTATGAGAATCTAATGCTGCTGATCTGACAGGAGGTGGAACTCAGGCGGTAATGTGAGTGATGGGGAGTGGCTGTAAATAAGATGTAGCTTCGCTCACTTGCCCACTGCTCACCTCCTGCTGAGTGGCCCAGTTCCTAACAGACCGCAGACTGGGCTGTGGCCTGGGGGCTGGGGACCCCTGTCCTACAGGAAATGAAGAGGGGAAATCTTAAAATCCAGAAGTAATAGTTCTAGAATAATTACTATATTTAATTTTTTCAAAGGGCTGGAAATGCAAGGAGAGGAGGGTTTATAAATGCTGCTCTCTCGGCCTCTGGCACACATGGCCTACACAGAAGCTGGGATCTCTTTCTGGAATATGCTAATTACACATAGGGCATTTTTGTGCCATTTCACATATCTAACATACCCTAACTAATCCACAAACCATCTCAGTGAGGCAGGCAGAACAGGCCCATTATTCCTTTTGGGGTGGGGGTCCAAATTTTCCTGTCTTGTCTAGAAACCATGCAGAAACAGAAAAGAGGTAGATAGACAGACAGGTATATATAGAGATATATATTTTACCTTGATTGTGACAGAGCTTCTTTCTTCATATTTGCATTCACAGCGTAGACAGTATGCTTCTACATCAGGCCCCCGCACAGGCATAGGCTCCACAACATGAAGGCAATCACTGAGAAAACAAAGATAAAATGCCGCTTAAGCCCAGCTAGCTCTTCTGCTCACTCTGACCAAAACTTTCCTGAAATCCAGAATAATCACTAAACTTACCCAATGAAAGAGCATAAAAAACAAATAATAAGATAAAGTAAAATAATTTCTGCTCTCAATATTAGCATTTTGGTAAGTTCTAATCATTTAAGAAGCCACAAAGACACATATATAGTAGTGTCTATTTTCAAAGTTGCTACTGTTAACAGTTACAAAAATGCACCCAAAAAATCCCAAATGGGATGAAAAACTACTTAACAAATCAAGTCATCTTTAGACTTGTTTAGTTACTAAGCAAAACTACTTTTTTTTTTTTTTTTTTTTTTTTTTTTTTTTTTTTTTTTTTGAGACGGAGTCTCGCTCTGTCGCCCAGGCTGGAGTGCAGTGGCGCAATCTCGGCTCACTGCAAGCTCCGCCTCCCGGGTTCACGCCATTCTCCTGCCTCAGCCTCCCGAGTAGCTGGGACTACAGGCGCCCGCCCCTGCGCCCGGCTAATTTTTTCTATTTTTAGTAGAGACGGGGTTTCACCATGGTCTCGATCTCCTGACCTTGTGATCCGCCCACCTCGGCCTCCCAAAGTGCTGGGATTACAGGCGTGAGCCACCACGCCCGGCCAGCAAAACTACTTTAAATGGTTTAAAGTGATATGGGGCACTGTTCAAATAATAAGATTATCTCTTTTGTGAATTAACATCATTCTTTTTTGTTGTTTTTTAAGAGACAAGGTCTTGCTCTGTCATTTGGGCTGTAGTGGAATGGCGCCATCATAGCTCACTGCAGCCTCAGACTCCTGGGCTCAAGTGATCATCCTGCCTCAACCTCCAGAGCAGCTATAATTACAGGAGCATGCCACCACGCCTGGCTAATTTTTAAATTTGTTGTAGAGATCAGGTCTTAGTTTGTTGCCCTAACTTGTCTTGAATACCTGGCCTCAAGTGATCCTCCTATCTTGGCCTCCTAAAGTGCTGGGATTACAGGTGTGAGCCACCGTTCCCAGTCAACATCATTCTTAACTGCCAGTGTGGTATATGAATGACTAATCACGTTTAACAGAGTGGTAAATTCTGAAACTCTCAAAATTGAACCCTCAAAGCCACACACAGGAGGAAACAATCACTTTTCTTAATGAGCAAATCTGAAAAAGCAAGGAGAAATAGAGTTAGAATAACAAAAATATTTGAAAACAAAAACTGGTTATTCCAAAGAACTAAATAAAAACTAGCAAAAGGATGAATGTTTTTGTTGAATGTTACTTATTTCCCCGACACCATTTTCAAGGCTAATTATTTATGGTTTATGTAAACACAGTGCTATCAGATTTTTCCTAGAAATCTGTCAATTCTAAGCAATAACTAAATTATTATTCTCCTCAACTATTAAAAGTCTATGACTCTGATCACCTTCAGCAAAATAGGGAGAGCTTTCCTGTCCTCCTGCCAGCTGTTGGACAATTTTCTTTCCTTTTGGCATCTCTTCGTTAGGCATTCCTGGCTGCCTCAAGCACTCTACTACACCATCCTCTTACCTTACCCATTCTCTTGGGGACGCCCAGTACTCTAGGGTGATTCCTTCTCTTTCCCTACCAAAATGTACTTTTTGGAAACAAAGTTACAGCTTGGTGGGAGGAATAAGTTCTAGTGTTCTGTATCACTGTAGGATGACTATAGTTAACAATAATATATATTACAGTTTCAAATAGCTAGAAGGAGGATGTTGAATATTTTCAACACAAAGAAATGATAAATGTCTGAGATGCTAAATATTCTGATCAAATCACTGTATCTTATATGAACTATCACTATGTAGCCCATAAATATGTACAGTTATTGTGTCAATTAAAAATTAACTTCAGCCAGGTGCAGTGGCTCATGCCTGTAATCCCAGCACTTTGGGAGGCTAAGGCGGGAAGATCACCTGAGGTCAGGAGTTCGAGACCAGCCTGACCAACATGGAGAATCCCTGTCTCTACTAAAAATACAAAAAAATTAGCCAGGCATGGTGGTGCATGCCTGTAATCCCAGCTACTCAGGAGGCTGAGACTTGAGAATCGCTTGAACCTGGGAGGTGGAGGTTACGGTCAGCCAAGATCGTGCCATTGCACTCCAGCCTGGGCAATAAGAGTGAAACTCCATCTCAAAAAAAAAAAAAAAAAAAAAAGTCGGGTGTGGTGGCTCATGCCTATAATCTCAGCAGTACTTTGGGAGGCCGAGGCGGGTGGATCATGAGGTCAGGAGTTCAAGACCTGCCTGACCAACAGGGTGAAACCCCATCTCTACTAAGAATAAAAAAAATTAGCCAGGTGTGGTGGTGCATGCCAATAATCCCAGCTACTCAGGACGCTGAGGCAGGAGGATCGCTTGAACCCGGGAGGCAGAGGTTGCAGTGAGTGGAGATCGCGCCATTGTACTCTAGTATGGGCGACAGAGTGAGACTCTATCTCAAAAAAAAACAAAAAAGAAATTAATTTCTAGAAATTCATCTTTTCATGTTGTGTTCCCTCTGAACTGTGGCATTAGAAAAATAACCAAAAATGGTATATGATAGAAGTTGTTAGGTTGTTTTTGTTTTGTTTTGTTTTTTGTTTTTTGTTTTTTTGAGACAGAGTTTCACTCTTGTTGCCCAGGCTGGAGTGCAATGGTACAATCTAGGCTCATTGCAACCTCCGCCTCCCAGGTTCAAGTGATTCTCCTGCCTCAGCCTCCCAAGTAGCTGGGATTACAGGCATGTGTACCACACCCGACTAATTTTGTATTTTTAGTAGAGATGGGGTTTCTCCATGTTAGTCAGGCTGGTCTCAAACTCCCAACCTCAGGTGATCCGCCTGCCTCAGCTTCCCAAAGTGCTGGCATTACAGGCATAAGCTACCGTGCCCAGCCCAAGTTATTCTTAACAGGTAATTAGGTAGTAATGAAAAATTAAATGAAAAATTAAATTTTCACTGATAGTATTTCAAATACGGGTAAGGCCCCACAACTTTCACCATGAAAGTGTGTGATATCTATTCCAAATATACAGAAGACCAGGCATGTACCCAATTGGATGCAGGCACAAAATGGGCAGAGGGAACTATATCCCATAAGAGGGGTTATCTATCTGAGGATCAGAGAGCTCATCTAGCATCACACTTAGAGAAGGTCACAGAGTAAAATCGTATTTGAAAAAGGATCAGGCCACGCATGGTGGCTCATCCCTATAATCCCAGAGTTTTAGGAGGCCATGATGTGAGGATCACTTGAGGCCAACTTGAGACCAGCCTGGGCAACACAGTGAGACCCAGTCTCGACAAAAATAAAAATTAGCCAGGTTGATGGTATACACCTGTAGTCCCAGCTACACAGGAAGCTGAGGCTGGAGGGTAACTGGAGCCTAAGAGATCAAGGCTGCAATAAGCTATGATCGTGCCACTGCACTCTAGCAATAAAAAAAAAGAGAAAGGATCAGAATCCAGGACTCCTGCTTCCTATGTCATTCTTTATCTCTGAACCTCGGGAAAATGAAACTTATCTCCTATTTAGTTTCCTACTTCAGCTTCAGAAGCGTTGGCAACAATACCTAAGAATGACTTGAGAATTTTAAGTGCTAAGTATTGAGTATTTCTTCTGAAGGACACATACATTTTAATAACAAAAAGATATTGAGTGCTGTGCAAAAGTTGTGCCCAGCTGGAGAGGAAGCAGAAAGGTTGATTTTGGCTGACCAGTCGTTACAAACAGAGCTAGACCTAGTCAGAGCTTAATCACTTAAGAAACTAGGCAACACCTCCCCCTAGTGCCAAAAGGAACACATCATTAGCTTTAAATCACCCCAAACACACACCAGAGCACTCGAACTACTCTTAAGTTTTACGTCAGCCAGCATAATTCAATGAAGACTTAAAGATAAAAATTGGACAAAATGAAAGGCCTAGAAAACAAAAGGTAAACTATATCGAGGCCCTCACAGATACCGGAGGCCTCATAAAGCCATAAATCTGGTGAATCATAACTTGCCTGTCCTTGTAAAGTCAGTTAAAAATTTTCAGTGCCAGTTGGGAACCTATCCCCAGAAAAATGCTAAGCTGCAGGAAAGAAACAAGGGAGAGAGGGAAGAAAAACCCCAAGAAAGCCTTATTCTCAATTGTTTATTTTCTTTGTTTGTTTCTTTTTTTTTTTTTTTTGAGACACAGTCATGCTCTGTCACCCAGGTTAGAGGACAGTGGCACAATCTCAGCTAACTGCAACCTCTGCCTCTGCGGCTCCAGCGATTCTCTGCCTCAGCCTTCCGAGTAGCTGGAATTACAGGTGTGTGCCACCATGCCCAGCTAATTTTTATATTTTTAGTAGAGTCGGGGTTTCGCCATGTTGGCCAGGCTGTTCTCGAACTCCTGGCCTCAAGTGATCCACCTGCCTTGGCCTCCCGAAGTGCTGGGATTACAGGTGTGAGCCACCATGTCCTGCCTCAACTGTTTCCAAAGATATTTTTACTAATAACCAGGGATGAATGACATATGGTCCTGTCTGAGTCTGAAATAACAAGAAGTTAGTGAAAAAATTAGTGCCAAACACTTGAATAGTGATTTCATTTGCTACGCAAAAGACAGGCATCGCATTTCTTAACTGATAATAAACTGTAAGCACTGAATAAATTCAGAAAATTATAGAAGCAACATAAAGATTTATTTGAACATTCTTTTTTTTGGAGCCGGAGTCTCGCTCTGTCACCAAGGCTGGAGTGCAGTGGCGCAATCTCAGCTCACTGCAACCTCCACCTCCTGGGTTCAAGCAATTCTCCTGCCTCGGCCTCCCGAGTGGCTGGGATTACAGGTGCCCGCCACCACGCCCAGCTAATTTTTTTTGTATTTTTTGTAGAGACAGGGTTTCACCCTGTTGGCCAGGCTGGTCTTGAACTCCTGACCTCAGGTGATCTGCCTGCCTCAGCCTCCCAAAGTGCTGGGATTACAGGCGTGAGCCACCGTGCCTGGCCTGAACATTCTTGTATCATATAAAGTAACTTCCTGATATAAAACCTGTAAGTATATGGCCAAATCGCTTGGTTAAGATGACACCACTTATAGTGGAACATAGAGGTTCACAAGAAGTTCTCAAGAACACACTTAACAAATATGAGACTGAACCTAAATGCATATCAGGGAAGAACAGACAGTGGCATCAGAGGAACGAACCATACTCAAAGGCTGCCTTTTCTTTTTTAAAGTCAGGTTGGAATACTGTTAACTGAATGAATTTAATCTTGGTTTCTAACTCTTTGATGGCTATTTAGCTATGAAATCAGGTACATGTGAAAGCTCCTACCATTTGGAACTATTTTTCTTAAATTCCTATCCCATCCATCTTCTACCGTGGTTACAAACCATAAAACATCACAATTCCATGGGAAGGAACACATTCATCCTGCTGTAACACAACTGCATCCCAACTGTTTCGCGGCACACATAGAAAAAGCTATTTATCAGGTCTGCTGGGATAAGCAGAGAAGGCTGCTGGTGGCTAGTCAGTCAAGATCCCCCAGTCATCACAGGCCTGCCTGACTGCCCAAGGGCTGAACAGGTCAGTATCTTGGCACACCTGTAACTTCTTCATTTACACCAAATGGGAAACTCTGACTACATAGCTCATTTCCACTTCTTCTTGAGCCTTTTGATACTTTTAAACATAGCTTCTCATACTTGGCAATACATCATCAAAACCTACAAGTTGTAAAAATTATAACCCAGATAAAGGAGGCTTGCTAACCTTCCACTGAAAAGCAAGAGGGAGAAAGGTCCCTCACCAAAACTTAAGGGAGTACAGGAAGAGAACTATGGGTAGTTTAGGTGCCACAAACCCATTCATATGCCCCCATGAAACTCTGCCTACCTGGGTCTTAGTGTTTTGGCTTGTATACCTTTAGGCCTGCATCATGCACTTAGTGCCTTACTCTTACTTTTTCAAATGGAAATAGAATTTCATATTTTTGCTTCAAATGAAACACTTAAAAAGAATACTATGCATTTGATGAGCATTCTGGGATAACACTGACAATCACAGAAAGAAATGTGACATGTAATTCAGTAATCCAGATACTTACCAATCTTTCTGAGATATGTTCTTATTATAAATATGCCCAGAATTTTCTTTATAGGGAGGGCAGATACATTTACATCTGACATCCTCGAAATTCTGTAACCAAAATGGAAACAGTATAGTGTGTTGACAGTTCATCATCAATATTTTTAAAACTGTACCATATACATTTTGCAAGCATCCTCCACCAAGTATTCTAAAATCATTCATTTAAAACTTTAACTTTGACAGATACAAGTTTCTTAAAGCCACAGTCCTTTATGGTAATACTAATGAATCATTATATATTACATGTGGTTATTTGAAATAATACCTAAAACATGATCTAAGACTTATTAACCATATTTATGGGTCACATGACAATCAAATTATGCTAATGTTATTACCATCTACCTGCCACTAGAAAGACACAGATAGTTGTGCCTATAAATAAGAATGTTCATTACTAAAGGATGGGAAAGAAACTAAAACTTATTCACAAAAAAGGTCACAATTCTTCTGCCTATCATCCTTTCACCCTTTGGTAGAGGGCACTGACATGGATAAAAGGGGTTGGGCCAGAGTCCCATAGAAGGGATGAAATGTTAGAGGCACCTAGGTACAACTAGAAAGGAAGTACACACAGGAAGCAGCCTGACTCTGAGATCAGTTTAGTATACTCTTCCCAGGAAACTTTGCTTCTAATTCCTGGTTGACAGGGAGAACAACTACCAACAAAACAAGTTTCAAGAGGTGGAGGAACAGGTGACTAAGTATCTGGATACAGAAAAGAGATACTTCCTCAGCAAAGGGGAATCTATTTGAGAAGAAAGTGGCTCCTCAGTCCCCAGAGGACCTTGCCCACTCCTCCTACATATAGTGATATGTCTGGCAAAGTTATTGACAATTCACAAACGTATTCAGCAACCACTTAGTGAGCATTTGCTCTGTGTTAGATCTTGTGCTCAATGAGGTGGATTCAGATAAGCATAAGACATGGTTTCTGTCCATAATCAGGACACACCCTAGTAAAGGAGACTGAAAAATAAATACATGATCACAATACATAAAGTTATGAGGCAAGATATGCAGAGGGTGCCAGCAATGTTTTGAAAGTCAGGAGACGTGCTGCTGTCCCTGCTTCTGGTAGGAGGTAGAGATGGTTTCAAAAAGAATCTCTGAATCTAAAACATTTGCCTGGCTGTGACCTTTCCCCACTCCTACATTTAAAGATATTACAAATTAAAGCTCCTATTTTTAAAAATGCAATGTCATTCTGTTTTCCCATCATACTAATGTGAATCCCTTCTGTTTCCCCCCAATGATGAGCTAGCTCATCAAAGAGGAAGCACAGGTATGCATGGAGCTAGGGCAGGCCTGGAGAGCTGGGGCACCAGAGAATGGCATGAGGGAACTAGAAGGTCAAGAAATCGAACCAGGGAGGCCACAACCTCACCTCTGTTGCAGTTTGGTTCTTCCATTACCCACTAAATTATCAGGAAGAGAGAAAGCAAGAAAGGGACCAAGGGACTCGTGGAGGGAGTTAGGTGAGAATATGAAGCAGGTGAGAGATGCTCCGTAGGTCCTATGGGGAGGGAAGTAGGCCAGGAGGGGCAAGTTCCCACCACAGTAAGGGAAGTGTTCAGGGTGAGCTGAACTGAGCCGGCCCTTGACAGGGAAGCCTTCGGTCAGATGCGGGCTTCCTATCATTCTGGGTTGGGGCATGCGAGGCCTGTGAGGCTGGCCCGGAGGGCGCAGGTGGACTGTCAAGGGCTTAGGGTGGAAAGTTAAAGGCTCTCGGAGGTGAAAAGGTTGTCAGGTGTAAGGTGCGTGCAGACGGGGCTGGGAAGGGAAATGTCAGGGCGGTGGGGGCTGCTGTCCGGGCTGTGGGCACTGTCGGGGCTGGGGACGGCCGTGGGGCGCTGACTACCTGGCTGTCGGGGTTGAGGGCGGGAGTGCTGCCGGGCAGTCGGGAGGGGCGCGGCTGGTGGCAACGGGGGTTTGCCGGAGCTGTGAGGCTAGGGGTATGGCTGTCAGGAATGGGCCGAGCAGCAAGTTGGCAGACCCAGTTTCCGCAAGGCCGGTGGCAGGGGAGGAGCTTCCGTCAGGAGCGAGGCTGGGCGGGACTCACCTTGGCGGCGTCTGACAGCTGCGCCAGCAGCAGCACGGACAGCGCCAGGCACGACAGGCTGAGCAAAGAGCCAAGCCGAAGAAGGCCTCCCCACAGGGTCGCCATCGCTGGGGGCCCAGCGGTCCCACAGCCCGGAGCCCCCGCGACCGGCTCCCGGTTCGGGCTCGGGCTCAGGCTCAGGCTCGGGACCCGGCTGGGGATCCTCCGCCCGCACTTCCGTCTGGACGCGAAGGCGTCACCGCGCGCGCCGGGTCAAATGCAAAAAGCAGGCGCCCCGGAAACGGTTCCCAGTGCGAAGGGCAGGGAGGCTGGGATATCGTGGTGCCCGCCCTGGCCTCCCCCAGGCCCCAGGGAAGGTGGCCTCTGGGGTGGCAACCTGGGCCCAGTAGGGCTTTGCAGCTCTTGGATATCTTCCCCGGGCGCAGAAGCTGCCGGGCTTATGGAGTCGCCATTGCGCTGGAAAGTCCTCCCGCCCACGGAGACCCCAGCAAACTCCAAGTGTCACACAGGGCCCTTCGGCGGCCCGTGCGGGCCGGAGCTGTTCGCGCAAAGGCAGGGCGGGTGCTGAGCGTGGAAACGGGGCTGGAACTGGCCAAGCCATGCTTTTCCGGGGTGCTCTCTCCCAGTCAAAAGGTTGGGGGTGGTCTCTGCACTTCCGGTACTAACCTGCCGCCCACACGCTTCCTGGCCACAGCACCCCGTCGGCTTTCTAAGTCTGTGAGCGGCCTTCGTGGGCGTGGCCTCCCTGTGGAGCTCCCGGTGTGCCTCCCGTTGGTCCAGCCTGCAGCTAGGAAGTGGGTCACAGCGGCGGGGCTGGGCTGGGCCGGGGCAGGCTCCGGGAGATGTGGAATTGGCGACACAACTGCCCCAGCAGTATCCTCCGCCTAGGACTCCAAGAGGTGGCGAATTGGGGCGCCACGCCCCGGTAAGGCAGTGCTTGTTCACGGCTGCCGACTGGCCTCCCCAAGGCTGTCATTCTCAGCGAGTACTTTAGGAGTACCTTAGATCGGCACATTCTCCCATTGAAACATTTTTGTTAGTGGAGACAAGGGAGATAGTGGCAAGGATGCAGGGATCATCACAGCCACTAGGGATTTGTTGAATGACCTTGGGCAAATCACTTCCCTTCTCTGGGCTTGTAGTTCTTGGCTCAATATGAGGGAATAGATTTAAAATTATGCCCCCTGTAATACCCCTGTTTTTACCTCTAAGAACAGATTTTTAAAGGTGGTCTTTTCCTAATTTGTGGAAATGTTTTAACAGAATGCTCTCAATATTTTTCGCCCATGTGATTCTTAGATTCATGTGAATCTAACACAAGAAGGTGTCTGATATTGTTCCCAACAGGAACCAGAGCGGCAGGGCTAGATATCCTCTCACGAGACTGCCCTGTGAAGGTGCTGTCACTTTTGATGAATTATCAAGACTTTGTAGTGGGTGTTCTACTGGCCAAAGGATAAACTGGAGACTCCCTGGGTCGAATGTGTTGGTGAGGCACTGAATCTGATTGCTGAAAGGTGATTCAGCTGCACGTTAGGCATCAGTTTAGGGTTGTCTAGGCTTGGCATCTAAAGGGAGTGCCTGCTGTACCTGAAACCTCATAGGTCTTCTCTTCCGAATTGTTTTCAAGGCCTTGGGGGTACAGAGGCTTAGAGAAAATACATAGTTGTGCCTCAGACTGATGGGCCTCATCTGTTTAATGGAGAAACACCAACCACACTCAGTCTGGGCAGCATTTTAGAGCTCCGTGGTATAACCACTATCTAGCTACATGTGGCAATTGAGCATTTGAAATGTGGCTAGACTGAATTGAAATGTGCTGTATAAAATACACACTTAATTTCAAAGACAGTATTTTTAAAATGTAAAATATTTCAAAAATTTAAAACTATGGTTTAAATATTTTAGATATATTGGGTTAAATAAAATATATTAGTAAAATATTTCACTTGTTTTTTGACCTCTTAAATGTGGCTACTAGAAAATGTTATAATGCTGTTAGGAAGTGCTGTTCTAGAATACAGAATGTGGCTGCCCTGACTGGAGTGTGACTACGAGATAGTTGCCTGACTGGAGACAATGAAGGCTCAGGCCAAGGTAAGGAGAGGGCTGACAGGGAAGAACTGGCACAACTAGAGCCGAATGTTTGGGGGAGGTATATGTCTGCCAAAAAATGAATATAATTTCAGGTGACTCAGTCGAAGTGGAGGGGTCAGTTTCTCTTGTTCTGCCCTGCTCATATCTAGATAACTCTTACTTTTCCTTTAGGTCAGGGGTCTCCTAAGCCAGAAAACCTTCCCTGACTTTAAGTGCACTCCCTTCTATGTTTGCACAAATCTCTTTAACTTTACCTCATTATAGTAAAATTATGTTTTCACATTTTGCCTTTATACTCAAACCTCCACCAAAATATTGTGAGCTCTCTGAGGGTAAGGACTTTGTCTTATTATCGTTATACCTGGAGACAGATTAAAACAATACAGTGTTTGTGGGGACCAGGGAAAAGGGGAATGGGAGAGGCTCCTCTGGTTAGTCTAAAAGAAAAGTATCAGGCACCTACTTGAGTCCTTATTTGATTTATTTCTGACCATGAGAGGGGTTGCTGAGATGTCCAAAGATGTGCAAATGGCAGGATCTGGCGCACCATAGTAGGCAGGGGAGTGAAGAGTTCTGACCTCGGGTCTTCCTAGACCTTCAGGTCACACGGGAGTTGTTCTGTTTATAGACAGCACTGTTCTTAGTACCCTTCTTCCTCTATTTTCCTTGCTTCCTTATAACTAGGTTTCTCTACACCCTTCCTCAAAAAGAGTGACGTAGGTCCAGGTGTACCCTCCCACCTGGCCTGGGTCCTCTCACTTCTTTGTAAGGCCTGAAAAATTCCCTGGTGGGGGATGGTTAGAAAAGGAAGAGGAACCTTCTTTGTAAGTGTGGAAGTCAGAAGGGGAGGGAGCAAAGTGACAATTTATGTATCTGGACAAATATATCTTGGACCAGGTTTTGCATCCCCCCATGCCCTTTCCCCTCCAGTGATCAAATAGCTCTCTGGATGCCCCTTAATTCTTTCATCCTATCCATTCTGATCTACCCAGCACTTGCCCAGGCAACACCAGTCCAGGAGAACAAATGGAGTTATGCACAGCATTGGTGATTTCCTTGTATTGTGCCTCCAGTGGTTATGGCTGCAGACACACACATCCTTCCAGTTATTTCTGAACATACTCTGGAAATGTCTTATGAGCTCTCTTCTTCATTGTGTGCACCTGCTAGGATGCTCCCTCCTACTCAGCCCTGTTTAGTGGGATTTTTCAGCCTACTGTAAAGCCTACTGCTGCCTGTAAAGCCGCCTAAGTGCATCACTTGCTGGTGTTCACCATGGTAACAACAATGTATGGGGACAGAATATGTTTCTAGAGCTGCTGGTGCCACTACTTCTGACAAGTTACTGGGGTCCCTGAAATAAAACACCACAATGCAGGTGAGTACCAAAGTGGGGAGAATTTTTAGTTCCTTTTAGAGGTGCTAAATCAGTATTGCCGATTTCCCAGTATCTTAGAATACTTAATGAAAACAGGTCAGGTGCGGTGGCTCACGCCTGTAATCCCAGCACTTTGGGAGGCCGAGGCAGGTGGATCACTTGAGGTCCGGAGTTCAAGAACAGTCTGGCCAACATGGTGAAACCCCATCTCTACTAAAATTAGAAAAATTAGCAGGGCGTGGTGGCGGGAACCTGTAATCCCAGCTATTCAGGAGGCTGAGGCACGAGAATCACTTGAACCCAGGAGGCGGAGGTTGTAGTGAGTCGAGATCACACCACTGCACTCCAGCCTGGGCGTGTGGTGGCTCATGCCTGTAATCCCAGCACTTTGGGAGGCCAAGACAGGCAGATCACTTGAGGTCAGGAGTTTGAGACTAGCCTGGCCAACATGGTGAAACCCCGTCTCTACTAAAAATACAAAAAGTTAGCCAGGCGTGGTGGTGGGCGCCTATAATCCCAGCTACTCAGGAGGCTGAGGCATAAGAATTCTTGAACCCAGGAGGCGGAGGTTGCAGTGAGCTGAGATTGCACCATTGTACTCCAGCCTGGGCAACAATAGTGAAACTCTAGTCTCAAAAAAAAAAAAAAGAAAATGAAAACAGTCCCTCCTAAGATTTTCAAATAAATGAAATACCACATTACTCATATTGTTTTATTTTTATTATTACATTAAAAAATCAAATAGTATCACTAGGTTTATAATGAAAAACAGCAAACCCTGTCCCAACCCTCTACACTCTCAGTTTCTACTCCCTAGATATAATCTCTCTTCTTCCAGCTACCTCTTCTGGTATTTATCTCCGTATTTCTAAATAGCATGCTTGTACTACTAGTTCTTAATTTTTCAGTTTGGGCCATTATTTTACTTTTTGTTATAGGAAATACGGTATGTATTTATACTCTGAAGACTGCTAATACACACATGTACTTCTCCATCTTCCATCCTTCTGTTTATCTATATCACCCTATATGGGTAGAGTACTATTCATTATGCTATTACGAAGGTACATAATTGATCCAATTAGCATAATATATTTCCTTTCTTTTGACTGAAGTTAACTATTGCCTTTCTCCATACAGCCTTGTTAAGTACCTAGCATTCAAGTGTCTATAATCAATTTATTCCAAACTGTCCTCTCAAAACATTGAAACACATCAAGTAGTCTATCAGTTTATTTTTTAAATTGGAGACAACTCTCTAGGAGCCCATCATCCTCCTTCACTCCAGACTAGTTTTTCTCTAAGCCTATTGCGCAGCTTTTGTACTGAAATAATTTTATCCTTTCTTCTGTTTTCCACTTCTTTTTGTTTTTCTGAAAGATTTCCACCTTCCAGCTTTTCTGCTGAATTTTAAAAGTTGTTATGTTTTAAATTTACCAGAGCAGTTTCTTGTCAACCTCTCTTTTAATTAAAAACATTTTTTATTTTTGTAATTTAAAGTTTTATTGTAAATTGACAAGTACAAATTAGATATATTTATGGGGTACAAAGTGATGTTATATGTATACAGTGTGGAAAGATTAAATCAAGCTAATTAACATATCCATCACCTCAAATACTTCTTTGTGGTGAGAATACTTGACATTTACCTTCAGCAATTTTGAAATATACAATACACTATTAGTAACCATGCTATACTATTTATCTCAAAACATGTATTCCTTTTATCTAACTGAAACTTTGTACTCTGACCAACATCTCCTTGTTTCCCCTACCACCTGCTCCTACCACCCCTTCCCCCTACTCTCTGGTAACCATCATTCTACTCTGATTCT
Source organism: Macaca thibetana thibetana (assembly GCF_024542745.1). Taxonomy (NCBI): domain Eukaryota; kingdom Metazoa; phylum Chordata; class Mammalia; order Primates; family Cercopithecidae; genus Macaca; species Macaca thibetana. The sequence goes on along the minus strand of NC_065591.1, from coordinate 56,544,371 downwards.
ATGAGTTTTAGATTCTACATTGGGAATCATGTGACTTTGTCTTTCTGTGCCAGGCTTATTCCATTTAGCATAATGTCCTCCAGGGAAGCACTTTCTTGTCCACCCCCTTCCCCTTTTTAAATAGCAGTCTGTTCCATTTGGTGGATGCGGTATCTTATTACTCTAAGAATATTTCTAATGTTTTCTTTTGTTTCTTGAATTGTCTGTGTTGAATTTTTAAGACTTTGTTTCTGTTTTGTGTTGGAAGCTTTTCTTAAATATCTGGAGATCCTTGGCCATCCATTTGTATGTAAGAGTGGGGCACTAGAAAGTCGATAGAAAGTTCTGTGTACACTGGCCAGTAAGGTGGCTCACACCTGTAACCCCAGCACTTTGGGAGGGCGAGACAGGCAGATCACTTGAGGCCAGTTAAAGACCAGCCTTGCCAACATGGTGAAACCCCATCTGTACTAAAAATACAAAAATTAGCCGGGCATGGTGGCACGTACCTGTAATCCCAGCTACTTGGGAGGCTGAGGCATGAGAATTGCTTGAACCCAGGAGGTTGAGGTTGCAGTGAGCTGAGATGATGCCACTGCGCTCCAGCCTGGGCAACAGACCAAGACTCTATCTCAAAAAAAAAGAGGAAATTCTGTGTACATACTCAGGATTTGTAATTAGTAGGACATACTGCAGTATTTTTCAAACTTCTGGTCGCAAACCCATTAGTAGTTTGTGAAATCAATATAATCAGTTTTATTTCCCCCAAATGACAGAACAGAATAGAAAACACCACCTCAGAATACATCATACATAGAAAGGGAATTATTTTATGAAACTTTGGTTTCTTACACACACATATCATATATACATATTATGTACTGGTTTGGTCCCATAAAATGGGAGGTTTTTTTTTTTTTTTATTTTATCTTTTATTGTGGGTGTTTCTTCAAAGAAATTTGAAAAAGTACAACTTAGGATAATCAAGGAGATCTGCAACTGTCAGGACAGGTAGGTCTTTTCTCTTAGAGAGGTTAAGTTCTGGCTGGGCGCAGTGGCTCATGCCTGTAATCCCAGCACTTTGGGAGGCTGAGATGGGCAGATCACGAGGTCAGGAGATTGAGACCTGGCTAACACGGTGAAACCCTGTCTCTACTAAGAATACAAAAAATTAGCCGGGCATGGTGGCACACGCCTGTAATCCCAGCTACTCGGGAGGCTGAGGCAGGAGAATCATTTGAACTCGGGAGGCGGAGGAGGTTGCAGTGAGCCGAGATCGCACCACTGCACTCCAGCCTGGGCGACAGAGCAAGACTCCATCTCAAAAACAAAAAACAAACAAAAAAACCAGAAAGGAGGTAAGTTCTGGAGTAAAATTCTCTAAACTTTTGTCTGCCTGCTAGTCTGATAGACAGTGCTCATTCTTTCAGATATTTGTTGAGGACTTACAAATACTGTTGCAGGTTCTGGATATACATCAGACAAAACTGTCTCCTGGGACTAGATTCTAGTGAGGGAGATAAACAGTAAGTTATATAGTATTTAGGTCTTGTGTTAGGTAACACAGCAACGGAAGGGAAAGCTGAACATACATATATATAGATGCTGGTAAGAGGGTGGATGTGGTAGATGAATGAAATGGAAAACAAGGTCATCATCTGACAGTGAAAATGGGGAAGGAAGGGTTGGAAGAAAAGAGAAGGTGTGAAATAATTTAGGACACAGCACAGCAAACTATAGACTGTGGCCAAATCCTATTTTGGTACAGTCCACAAGCTAAGAATACTTTTTTACTTTTAAACGGGAAAAAAATTTAAGATTTTTTACATGCTATTACATCATAGCATGTAAAAAATAAATGCAACACAAATTTCATTTATTTACATATTACCTCTGGCTACTTTCATGCTACAGTGGCAAAGTTGAATAATTGCAAAAGAGACTATGACCTGCTATGCCAAAAATATTTATCTGGCCCTTTACAGAAAAAGTTGGCTGACTCCTGATCTAGGAAGATGGGAAGGTATATAGAGTAGGGAAATATGATTATCAGGCAGCATTAAGGCCTGAAGGTTATGGACATGAATTTAAAGTAAGACTAATCAGCATAGTTGCTTCACAGAAGTAGGTACAAAGGCAAAGAGCTGGCTTTAAAGTTGTGATTTTGCAAAGTGAGTGTGACAAAAAGGGGTAAACTAAGTTAAAAGTACATGCAAGTTACATGATTATAATGATTGATCCTGGGATTTAAGTTGATTATGACAGGAAGAGAAGGAACTTGGAGATTAGGGACAATGAAAAGGTGGTAGGGAGTGTTGGAGTTAAGTTACTAGATGTCTGGAAGACAGACAGTGGTGGTCAGATAATGAGATAGATCATGGAGGGGTTACAGTTTTTGGTAATAATGAGATAGATCTAAGTTATGACTGAGAGTGAATGGATGAGAATAGTAGAGAACAAGGTCAGTGGAAAACTATTCAAAGAACCTATAGTCAGGGTGTTGAAACAATTATCCCTGTATGTGATTAAAAATCGCCAAGAGTTAAATCAGGAGTAGTGCTGCGGGAAATGAAATGAGCAATGAACTAAACTTACTAAGAAATGAGAGGGGATGACCCAGGGTTTGTAGATTTTGTACATGATAGCAATGAAGAGATATTATTTGATTGTATGCAACTCAAAGCTGAGAGTTTTAAGGGAAGATAGGAGACATGTCTGGAAGCAGTAATGAGGAACAAGAACATTATCTACCCCATCTCCAGGACCAGTAATAGGAGGACTGTGGGAGAAAAAAATCACCTTGAGAGGGCTGCAGTGAAAGCAGTATCCTAAGATAACAGCCAAGTTTCGGACTGCTGGGATCCAAGCCAGGGAAAGGTTTCTGACTCTTCAGAATGCTGAGCTTTAGGCTGGGCACAGTGGCTCACACCTGTAATCCCAGCACTCTGGGAGGCCAAGGTGGGCAGATCATTTGAGCCCAGGAGTTCAAGACCAGCCCAGGCCACATGGTGAAATCCCATCTCTACACAAAATACAAAAATTACCCAGGTTTGGTGGTGCATGCCTGTAGTCCCAGCTACTCAAGAGGCTGAGGTGGAGAATCACTTAAGCCCAGGAGGTTGAGGCAGCAGCGAGCCATGATCACGCCACTGTACTCCAGCCTGGGCAACAGAGTGAAACACTGTCTCAAAAAAACAAACAATGCTGAGCTTTAAATCCCTAAATTCAGTAGGATGTCTCCCCTCAGCTCCCAGTTGTTCTTGGTGGCTCCAACTAGTTCATCTTCCCCAGGAGATAACAAATGAACAAATGAATGAGTTTATAAGGGGCGAGGATCTCAGGACTAACTTACTTCATAATCTTTCAAGTAATCATCTTGTTTTTAGCCCTCCACCTACTCCCTCTTGCTTTCCAGATAACTGATGCCTCCAATTCCTAAGCCTTTTCTGGGGTTCTATGGCACAAACATGCTTGCTTATTGCTAGTAACACTCCTCCAGCCCCCGCCCCAGACTTCTGCTTTCCCTGGTCTACTCAGTTTGTTCCTTGTTTTTTGCTTTCTAGATTCAAAGATTTTGTTGACATTGCCTGGATGCTGCCATCTTTTCTCTCATATTCTTTGTCCTTACATCATTTAACATTCCTTTACTGTAATTTTAGTGGCATTTCAGGAGGAAGCCATGTTTCCAGTCCACCTTTCTTTTTTGTTGTTTTTGAGACAGTCTTACTCTGTCACCCAGGCTGGAGTGCAGTAGCATGACCTCAGCTCACTGCAACCTCTGCCTCCCAGGTTCAAGCGATCCTCCCACCTCAGCCTCCTGAGTAGCTGGGACCACAGGCATGCGCCACAACAACCGGCTAATTTTTGTATTTATAAGTAGAGATGAGGTTTCTCCATGTTGGTCAGGCTGGTCTTAAATTCCTGGCCTCAAGTGATCCACCCTCCTCGGCCTCCCAAAGTGCTGGGATTACAGGCATGAGCCACTGCACCGGGCCAATCCACTGTTTAAAAAGTTGTCAACAAGAGTTTTGTTAAGGGGTCAGACATGTCTGACTGGTTGACTTTTCCCAGAATGCTGCTTAGTCCCTGAAAATTCCCAATAGGTCCACCCACCAGGCTTCTGGTATCCCAGTGGTGGAAACAACCTAGGCTGATTCTGAGTTTTCCACTGCATTTCTTCTTCTAATTGTCACTCTTTTCCATTCCTGTCCTTTCTCTCATCCCTTACCTGCTGATAATGAATCTTATCGTTTCTAAAATTCCACTCTCCTGGGGGCATCCACAGCTGGATCGTCTTCTTCACTGCCATTCCTCAGGCCTTAGAACAGGTCCCCTTCATACACCCTTGTGCTCCAACTGGTATTTATGAAACCTGTTCACTTCAATATACTTTCAGGCCAGGCTCACACCTATAATCCCAGCACCTTGGGAAGTTGAGGCCAGTGGATCACTTGAGGTCAGGACTTTGAGACCATCCTGGCCAACATGGTGAAACCCTGTCTCTACTAAAAATACAAATATATATATATATATATAAGCAGCTAGGCATGGTGGCATGTGCCTGTAGTCCCAGCTGCTCAGGAGGCTGAGGCATGAGAATCACTTGAACCCAGGAGGTGAAGGTCACAGTGAGCTGAGATCATGCCACTGCATTCCAGCTTGGGCAACAGAGCAAGACACCATCTCCAAAATATATCTGATCTATATATAGATCTATATATAGGTATATATAGATCTCTTATGAGAAACTCTTATGAGCTCAGTTTCTGCAGGACTGGGTAGTTGCCTCCTCATTATGGTCAGTTCCAGCATCATTCAGATTCTCTGTCCTTACCCATTTCCAGAACAAGCAGGATGAAAATCACTTATCAGCATAGCACCCACCCTCAAGCACAAGGTTATCCGATGTTTTCAAGGAGTCCAGCATTTCATAACGGAACCCCCTGATTAGTTTGCTAACTGATGAAAGCAGAGTTAAATTCCTGTTATGCAGGCTTAGAGTACAGGAGATTCTATGTCCCCATTTCCTCTGTCCCCCAATCTATCCCTTGGCAAACACAAGTACCTCTACTAGAATAACCATACTCCCTCTTCCCAACCCACTTCTCTTGTTTAAGGGAACTGGCAGTGTTTGTGTATGTCAACAGCATCGGAGTATCTGGGTTCCCTGGAGAGTTAGATTTTCTGTATTAATTACAAATTGGGGGGTTACTCTGGCTCCAGTAAAAGCAATACCAGGATTGAAGTCCCCTCTCGGATTATTATGGTGGTTGGGATTTGCTGGAAGAAGCATAGGTCCAGAAAAGAATGTAAAAAAAAGGTGCTAGAAGGAAAGAATAAGGCCTATAGCATGAGGCTGCCAGAACCTTTGGACAAGTCACTATCTAAAAGCAAGTAAAGACCTAGCTTTTTGTCCATTCTAGTCAGGCACCTGGTGGCGTCTTTCAGAACATACTGGCCCGGCGGTGGCTCATGCCTGTAATCTCAGCACTTTGGGAGGCTGAGGCAGGAGGATCACTTGAGGTAAGGAGTTCGAGACCAGCCTGGCCAACGTGGTGAAACCCCGTCTCTACTAAAAATACAAAAATTAGCCAGGTATGGTGGCGGGCACATGTAGTCCCAGCTATTTGGGAGGCCGAGGCAGAATAATCACTTCAACCCAGGAGTTGGTGGTTGCAGTGAGCTGAGGTCGCACCACTGCACTCCAGTCTGGGTAGCAAAGCGAGAACCCATCTCAAAAAAAGAAAAAGAAAAAAAAAAAAAAAAAGAGCATACCACAACCCTTTAATAAAACGGTCTCTGAGAAAAACAGCTATTACAATGTCCATGTACTTGACACCATGTGAGAAACAGCCTCCAGTAAGTCATTGGCCAGACAGGTAAGTATGAAATAGGATAACACTGTATTATATATAGCTCAGGATGCACTGAAAATAGAAGTTTGAAGCAACAGCTGACAGAAGAGTCTAAGCGATAACACACAGACTAGTTTGTCTCTGCTTCTTGAGAACAGCAGCCTGCAACCTTCAAACAAGCTCATAATGCATGAGTCAACAAGAAGCTATATTTGATTCACAATCCACTTTAATAAAGATGCCCTAGAATCAAAGAACTTGGCATGAGAAATTATGCCCAGGCTGGGGTGCAGTGGTGTGATCATAGCTCACTGCAGCCTCTGAACTCCTGGGCTCAAGGGATCCCCCTGCCTTAGCCTCTGGAGTTGCTGGGACTACAGGTGCGCACCACTGTGCCCAGCTAGTTTTTAATTTTTTTGTAGAGGTAGGGTCTCATTATGTTTCCCAGGCTGGTCTCGAACTCCTGGCTTCAAGTGATCCTCCCACCTTGGAATCCCAAAGTGCTGGGATGTGCTCAGTATTAAATGTCAAGAAGATACTGTTAAAATAATAATTGTGCTCAATAGTTGTGTCTTTATACTATTCTGAGTCTTAGGTTTCTTTTCTGTAAAACTAAACAATACTACCTTCTTTGCAGGGGATAGCATAGTCCCTGGTTTATAGTAAATGCTTTCCTCCAATTGAGTCAAGATATACTTCTCTGCTACCTCCATCTATTAGAAATGCTTGCCTTCTGTTACCAGAAAAACAAACACTTTCCACATGACAACTCTGAAGACAATAATCATACTACCATTGCGCTTTTCTGGATGTGTCACAAATTGTATACATGTCCCTGCCTTACAAATGACATCTCCTATACACAGAGTCCTTAATATTGCTACATTCAATGTATAATCAACTAAAACATCAGTATCATCTTAATGTGAATTTCTGTTAATCCAAGTTCTCCCCCACTATGCAAGTGCAGTAAATATTTTAAAATGAAGGGGTGTGTGTGTGTGTGTGTGTGTGTGTGTATAGATATATATGTATATATATATATATATATTTGTTGTTGTTGTTGTTGTTTTTGAGACAGAGTCTTGCTCTGTTGCCCAGGCTGGAGTGCAGTGGCACGATCTCAGCTCACTGCAAGCTCCGCCTCCCGGGTTCATGCCATTCTCCTGCCTCAGCCTCCTGAGTAGCTGGGACTACAGGCGCCCGCCACCAAGCCCAGCTAATTTTTTGTATTTTTTTAGTAGAAATGGGGTTTAATCGTGTTAGCCAGGATGGTCTTGATCTCCTGACCTCGTGATCCGCCTGCCTCAGCCTCCCAAAGTGCTGGGATTACAGGCGTGAGCCACTGTGCCTGGCCAACAATATATATTCTTTTTTTTTTTTTTTTTGAGACGGAGTGTCGCTCTATCACGCAGGCGGGAGTGCAGTGGCGCGATCTCGGCTCACTGCAAACTCCACCTCCTGGGTTCACACCATTCTACTGCCTTAGCCTCCCGAGTAGCTGGGACTACAGGCGCCTGCCACAACGCCTGGCTAATTATTATTTTTTTTTTTTTGTATTTTTAGTAGAGACGGGGTTTTACCGTGTTAGCCAGGATAGTCTTGATCTCCTGACCTCGTGATCTGCCCGCCTCGGCCTCCCAAAGTTCTGGAATTACAGGCGTGAGCCACCGCGCCCGGCATATATTCTTAACTCTGTGTAAATTTTAATTTGTTGGTTTCATTCTTTTGAGATGATTATGAATATTGATTCTGTCACTCATTGCTTAAGGACCAGGCAGGTGAACCACTTGACATTTTTTATCATCAGAATAAATTGACAAAACAATATCTTTTGAGGTGGAATGGCAGTATCTTCTGAGTAGTAATTAAACCATAATTCTAGATGGTGATAACCGTCGTCATAATGAAAGCATGTTGCTTGTTGACTATTTAACCATGCTGTTTAAGTCATATTAAAAACATCAATACTTAAAAGTTTCCATTATCTTGAAAATACATTTATTTGAGATGCCATTTGGATAATGACTTTAACTATATATTAAGGTTCATTCAACCCTTTCCCTTTCCGTTTCCCTTCCCAAACCTCTCCTATTTGTTTGAACTAAAAATATTTCTTTTGTTTGTTTGTTTGAGACAGGGTCTTGCCCTGTCACCCAGGTTGGAGTACAGTGGCTCAATCATGGCTCACTGCAGCCTAGACCTCCTGGGTTCAAGTGATCTTCCTGCCTCAGTCTCTTGAGTAGCTGGGACTATAGGTGCACGCCACCACTTCCGGCTAATTTAAAAAAAAAATTGTATGAAGACACATGCACACGTATGTTTATTGCAGCACTATTCACAATAGCAAAGACTTGGAATCAACCCAAATGTCCATCAGTGACAGACTGGATTAAGAAAATGTGGCACATATACACTATGGAATACTATGCAGCCATAAAAAAGGATGAGTTTGTGTCCTTTGTAGGGACATGGATGCAGCTGGAAACCATCATTCTCAGCAAACTATCGCAAGAACAGAAGACCAAACACCGCATGTTCTCACTCATAGGTGGGAATTGAACAATGAGATCACTTGGACACACGAAGGGGAATATCACACACCGGGGCCTATTGTGGGGAGGGGACGGGGGGAGGGATAGCTTTAGGAGATATACCTAATGTAAATGACGAGTTAATGGGTACAGCACACCAACATGGCACATGTATACATATGTAACAAACCTGCACGTTGTGCACATGTACCCTAGAACTTAAAGTATAATTAAAAAAAAATTTTTTTTTTAAATTGTAGAGAAGGGGTCTTGCTATGTGGTCCAGGCTGGTCTTGAACTCCTGGGCTCAAGTAATCCTCCAGCCTCAGCCTTCCAGAGTGCTGGGATTACAGGTGTGAGCCACGGTGTCCAGCTATATTTCCTTTTCTAGAAGTGTTCTCTCAAACTGTTGACTGGCCCACCATAAAAGATTGTTCCCGTATATGAAGCTCTGAGTGACTACCATATGCCAACCACTCTATATGAATTTTCTCATTTGACACTGTGAGATAAGCACTTTTATTACTTCTGTTTTATAGATTACAAAACCAAGCTCAGTGAGGTTCACTAATTTGCTCGACATACAGTCAATAAGAGACACCTGAAGGGCCAGTAGCAATGGAGGAACAGAAGACCCTAAGAGAAAAATGCTGATGCAATTAGACTGTACCTGGTCTCCCCCACCTTCCAGACTGGGGCCCTGACACAAAGACTTTGTCAGACAAGCACAGAGAGGGGAAGATTTCACTTTATTGTTACATCAGTCTCACAAATAAACCCAACACAGCCAGAAACACTGAAACGATAAAGTGCCAATGCAGAGAGGCCTGGCAACAGGAGGAGGGAGGAATCCAGTTCTCCTCCTCCACGTCCCCAGCCTGGAAATATATTTCTATTACACAAGAGTGAGGGCAGCTGACATACCAGGCAACCCATTGTATAGACACTTTGAGCTAAGAAATAGAAAATTGTACCAGGTAGGGCCTGTGCAGGGCAAGGAAATAGAAAAAAGTCAGAAAACGTTATTTTCCCAAATGAGTCAGGCATGGAAATATCAAATGATAAAAACAACATTTTTCAAACTCCCTGTATTTGAGATAGACATCTAATAACGAATGAGACAGGTTTGGTACTTCATGCTACTGCCTATTTTCAGAACTATGACATGGGTAGACACCCTTTCTCCCACACCCTCAATCTAAGGTACCAGAATTTTTTAGGACTCCTGGGAAAAACTGACCTCACCTTCTTACCTTCCCAGCCCCAAAAAATTAGACCCAGTGCTTCCTCATGCACATCAAGGAGATGTGGGCTAGGAGAGTAATCAACTTGGAGGCATTTAAAGAAAGTTAATGAAGCTCGAGACTTCCCATAATTGTCTCAAGACATTTTTCGGAGCCTCTATCAAGCCTGGGATTTAAAACATAATTATTTGGTTAGAAAATTCAAATGTTTTGACTGCATTAAATGAGATTATATCTGAAGCTGAGTTCACCCCAACTATTTCAATTCCAAAACTAGAAAATTATTGACTAATCTTCAGAGGCCAGAAGAATCACTAAAAGTTATCTAATCATCCCCGATACCATATCATCGTAAACTCAAAGGGCCAGAAGCAGTCATGTCTTTCCAGAACTTGAGAGTTCCTGGCCTCACGCAGTCCATGGGGAATTGGAATCCAAATAAGAATAAACCAGAACGGGCCGGGTGTGGTGGCTTACGCCTGTGATCCCAGCACTTTGGGAGGCCAAGGTGGGCAGATCACGGGGTCAGGAGATCAAGACCATCCTGGCCAACATGGTGAAACCCCAACTCTGCTAAAACACACACACACACACACACACACACACACACACACACACACACACACACACACAAAAAGCCGATGTGGTGCCATGCGCCTGCAGTCCCAGCTACTCCAGAGGCTGAGGCAGGGGAATAGCTTGAACCCGGGAGGTGGAGATTGCAGTGAGCCAAGGTCGCGTCACTGCATCTCAGCCTGGTGACAGAGTGAGACTCCGTCTCAAAAAATAAAATAAAATAAAAAAAATAAACCAGAAGGAACCTTCAACATGCCTCACTGTGGCCAAGAGTTAAGGCTCAGAGTAGAACTTTCAAGTAGGGAAGTAAAGGGTGAACTTTACTTCAACTTTGTACTAGGGTAAGAGGCAGGCCAAAGTACTGCCGTGAAAGGTAGGGAAGGAGCATGGAGAGGCTTCAGTGGAAAGGTACATGTCCCCACTAGGTAAGAGAATGGGGTGTTGCCAGAGGGAGTGCTGAAGGCTGGTAACCCTGGGATCACCCCTGCTGAGCTTTAGATGTAGCCTCCCAACCGTGGCTGTGCTTAGCTTTCTATCTAGCTTCCTTAGGTAGAGGCTGATAGGAGGGGGGCCTAGGGAATGACCCCATGACAACTGACTGCAGTATGGCTGCCTAGTTGTTCAAATGATGGTCACCAAGTTCCTAGTCTTTAGGGAGCTTCTGTGAGGCCCAAATCATTCAGAGTTCCAAAGGGTTGTTTGGTAGGGGCAGTTGCTGAACACTAGACAAGGTAGTTGGTAGTACTTGGCAAAGTTCAAAGTGGGATCCTTTAAACAAAAACACTGAGAACTACTGCTATGATGCAGGGTAGACTTGGGAATATCTTAAAGGGATATCCACAGCTACCTATTTTTCTGACTTGTCCAAGCACTTCTATGACCAAACTGAAGGGGAGATTCCATTACAGACACCTGCGTGCCTAATGTGACACCCCCATCAAAAAGCTTCAAGAAACCTTGTATTCTCCCCAACCTTTGAGAGGGGTCAGGAAATACTGGGCAGTTATAAAAAGTTGTCTTTAACATTGTTGGCACCTGCTCTGCCTCTTTCCTTGTACCAGGACAGAATTGAACGTCTCAATTCCTTGCCTGAAAATGTCATTCCCTACCTCCCAGAAAGGTTTATCTAGGTAGGCCTCTCCACCAGTTGATTATTCATTCAACTCCCTTCTGTTCTGGCCTTGCTCTTCCCCACCTACCCCCACTTTCTCTACTCCTGGTTTCCAGCTACTTAAGTCCTTGGCAGACACATAACAGGATAGGCAGAAATGCTGATTGGATCTTGGGAGTAATCAACGTCTGACAGTGACACTCTGATTTACTTAAGCCTTCAATTCCATCTCAGAGAGGGATTAATATTCCTCTGTCTGTGGTTCCTCCTTTCCTCCAAGAGGTTCACAATGAGAAACCATTTCATTCATCTTTGTATGCTCAGTTTTTAGGCACCAAGATGAGGGCCCAAATGTGACAGTTTGGGGCAAGGAAATTTTAGTGGGCTTGGCACACAGGAGGGAGAGCTACGCAAATCATCCTAGCATCCATCTCCAGAGCATATTCCTCCCCTGCTCTGCCCTTTTCTTTCTTTCTTTCTTTTTTTTAAACACATTCTCACCTCTTTGCCCTCCTGTTAAAGGCTTGAATACAAATGAGGCAGCATGGGAGTCCTGGCTTGGAAATCAGGTCTGCGTTCTCAGTCCCTTCAGTCACTGACCTAATATATGAACTTAGACAATTCACTTGCCTCTCTGGACCTTTAAATGAAAGAGCCGGGCGCGGTGGCTCAAGCCTGTAATCCCAGCACTTTGGGAGGCCGAGACGGGCGGATCACGAGGTCAGGAGATCGAGACCATCCTGGCTAACACGGTGAAACCCCGTCTCTACTAAAAAATACAAAAAACTAGCCGGGCGAGGTGGCGGGCGCTTGTAGTCCCAGCTACTCGGGAGGCTGAGGCAGGAGAATGGCGTAAACCCGGGAGGCGGAGCTTGCAGTGAGCTGAGGTCCGGCCACTGCACTCCAGCCTGGGTGACAGAGCGAGACTCCGTCTCAAAAAAAAAAAAAAAAAAAAAAAAAAAAATGAAAGAGTTAAACTGTAATAGATGATGTCTCTGGGCTCTTTCACGTAATCCATACTTGAAAAATCAATTAATCAATTTGAAGAAACTCTAATTCCAAGACATAGGTATCCTGGCACCTGTTTGAAACAGCTGAAAGGAGGTAAAGGTCAGGTTCCTGTTTATTATACATTTTAGCTATAGGAAAAGAAGCAAATATATCTATGGAGACACAGAACCTGGCAGCCCCTATACTTGACTAATAAAAGCAAATTCCTGGAAGCAGCAGAGAAATAGGCCACAAGTGAGACTGGCAGTGTCAAAAAAGGTCTATAAATTAAGTGATCAAAGGAGTAAAAAACAATGGCTATAACCAGACAAGATCTCTAAGCATAGACTATAGTCTAGAGAGGTCTGAATGGGAAGGAGCCCCTAGAGCTTCTATTAAATGGAAGGACTTGGTCCACAGCAAGTTGCTACGGCATTTGGTTCAAACCCAGTTTTCTCAATCTGTCAACCCGGTGTGTATGCACATGTGCAGACATGCTGCAGGCTGTAGTTATGCTTCTGAAGTGCTGAAATGAGAAATAAATATCAGAAGAAATAATGCCATATTCAGAAAAAGTTAAGCTGAAGGCAAGTAAAATTTTGCTTTCAAAGCCACTCATTTCCCTACCACTCTGTGTGACATGACCATTGCTCATTCTGATGTGTGCACTACAGAGTTTTATGGGATGGTGAACTCTGGGTGTGGGGAAGGGTAGATTTGTAGTATAACTGAAGCCAAAGACAGGATACAACCCCACGTCCTGTCTAAGAACCACCACTGCCCTGCTCGCAGCTCATGACAAATGGATATGACTTGATCTGACCCACTTGGGCACTCACTTGTCTTCATTCAAAGAGACTGTCTCCACAAAAGGGATTTCTTCCTTGTCTGTCTTCCCCATGATCAGCCGGTGCTTATCCAAGTTTATGATGCACTGAAAACAGAAGAATCACTGGTAACTTGTCAGTGATACCACTATGAGTTCCTGTGTAAGAAGATACCTGCCTCAGAGAGGAAGTATCAAGGGGTAAGAGGAGTCAATCTTACCTTCAGAGATCGGAGAGTCTGTAGACCAAGGGACAAGTTTTTCTCATTGTCATCTAATAAAACAAAAAGATGATTAAGATTTAGCCATTTCCACGCTTGCTTAGAAGTCGGCCTAATCACTATTAGGTTCCACCCATCCATCCAATAACATCCAATAAGCATATATTGAGCATGTGTTATTTTCATTTTTTTGTTATTTTTACTTTTTTATTTTTTGAGATGGAGTTTTGCTCTTGTTGCCCAGGCTGGAGTGCAGTGGCACAATCTCAGTTCACTGCAACCTCTGCCTCCCAGGTTCAAGCAATTCTCTTGCCTCAGCAGGAGATTTGGGATTACCAGCGCCCACCACCACACTCGGCTAATTTTTGTATTTTTAGTAGAGACAGGGTTTCACCATGTTGGCCAGGCTTCTCTCGAACTCCCGACCCCAGGTGATCCACCCACCTTGGCCTCCCAAAGTGCTAGAATTATAGGTATGAGCCACCGCACGTGGTCAAGCATGTGTTGTATTAAGTAATTTTCCTAGATCATTAAAGTTACAAGGCAATAGAGCCAAGATGCAAACTCAGGTCTTTTTTACTCTAAAGGACAAAGGTCTTTAGACAAAGACCAATAACTTGGAGTAGTCAAGAATAAAATGTATGAGAAGTGTGGAAAGTGGTGGGAAATTATCAAAGGATTTATGGCAAAGGAGTAAGTTGCTCTCTGTTTCTAGTTCATGGAAAGCTCTCAGGGGACATTTTCACCTGTACATAAAAATGTGTTTTCTTGCTCCTTTTTTTTTTTGACATGGAGTTGCACTCTTGTTGCCCAGGCTGGAGTGCAGTGGCGCGATCTCTGCTCCACCTCTCGGGTCCAAGCAATTCCCCGACCTCAGCCTCCCAAGTAGCTGGGATTAAAGGCATGCGCCACCAGTCCCAGCTAATTTTGTATTTTTAGTAGAGATGGGGTTTCTCCATGTTGGTCAGGCTGTTCTTGAACTCCTAACCTCAGGTGATCTGTCCACCTTGGCCTCCCAAAGTGCTGGGATTACAGGCATGAGCCACTGCGCTCGGCCTCTTGCTCCTTGAATTTTTTTTATCTGACCTCCACATTTGTTTAACTGATTGATTCTCAACATGTCTTGAATGTAGCTCAGGGCCCATCTAGTACTTTGGAGACCAAAAATTGGGACAAGATCTATAGTACAGAAAAATGGGAACCATTTTGAAAAAGTCAATATTTACAGGCATGAGATCTCATGAGGTTTTTTTGGGGGTAGGGAGAGGGTTTATGTTAGGGTCCATAGGTCCCGCCCTCAATTCTGCTTACCAACCACAGCTGCTGGGCAGTCCAGGCGGAGAGAGCCCAGTGTGATCACTAGGTGTTCAATCTGGCCCACTACTTTGAGATGCCGGGGTAGAGAAAGCTTTTCTCCTTCATGCTTGTGGGATTTGACAAGCTCCTTGAGTCTGCACCAAAAAGGAAGATACCAAAATCCCCTTGACAGAGATTCCTGATAGAATCCTGCAATGCCTACCTTCTGACCTACAACTGGAATTCTCCAGGGATCTCCTGGGATTAATTTACCAAAAAGTGCTAGCCATCCTACATTTGTTGTTTCAGCACTTTGTCCTAAACATGCCAGGGGGATATAAAAACACTAAAGACTCATCTCCCATTCTCAAAAACCTTACATCACTTATGTGTATTGGTGAAGACAGGGGAACTGACATATTCAGAGAATCCTATTCTGTATCCTACTGTCCCCACCATTGTGTGAGGCAATTGAGTTAACATTTCCTTTTACCGATCTGTGAGTAACAGATACCAGAGAAGTCAGGTTAATCCTAATTTTAGAAGGTGCTTTGTTCAATGTCTAATTTTCTCATTGTCCTTTCCATTTCATTCTGTCTTCATCAGTCTGTCTTAGACTATAATGTTAGTGGAGGCAAGTACTTATTTGGTAAGTGCACTGATATTCGTATCAGCAAGGAATATCACGGAGAAAATCCTTGTTAATTTAACTTGTCTGTGCAGGGGAGGAAGGAAAGAAACAGTACCAAGGTTTCACATGTTACATAAGCTGATTGTAATAGCTAGCACCAGAGCTATTATGGGTTGGTGGATAAATAATTATGGACTTTCTGTGCCAATACTTCTGCTTTCCTCTATTTCCTCTCTTTTGATGTTATAGCCCATCCAAAAGAAAAATAATTGCAGTTTTACAGATGGTTATTAATTCCTCTGGAATCATGGCAGTCTGCTGCCTAATTATGCACCAGGACATATTAGTCTTTCTGGAACCATCATGTTGCACTATACTTCATCTTTTCACCACATAAAAAGCTCAGGGCTGGGTGCGGTGGCTCATACCTGTAATCCTAGCATTTTGGGAGGCTGAAGCGGGCAGATTGCTTGAGCCCAGGAGTTGAAGACCATCCTGGGCAACATGGCAAAACCCCTTCTCTACAAAGAATACAAAAAATTAGCCAGGCATGGTGGTGCACACCTGTAGTCCCAGTTACTCAGAAGGCTGAGGCAGGAAGATCACTTGAGCCCAGGAGGCGGAGGTTGCAGTGAGCCGAGATTGCACCACTGCACTCCAGCCTGGGCAACAGAGTGAGGCTCCACCACACAAAACAAACAAAATAAACTACTGGCTAATCATCTTTATGATGGCCCAGGCCCAGGCCCAGGCCCAGGTGTAGTAGCAGCTGCAGTCCTCTTCTCAGTTCTGATGGATGTTTCTTGGGGACAGGCAGTGCATCCTCCAGAAAGACTCTGAGTAAGCTAAGGCCCACCACATCCCTACTTTTATTCATCTGGATGGAGTATACCAACAGGACAGCTCCTTTTAATTTGCTGTCTAGTAGATCAGGGCAGGACACACAATGAGCCAGAGGTCTCAGGCTCTCTCATTCAAGTTCAGAGGTCTTTGCTCAAAACTTAATAGGGGGAGTTAACAGAAAGCCAAAAGTTTCCATGCTCACTGATTTCTCCACTTGCCTGATAACCCACCACTCCTCCCCTTTACTAAGGACTCTGGTTCCAGCTGAGATCTGAACTCTGCATACTTCTCTTTGAGCTGCCGTAGAGATGCTCACCATCTCTAACCATAAAATAGAGTCAAGCGAAGAGTACACTCACATCTAAGTTCCACTCAGTACAAGTGGCTACTTACCCCAATCTGTCCACACAGGCCGAAGAGATGAGATTATATAGGCAGCCTGTGTCAACCAAGGCTTTCACATCCTTTCCAGCACACTGTGGGGAGGAAATGTACTGTTCAACAAGAGCCAGAGAAGCAGAAGGGAAAGGAGATGCAGACAGCAAGCAGCAGATGTCATATGAAAGGCAGGGGTGGAGAGCATCCTCCCAATTATGGGTTATAGTGTCCCATCTTTACCCACTGCTAAGTCTGCCTTTGACTGGCTCTTGTTCCTGCTGAATCCAGGGCTGACAGAAGATCCCCCAAAAAACTCTAGATGTTTTCTGCTACATAACAAATAGCTCTTAAACTTTTTTTTAAAATCACATACCCATTTGTAAATCTGATGAAAGCTTTGTTCCTTCTTCCCATGAAGACACACGTGCATACAAAATGTCACATACACTTCCAGTGTTGCATGGAATGGCCCTTTTAAAACTTACTTATGAATTCCATGAGACCCATACTCTATAAAGTCAGGGGGAGAGGGTCCCACATCCTACTTTCCAGAAAACCCTGGAAAATCTGTCCTCAGAACATTACCTGGCAAGAAACCAAAATCATGTCATCCTCCTCAGACTTCTTTAGCCCCTCAGACTTAGCCTGATTGAGTTTGTTCGTCTTAGAGGCCCAAGGGACACGGCCGCTTCGGAGCTTAGACAGGTTGGTTTCCATGAGGCGCCTCTGCAGAATATTATGGGGTTGCTTGAGGGATAGAAAGCAGAGACTTCTTAGTGACAGGCCACATCCCTCTTTCCCATTGTCCCCCAGGTACCATAAAAATAACGAAGGAGCCTCCCATAACTGAGCTCTACCTTTGTTTCTCATTTATACTTCCTTCAAGTGAGGACTTCACTGGTATTGTCAGAGCAGGTACCATAAACCAATTTGCAGCAGGCCACCCTGAATGAATGAAAATGCAAGATATGACACTGGGAAATGTGGAGAGGGCCGATAAATATTCTAGGGCTTAAGAGAACTGAGGGCCCTTGTTATTTGGACTAACCTAGGCCTGCTACCTTTCTTCCCCTTACAAGAGCATTTCAAGGGAAAAGTGGTCTCAGTCTAGAATAAGTGATCTCTGTATCTTCCCAGGTGACAGCAAATCACTGCCCTATAGAAACGGCAGCTCATTTTCATAGGCTAAAGAAACTTAGCTAACACCGGTATTCAGAAGCTCTGCCTACTTCTGTGTCAAGTCTCACTCTCTTATCTTTCAGATGCAGCCTGTAGATACCTTAGTGGCTGGCTCTCCTGTGGGCTGAGTCACCCATGGGTGGATAGGGTGAAAAGACAGGAATTCACACTTGCTGAGCAAGCCTCTCAGCAGACACACTTTGAAACCTGACAGAACACATAAGAATCATCGTTGCTGGCATCCTCTGGACCTCAAAACACTGGTTTCTCCTGCCCTATCTTATCATCCATTTCCCTTCCCTTCAATGGCCCAAAAGTGGGGGTCTGAAGGGGGAAGACACTGACCAAGAAGCAGGAGACTTAATTAGACCTTATATGCATGCCAGGATGCCTAATGTTAAGAAGCAGAATGAGAAGTGTGAGTTTAAGTCTGTACTTTGATAGAGCTTAGGAGAGTTCCTAGGGCAGATATAATCATGCTCCACCGTTCCTATTCAAAGTGGCCTCCAGAAAATTTAAGATATCTCTTGAAAAAAAATCCTTTGACTGGAGAAATCTGTATACACAAATATCTTATGCCCAGCTACAATAGCATTTAAAATCCCTCAAAGGAGAGTGTTTCACCCCAAGTTTCTATCTAACATATACCAGATGACACTCTGATTCTATGGGGAAGGAAGTCACTCTTAGAAGCCCAGAGCCTAGAACCTTTCAAGGGGAGGGGCTGGCACTGGAGGTCTTCAGTATCTGCCACCTTTCAGATTCCTAAGGAAGAATGGAGTCACAGCCATGACTCATTGTAACCCTAGTGAGATGAAGAAATGGATTCCTGAAATACACTGATTCTTGGCAAAGCACATTCTAAATTGGTATCTTTGGGAAAAGTGGAGGGAGAGGCACTTGTAAAGAAAATGAGAGCTTCTTAGCTTGACAAGGAGCTGGAGGAAGTACTAACTGTCAGATTTTCTGATGCAACACTGGGATAATGCTTTGCTTCTCAAAAGAAACAAAAATGCTTCATTCGAATCTCTCTCACCAGTAAGACTGGATTCCTAGCTCAAGCCATACTAAAGCAGGGTGTTTGTTTCTGTTACATCTGTGCTTACATCTAGGACCTACTCAGATAAAACTGGACTTGTAGAAGTGAGGACTGGAAGGAGTTTCAAAGACCATCTAAACAAAGCCCTCTTACCTAAAGTTTGGGGATGTCTTCCTACATTGGTCTTGCTAAAAACTTTATCTGGTTCTTAATCTTGCAAAGGAGCCTAATCATTAGTGGAGAGATGAGACAAACGAGGGAAGTTCTGAAATCATTCTGCTTGAATTCATCCCTTTTCTGTATTTTCCTCTTTCTACTGGATTCTTCTTCCACAAGTTATAAAACATACTAAAAGTTCCTAGATATTGGGGAGAAAACTCCTCCACAAAACATCAGATCCTGCTGCCTTGACTCTACAACCTCCTTTAATCACCCTCCTTATCTGGAATGGTCTTTTTTTAAAAAGCCTAAACCATGACATCTATTTCCTGATATCTCATATTTCCTTCACTGAGAACACTTCTTATCCCATACCAGTAACGACCTCTGATTTCCAAATACAGTAGACATTTTCAGCCTTAATTTTACTAGATTTTTCTAGTGAATTTGGCCCTGCTGACTGTTCCTTTACTTGTTCTTTAGTAACCAAAAAAAGGTTCAAACACATGCTCAATGTAAAATATTTAAGTATCACTGAAATATATAAAATAAAAAGCAAAGGCCAGGCACGGTGACTCACGCCTGTAATCCCAACACTTTGGAAGGCTGAGGCAGGTGGATCTCTTGAGGTCAGGAGTTCGAGACCAGCCTGACCAACATTGCAAAACCCCATCTCTACTAAAAGAAAAAATACAAAAATTGGCCAGGCGTGGTGGCATGCACCTTTAATCCCAGCGACTAGAGACGGGGAGGCAGGAGAATCGCTTGAACCCAGGAGGCCGAGGTTGCAGTGAGCCTAGATCACACCACTGCACTCCAGCCTGGGCAACAGAGCAAGACTCTATCTCAAAATAATAAATAAATGAACAAATACATAAATAAATAAAATTAAAAGCAAAAACCTCCCCAATCTCTCAAACCCTTCTCAGTCCCACTCCCGACAAATAATGATCATTAAATTTAGAAGTATATCTTTCAAAAAATATTAATACATTTATAAACATATAAAAAATACTATAAAACTGTTCTGAAATTTTCTATTTTCATTTAATATATAAGAGGCAATTTCTGGCTGGTCACGGTGGCTCACACCTGTAATCCCAGCACTTTGGGAGGCTGAGGCAGGTGGATCACGAGGTCAGGAGATGGAGACCATCCTGGCCAACACAGTGAAACCCGTCTCTACTAAAAATACAAAAAATTAGCCAGGCGTGGTGGCAGTCGCCTGTAGTCCCAGCTACTCATGAGGCTGAGGCAGGAGAATGGCATGAACCTGGGTGGGGGAGCTTGCACTGAGCTGAGATCGTGCCACTGCACTCCAGCCTGGGCGACAGAGCAAGACTCCGTCTCAAAAAAAAAGGCATTTTCTATGTCACTATACATAATTCTTTTCATTCTCTTTGATAACTAAAAAGTATTAATAATATAGTTCAGGAATAGAAAGTTTACAGCCAACAAACCCGTATGAACCTCAAAGATGTTTTTCTCTGGTCATTTTACTATGCCTACATATCTTAAGTAACAATATAGCTGCATATTTACCTCTGCTTCCAGTCAAAATTTCACTAAAATGACAGTAAAAGAGTAAGTCCTAAACTCACAAAACAAAAATAACAATAAAGAAGAAAAAAAAGATGTTGACAAAATTCTGGAATCTCAATAGCAGGCAGAAAAGCAGCAATAATGACCTGGACTAGAGAAAGCTAAGTGCTTTATACCATTTCACTTCACAGACAGCTGAAGCGGCAGAGGCTGCCAGTTGCTCTTTAAAATCCTTGTTCTCCTCTTCTTCACAGGAAGATACCTAGATTCTTTCCTGGCCCTCCTTGCGGTTAGGCATAGCCATATGACTGAGTTCTACAGAATAGAATGTGAGTGGAAGTGACATGCATCATTTCTATGCCTGGCCCATAAAAATCTCCTGTGCATACTTCTCCATATTCTTTTCCTCTTCCCACTGGCTGGAGTGGAGATGACCACTATGGTAACCTTCTCAGAGGCCACATGTTGAAGACAGAAGAGCTACTGTCTCTAAAGGACTAAATGGAAGAGGCTGTCTTGCTGACTTTTCCACTAATACTGTTACTTAAGAAAAAATAGGCTGGGTGCGGTGGCTCACACCTGTAATCCCAGCACTTTGGGAGGCCGAGGCGGGTGGATCACAAGGTCAGGAGATCGAGACCATCCTGGCTAACTCAGTGAAACCCCGTCTATACTAAAAATACAAAAAATTAGCCAGGCGTGGTGGCGGGCGCCTGTAGTCCCAGCTGCTCAGGAGGCTGAGGCAGGAGAATGGCGTGAACCCGGGAGGCGGAGCTTGCAGTGAGCCGAGATAGTGCCACTGCACTCCAGCCTGGGCAACAGAGCAAGACACCATCTCAAAAAAAAATAAGAAAAAAGAAAAAAGAAACTATTTTGTTTGAGCTATTATATATTTGCATCTAGCTGTAAAAGCAGTTGTCTTACTGAAACTAAAAGGCTGAGGGGTTAGAGGTATCAGAACCTCTACAATTGAAGGATACAATTAGGGTTGGAAATAGACTAAAGTCTTCATAAGACTCTCACTTGACCCAGAGAACTGGGGAGAATGCCAAAAGTTTACTCTTCTTGTAAGAGTAAATAAAAAGACTGATCAGTTGATAGCTTGGCTAGGCTTTCAGGTTTCGAGAACAGCTGAAGGGGAGTGGGGAGTATCATACTAAGCCAGAACTGAAGGACATGAGTTTAAAGATTGAAAGGCCCCACATGGAGCCTACCATAATGAATGAAAAAAGATCCACATCAAGATTTCACATCACTGTGAAACTTTGGAATAGCATGGATGACAAAGATCCCACAAGATTCCAAAGAGAAAAAGATGATAAAAATACAAAGGATTGGGAATCAGAATAGTATAGGACTACTCAACAGTAACAATCAAAGCTAAAAGACAATAGAATAATGCCTTCAAAAATCTGAGGCCGGGTGCAGCGGCTCATGTCTGTAATCCCAGCACTTTGGGAGGCTAAGGTGGGCAGATCACGAGGTCAGGAGTTCGAGACCAGCCTGGCTAACATGGTGAAATCCCATCTCTACTAAAAATGCAAAAATTAGCCAGGCATGGTGGTAGGTGCCTGTAATTCCAGCTACTCAGGAGGCTGAGGCAGGGGAATAACTTGAACTCATTGTGGAGGTTGCAATGAGCTGAGATCGTGCCACTGCACTCCAGCCTGGGCAACAAAGTGACACTCTGCCTCAAAAAAAAAAAAAAAAAAAAAAAAAAGTAAGACTAGACAGATAGTGATGAAAACAGTTAATTAAGAAATACCATTTACTTGGAATTTACTTGGAGATACGGAGATCCCTAACACAAGCAACAGCTTTAAATTTTTTTAAGTTTTAAATTATTTACATTAAAAAATTTTAAATAAAAATATACCCCATGTAGCAGAAAGAGTTCAGCCACAAGAAAAGCCAACTTACAGCAGTTTAAATGGAGATTTATTTTTCTCACGTAACAAGAAGTCTAGAGATAGAAGCTGCTGATACTAACTCAGCAGCTTAACAACTTCAGGGCTATTGGCTCTGTAATTCTCTTGGACATTCCTTCATGGTCACAGATGAATACCCCAGCTCCAGGCATTATATCCACATTCAAGAAATGAGAAAGGAGGAAGGACTACTCTAACATAATCAATTGCTTTTATCAGAAAAGGAAAAGCTTTCCCAGAAGTTCTTTTGGCAGTTTTTTGCCCATATCTTCTTGGTCAGAACTCATATGGCCACTCCTAACTTTAACAGACATTGGGAGATAATTTAGCTTTTATAATCTCTATAGAGGAGTCAGGCATATAGAAAAGGGCTAAGAATGGGTGATGATTTAGCCAACTAACAGTGTCTGCCAGATGCAAAAACTAAGGCATGTGCACACACACCATGTAACTTAGGCAGGTATAATGCCAGGTTATCTTATAACCAGCTTAGCATCTATTTTCTTATGTCTGCCCTAGTTTCTACATTTTAAAACAGCAAATCCTTGACAGACAAGTTTGTTGTATAAACATACCTTAACTATTTACTAATGGGCATTTAGATTATTTCCATATGTTTGCCATTAGAAACAATGCTGCAATAAACTCAACATTTTATTTATCCTGAAACACTCCTCCACTGGCCTCTAAAACCACCTGTTTATTCTGTTCCTGTCTCTTTCACTGGTTCCTTTGCCTGTGTTCATTTCTTAAATATTAGTGTTCCTCATTGCTCTATCTTTGGTCCTTTGTCACTCCACATATACTGCCAGGGCAATTTTATCTGTTTTCATTGCATAAATTACTATCTTTATGATGACGACTCTATCTCATGTCCAGATGTCATCTCAATTCTAGACCCATAGATTCAACTACCTTTTTGAACTTCTCTACTTAGACATTCCACAGGCACTTCAAACGTAACTTATCCCACTGATATTTTCTATAAAACTTGCATATTCTCCCTTATTCCCTATCTCAGTGAGTGAAATTCTGCCTCCTCTTATTTTCTTCTTCATTTACTGTTACTGCTAAGCCCAAGCAATCTCCTAACATTACTTTCATGGTCCTCTTCCCCTACAGTGGTTCTCTTGCTAGTTGTATTAAAGAAAAATCCTCGATTTAGCATTCAAGACCTTCCACTACCACTCATCCTCCTTCCCAATCTCATCTTTTAAATTATTACTCCATGAAAGCTTTCTGCTTTCAGCAAATTACCACTTGTCACATATTACCTTGGGTGAATCACTAATCTCTATGAGCATTACTTTTCTCTAAACCTTACTCTCTTGATCAGTAATACAAGACATTTGAGCTCCAAAGTCTTGTTCAGTTTTAACATGTTGGGTTAATTCCTTTCCAACAACCTTGGTAAGTGGCACCACCATACATCCATTCTTGATTTTTTCATTTCCTGACCTCCCATCAAAAGTGCTATTGTACTCTGAAACATACCTGGAATTGATCTGCTTCTCCCCATCTTTACTACCTCCAATCTAATCCAAACCACTGTAATTTCTTATCTCTACTGCAACAGCCTCTTAACTTCCATTCTGCCTCTTCTTTTACCCTTCTCCAGTCCATTCTTTGCATGGAAACCAGAGTAAGCTTTTTAAAACATAAGTCAGATAACACAGTACTTTACTCAAAACCCTTCAATGGTATCCCATTGTTCTTCAGAAAAAATCCAAACTTTTTACCCTTCTCTATACAGCTCTGTACCAACTGGTCCTTGCCTCTCCTTCCATATACAAACCACTCTCCCTTTATTCATTCAGATTCAACACCATCCACACTCACTTCCTTGCTCAAAATTCCTCTCCCATTCCAATCCCTTTGCACCGGCTGTCCCCTCTGCCTGAAATGTTCTTCCCCTAACATTTCTAATGGTTAGGTCCCTCTTATCTTCCAGGTCTCTGTTCAAATGTCATTTCCTCACAGATACCTTCCCTGACCATACAACTTAAAGTAGGTAGGTCACCTCTTTAGTTACTAACAAATCTCACTATTTCTTTCATAGTAATTATAAATACATAATTATTTTGTGTATTTACTTGTTTATATTTCACCCCTGCCCTACTAGCATGTTAACTGCACAAGGGCAGGGACCGTGACGGTCAATTTCAGCTATATCCTCAGCTCTTGATATGGTACTGAAAGAAATCTCTACCCCTTCTTTCTTCAAAAAGCCTTTCTTTTTTTCTGAGATGGAGTCTCACTCTGTCTCCCAGGCTGAAGTACAGTGGCACAATCTTGGCTCATTGAAATCTCCGCTTCCCGGGTTCAAGCAATTCTCTCACCTCAGCCTCCTGAGTAGCTCGGACTACAGGCGTGCACCACCACACCCAGCTAATTTTTACCTTTTTAGTACAGATGAGGTTTCACCATGTTGGCCAGGCTGGTCTCGAACTCCTGACCTCAGGTGATCCACTTGCTGTGGCCTCCCAAAGTGCTGGGATTACAGGTGTGGGCCATCAGACGCAGCCAAAAAGCCTTTCTTGATTAATATCATTGAATTCTTTCTCTCAGAATCCCTTCAATATTTGTATGTTAAAGAGTTTGTACTACTTGTATCCCCAGTCTATGCCTGTTTTATAAATGTGGTTAAGTGGTTCTCATTCGTTTAATGACATATTGGCTCTCCAAGGGATGTCCTGTTTTTCAACATACATAGTACTGACCAGGTACACTGGCTCATGCCTGCAATCCCAGCACTTTGGGAGGCTGAGGCAGGACTGCTTGAGGCCAGGAGTTTGAGACCAACCTAGTAACACAGTGAAACTGTGTCTCTACAAAAAAAAAAAAAAAAATTAAATAAAAATTTAATGTGGTGATATGGATGGCTAATCTATAGGGCACACCACACAGACCTGCTCCAATAGACAGATTCTGTTCAGGTATTTTATGGTAAGTTTGCTTTACTGTGTTCAACCATCTTTCCCCCAGCCTCATTCCTAATTCTAGTCAGTTTTGAAAAAGCATTTAGCTCTGATCAGAAGCAATCATATGTAGGAAAGAAAAACTCTATTGCCAGACAAGTAAGAATATGGTCTAATGCATACAGGTAAGTATGATATCATTTAGGAAAGACAGCACATTATCACATAACATGACTATTTTTAAAAATTAAAAAGTCCTTAGCACAACGAGAAAAACTTTAATGAACCTGGTAGCTAAAACAAGATAAATTACAACAGGCAAATTTACAAGAATGGAGATGTTTTTCTCCAGCTTCATCGAGTTAAAAAAAAAAAAAATCAGGGCTGGGTGTGGTAGCTCATGTTTGTGATCCCAGCACTTTGGGAGGCTAAAGTGGGCAGATCACTTGAGACCAGGATTTCAAGACCAGCCTGTGCAATACGGCAAAATCCCATCTCTACAAAAAATACAAAAGTTAGACTGGTGTTGTGGTGTGCACCTGTAATCCTAGCTACTCAAGAGTTTGAGATGGGAGGATCTCTTTAGCCTGTGAGGTCGAGGCTACAGTAAGATGTGACTGCAGCTGCATTCTAGCTGGGCAATAAAGTGAGAACCCGTCTCTTAAAAAAAAAATCAAATATAATATTACTCACTCATATCTCTGGTTTTAGTTCTTAATCTAATACAGAATGAACAGTATAAGATAAAAGGATAAATGCAAAAGGGCCAGACAAAAATATAATTTCCACAGAAGACTTTGTATCAGCCAACTCCATATACACAGAAATAGGCAAAGGCACTTTCCTGGGGCCAAGACAACATGACCCCCTTTGATTTCCTATGGTTGCCTTCTGCCAGTCCTAAAAGGGCTGGCAGGCTGATCAAGCAGTGAACATTACAGAAACAGCATAGTAAGAGGTAGATAATTCAGAAATCCCAGCAGTATAATTTAAATGTTGGTTACTAGTATGAGGGAAAACAACCTACAACCTTCACAAACCCAAAAGTCAATTACAACTAATTTTTCCTCTCTCTTATCTCCCTCTGATGCTATCCTCTCCCTTTTCTTGGACCCCTTCTGTCGAGATTATACTATAAACTACTTTAAGTAAAAACTATTCAATTAATTTTCGCATCCTCCAAATTTCCCTTGCAGTGAGAGAAAATTGAGTCAACACTAGTCTATCCCAGATGTATTTATAAAGTAAAACAATAATAATGTACTTCTAAGGTCACTTCTAAGATTGTACTGAGGCTGCAACAACAGTTCCAAGAGTTTAAGCATGCTGCCTCACCCCAGTGCTTGCGGCTCTCCTAGCCCTACCTCGGTCTGCCTCGGTTTCTGTAATCTGGCTGTTCTGTGCAATCACTTGTACACTGTAGGTGTGAAAACAGTGAGAGAGGGAAATCAACTCCATGACGGTGGGGCACAGAAAGCATGAACCATGATTCAGAGCCTCACAGTCAACTGCCATGTGTATGTGTCATACTCAAGGCAATATCCTGCTTCTTGAGGCTCCTTCCTCTTTGCAGCCTGCTGCCTGTGCTCTACGCTATCAG
Organism: Macaca thibetana thibetana; assembly: GCF_024542745.1. NCBI lineage: Eukaryota > Metazoa > Chordata > Mammalia > Primates > Cercopithecidae > Macaca > Macaca thibetana. The sequence continues at coordinate 56,517,522 of NC_065591.1, read as the reverse complement.
CCCTTCGTGACTCAACTGAGACAGACTGGAGTCAGAAAAGTGGATGGAATTCCTACACAGCATGAAGTAGTATAAGAAATCCTAGGCAGAAGGAAGCTAAGGTAGCTCTCAGGGCTAGGAAACTCCTTGACAACCAAGGACAACCAAATCCAGCATTTAAAAATTCCATATTTTGATTCTTCTCTTAATATAATACTTCCTTCTTTATTGATTGACGAGCATTCTAGGAACTAGGATAGGATTATTTGGCCTGAAGGAAAGAATATTTCTCGAACCTGATTTGTTAAATGAATCAAGATTGCTTTAAAGTAAAAGAAGGGAAAAGAGAGTTACCTCTTTTGCAGGAGCACATTTCAATCACTCATCACTCTGGGTTAGCATAAATCAGGGAAACTATCCTGCAGCTTGTGCAAAAAGCAAAGCAAAACAAAAAAACACAACTTTCAAAAAACAGAGCAAGATAACTGAAGTAGACAAACCCTGCAAAGAAGCAACTAATGGCAGGGAGGAGAAAAATTATACTGGTACCTGTGTGTCATTAGAGCTGTTAAATTTAAAAAAAAAAAAAAAAAAAAAAAAAAAAAGGAAATGGATGCAGAAGCTCTGCCCTCCTGGGGCCAGAAATGGCAATTTCAATGAATTAGAGCTAACAACCACATCCAGAATTAAACATTTCAAAAGCTTAAAATAAAAAATACTAGAAAAATTATGCAGAGCACCTATTTCATTTGTTAAAAGGCATTTAATTAGCGTTTCATACATTACCACCCAAATGAACAAAGCGATTGTGAAATTCAAGAAAACAATCAAACTACAAGAAAACTCCAGATAAAACTACAAAGTTAAACATAAACTTGACCCAGGACCACTACAGAGGCTGAGGGATGACAGATACAGTTCTTTATATTGGTCACCCTTTCATTCTATAGAAAGAGGACAGTACCATTTTTTACCCCAGGGCTCCTGTCCTGGGGTGCTTCTACTTAATGCCAAGAAAAACCGTGCTAGAAAAAAAGACTGCAACCACCCCAGCCCCAAATGCACACATTAGCTGGTCGGTAAGATGGAGCAGCCTGGCTTCCTCCCTCTACTCACTCCTTGGGGGCGGGGCTGGAAGAGGAGAATGATGAAGAGATGTTGGGGGTTCAGGAAACCTTCACATTCGACCCCTTTTCTCTCTCCCCACTCAGGATGGAAGGTCAAAGGTACATAGGACCAAAACTAGAGAAGTGGATTTTGCATAGGGGGACAATGGATTCAACAAAAATCTTCTGGATCTGGCAACTGTCAAAAAAAAAAATCCCTTTCCACTTCTTTCCCCCTCACACGAAGTCATTAGGAATCACCTCTGTCTGGGTCATAGAACCGGCCACACAGCGTAGGAGGCACAAGCCCCACGAACAAAATTCGGTATTAAGAATAAGGGGAGAGAAAGAAGACCCGAGGGCAAGAGGGCAGGGCAGGACCTCTTCCTTCCTCTGGAGAGGAGACATCCAGGGAGGAGATACAGCCGAGGGGAGCGCGATCTGAAAAGCTAGGACGGAATCCCCACCAAAACCGCAGCAGGGGTGCTGGAAGGGGAGGAATCTGCGACGCAGCGACCGCGAGCCAAGGGCAGCGGCGGGCCGGGCCGTGACTCAGTGAAAGCCGCAACGGCCGGGCCTCGGAAGACCGCGGGCGCGAAGCCGCCGGGGCCGGGGCAAGAACGGCGGCGGGGGCTCACCGTGTCCTTGGACGAGCCCAGCTTCTTGAGGCCGTCCAGGGGCAGCAGGTCGGCGGAGTCCTTGTGGATGAACTGCACCGCCTGCTTCATCCGGCGCTGCTGTCGCAGCGACGCCGCCTCCCGCATGTCGGTCTCCTTGCGGCCGCCCTCAGTGAGAAGCCCTGAGTAAAACATCCTTGAGGCGCCGGCGGCCCGGTAGCCCGCGGCTCCCCAGCAGCCTCAGCCTCGAGCTCGAGCTCCTCCAGCGCCGCAAGGGCCTTTTATAGCCGAGTGTGACGCCGCGTGGAGCAGCCAGTGCGCGCGCGGGGGGCGGGGCCGGCACAGAGTCCACGCCCCGCGAGGCTCCCTGGCGTCCCGCGTGCCCTGCTCACCCGGTGGCAAAGAGGGAGAGGAGGCGGCGGCGCTGGTGGGAGTGACCCGGCGGGCCGAGAATCCACAGCGGCCTCTTCACCCAACCGCCCCCTCCTGCGTGGGAGCCCCGCATCCCTTGGACGGGTGTGGGCTCTGGGGCCCGATGCCCTGGCAGCCCCGGCCATCTCCGCCGCTGGCCGCGGGTCCCAGCTCACCTGTCCACGCCGTGGCCGACCCGGGGATAACCGACAGCCAGGCCATGCCTCGAGTCCCGCCTCCCGCGCCGCTGCTCGGCTTCTCGGAAACGCACCTCCACGCCGCCAGCCGGGGCTCCAGCGCCCACCGCCCGGACCCGGGGGACTGGCGGCTCCCTCCGAAGTTGGGAGCGGTCGGGATTTTTCCAACTTCAGGTCGGTCCCCACCCACCGGGCCACGTGACTGGGGAGGGGGCAGCCGGTGCAGGCGTGTGGAGGAGCCTTTCGGGACCTCCTCCCCCGGGCACCCTCTGCCTGCAGCCGGGCACCCGGCCTGCGTTTCCGAGCCGGGGGAGCAGGTGCGGTCGGAAGCCCGCTGGCGGGCATAGAACGGGGGAGTGGCGAGGGTCCCCCACCTCCGCGGGAGCGCACGCGGCTGCGAGCCCTACATCTGCTCTCCGACCAGAGAAGCACCTGTTTTTCTCAACAAGTACTAGGACTTACCATCTAAAGAATCATTCACCGTCCCTCCAGCGTCCTTAGTAGGAGCGATTGGAACCCGTTTTTCTTCTTGAATACATATTTTTTAAGCCATTCCAATCAGGTTTCAGGCATCCTGGATTCTGGTCTCGACGTTGTGATTTGGCACAAACCACGTTTCCATTCTGGAAACCACAACAACCCCCTCCACCCCATCACACAGGAGCAGACCTGGATGAGAAATATGTGCACTCAGCAAAGAACCAATGATAAAAGTAACAATATCGACGCTTACTGGGCCTTTACTATGTGCCAGGTACTGGAATAGACACTTAAAATGTAGTATCTCATTGGATCCTGGCAACAGCTTGTAAGATAGTATTCTCATCACCCCCATTTTACAGGCAAATACCTGATACCTTCTGTCTGGCCTCCTGAATGCTCCCTAGTTCCATTCCAATCCGTTGTTCACTGTGCTGCCAGAGTAATCTTCTCAAACCATAAGTGTGATCATCTCACTTCCCTGCTAAGAGCACCTCAAAAGGCTTCCTATTGCTCTAAGAGAAACCCACATTCTTGCATGGTCTGCCTAGACCCTGCATATCCACGCTGTGCTTCAGCCTCATAGCCCTTCTTCCAGTTCCTTCCAGTTACCTGTTGCCAAATGGCCTGCCTTTGACTGTCCTGCTCCCTCTGTGTGCAGTGTCCCCTCCCACCTTCTTCAGGAAACTCCTATGCTTCTTCCAGACCTCAGCTCCATTATCATTTCTTTAGGAAAGCCTTCTCTGACCTTCCAGAGAGGGTGAAGTCTCTCTAATTATATACTATGTATCTCTTGGGCATTTCACTTTCTGTGGGGGTAGGGGTAGGGGGGTACTGGTTGTTTAATTTGTCTCCCCCACTGATTGGAACCTCCAGGAAGGTGACTGAATCCGTTTTTTGCTTAGCATTGATGCCCTAATAGGCAGAGGATTCTCAATAAATACTAGTGAAAGGATGGCAGAAAGTTAAGGTTATACCAAAGAAATCAAGTGGTAAAGCTGGCATCTACTCCCAGAACCTGTGCTGGACTACCTAGATCTGGAGAGACTGGGTTTGACCTCATGAAGTTGCTGCTTTTCCTCTGTTCTGCCTTAACACTTGCCCCAGTTTCAGACACTGTGGGAAAACAAATCCAGAAGGCTGCTCACTTGGCTTCAAGGAAGCCCCAGGGCTGGATTCTTCCCTGTGTGCCCACCCTTTACATGCCCCTACACACGGAGGACAGGGTTTCTAGGAGACAGGTGGGATTGCTGCTCACCTTCCAGTCCCCTGGCACACTTCCAGCAGTGAACAACAGTGGCTGCCCTGGCCCCTTCTGTCCCATCACCTGGATCCCTGCCTGATAACTCCTCCAGGTGTGGGTCACCCAGGGAACAGTGAAAGACAGCTTTGCCTTGTCTATCTAGGATAGGTGCCTCTGAGCTTGGCAAAGCATCAGGACAGGTCCAACAGTGAGGGCCCCTAGGGCTTGGGCTGGGACAGTGACTTTCCTCAGGGAGGAAGCCAGGCAGGTACACACTCTCGGGGGGCGTTGGAGTCCCCACTCTTCAGGCTGCTCAGCTCAGTCCTGCAGGCTTTTTTGCTGAGGATGTCCTGACAGAAGAAAGGGGCTCTTTTCACAGCTAGATCCCCCTGGGAACACTAGGAAGCTGAATCTCTCTCGTTGAACTGGAATTTACCCATATCAGGTGTTGCTGAAAAATAAATGGGGCCTGGCTGGAACTGGGAATCTTTTTGTGAATTCAGAGCTCTTTGGTGTAGTGGCATTTGTGTTCTGCAGTTGGGTCTGTGGCTGTAATACCTGTTGGTCCCCTCACCTGTCTGAGACCTTCCTTGGACAGACTGATACCGTCACTGTCCTCAAGACTGCCTGCTTAATTTAAGGAGAGTTATCTCTGGGTGGTTTATCCTGTTTGCCCAAATGACTTTGAGTAAATCACTTCCTACCTCTGAGCCTCAGTTTCCATATCTGTAAAATGGATGTAGTGAGATTGCATATACAGTTGTGCTCAACTCTCTAGGGCTGTACCAACAGAAAAGATTATTATTAATCCTCCGTATAGCCAACCAACCTCCCCTGCCTCGGTTACCCATCTTGGAGGAAGTAACATACAATATGGTTGTTAAAAACACAGGTTTTGGAGTCTAATACACTAGATTTGAATCCCTGCTCTGCTGCTTACTAGCTATGTGACCAGTTAGTTACTGCACCATTGTGAGCTTTCAGTTCTTCATCTAGAAAATTGTGCCAATATGTCTACTTCTCAGGGCTGCTGTGAGAAATAAAATGATAGATAGTATAATACACTGGTCATGTAGCATAGGCTCAGCAGAAGGTAGCAACCATCATTACCTGGAACAACTTCAGGAAAAATTGTAGGTTGCAGAACTCTCAGATTGGGGCTGGCCTATCCCTTCTCCAGGCTTCCCTACAGAGCTTCAGACACGAAGCCAGACTCGAGCATCATACCCTATCTCTAGAGTGAAGGCCTCCTGAGGCAGGGGCTGGCCAGCTCTCTTCCTCTCTTCAGTGTCTCCAGAGTCTGGATTTTCCATGTGCAATGGCTCTATCCTAAACTTCTCTGCATCTTCCCTTGGCTGTTATAGAAGATCTGTACTTGAAAATCATACTAGAAAATCCAGTACTGTTTCAGTTAGAATGCTATTCATGTTATTCTTCTTATAAGTGACAGATAGCCAGTTGAAAATTTCTTATGTGAAAATATAAATTTGTGGTCCCCTTAATTTAAAAGTGCAGGACTTCAGGCATGGCTGGATCCAAAGACTCAAATGGCATTATCACTGTGTTTCAGCTCTGCTTTCCTCTGAGCCGATGCCCCTATAGGCAGGCCCTTCTTGTCTGATGGCTATTTGCGGCTCTAGGCTTACAACCTATTCTCCCAGCAACCCTCTTTTGGGTCTTCAGCTAACAGAGAGGCCTTTAAGAATGAGAAACAGGATGAGTGCTGAGGCTGGGAGGCCTGAAAAGTAGAGGAGAAGAACAGAGGATAAAGGGGAAACTGCCAAGAAATTTTCCTCCCCATTTCCTCCCTACCCATGCATATTGCCCTTGGCCATACCCTGAAGTTAGAATGGCCACTCCTAGGACCCTCTTCATGCACTACCCCATTCTTTCCTCCTCACATGTCCTCACCACTACCCCAACCCCCTTTGGCAGGAAGATTCTTCAAACAGTTATCCAGATGTGTGCCAGGATCCCTGGCCACATGGTACCCCTGACTTGGCACCCAGCCCTGAAGGCTGTGTCTGCTTTGGCAGGTTAAAGCAAGAGATATTTCTGTCCTTTTCCTTCAGAGTGATTGCCAACATCACCATGGCCTCAAGAAACAGGGCTGATGGCAGCCCTGCTGGTGTTTTCCAAAGTTGCCTGGGTCTTTTTGATCCATTACAGTCAGCAATGATTTGGTTTCATTTCCCGAGATGAGAACAGGCTTTGACCTCAACTCAGACAGCAAAAGAGGAGAAACAATGGAAAGAAAGAAAAACTCAGTATCTGAAGGAAGTGTGTCTGGTGGAAGTGGGGAAGTGGGGAGTCTAGGCTTGGCTTTGAATCTGGCTCCACCCTTTGCTTTCTGTGGGACCTTGGCCAAGTTACTGAAGCTCTCTGAGTCTCAGTTTACCCATCTTGCAGGGTTCTGTCTCATTTGAGTGAAATAATATATAAAGGCACAAAGTGGGCTCTCAATAAATATGTCCTGTTCCTCCTCTCTCCTTGCCCTCTCCAACATAGGTAGGGAACCCAGAAAAAGAGGGGCCCTTCTGAGCCTAGTGGGAAACTCTTCAGTATGGAAACGAGAACTCTGAAGATGGCAAGTCTCTCAGAATACAGCAAAGCATAGGCCTAACCCACCTGCTCCATATATCTTTATGTCAGCCCCAGCCAGAGGGGACAAGGCCTGTAGAGTGGCTCACACTGATGAGTAACCTGTCTACCTCAGGAGCACTGAGGGCTCTACCTCATTCCCCCCAGTTCACTAAGCATGTTGCTCGGATGTGATGGTGTGCCTGCTGGGCAAGCCACAGGGGCTGGGGGCCAGTGGCAGCAGAGAGGTGAAGTGCTCTGTGGAACATGTGTAGACTCCCAGGTGTACAAACACGTGCACACGCTCATGCTCATAGTGTTCCCTCTGACCAGTTTTCACACTGCTCTACACTGCCCGAAGAGAAAAGTCATTCAGGATTATTTACAAACTTTTAATTTGTAAAAAAAATTTGAAACTTACAAAAAGTTGCAAACATAAAAATAGTAGAAAGAACACCTGTATATCCTTTTCACAGATTACCTGTTATTAACATTTTACTCCATTTGTTTTTCAGGTACTTATTGGCCATTTGTTTATCTTCGTTGGAAACGTGTATTCAAATCCTTTGCCCATTTTTAACTGAGTTATTTGTCTTCTTATTATTGAATTGTGAGAGTTCTTTTATTTTTTAATACTTTAAGTTCTGGGGTACATGTACAGAACATGCAGGTTTGTTACATAGGTATACATGTGCCATGGTGGTTTGCTGCACCCATCAACCCATCGTCTACATTAAGTATTTCTCCTCAGCCCCCGACCCTGCAATGGGCCCCTGTGTGTGATGCCCCCATTCCAGTGTCCATGTGTTCTCACTGTTCAACTCCCACTTATGAGTGAGAACAGGCAGTGTTTGGTTTTCTGTTCCTGTGTTAGTTTGCTGAGAATGATGGATTCCAGCTTCATTCATGTCCCTGCAAAGGACATGAACTCATCCCTTTTTTATGGCTGCATAGTATTCCATGGTGCCCCATTTTCTTTATCCAGTCTATCACTGATGAGCATTTGGGTTGGTTCCAAGTCTTTGCTATTGTGAACAGTGCCGCAATAAACATACGTGTGTATGTGTCTTTATAGTAGAATGATTTATAATCATTTGGGTATATACCCAGTAATGGAATTGCTGGATCAAATGGTATTTCAAGCTCTCATTCCTTGAGAAATTGCCACACTGTCTTCCACAATGGTTGAGCTAATTTACATTCCCACCAACAGTGTAAAAGCATTCCTATTTCTCCACATCCTCTCCAGCATCTGTTGTTTCCTGACTTTTTAATGATCGCCATTCTAACTGGCATGAGATGGTATCTCATGGTGGTTTTGATTTGCATTTCTCTAATGACCAGTGATGATGAGCTTTTTTCATATGTTTGTTGGCTGCATAAATGTCTTCTTTTGAGAAGTGTCTGTTCATATTCTTCGCCCACTTTATGATGGGGTTGTTTTTTTCTTGTAAATTTGTTTAAGTTCTTTGTAGATTCTGGATATTAACCCTTTGTCAGATGGATAGATTGCAAAAATTTTCTCCCATTCTGTAGGTTGCCTGTTCACTCTCATGATAGTTTCTTTTGCTGTGCAGAAGCAATTTAGTTTAATTAGATTCCAATTGTCAATTTTGGCTTTTGTTGCCATTGCTTGTGGTGTTTTAATCATGAAGTCTTTGCCCATGCCTGTGTCTTGAATGGTATTGCCTAGGTTTTCTTCTAGAGTTTTTATGGTTTTAGGTTTTATGTTTAAGTCTTTAATCCATCTTAATTTTTGTATAAGGTGTAAGGAAGGGATCCAGTTTCAGACTTCTGCATATGGCTAGCCAGTTTTCCCAACACCACTTATGAAATAGGGAATCCTTCCCCCATTGCTTGTTTTTGTCAGGTTTGTCAAAGATCAACTGGTTGTAGATGTGTGGTGTTATTTCTGAGGGCTCTGTTCTGTTCCATTGGTCTATATATCTGTTTTGGTACCGGTACCATGCTGTTTTTGTTACTGTAGCCTTGTAGTATAGTTTGAGGTCATATAGCGTGATGCCTCCAGCTTCGTTCTTGTTGCATATGATTGTCTTGGCTATGTGGGTCTTTTTTGGTTCTGTATGAAATTTAAAGTAGTTTTTTCCAATTCTGTGAAGAAAGTCAATGGTAGCTTGATAGAGACAGCATTGAATCTACAAATTACTTTGGGAGGTATGGCCATTTTCATGATATCAATTCTTCCTTTTCAAGGACCTCTTCAAGGAGAACTACAAACCACTGCTCAAGGAAACAAGAGAGGACACAAACAAATGGAGAGTTCTTTATATATTCTAGCTACAAGTCTCTTGTCAGATATGATTTGCAAAGTTTTTCTGCCATTTTATGAGTTGCCTTTTCACTTTCTTGATGACTTCCTTTGACTCATAAAAATGTTAAATTTCATTTGCTTCCCTGCAAAACACACACACACACACACACACACACACACACACACCCCAACTTTTTTCTGAACCATTTTAGGATGATTACATATATATAGTGACCCTTTACCACTAATACTTCATTGTATATTTCCTAAAAATAGGAATTTTTCTCTGATGTAACCACAATACAGATAGAAACTTGATAAATTTACATCGATATAATACTTTTATCTAAGCTACTATTCATGTTCCAATTTTTGTCAGTTGACCATTTATAACACATTCCTCCAGTACAGGATTCAGGCTAGGAGCAGGTATTGTATTTGGTTGTCATGTCTCTTTAGCCTCCTTTAATCTGGAACATTTCCACAGCTTTCTTTGTCCTCCACGACACTGACATTTTTGACATTCAAAATGTCAAAATTCAAAAATGTCAGTGTCATTAAAAAGGGTTAACTGGTTAACACAAAAACCCCCTGGTTAACACAAAAACCAGTTAACCCTTTTTAGTCACTCGTTTCTGTGTGTGATATAATTCACATACCATAAAATTCACCCAATTCATACAATTTTACTTAATATGTACAATTCAATAATTTTAAATATATTCGGAGAGTTGTGCAACCATCACCACAATGACTTCTAGAACATTTCATCATCCCAAGAGAAACTTGGTACCCATTAATCATTCCCCATTGCCTACCAATTTCTCCAGCCCTAGACAACTAACTTGTAATCCACTTTCTGTCTCTATGAATTTGCCTATTCTGGATATTTCGTGTAATGGAATCATACAATGCATGGTCTTTTGTGACTGGCTTCTTTCACGTAGCACACTGTTTTCAAAGTTCATCCATACTGTAGCATGTATCAGTATTTAACTATGGCCAAATAATAGTCCATTGTACAGCTATACCACATTTTATCTAGCTGTACATTAGTTGATAGATATGTAAGCTGTTTCCACTTTTAAGCTATTATGACTAATGTTGCTATGAAATCTCATGCAGAAATCTTTTTGTGCCTTTTATTCATCTCCTGTAGTAGAATTGCTGGGTCACATGGTAGCCCGTGTGACCTTTGAGGAATTAACAGACTGCTCTCCAAAGCAGCTGCACCATTCTACATCTCCACCAGCAGTGTATGAGTGTTCCAATTTATTCACATCCTCATCAACAATTTTTACCATCTGTATTTTTTATTATAGCCATCCTAGTGAGGTTGAGATGATATCTCATTGTTACTCTGATTTGTGTTTCCCTGATGACTAATGATGTTAAGCATCTTTTCAGGTGCTTATTGGTCATTTGTTTGTCTTCTTTGGAAACATGTCTATTAAAATCCTCTGTCCATTTTTACTTGAGTGATTTGTCTCATTATTATTGACTCGTAAGAACTCTTTATATATTGTAGCCATTAGTCTCTTGTCAGATATATGATTTGCAAACATTTTCTACCATTCCATGGGCTACCTTTTCACTTCTTAATAGTGTCCTTTGAAACACGCAAGTTTTAAAATTTCACTGATGTGCAAGTTGTTTTTCAACTTCCCTCCCTTTTTAAAACAGAGCATTCTTCATTTTGTGTTTGTCTGCATTTTCCTTGTATTGAGATGGAGGTGATGCATTTTGGCCTAAGTACAGTATAGGTGATGGTATGTTCTTCTCAGAATATCACATCTGCAGGCACATGATATCCATCTGTCCTTTATTGGACATGCTAATTTCGATCATCTGGTCAAGGTATTGCCTGATTTCTCTGCTGTATAATTACTGGCTTTTTTCCTATCCCATTCATGATGTTTAAAAAGATGAAATTCACTCTTTTCAGTCTGTCTACACTCCATCAGCACATTGCACTTTGAGTTCTGTACTCTCCCTGGCACATGCTGCACAGTGGCCAGACCCACCTTGGCTGGGCCTGTGTCCTCATGTCTCAGAAAGGGGCTTTGTTCCACTGACCACAGGTTTCATGCAAATTATTCACACCCTGCTACAGTGAGTGTCTTCATTGACTTTGCTTGCCTAGAGACCTGAGTACTGCCTTCTTGGACTCAGAAGTTGGATGTTGCCATGCTGGAAACATCAAATAGAAATAGGCAGTTCTGGAAAACATGTAATTCTGGGCTCAGCAGGGGGATGTACTGTGATCCTCACATACCAGGGGCTGAGGATTGGGACTCAGAAAAAGATGAAGGATTGAGAGGCCGCGCCGTGTAGGTGTACTTGTGTCTGTGCTGTCCCTGACCTAAGAGAAGCTCAGGAGATGGGAAGAGCTCATTTTACCTTTCCAGCTCAGGAGGACAGGGGTATTTGGAAGGCCTTGTGTGAGAACCCAAATCAGGCGTCATAGCCTTTCATTCCTACTTCAAGCTTTAACTCTTCTGTTGCTAGGACACACCCCACTAGAAAAACTGTGACTAAAGAACATTCTGTCTCAGTGAAATGGGGAAAACCAGCAGAGAATGAACCCCTTTAAAGAACGTATCTTGGGTTTAACTTCCAAAGTCTCAAGAAGTGAAAGGTAATGATGAAGATGAGGATGACAGTTAACATTTATTGGGCCCTTACTACGTGCCAGGCAACGTTTCAAGAGTTTTCCAGGTATTAACTCATGTAATTCTCAAAACAACTGTATCTGGTAGGTACTATCATTATCTTTATTTACCACATGAAGAAACTGAGGCACAGAGAAGTTAAATAACTTCCACAAGGTCACATAGCTAATAAGTGGCAGAACTGGGATACAAATCCAGGTACCGTAAAGGACATAATGGGAGTCTTGGTGAATATGAGCATTATGAATCATAAATCTTAGAGAAGGCACCTATCAGTGTGATAAATGTAGAGAATGTGCTTTCAGAGAAGTATATTAGGAATACTGGGCCGGGGGAGTATGGGTGAGTGATGCTGCTCAAGTCATCCCAGTTCCTCATGGGGAGCCTTAGTGATGGTTTATCAAGCCTCTTTGTTGTTGTTGTTGTTGTTGTTGTTGTTTTTGAGACAGCATCTCACTCTGTCACCCAGGCTGGAGTGCAGTGGCACAATCTTGGCTCACTGCAACCTCTACTTCACAGGTCAAGCAATTCTCCTGCCTCAGCCTCCCGAGTAGCTGGGATTACTGGCATGTGCCACCACCGTCTGGCTCATTTTTGTACTTCTAGTAGAGACAGGGTTTTCACCGTGCTGGCCAGGCTGGTCTTGAACTCCTGACCTCAAATGATCCACCCGCCTTGACCTCCCAAAGTGCTGGGAGTACAGGCATGAGCCACCGTGCCTGGCCCTATCAAGCCTCTTATACTTGGCACCTGCATTACTCAAAACTCCAGTTTAGGTACCTGATGTGGCTACTAAAAGCTGCCTTCTGCAAGCCAAGTCACCTGGAAGTAACATTGGGGTTCCAATGTGCTATAATGTCCACAGGTTTATAGCATGGTCAGGCATCTCACACACACACAGCTGCATTGACAGTGTATGCTGATGACCAATTTGTGGTCACACACGATGGGTTACCCACAAGGCTGCAGAGGGCTGCACTTAGTAGGCTTGGCCAGGGTTCACCACAAGCTCACACTCCGTACCTCCATGCTCTTCTGCTGTGCATGCTGCTTCAGACATTACTGGGCTCTGTCTTCTTTGGGGCATTGGATCCAGTTCCTGCTTAGCAGCTATTACTTTTTTTCAACTGCAACACATGTAATAAGGCAAAGCCAGCACCAAAGCTCAAATTTGAGGTAGGCTTGTATTTCTACTTTTTGCATTTTGTAGGGAAAAGACAGAAAACTTCAAACTGTGGCCCAAAATTATCCTTCAGTCCTAGGATACCATGTAGGATCAGAGAACAATCCAAGGCAGTGGTAAAACATGCAAGATAATAATCGAGGAGTAGATTTTTTCCTCATCATTCCTTCAACTCCTTTTCCCTTCTGACTCAGGACTATATATCCAGCCTACCCAGGTGCCTAGACCGTAACAGTGAATACATGAATATGCTGTGTGTGTATATGAGATTCAGAGCGTTGTTGATAGTTTGAAATGACCTAGATCAATGAGTTTGGACTTGGTCACTAGTTTTTCTCTGCCAAGCAGAGAAAAAAGGAAAATATCTAAACAAACTCCGAGGGCTGTGTCAAACAACATGCAATCAATCAATTGTCAAACCACAGCCCTAGTCCCCAGGGCCCCTTGGGTAAGATCTTGTCTTGAATTATGGGCATGTAAGGTCTGAGGCAGTGGGATGGGAGACAGAAACACAGATTGACTCCATATTGCAACCACTAGGTGGCACCTGTTCGAGGAACTGCCCAAATGGCTTGTTCACAACTTGGAGCATTGGTCAGCTTGGCTTGACATGAAATGCCAAGGTCTAGATGGGCGGATAAAGAAGCTTGCCAGGGCCAGTGCTGCCAGGCTTGGTTTGAGGAGCCAGTGCTCTAGGAGCGGCCTGGATTCATGACTCTAATGAAGAGCTCATCCTATCTAAGACAGCAGCTCCCTCCCACCACCTCCTCATTCTTTGTCCTTTAGCCCTTCCTTGTTTATAACACTCATCACTACTTGACTTTACAGTATATGTTCATTTGTTTATTGTCTGTCTCCCCAGACTGGAACCCAAATTCCAAAAGAGCAGGGAGCTTCTTTTGCTCCCTGCAGTATCCCTGGCTCCTACAATGTCTGGCTTTTAATAGGCTCTCCATAAATATATGTTGCATAAATGAATGAATGACCAAATACATAATAAGAAATCATTAGTAACTAAGGTCTGTAGTTGCACCCCCTTTACGAGATACTCTGAAAACCAAGCACTACTGAGTTACTGTCATTGTCTGCGGTAAGTGGGTTTAATTTGTATCCCTTTTATTCAACTAAGGCAAACTGCCTATATTAGAGTGGTTTCATTTTCTAAATCTATTTTGATGCTACTGTGTTCTCTGGAAAGCGCTTCCTGCTGAGTAGTGAGATCTTCATGGCTGTATCACTGACATGGATCACAGGAGCAGCCTTGCTGTGTTAATAGGTCCCTGAGGATTGTTCCCTGCGGGCTGATCAAGACTGCCTGAAGGGAGGAGGAGGCAGGGTACTACAAATATTAGGACACCTCTGAGCTGGGCTCACAAGCCCCTGGAGTGGAAGATGGTCACAGAAATGAAGCCTCACCAAGGCCTCTAAGTTTCTGTGCATGGGCCCCTACTGGCCTCTCCCGGGACCTTAAATCATAGGCAGCTGATGGCTTGCCTAGCTAGAGGGCCATATGTAACAAGGTTCCCTCAACTTGATGAGGAACTGCTTTACTCCAGCCTCAGCTAGTCCATTTGCCTCCCAAATGCTGGCTAGAAGTAGTGTAGACTTGGGTAAGGCTCTCAAGATGTATCCTCTTGTGTGAAAAGAAGCAGAGATGCTGACAGTAACAGGCATCTCTTCAGGGCTGAGAAGATTACAGCTGGGCCTGGAATGACCCCTGGGTTTTCCAGCACATAGACCCACCAACTGTGGTGGTCGGCTGCAGGCAACAGCTCCGGTGCATCTTCCTACAAAGATTTGCCAGAGGGTAAGCAAATCCTTGCACTGTGCTGTGCAGCCACTGCCTTTCCCAAGTTGCCACATGACATTTTAATGTCAGCTGCAAACCTAAATCCAGTGAGTACCTACAGATGACACACTTAACAGCTCAGGGCATGATTCAGAGGAAGCAATTTTCCGAAGTGAAGATAATTGTCTGTTAGTGTGAAAAGGCAAACACTTTTTTATTAGCATTGGAAATTCAAGGGAGATGTGGTTAAATCCATAGATGCAGCACTTCAGTAAATGGCTAAAGAACAATATCTATAGCTGGAAGGAAGGACTGTACAGATCCACGCCCATTCAGAGTTCACCCATAGAACTAGCTCTCTTGGAGTAAAGATGGAAGCTCAGCTCTCACCTCTTCCTGTTTACTTAATAAGCAGCTCCTCAAAGTCCCGGTTCCTGTGTCCACACAGGAAATCCCAGAATTAAGAGCTTCCTGGTCTTCTTTTATTTACATGTTTCCCAGGTGACCTTAACCTGGGTAAAGTCTCATGCCTTTACTCTGTGACATTAAAACTTATATTCCAGCCCTGACCTCTCCTGGGGCTTTGTATAACCACTTGCCTATTTGAACCCTCCAGTTGGACATACGATAGGCACCTAGAACCTAGAATGGCCAAAATGGAACTCTTAACCATCTCCCCTTTTCACTGTTATATTACTGCATAAGAAGTCACCTCAAAGCCTATCATTTAAAATAATAATCACTAATTTTGCACACAAATCTCTAATGTTTTCTATGGTTCAGTGAGGACTGTTCCATGAAGCGTCAGCTGGAGCAGCTGGAGAATCCCTTTCCAAGATGGCTTACTCATGCAGCTGGCAAGGTTTGCTGGCTGTCGCCTGGGAGTTCAGCCTGGCCAGTGGGTGGAAGGACTGTGGTTCCTCTCCACAGGCTGCTATGGCTTGCTTCCTCATGACATCATGACATGGTGACTGAGTTCCAAATGTGAATGTCCTAAGGAGAGGAATTGGAAGCTGCTAGTGTCGTAAGCCCAGGGCCTGGAAACTCGTAAAGCATTACTTCTGCCATGTTAATATTGGTCAAGTAGTCACAGAGCCCAGAGTCAAGGGGAGGCGACATAGACCCTAACTGTCCAAGGAAGGAGCCTCAAAGAATTTGCAAACATGTTTTAAAACTGCTGCATATCCCAAACCTGCTCCTCCTAGTCTTCTCCATCTACCAGTTTCTTAGGCAACTAGGAGTCATCTTTGACTGCCTTCTTTCCCTCAGCCCTTCCATACAATCCCCATCAGCAAATTCTGTTGACTGTCCCCCAAAACATATCCAGATTCCTTCTACTTCTCTCCTCTCCACTACAACACCCTAATCCAGACAATACCTTCATCTGCCAACTGGATGGCTGCTTGGTCTGTTGCAGTCGTCTGTGAAAAACTCTCTCTGCCTTCGTGCTTGCTTCCTATTCACACAGTAGCCAGAGCTACCCTTTTAAAACATAAATCAGATTATCTCACTCCTCTGCCTAAATCCATTCAAAAGTTTGCAACATATTTAGAAATAACTCAAACCCCTCATTCTAGATTCCAAAGCCCGATGTAATCTGGCCGTGTCTGGTTCTCTGGCCTCATCTGTACGACCTGCTTTCTCATTAGACTACGATATACACAAATGCTTGCTCCTACCTGACAGCCTTTGCACTTGGTTTTCCTCTCTCTGGAAAGCTCTTCCCCCTAATTTTCCCAAGGCTGGTTTCTTCTTGCCATTTAGTTTTCAGTTGAAACGTAATTTCCACATAGAGGCCATCTATAATCCCCAATCCTAAAGTAGCCACACAGTCATCTGTTACAGTAACCTATTTTAATTTTCAACATAGCTGTGACCACTAGCTGCTACTTTTCATGTTGATGTATCTGTTCTTTGTCTGTCTCTTCCCTCTAAAATGTAATCTCCATGAGGGCAGGGACCTTGTCTGTCTTATCACTGCATCCCCAGGGCCTAGAAGAGTGCCTGGCAGCAGTTTGATAAATATTGATGTAGCCGGTAGAAATAGTATCTCCAGACAGCCAGCCCCCAACAGGATCACAGCATCTCTTAAGGTAGTTGAGGGTATAGAGAGGAAGCTCCTCTCTATACCTCCTGGGTGTCAGTGGCTTGTGCGTGTACCAGGAGCCCAGCTCTGGTGCATGGGGCGGCCCCATGGAGGACCATAGTGACTGGGTTTATGTAGCCTCCTTCCAACCCCCAGAGTATTCCCATCCCTAGCCTTCTTGTGAAATCAGCAAGACAGGATCACACAGTCATGAGCACAAAGTTGCTAACATGCTTGGACAGAATGGTGCAGCTCAGCTCACCTCACCTTCACATCAGTGCAGTCAATAACTCGGGTTATGTGACATTCGAATTTTCATCTTATGGTCAGACTCAGAAATATAGGCCAAGCTCCAGTATAACAAAGTCCAAGTGCTTGTTTTAATGCAATTTTTTTAATGATGATGTTCAAACTTTTGAAGAGAAATCTGAAAGATTCAGAACCTAAATCTGAATATTTAGGGCCCATCCAAATAAAGAAGTTTGATTAGGACTTTTAAAGAATCAATGTTATTAACAGGTTAAAAAAGCAACACTGAGATGAAAAGCAAGTTTAACCATAATGAAGTTGTCTTTGTTTTCTTCAAAAATGCTTGTTAAACTTTTTTTTTTTTTAGCACTTTGGTATAGAGAATTGGCTGTGCATAGAACTGTTATTGAAATAACACTATAGTTGTAGGTAGTCCATCCATTAGGGAAATGGTGGCTTGTTTGATTGGATTCTTTTTTATTCACAATAATGAGATTTTTGCTTGGGGATTTAAATGTTTAAAGATTCAATAACACTGAAAATTCAAGTTCAAGAAATGACGGTGAGGCCTCGCTGGGCTGACCCAAAGTGACATGATCGTGTGGCATTTAGAGGGTGTTTCTAGCAGTGCTGTTACTGTTAGAGAATGAGACCACCCTTCAAGGGGCTGCTCATGTCCATGGAGCAGAGTCCATCTCTCACATTTGAGAGTGGGGAAGGAAGGTGTACATGACAGGCTGGCCTCACCACACCCACCTGGACCTCAGATCCCTTGTGATGGGAAGCCCACTTGGGGAGTAGAACCCTTGGCAATACTGACTCAGGGTTGGTGAAATCTCCTTTTCATGACAATTGATGATTATTATCCACTGAGGAAATTACATTTCACCTGAACTCCCCAATCCCTCAGGCATTGGCCAGCAGAGTGTCCGAGGGCACAGCCGAAGGTGCGAGAGTCGGCACTGTGCGTTTGCTGCAGGGTGGAAGCTGGCAACGAGGAGGGCTGGCAATAAATGTACATTATTATGTCTCCAGAAGTGCTTAGTTTTTATCTATTTATTTCTAATTCTTTCTGCTTTAAGTTTTGTTGTTTTTTTTTTTCATGATCACTGCTTAGAACTCAAGCTCCTGGGATCAAACTTGTATCACACAGGCTGGAGAAGGCTGTGGAGAAACCGAGTCCTCCCAGGTCTCAAGGTGGGTGGAGGGAGCCTGCAGGGGTCTCCTTCCCTCCCCTCTTGCCTGTTCTGCCTGATCAGAGCCTGCACACGAGTGCAGAGGGCTCCCTTAGAGAGCGCTGGGCTAGAGGAAGCTGAAGTTTCAGAATAAGCATCCTATTCTGTGGCCTCCTTTCCACTACAAACTCCTTGAGGAGGAGTGAGACCCCAGAAGGACAGGTGAGTCTCACCTAGGCTGACCAAAGTCCAGCTCAGCCAGCCCTTGATGTATCCAAGATATCCGCCCACAGCAGTGAGAAGCTGATGCCACTCAAAGCCATTCTCAGTCTACATCCACGATGCTGGGAAAGAAAAACCAAGTTCAATTTACCAAAATATCTGTATTATCTATAAAAATTGAACTCTAATGAGTCACTGATACTGGAGGCAGCAATATCCGACTGTGCTGACATGCAGAAGGAAGATAGCTCTGTCCCATCAACCCTATAGCAGAACATTTGTACTGAGTGGCATGTGGGCGGAGTCATTTGTAAGGCCTCAAAAACCTGGACACTTTGGAACGTAGCAATCGGATGAAAGATCTTGGAAACATCTCTCGGGACTCCTGGGCTGTGTACTTGAAATAGTTCTGGGGATGGGCCAGGACATCAAACAGAGCCTTGATAAGTTTCTTATCCTAAAAAGAACAGAATTTTTGTTACTGGGCCAAAATATTTAAATATGCTGACATTTTGCCCATGGAACTGTGATGACCTAGTATTAGGCCGTAGCTTGCTTAGCTGAAAAACACTTGAAAAATTGTTTCCTCTGATTTTTATCTTCTTTCCAGTTTTTTTTTCCTAATTAGTTATATGAAGTATGAATTACTTTTATAAATAAAACTTTAATATGGAAAAAACCTGTTTTCTTTTTCCCAACCAGATGAATGCAACACTGAGATTTGGGAGAATTTGTAGGATTAGTGATACCACAAGTGTTTATTGCTAATTATTTGTAAGTATTTAAACTTTGGTGAATTTTAGGCTTGAAGTATACATAAGGAGCCAAGGATCTTCAACTATTTGTAATTAATAGAAAAACATCATTTGCTGCTGGTTTGGATTTATAAGCAGATTTCTCCCTGCCCCTCCACAAGTTTCCAAATTAAAAAATACAACTTCACTTGACAACACTAAAGACAGCAACCTGATTTTTTAAAAAATTAAGTCTGGTGAAGGTATAAAACTGACCTTGGCCCAGGACAGGCTCCGTGTCTGAAAGGTGGCAACACGCAGCAGGAGGAGAAGCCTTCTCCAACAGTACTTGGGAAGCTCTGTGGATAACTGCCATGTCCGCCTGAGCCATGCACTCACCTTAAGTATTTCCTGATGGTTCTCAGACGCATAGAGCCTACCATCTCGAACTATGTCTTCAATGAGTTCCTGGTAGTCCTCTGTTGGAATAAAGAACATGTTTTGCATTCTTATGATTTGTTACTTCCAAACTCGCTCTTTCACTTTTTGATAAGGTTCTGAGAAATGCCCCTTCTGTGGCTGCTATCACTTGCCATTCTGCTACTGAGAAGACAGTCAGAAGGGAACTTCCATAGACTCCACCACCTCTCTTCACATACCAGCACCTGCACCCATCTTCCTCATCCCCTCTTCCCTCAGATGAGCCTCTGTGCATCCAGTCCAGGCTCATCCCTCCACTTAGCATGCCAGGTCCATCTTCTCTCCCCAAATCAACAGTATTGTTCTAGTAATTCTGCTCTTTTTTTTCCTACATTATACATTTTTCTCTCTATTGATCTCCCCCACCCACCAGCATACAAAAATGCTGTATGTCTCTGACTTTAAAAATCCCTCCCTTGACCTCATTTCTGCCTCCAGCTTCCATCTCACTTATCTGCTCCCTTTTGCAGCAAAAATCCTTAAAAAAAATTGTCAGCACCCACTGTCTCTGATTCTTTCCCTTTCTTTCTCTCTTAAACCCAGTCCAATCAGCTTTGGCCCCCATTACTCCTCCAAAACTGCTCGGTGAGACCAGCAATGACCTCCATATTGCTAAATCCCAATGGCCAGTTCTTGGTCTTCATCCTCCTTGATGCATCAGTAGCTTTTGACCTGGCTGGTCACTCTTCCTCCTTGATCCAGTTCTTCACTGAGCTTCCAGGACACCATGCTCTTTGGTTTTCCTCCTACCTTATCCGTTACTTCTCTGAGGCTTCTTTGCTTTTCTTCTCTCTGACCTTTTACCAAAGGAGGGTCCCAGGGCTTAGTCCTTGGTCTTCTCTTCTCTGTCTACACTCACTTCCTATTGAGCTCATCAGGCTCTCCTTTCCCTCTCCACCTCCCCGCCTCCCACTTTTTTCTTTATCCTTGTATTATGTAAAACAATCAAGCTTCCTATCCACCAAGAAAGACTCTTCTCTCCTTTATTTGAATGGGGCTGGAGAGTGGAGAATTTGGCTGGTTGGGGAGGAAGAGAACTATGTGTGCGCTCTCATTAATATTTTTTGTCCTGATGTACACATTAAATGCAGTGCACGCTGTACTTCTCCAAATGCCAATCTTCCCCCTTTGAAGTCTAGCTTATTTCCTATAGTCATCATTCAAATCAAGCATATGCAAAGCACAATCTTTTCCAAATTCCAGACACAGAAAAAATGCCTCTTTGTATGCATATCGTGTGTGACAAAGCCAAACACAGTATAAGAACATCATTGAAATTGTGTGAGAGGAACTCTTGAAAAGTTTCTCTCAGTTAAGGGATGGTAAATGGAAAGTAATGGTATAATAGTTACAATTACTAATTTGATATGTTTACAATAGCATTGGTACTCTATTAGTGTGGTGTCTTCTTTTATTTTAGTGAATATAAAACATGAGAATACATTTTCTTTCATCTTGAATTCCTCTGCGGCAGTGTCTCTCCTCTTTTTGATGATGGGACTACATCATCATTGTTGCTGTGCTGCATTCTGGTGTAATAGGAAACTAGAGAGCTGTTTGCCATTCCACCAAATGCTTCCAGACTGCTATTGTTTAAAAAATATATTTCTTCTGCTTTTAAGAACTGTGTTTCCTTACTTGCTCCAACTCATGAGAAATGCAGCAAAGTTACATTTAAGAATCCAGGCTCTGGAGTCCCAAAGTCCTGGTTCAAACCCTGCTTTGCAACCTTGCCATGCTGGGACCTTAGGTCAGTTCCTTAAATCTCTAAGCCTGAGTGGCCCCATCTATAAAATCAGGAAATAATCATGTCTACTTTATGGAGTGATTGTGAGGAAAGCACCATGTAAAAGGCACTTCAGCATGTACCTGGCAGTCAGCAATGCTCAATGCGTGTTAGCCCCGGCTACAGTTCTCACTGTTCTCCAGCTCTCAGAGGGCTCGTCTATAGCAGCCTCATGTGCACCTTCTAAATGTGATTTCTATTCTTCTGGGTTTGAAAAGAAGATATCAAATTTTTTGGAAATACATGTTCGAATAAAACGCTCTGAGTGAAGGCCTCGGGGGCTTCTCTGTGGGGAAAATAACAGTTTCCAACTATTCTCTACTGTGACACATGCAAGACACACTCTTGTGGGCATACACTGCATTATGTGTAATTTTCCCCAGTTGGAGCTACAACTCTTTTTTTAATTAAAAAAAAAATCAAGACATTTTAATGTGTCACAAAGGCAGAGTTGAGAACAGCCATATTTATTTTGGAGTCTCAGTGTCTTTTTGCTTTCTTCCTGATTCCAGATAGGAGAGGTTGCCAGTTGGTTGCTTTGGGGTAGATGAGGCTCTCTGTCTCTCTCAGCAGAGCCTTGTGGGAGGCATTTGTGTCTACCCCAAGAGTCAGATACTAAAACTCCTTGTCTTGGGTGTTTGACATTATTTCAGGCAACTGTAGGACAAAGATGATGATCCTTGCTTTTGTTACTTTTTGGGAAAGCTATAGAATATTGTCTTCCCAAACAATTTTGGCACTTGCCATCCTTCAGTGGCTTCCTCTAAGATTAAGTCTGTCCTCCAGAGCTTGGCCCTGAAGGCTCTTCATAGCCGAACCCCATTCCCTTCTAGTCTCCTCTCTCACTGCCAAGCCCTACACACCCTACCCACTGACCAAATAAGACCATTCATTGGTCCACACATACACCAGGTACTTCATCCTTTGACTTATGTCCTTCCCTTTTTCTGAATGTTCTTCTCCCCCATTTATGCTCAAAATGTATATGTTCTTTCAAAACCCACATCTCTCAAGACTTTGCTCTATTCCTTCTAAAAGCTCATGTAAAATTAACTGCTGCTGCTGCTTCCATGCTCACCTAGGGCTTTGTGCTGTTATAGCATCTATAACTATATATATATATATATATATATATAGTGTTTCTGTCACTAACCATGTTGTTTCCAGCACTTAGCCCAATGCCTGACATAGTAGATGCTCATTAAATATTTGTTGTCTAGATGAACAAATAAGCTCATGAAGAAACAGATGATTCCTCTCCCACAGGACTGTGTGGTCCTCCAGGACAAAGGTCCAGTTCATTTTATGCTGTTAGTCCATGTTTGCCAACCAAGTCTCAGAGCTAGGTAGAGCCCCAGGGCGCAGATGGGCCAACTCTTCATCTAACATGAAGAAAATGAAACCAGAAGTCATCTGACTTGCCCAAGATCCCACAGTGAGTCAGTGAAAAAGCCAGGACGAGAACTCAGGTCCTTCCCCACCTCAGGATTCTACCTAATAAAAGTCACAGTCATAAGAAGTTAATATTTACTGAACAATTACTATGTGCCAAGCACTGCCTCAAGTCCTTTAGGAACTCTCATTGAACTCTCAAATAAGTCTAATGATTATCCTCATTCACACATTAAGAACATGAGGCTTAGAGATGCATACACAAAGTCACAGAAGAAATCATAGCCAGGCCGATCAATCTGACTCCAGTGCCCATGTTCTTACTCACCAAGCAATGCTCACTTTTAATATATTTTCTAAAACATCTTTTCCTCCTGTTGTCAGTGTCCCCAAATGCCTGTTAAAATTTGGCACTTGTGAGTCAGCAATGTCTTTTCCCCTCATCCTGCCTGCCTTTCTGAGCATGTGTGCTTGTCAGCAGTTTGCCAGCTGGCTCCGAAGTTGGCTCTGTTGAAAGCAGAGAGGCTCTTTCCATGTGCTGCAGGCTGTGCTTACCATCATACGTCACATATGGGACCTGGAACCCTCTAGCACTGTTCCCTTCATTGGATTTAAACTGAATCCACAGCTTCTTTGACCTGGAGGTGAAGGCAATGGGGCGTTCGTAGGTCTGGCAGGTTTCATATGTTGTCACAGAATTGGATGAAGCTGCCAAGGGAAGTTGGAGAGGGGTGGGGTTTAAGACTCACCACTGATCAGGCATACAGTAGATGCTCATCTTTCTAAACATTCAAACCGTACAATAAGTTATGCTCAAGAGCTCTTCAGGCCCAGCTGAGCTATCATAAGTCAAAGGTCCTGGAAATAGAGTAGATTCAGCTGGTAATTATGGACCCCCAGGGGAGGCTACGCCGGAAAGACCTGGGGCTTGGTAAGCAGCAGCAGCCCAGACTGTACCATTCACTGTAGGAGCTGGGTGAGGGCCTCCCATTCCAGAACTGACCTGTTGTCATCTAATCATCATCACCACCATTTGCTGCCTAAGACCAGGCAGTGTGCTAGGCAATTTATGGGCTTTGTCTCATTTAATCTTCTGAAAACCACAGAAAGTTGGTGCAACTGTTACCTTTTTAATAGAGAGATTACATACTTGCCCAGGGTCATATAGCCAGTATGTGGTAAAACAAGGATTTAAATCTATACTTAACTTCAGACATTTTAACCACTAATAAGGAGAGCAAACGATATAGTGGCTTCATGTGTCATCATCATTCTTTTTGTTTGTTTGTTTCTTTTTTGAGACAAGGTCTGGCTCTGTCAACCAGGCTGGAGTGCAGTGGCATGATCACGGCTCACTGCATCCTCCACCTCCCGGTCTTAAACGATTCATCCACCTCAGACTCCCAAGCAGCTGGGACCACAGGCGTGCACCATCATGCCCAGCTAATTTTTTAAAAAATTTTTTATAGAGACAGGGTCTCACCTAGGCTGGTCACAAACTCCTGGGCTCAAGCGATTCTCCTGCCTCGGCCTCCTCCCTCAGCCTGGGATTACAGGTGTGAGCCACTGTGCCTGGCCTATTACTCTAAGTGTTTCACAACTATGAACTCCTTTAGTCCTTATAATAACCCTATAAGGTAGCAACTGTTATTAGCCCCATTTTTTAACAGATGAGAAGACTGAAGTGCAGAAAGATTCAGAATGTGTGCCCGAGATCATAGAACTAATAAGAGGTGGAACTGGGACAGAGATCCAGGCAGTCTGGCTGCAGAGCCCCTCATTACACTGCCCGTAAGCCGTGTTGATAGCAGTCTTCCTTTATGGACACTGGACCATGAATCAGGATAGGAGGACAGGTCCCCACCTGGCCAGGCTCGGTCAGTCCCCAAGCCATCAGTTGCAACTCAGTATGAGGCCTTGTCTGGGGCCAATACTGCATGCTCCTCACTGGCTCTCCGGGTCCTTGTGGAAGAGGGTCCAAAACACCCCAGTGAGCACAGGGGGAAGACTGACCTGCAGGGTCACTACCTCTGGGGTCCAGCAAGACGCTTCAGTGTGTGGCTTTCATTTAAATTTTGTTTCTCACCAACTCTATAAACTCATGTTCACCTCTGCTCTAATATGGAGGTGACGTTCTAGGCCTGCTCCTCACATTGAAAGCCTGGGGAGCAGGTCATTAGGCTTCCCAGCTGGCCTGAGAAAGGGAGGGAGGCAGGGAGTGAGACGCACAGGTTTTCCGCATCACCAGATAGTCTCCACAGTCGTCCTCTATGGGCAGGAAGATCTCAGGAACCACGATCAGGATGCGGCGCTTGGGGGGTGGGTTGATGGTCCACGTACACTCGGTGTTGGCTGGGTAATTGCCTGGGTAGTTTGGGGATTCAATGTATCCAGTGAAATCTCCCAGCTCCCCTCCACATCTTCTGTCTGGAAAAGGAGATGCCCTGAATTATGGCACGACACTGTCGTCTCTGTCCTGACCACCGCTAGCTTGCTGAGCCCTGCAGCATCCCTGTTGCCACCCAGGAATGGGGCATGAAAATGACACCATCTGGGAATGAGTCTGTCCTGTAACCCTCAGGGCCCCCTGTGGGAGCCAAACCATTAAACTCCCCACAAGGAGTCTACCCCTCTGAGTTCCCGAGGCACCGTTTTCTCATTAGCCTGAAAGCGTTCACGGTCAGGGCAGGTATTTGTGAACAAAAGGATAAATTTAGCTTTCAGTATTTTATTTACCAAGTCCAAGTGTCAGAGGAACCCATGAGACAGAACTTCTAGGTCTCTCAAACTAGGGGGAACAGAGCTCATTGCTCTGTGGAGACTATCTGACCCTTTTTCAGAGAACTTTGATGAAGACAGACATACATTTTTCACTTTTCTCTCTGGTTAAGATCACATCTTATTTTTTATTCACCTCTAATTTAAAAAAAAATTATTATTATTTTTGAGATGAGGTCTCCCTCTGTTGCCCAGGCTGGAGTACAGTGGTGCGGTCATGGCTCACTGTGCCCCTGACCTCCTGGGCTCAAGCCTCCCAAGAAGCTGGGACCATATTCAAGTACCATCATGCCTGGCTAATTTTTTTTTCTTCATTTTTTTGTAGAGACAAGGTCTATGTTGCCCAGTCTGGTCTTGAACACATAGGCTCAAGCTATCCCAGCCTTGTCCTCCCAAAGTGCTAGGACTACAGGCATGAGCCACTGTACCCAACCCATTTTTTATTTATTTATTTATTTATTATTTTTTTTTTTTTGAGACGGAGTCTGGCTCTGTCGCCCGAGCTGGAGTGCAGTGGCCAGATCTCAGCTCACTGCAAGCTCCGCCTCCCGGGTTTACGCCATTCTCCTGCCTCAGCCTCCCGAGTAGCTGGGACTACAGGCGCCGCCACCTCGCCCGGCTAGTTTTTTGTATTTTTAGTAGAGACAGGGTTTCACCGTGTTAGCCAGGATGGTCTCGATCTCCTGACCTCGTGATCCGCCCGTCTCGGCCTCCCAAAGTGCTGGGATTACAGGCTTGAGCCACCGCGCCCGGCCCCCATTTTTTATTTTTAAGGAAGGAAGAAAATTCTAATTAGCTATCAGTAGGTACAGGGCATGCTGGATACTTATGTCTGGCACCAAAGGCAGAGGCTGCACAGACCCCTCCCTCACCCACAGCACCCAGCTGCATCTTCATTCATCTAATCCCACTCATCCCAGAAATGTCACCCAAAGCTCTGAGAGCTCAGAAATGAGAGAGACACAGTCTTTACTCTCAAGGAGCTCATTATTTAATACTGTCAGGTAAATCTGTGCAAGAGAAGATGTTGAAGGGATAACTTTTTCCATCTCTAGTTACAACTGGGATTTATTATTACTAGAAAAAAAAAACAGGCTTTTCTTCTTGGAAGAAAAGAGGAGGAAGGGGGAGCCATGGGGCAGAGAATTGCCTTCAGTCCTGAACGGCTGCCCTAGGAACTGTGCCATAAGGCTCCCATGGGGCCAACCAAGGGCCAGGTGGTGGAAGACAAGGGAACATTCATCTTGTTCTAACACTGTGAGCTTTCCAAAGTCCAATCCACCAACAAGCTAGGATATCATGAGGTAGCGAGCTTCCTGTCATAGCAGGTATTCAAGAAGAGACTAGATGGAAGGCTACTTATAAAGATGTTGTTAAAAGGACTTCCTTGCAATAGAAAACCAGGTGACCTTTCAATCATAAAGTTCGAATGATTTACTGCCCCCCTCAGTCCCAAGCTCCTCTGGTTTAGCGGGGGCCTCTTTGCTTCTCTGATTGCTGTCTTAAAGATTAGCTGGGATTTACTTTTGGCCTTTACTGGAGAGTTTTTGTTGTAATTTTGGTTATAAATGATGGCTTAAAAAAAAAAAAGCCTAGACAGCAAGTCCTTAAATGATTTGCTTCCCCCTTCCTATAAAACACTAACCGGTCTCCTCAGCATCTATCCAAGGCTTTGCCTCCTGGTCTGCCTGAGACTCCCTTCAGCACATTCTAGCCTGAGATCCAAGGGTCTCCTCCCAAAAGGCCTTTTGCTTTCCTCCATCTGTGCTTCCCTCAGCTGCTCTCTCAAACATAAGGCTCTTTCTCCTGCTCTTTCCCCATCATCTCCATCAAAACCTTCTCACACCCTCCAGAAGCCTTTCATTATCTCTCGAGACAGAGTCAATTGCTCCTTCCTCTGCAGTCTCACTGCCTGAGCTCCCTGCAGGGTCAGCGATGCTGATTTATTCTGCTTGATATCAACCAAGTCCTGGCAGAATGCTGGGCACGTAACAGGTCCTCAGGCAATGCATGCTGAGCAAGGATGGGCTGAAATTATGCCCCAGGAAGGAAATTAAGGCAAGTACAGCTTGTAAGTGTGCCTGAGGAAGTAGCCAGGATCAATAAAGATGAGTCGCTCTGCACAGTCGGGCCCTGCTCTCTCTCCACGCTGGTCTGCATGGCTGTGAGCTGGACTCATAACATCTATGTGGTTCTGAGTGAACCTGGGACCTCTGCCCCATGCCCCCTGCTCTGAGTTGGACCCAGACACATATCTTCTTAGCCAGAACTGTGAAAAGCCTTAGAGAGAGAGACCTACTTTTACACTGGGTTATGTTTGTGGAGCCATCAAAGTCAGTCGTAGTATTTCCTGGGCAAGAAACACAATTATCTTTTCCAAATTCAGGCTGGTATGTTCCCACTGGGCAACGAATACATCGGTGAGTGGTGGTGTTGTAGAAATGTCCAGGTGAACATTGAACTGTGGGGCAAGGGAGGGTGAAAAGAATGAAAAAAGGAAAGATTATTTTAATCAAATGCAGCACAAAGATTTTAAAGTTTGTGAAAGAAATGTTTATGTGCAAATGAAGTAGGGCTTTCCTACCAATCTGGGGCTAATCAACACTTAATCCCTAAATAGGCAGTTTGGATGGGGCTCATGAAACAGAGAAATCCAGAGGGACAAGATATGTGTGTATCTCCAAAGAGTTTCTGGAGAGTCAGGCATCAATGATCAATGTTCACAACTCCAGTCTTCATGCAGAGCATATCTGTGAGTATGAGGGCAGGCGGTTGCAGAACTGAGTTGGGTTTAGAGTTGGGCTCCCTGGGAAAAGGCAGCTGGAGTGGGGTTCTGGAGAAGGGATATTGGGGGGATGCTCTAGGTCAGGGCACTGAGATGGAGGAGGGCTAGAGGAAGGAACCAGGGGAACCTTTGTACCAACTGGCTCATCGGTGCCTGATCATCCCTTGTCAGCCTGTCCAAAGGGGCTAAGGTGGCTGGAGGACAGCTTGTCCAGTGAGTTCCTGTGCCCCCTGCACATCCTGCAGGGGCAAGTGGAGCTGGGACCCCCAGCCACTGGGGCACTGCATCAGGCTGGGCTTGACTGGAGCCTCACCAGACTCCCATGATACTTAGAAGGGAAATCCAGTCCTAGAAAAAGGCAAGCTGCCAAGTGCTCACCTCTGGTTTCACAGTCCTGAAAGGAAGTAGCTCCCTGATGTTTGGTGGGAAGGCCTCCTCCACAGGGGAAGCAGGAAGTTCGGCCAGCTTCAGGCTGGAACGTGCCTAGGGCACAGAGCTGGCAAGGTGCAAAGCCATCTGCAGAATATTCACCAGGTTGACACAGACCTGGAAGGACCAATAGCCTTACATTAGCAAGGCCCCCAGGCAGACCCTTGCCCCCAACTCTCCAGATGAGATCAACTTCAGTCCAACCTGTCACCCCGTGCTGACCGCAGTTCCCACCTCAGTCAGAGAGCACACAGTCAACGCTGCGGTGCTTCTGACCCTTAGTCAATGGCACATGAGTGCCTGCTGTTTATACACAGGGCTACACAGCACAGTGCAAAGATGGAAACCAGTAAGTCAAATGTCAACTGCTTCCAAAGTATAGGAAGGCCTGGGGAGTTCTCAGGCTTAGGTCTACACACTGCCTAGGCATCCCCTGCAAGGCAGGAGAGGGAGTTCTCTGCCCTGGAACCAATTTGGTAATTAGATCTAGAAGTACCCCTTTACCTAGCTGATTACATCCTAGTGATATAAAGAGTGATCCGGACTGGGCTTGATGGCTCATGCCTGTAATCTCAACACTTCGGGAGGCTGAGGCAGGAGAATCACTTGAGCCTAGGAGCTCAAGACAAGCCTAGGCAACATGGCGAAATCCCCTCTCTACAAAACATTTAAAAATTAGCCAGACACAGAGGCACATGTCTGTAGTCCCATCTACTCTGGGACTGAGTCAGGAGGATCACTTGAGCCCAGGAGTTCCAGGCTGCAGTGAGCCATGTTTGCACCACGGCACTCCAGCCTGGGTGATCCAGCACAACCTTGTCTCAAAAAAAAAAAAAAAAAAAAAGTGACCCAAAGAGTCTCCCCTCTTTTAACAATAATATTTACTAAGTTAGATCTTACACATGTTACACCTGGGACAAGAAACACAACCATAAACAAACAAAAGGATTTCTAAAAGCACATGTTCCTCAGGAATTAGTCATTGGCAAGATGCTATCAAAGTCTGCTATCTCTTATATTCTTAATCATCTCCCTCCATTAATCATAGTGGTCTTATTTTCCCCCATAAATTATAGATATGATAGCATTTCAAGAGCACACACCCTTGGGAGGAGCCTGGAGCGTGTCAGACCTGGGTTCTGATTCCACATTCTCCACTTGGCTGTGTGACCTTAAAAGAGTCACTTTAGCCTCGTGGAGTTGTAATGATTATATGAATTATGAATAAATCATATAATATACTTAGCATAATGCCTGGCATAGGTGAATATTCAATACATGCTAGCTATAAATAACCATTATTACTAATATTCTTATTGCTGTCAATTTTTTTTTTTTTTGAGACAGGATCTCTATTACCTAAGCTGGAGTGCAGTGGCACAATCACAGCTTACTGCAGCTTGACCTCCTGGGCTTAATAACTATCCCTGCGCCTCAGCCACCTAAGTAACTGGGATTACCATGTGCCACCACGCCCAGCTAATTTTTTTTTTTTAATTTTTTCTACAAACGAGGTCTCACTATGTTGCCCAGGCTGGTCTTTAGGGTTAGGGTTAGCCACCTGAGCTCAAGTGATCCTGAACCCAAAGTACTAGGGTTACAGGTATGAGCCACCATGCCTAGCCTAAATTTTTCTTAATAAGGTCACATAGGCTGGGTGCAGTGGCTCACACCTGTAATCCCAACACTTTGGGAGGCCGAGGCGGGTGGATCACCTGAGGTCAGGAGTTTGAGACCAGCCTGGCCCACATGGCAAAACCCCGTCTCTGCTGAAAATACAAAAATTAGCAGGGCATGGTGGCATGCACCTGTAATCCCAGCTTCTTGGGAGACTGAGGCATGAGAATCACTTGAACCCAGGAGGTGGAGGTTGCGTTGAGCCAAGATCACACCACAGCACTCCAGCCTTGGTGACAGAGACTCTATCTCAAGAAAATATAATAATAATAATGTCACATAAAAGGGTAAGTACATGCTGAAATGTCCCCCCTTATCAACCTTGCAGTTAGTTTTGGAGTTTTATAACAGGCCAAAGATATTATAGGAGTCACACAGTCAATATGAGGATTTGATTTTTAAGCCAGAAACAGCCTTGCAGTTGAGTCTGGAGTTACTTAGGTGGGAAATAAAGCTGAGGCTGGGAGTCACTCCAAGGACAGCTGTGGGAGCAGCACAGGGGGTCTTCACTCTGTCATGGCCATCAGATACAAATCACCATTCAGATCACACTTGCCACTGGAGCCCACAGAGTGTCAATACAGCCAGCCCTTCTCCCATTTAATAAAAGGAAGACATTTAATAATAAAACAAATAGGAAAGCCCACAGAGCTTGAGATTGACTTCAGAGTTAACATTTTGTAAGAGATAATTAAAAGCTCTTCACAGAGGAGGTCCCAGTTTTAACAAAATAAATGGATATATTTGTTTTAAATAAAAAAGCTATGAATTTGAGACCAAAGCTAGAGAAAACCCCAGACCTCCTCTCTTCATTTTAACACTTTCAAAACAGTACCTATAGACAGGGAAATCACTCAGGTTTCAGGTGTATATATTTCTAGTGAATAAAGCGTGCAGTTGCAACACTTACACTCTTCTGCTAGTGTATTCTACCCCATCTTCATTTATTTGCTCGAATGAGTATCTGCCCAGCATGTATCAGGCACTGACCTAGGCACTGGTGAGCCAAAGATGAGCCAACATGGTCCCTACTTGTAGGAAGCCCCAGGTGAGTGTGCATTGTCTGGAGTCCTTGAGATGCCTTCTGTCTAAACAATGACATCAGAGATGGCAGGAGTAGGAAGGAACAGACAACATCCTTACCTCCACATTCAGACACATTCCAAGATTCTGGGGTCTTCAGGGTCCCAGAATTTCCTGGTCTTGGGCATGGTTCACAAGTAATTTGTCCTTCCTCATTTTGGAAGGTTCCGTTTGGACATAAAATGCAGCGTTCTTGTGCTCCATCATAATAGGTCCCAGCCCTGCAACTGACTAGCCAAAAGGGAAACAATCTGGTCAGTGTGAACACAAAGGCCAAGGAAGGATGATGTGAGTTCTAGAGATGAAGGCAAATAGATGACACTGACCACACCACCCACCGCATGCAAACTCCCTGAATACACAGTGTGCCCAGCCTCAGTTCTCTCTGCACACCTCTGCACAGCATGATATTTATTGCCCTGTAAGAGGGGTTTACAGGTCTGTCTCTCCCCAGACCATGAGCTCCTTGAGAACAGGGATCACAGGGGTTCTAATTATTTTTGTAGCATAAGCACTTGATGGTTGAAGAGAGATTTAAAAAAATCCTGGATCTCCCTACTTCACAGGGCTGTTGGAACAATTATAGAGATGAAAATCATTCACTGAACATAGGTCTAGTCCTGGAAGAACAGAGTGTTATTAATTCTGCTTGGTGGCATCCTGAAAGGTGTCCTAGAGGAGGTCACATTTGTATCAGGCCTTGAAGGATGAATAGGATCTTCACAGGTGGGAAAGGGGGCAGGTTCTAAAAGTTCATGCATTAAATCAGGAGGAGAGGAAAGAAAAGGTTGGGAACAGACTTCAAAAGTTCTTGAGTGCCAGGCATTTGGATTTTATTCTCACAGGTAAAGGAATCATTGAAAGGACAGGAGCCAGGTATGGTGGTTTGTGCCTGTGGTCCTAGCTACTGGGGAGGCTAAGATGGAATCTCCTGAGCCTAAGAATTTGAGTCCAGCCTTGGCAACATAGTGAGAATGAGACCCCTTCTCTAAAAAAGAAAAAAGAAAAGAAAGGAGAGGAAGATGACCAGAAGCTGTGTTTTGAAAAGCTCATTCTCTGGTGGCCAGCTGGGATGGGTAGTGATCTCAAGACTCTTACAAAATAGCACACTTCAGGTTCATAATAAATAATACAATGGGCTGTGAGCAGTGGCTCACACCTATGATCCCAGCACTTTAGAAGGCTGAGGTGGGTGGATCACCTGAGGTCAGGAGTTCCAGACCAGCTTGGCCAACATGGAGAAATCCCGTCTCTACTAAAAACAAAACAAAACAAAAGCAGAAAAATTAGCTGGGTGTGGTGGCGCACACCTGTAATCCCAGCTACTTGGGAAGCAAGGCAGGAGAATTGCTTGAACTCTGCAATTGCAGAGGTTGCAGTGGGCCGAGATGGTGCCACTGCACTCCAGCCTGGGTGACAGAGTGAGACTCTGTCTCAAAGAAAAAAAAATAAATACAACAAAGCGTAAACGCTGGTAAATAAGGAAATTCATAAACGTTGCTTCTGATTCTATTTCTAGTACTGTTAAACGTAGATTTGTACCTTATTTTAGGCTATGAATATGAAGCAAACTTACCAAATTTGGCTCCCTACTATTCAAACATCATCAACAGAGTCATCAAAGTAGCATTTCTAATGACTAACATTTGTTGAGTACTTATATCAGACACCATGCCAAAAGCTCTACATATAGTATCTCATTTATTCCTCAACATAGCCCTAAGGATTTAGGTGCTATTATTGGCACCATTTTACAGAAACAGAGACTTAGGGAGGTTAATAATTTGGCCAAAGTCCCACAGCTAATTTGTGAAATACTCCTATGGTACTGTAAGATCAAGAGCTTCGAGTTTAAAAGGGAAAAAAGTTATTTAACAAAAGGGCAGATGTAAGTGCAGTTGAAGACTTTATCAAGGATTTTCTATGGGGCTAGGAGAGTTTGACTGGAACAAACATTCTCTATATGTAAGCTGCCAAGAAATAGAAAAAAATTACATGATAAAGTTAACTATTATAGCTCTCCAGTGTCTATAACAAGGGAAATCGGTTTTCATCCTATTCTACAAATGTAATTTGTATATATACTCTTAGGGTTAAACATAGCAAAGGTCTCTGTTGTAAGAAATAAAAGTGTCTTTTCATTATTCATTCCATAATCTTAAAAAAATCAGGCTTTTGGATCATGGTAAGCTAAAATATGCCACATTTTAAATATTATTTCTACAATTCAATGTAACCAATCAATAAAGTCTATCCTAATATCTAAATCTTAAACTCATATTTCTTGGATTTTCTTTTACAATATTCATGTATCATTTAAATACAATTATATATATATATATATATATATATATTTTTGAGACAGAGTTTTGCTCTTGTTGCTCAAGCTGGAGTTCAATGGCGTGATCTTGGCTCATTGCAACCTCCGCCTCCCGGGTTCCAGCGATTCTCCTACCTCAGCTTCCTGAGAAGCTGGGATTACAGGTGCACACCACCATGCCTGGCTAGTTTTTTGTATTTTTCATAGAAACAGGGTTTCACCATGCCAGCCTGGCTGGTCTCGAACTCCTGACTTCAGGTGATCCACCTGCCTCAACCTCTCAAAGTGTTGGGATTATAGGTATTAGCCACCACGGCTGACCACAATTTTATATTTTTAAAAAATTAAAAGTGAACCAAATTCTTGTTTTATTGGCAAACAATATTATAATGAGATTGATGGCAAACAGAGTATAATTCCAGACTTCTTCTCTAAATGCAGCCCTACTGGATAATGGTTTCCATATCACTCTGGTTCCAGCCCAGCTCTCATGTAAAGCTGGGCTGAATTCTGTACTAGGAATTCACGTTTTACCCTGTGTCCCACTTGACTCTTTCAGTGTCTGTAGTGGGCCAGTGAATCAGAGAATAACTCCTTCATGGCTCTAAGGAGCCTGCCTGTCATGAAGACTGGCAGAAAGCAGGTAAAACCAAGGCTGTCCAGAGCCCCTCTGCTCAGCCATTTCTATTTGAAGAAGAGCTGTTTTTATAATACTCATCCATGGAAGGGAAAGTGCCCATATGGTGACAATGATTCCAACAGCCCCGTTAATCATAACTTAGAGTCACATCACCATGGTCTGTTCCATCATGGTTCCTCTGGCAGAAAACAGATGCCCTCGGCAGGTGGACACCACCAGGCCTGGTTCTTACTGAGCTGGGGACCAGGACAGGCTCCTGCTGCTCTGCTGTCCCTTGCTCCTGAGAACTCTTTCAACCTCCACAGCCTTTGCAAGATAACCTTTAGAGAGACCTCACAATATCCCACCTCTGTGCCATTTCTTAACTGCTCGAAGGGCTGAGAAACCCTTCAGGCTGCCCTGTGGAAAAGAGGGCACCAATTCTTTTTCCTCACAATGAAAGGCCTGCTTCACATAAACAAACTCATATTGTCAGTCACCATTTCCATTTTCCTTCCAGAGAGAAAGGCCTGCAGAAATAATTCATGCCAAGCACCTCCCAAATATATTTGATTCTTTCACAAGGTAAAAATGAGCTAAACACTAAAAGGTGACTCTGAAATATCATGAAGGGATGCCTGAAAACAGCTCTTTGCAAATGTGCTGAGAATCTGGCCTGTGGAGACCTCAATCACATGTTCCAGTGGCTTCTCTCTTCTCCTTCAGCAGCCAGCTTGTTTTGCTGCCCAGGACAAAGGAGTCAATTGCCCCCAGAACACTTCACTATCACAGCAAAGCTTTTGTCTGCCTTCAGTGACCATTAAAATCTCATTCTCAAATCCCACACAGCTGTTTTCTCTCCTTCTTTAAAAAAGATATGAGAAAGCTTTTCTGATGCAAAAGGGACAGACCAGCAGGATGAGGATTAATGGCGACAAAGAGGCCTCAAGCCTTGGCCTCTTTTCAGCACTGTGGCCTTTGAGTATTTCAGGCTATGGACAAACACTATGGTCTCTCTGTGGCTCAGATGATGAACCTAATAAAAGGGGTCACCCTCTAGCATTGGACTGCTTTCTTAAGAATCACGCCTTGACTTCTGAAGAAGAGCCACAAGCAGCCTACACGGATTCCCAGGGTGCCCCAGGGCTGCTGCTTTGTCCCAGTTCAGAAGCGCTGGTGCCCCAGGCAGCGCTGGCCTCAGGATCCTGGTTTGAGCTTTCTTTAAATGACTGCCCCCAAGATAACAGGGGACAGTGCCTTCTTGGGCTGAGAGATTGATTTTTCATTGTCCAGGTTTTTGACCTGTGCTCAGGTTTGCTCTTTAAAAACATTCCTATAGTTAGGGCACAGAAATGAGCCCAGCTTGACGCCTTCTTCCTTATTGGGTTCCCAAATGCACACTGTTCTTTCCATGCCTAGTTAACTGGAGTTGAGATTTCACTTCTTTTAGAGTGCCTCTTTTGCCCTCAATTTAAATATTTCTCCAAAGATTTGCCCTTTGCCCTCTTTTCTCTTAATGTTATCTGCTATCCTTGGGATTTCATCTGTTGTCCCTGTGAAGATTCATTTACTCATTCATTCAATAAGTACTTATTGAGCACTCATTTTGTGCTGAGTACCGTTCTAGGAGCTGGAGACACAGCAGAGAAGACAGATATGACCCTGTTCTAATGGGGTTCTCAGGGAAGTAAATAAATGAGCAATAAATCTCAATGAGCAAACAAATATGTAATCAAATGCAAGTAGTGGTATGATGAAGAAAAGGAAAACAGGGTAAGAGGACAAAGAAGGGGTAGGGATGGAGTTTGTATGTATGCTATTTTAGAAGTGTGGCCAAGAAAGGCCTTTCTGAACAGAGACCAGAATAAAATGTGGGAAACAGGCTGGGCGCTGTGGCTTACACCTGTAATCCCAGCACATTGGGAGGCTGAAGCAGGAGGACTGCTTGAACCCAGAGTTCAAGACCAGCTTGGGAAATATAGTGAGACCTTGTCTCTCCAAAATCACCTTAAAAAGTTAGCTGAGTGTGGTAGTGCATGCCAGTGGGAGGATAGCTTGAGCCCAGGAGGCGGAGGTTGCAGTGAGCCAAAATCACACCACTGCACTCCAGCCTGGGTGACAGAGCAAGACCCTGTCTAAAAAACAAAGACCAAAACAAAACAAAACAAAACAAAACAAAAAACAGGAAATAGCCTTGCAATGAGATTGCCTAATAGCAAGAAGGGCAGTGTAGTAGGAACACAGCATAAGCGGGTAGGGCAATAAGAGATTAACTTTAAAAAGCAAGCAAGGGCCAGATCACGCGGGTGCTTAAAAGCCATGGTAAGGAAATTAGAACTTACTCAAAGTATGTTGGAGGTTTGAAATGGGGGAGTGACACAGTCTGATTTATGTTTTTCTTTTCTTTTCTTTTTTCTTTCTTTTTTTTCCTGGAGACAGGGTTGTGCTCTGTCACCCAGGCTGGAGTGCAGTGGAATGATCATGGCTCACTGCAGCCTTGACCCTCCTGGGCTCAAGTGATCTCCCACCTCAGCCTCCTGAGTAGCTGGAACTACAGGCTTGCACCACCATGCCCAGCTAATTTTTTAACTTTTTGTAGAGATGGGGTCTCCTGGGCTCAAGCGGTCCTCCGTCTCGGCATCCCAAAGTGAGCCACTGTACCCAGCCTAATTTATGTTTTTAAAAGATGTCCTGGCTGCTGTGTGGAGAACAGACGAAGGCCAGGCAAGGCTGAGGAGAACAGTTCAGAGCCTGGTACAACAGACTGGGCAAGAGATGATGGTGGCTTGAAACAGAGCAGTAACAATAACGGAGAAGGAGAAAACTGGTCGGATAAAGGAAATTACCTGAAGGCAGAGCTGACAGGATTTGCACATGGACTGGATGAGGAACATGACATAAAGGGAGAGAGAAAGATGACTCAGGCTTTCGACTTGAGCAACTGGGTGAGGAGAGGTGCCCCTTACTGAGATGCTGGTTTGGGAGGGAGGATGCTGGTTTGATTTGATTTGATGCTTGGGAGGATAAGAAGCTTTGAGATGCCAGTTGGCCATCCAAGTGCAGATACTAAGATGGCACGGATTCTACTGGTGGTCTCTGAGGCGGAATACTACACCTCAGGGGTTGACAAGATGATCCACCGGTGGGAGCACGTTTCTACACCCATGCCTACGAATTTTCACCTAAAATAAGAAACAAACGAAGCTCCCCTGGTTTAGAATATGGTGTAAGAGCAGCCTCTCAGCCAGTCTCCATTTCTGTGAGGCAAAAGACACATGTGAAGAGCCAGGGTCGCCAAGAAAAGAGAAGCACTGGTACCCACAACTCAGGCGCAAGGCACTGACTGACTCTCGCCTCTCAATACATAGAGAACAGTGACAGCTTAGCTATGCCTGGGTAATGAGATGTCCTGACTATATTATCGTGTTTTAACTAAACTAACCATCACAAAATAGAAAGCAGCTTTGATGGATTCCTGGAAAGAACACTCGACTGAAGGGCGTAAACATGACGCGCGCCCATGCGCACCACAGGAGTGTCCGCGCTCCGCGGGCGCATCTTCTGCTCCTAGCACAGCAATCATCCGCGTACGCACCACAGGAGAAGGCCCGCGGCATCTTCTCCTAGCACAGCAGCCACCCATGTCCGCACCACAGGAGAGGACCCGCGGGCGCATCTTCTGCTCCTAGCACAGCAGCCACCTGTGTCCACAGTGGAGCGGAGGTTTCCCATCCAAGACCCCCAGTGGGTGCCTGGAACCTCGGAGAGTACCACACCCTATATACACTAGGGGTTTTCCTGTGCGTGCTTATTCATGATAAAGTTTCATTTATAAATTAGGCACAGCAAGAGATTAACAATAATAATAATAAAATAAAACAATTATCACAACATACTATAATAAAAAGTTATGTGAATGTGGTCTCTCAAAATATCTTATAGTACTGTACCATTCTTGTGATCTGTCAGTCTGATAACTAAGATGACTACTATGTGACTAACACGCGGGATACAGGGAGGATTCATATCCCAGGCAGGATGGGGAGGGTACACACTGTGGGTATGCGGGATAAAGGGAGGATTCATATCCCAGGCAGGATGGGGAGGGTACACACCGTGGGTACGCGGGATAAAGGGAGGATTCATATCCCAGGCAGGATGGGGAGGGTACACACTATGGGTACGAAGGATAAAGGGAAGATTCATATCCCAGGCAGGATGGAGCAGGACAACACGAGATTTCATCATGCCACTCTGAAGAGTGGGCAATTTAAAACTTACAAATTGTTTATTTCTGGAATTTTCCATTTGATACTCTTGGACCATAGTTGACCCAGGTAACTGAAACCACAGAAAGCAAAACTGCCTATAAGGGGGCATTAGTGTATTAGCTCTTTGTCAAACTACATCATGAGACATAAACAGTTACAATTTAATCCAATCTGTCAAGAGTTCACCTAAAGCACTAGCAATGGTCAAAAAGACTATATGACAAATGGATTTGCAACCACCACTGTCAATAATGAACCTTGCCCAATTGTAAAGATTCTACCTTAAGATGCTAGCCAGTTAGTTTTAAATGTGTTTGTTTAATCTTTATCTTGTTCTGTCTTCTGTGATGAACACAGTGTACTAGCCAATAGTGTAAGTATATAGTTTATAAACAAGTAAACATCCATATATGTTTTACTTGGAGAGAGAGAGAGTGTGTGTGTGCGTTCTTAAATGTTCAACATCTCTGGGACAAAGGAGCTGGAGAGGGCAGTTTCAGAGTTGCCAGCATGTGGTGGCATTTAAAGCTATGGCACTGGGTAAGGTCACCAAGGAGAGTATGAAGACAGAGGAGGGGACAAAGGATTCAGCCTTAGGATAATCAGAAAGTAGGGGAGGAACTGGAACCAGCATTGAAAATGAAAAGGGAGCAGCCAGTGAGGTATGGAGAAGCAGAAGTGTGTTGTGTCTGAAACCCACAGGAAGAAACTGTTTCCAGGAGAGGGAGTGATGAGCGGAGAGAATGCCTCAATGAGGAGTGAGCAAAGGCAACTGGATTCGGCATCACAGAGGTGGTTAGGAATCTTGGAAAAAGTTTCTGTGGAGAGGTTAGGCATGAAAATCAGACTGAAGAGAAATGGGAGGTAAGGAGGCAAAGACAGTATGACTACGGCTCCTTCAAAGAGTTTCGTTCTACACAGAATGGGGGACACAGAAATGAGGCAGTAGCTATAGAGATGCATGAAGTCAATGGAGGGTTTGTTTGGTTTTTAAGACATGAGATGGGTTTGTGTGATGTTGGAAATGATCTAGCAGAGGAGAAGAATTCTGAGATGGGAGGGGTCGATGGGGACAACAGCAGGGGCAATATTTTTAAGAAGTTGAGAGAGGACAGGCTCCAGCTTGAGTGGAAGATACAGGCGTGGCCTTAGAGGCATGGGCTGTCCATCCATTTTAACAGGAGACAGGTCTGAGCCTGTGTGGACAGACTCAGGATTAGGCAAGTTAGGCTGGGCATGAAGAGAAGAAGTTGTTTCGCTGGACTCCCAGACACCCATGGACACCTCTGCCTAGAAATCTTGTTGCCCAAGGAGCACTTCTCTCCCTGGCCTCTGGCTTTACTCCTCTTATAGAAGCATCTCTATTCTCCCAGTCAACAAGGCTCCAAATCACAGCTCTCCCTGGCTTCTCTCCTCACTGCCCTGTCACTCAGCGGCAGCATCCTACAGCTGTGTCCGTTCTCTCTATCCCCTTGGCACAAATGTCCCTTAGATCCTCACCATCTCTTATTTGGATTGCTGCAGTAACCTTCCAAGATTCCCTCTGACTTTCTGTCCCTCCCTGCCTCCACTCTTTCCATTCTACCATCAGATGCACCTTTCTATAATCTCTTTCTGATTGCTTCACTCCCTGGCTCAAAAACCTCCTTGCCTTGCCTTCCTGCACTCCTTTCAGTTTCTCTGACTCAATACTCAGGCTTTAGCCTCCTTTTATGTATCTTTTTTCATCCTTTCTCATGCTCTCTCAAGAACCTATTTTTTCCTGCTTCTCCGATAAATCTCTTTTGATTATTTCTTCCCCAGTGATCACATTCATTTCATCATTCAACCAACCTCCTGCCTTTTTCTTAGTGCCTCCTGCATATGAAACAGGGCAGGGTGAGATGAGGGATGTATGGGAAGCAAGTGCCAGGATCACAGGCCAAATCAGAATCCTCTGAGCTCAGCCCACCTCTTTCCTCTTCTCAGTCCCCAATCCATGTCATCCCCAAATGCTGCTCGTTTTTCCTTGTAAATATTTCTCTAACCCATTGCTGTTTCTCTATCTAGGACCTGCATGTTCTCAATATCTCATAGGCAACATATTCAAAAGCCCCCAGATTGGTCTTTCTGCCTCTAATTCTGCTCCCTTCAGTATAGTCAGAGAGATCTTTCTAGAATACACATATGACCTGGACACTTCCTGAGTAAATGGCAACATGTCACCTAGAGATAAAGTTGAGGCTCCTTAGCAACATATCCAAGGTCTCCATGAGTTGGCCATGCCCTCCCATTAGCCCAGTTGTCCACCACATTCTACCTGGTACTCCAGGTTTAGTGACACTGACATGTCAATAATCGCCTGTGCGTACCATGCTCTTCCTCATTTCCCAAGGCTGTTCCTTGGGCTGAATACTCCTCCCCACTTAGCCATCATCTATGCATCCTTCAAAACTCTACGTAGGCTTTCTCTCTTTGGGGAAGGCATCTCTGACCCTTCCCTGGAGGGTTAAGTGTGACCCAATGGATGGTATCTTACTTACCTAGGCCTCCTCAGCACTCCCCACAGAGTTGGTACATGGAGGGCTATGCATATGAGTACAGCATGAGTAAGATGATGCCAGGGCACAGGCTGAACCCAGGAGAGGTGAGGACATTCAAATTGAGAAGAATATAGACTCGTGGCCAGGTGCAGTAGCTCACACCTGTAATCCCAGTACTTTTGGAGGCTGAGGCAGGTGGATCACTTGAGGTCAGGAGTTTGAGATCAGCCTGGACAACATGGTGAAACCTGTTTCTACTAAAAATACAAAAATTAGCCAGGCGTGGTGGCAGGCACCTGTAATCCCAGCTACTCAGGAGGCTGAGGCTGGAGAATCGCTTGAACCTGGGAGGCAGAGGTTGCAGTGAGCTGAGATCATGCCACTGAATCCAGCCTGGGTGATAAGAGCAAGACTGTCTCCAGAAAAAAGGAAAAAAGAATAGACTCAAATCAGATCTGGATTTCAATCCTGCCTCTGCCACA
This sequence comes from Macaca thibetana thibetana, assembly GCF_024542745.1. Taxonomy (NCBI): domain Eukaryota; kingdom Metazoa; phylum Chordata; class Mammalia; order Primates; family Cercopithecidae; genus Macaca; species Macaca thibetana. The sequence continues at coordinate 56,475,903 of NC_065591.1, read as the reverse complement.
CTTACTTGCTGGGTGACGTTGTGGAAAATGCTTGTCATCCTGTGTCTCAAGTTTCTTTATGTGTAAAAAGGGATGAGTTAATACAGACTTGGGATGAGGATTAAATGAGATAATATAGGTAAAGTACTTAGCACAGGGCTGAACACAGTGTCAGTGTTCAATGCATGTCAACATTTTACTCAATCATGTTTTTAAAACTTTTTTAATTAAAAGAATTTCCTATTCAGTCTGTGTGTTAAATATTGGTCAAATACTGGTCTATAGTGCTAATACAGATTTTATATTTTCCTCAGTTTAAACAAGAAAGGAAATCTCTGCCTGATCATTTCCAAATCATTTCTCAATTTCGAAAGAATTCAGAATAGAATATCTAAGCCAGGCACAGAGGCTTACGCCTGTGATCCCAGCTACTCGAAGGCTGAGGTGGGAGGATCACTTGAACGCAGGAGTTCAAGACCAGCCTGAGCAACATAGCAAGACCCCGTCTCTAAAAAATAGAATAATAATAATCTTAAAGAAGAAGGAAATGCTCAGCTCCTTCCTGCCTTAGGCCCTTTGGATTTGCTGATCCTCCCCCATTACGGAGCTCCCCCACACCCCCCAGGCCCTACCATCAGCACGTTGCACGCCAGCTGCTCCTCCTCACTTAGGCCTTGGTGCTTGACCACTTTGCTCCTAGTCACTTGCTCCGAGAGCCTTTCCTGGCCACCCTATGGAGAGTAATCCTCCCTCTAATCCTCTCTGTTTTATTCTCTTCATAGCACTTAAGCTTTTGAAATTATCGCTTTACTTTTTAATTTCTGTTTTCCTCTGTTACAGTGTGAACTTCATGAGAATAGGCCCTTTGATTATTATGTTCTTAATTGCTTCATCCCAAGCACACAGAGTGGACAGAATGGTACTCGATTAATACTAGTTGAATTAATGTTTCTCAGTTGCTACAGAGGAACAGCAGTAAGCTGTTACAAACCGAATTAAATGTTCCTAGTCTCTCAAGAACCCAGGCACTAAAATACTTCCCAGTTTGCCAGTTGTCTGGATTGTTTCTTCTAAAATTCTCAGCAAGTTTTAAAAACAACCAAATACAGTATATATACATACATACATACATACATACATATATACACACACACACATGCATACACACATGTATATTATCCGGTGTATTTCTTTTTTTTTTTTTTTTTTTTTTGAGACGGAGTCTCGCTGTGTCTCCCAGGCTGGAGTGCAGTGGCGTGATCTCGGCTCACTGCAAGCTCCGCCTCCCGGGTTCACGCCATTCTCCCGCCTCAGCCTCCCAAGTAGCTGAGACTACAGGCGCCCGCCACCACGCCCGGCTAGTTTTTTTTTTTGTATTTTTAGTAGAGACGGGGTTTCACCATGTTAGCCAGGATAGTCTCGATCTCCTGACCTCGTGATCCACCCGCCTCGGCCTCCCAAAGTGCTGGGATTACAGGCTTGAGCCACCGCGCCCGGCCGTATTTCTTAAATAATGTATCTTTTAGCTGGTATTATGAAAGTACAATAGCTAGACGTCCATGTGATATAGTTAATTTTCTTTAGACATTAAGAACTTTATGAAGTACTGTAGAGCTTAAGAAATTTGTTCCTTGGAGACTATAATCATTTCTTTTTTGCCATCTTGCTAAAATTGATCACAGATGGTACAAAGGTCACTTGGAGAGCAGGCTGTCCCCAAAGTCCCCAAATGCCAAATTAATGAGACTTTACTATATAAAATAACAATAAGAAAGAAAATATACAATTGGTCAGAAGTGATTATTTTCTCTGGTGTAAGTTAGGACTTTAAAATTTATTTTTTAATGATATTCAAAGGATAAACAGTTTAATGCAAAAATAGGCAAAGAATATAGATGTTCTCAGAAGAAGGAATCCAAATGACCATAGGCATAAGACAGCATGCTTAGTCTTACTAATAAAGAAAACCAAGTTAAAATGACTTTTTTTTTTTTTTTTTGCTTATCAGATTTGCAAAAACAAAAAGGATCAATGATAAATAATCCATGTTAGCAAAGATGTAGGGCTATAAACACTCCAATGTTGGAAGCAACATGCATTGGTATGATCTTTTGGGAAAGTAATTTGGCAGTATCTATTAAAATTTTAAGTATACAAGTTCTTTGAGTCAGCCATTGTACTTTTACAAGTCTATCCTTCGGAAATATTGGCCATGTGTAAAAGAATGATATTCACTGAGCGCTATTCGCAATAGAAAAATTAGCAATAACTTCTATGTTCACCAATAGGGGTAGGGCTAATCAGTACTGGTGTCTTCAAACAAATACAGCCTGGGAAGCTGTAAAAGAAATGAGGTTGCTCTTCTATCATGTTAGAGAGATGTTCTTGATCTACACTAAGTTAAAAACAACACATAGCACTATTCAAATTGTATTGATATTTGTTTTTTATTTTGTTAAGATAGGCTCTTGGTTTGCCACCTAGGCTGCAGCGCAGTGACACAATCACAGCTCACTGCAGCCTCAAATTCCTGGGCTCAGATGATCCTCCCGCCATAGACTCTTGAGTAGCTGGGACTACAGGTGCTACCAACCAACATAGTGAGACAGAGACAGAGTCTCACTATGTTGCCCAAACTAGTATTGAACTCCTGGCCTAAAGTGATCCTCCACTTTGGCCTCCCAAAGTGCTGGGATTACAGATGTGAGCCACTGCATCCAGCCTATTTAAATTTTATATATATATATATATATATATATGTTTATTCATACGTAAACATATAGTCAATTTTCAACACAGTAGCCAAAGTTATCTTTTGAAAACACGTCAGTTACTCCTCTGCTCAAAGCCCTCCACTGGCTTCCTTTCTCATCAGATTCGGGATCAGGGTCCTCCCTGGTTTTGAGTTCCCTCTGCTACTGCTCTGCCCTTGCTGTCCCTCCCTGACTCTCTCGGCTCTCATCCTTCTGGCCTTCCTTCCAGTACCTTGGGGTTTTCCTATTTGTTGTTTCCTTTGCCTGAAACTCTCTTCCCCCAGATATCTCCATAGCTTGCTTCTTACTGTCCTTTGGGTCTGCCCAAATGACACTTTGCAATGAGGCCTTCCCTGACCACAGTCTGCACTTTGGGGGAATAGGCTCCTCATCCCTCACCCCTCACCTTGGCCTGGCACTTTCCATTCCACTTCCCTGCAGGCCTGCTTTCCATATCCCTATCGCCCTCTGCTACATGATAGTAGTATCTTTCCTTGTTTATTGGTTGGTTGTCTACCTTCTTCTTCTAAAATTGTAAACTCTGTGTGGGCTGAGATGTTTGCTTGTTTCTTTATTGCTGGATTCCTGGTATCTAGAATGGTACCTGGCACACAGTTGGTGCTCAATAAATATTTATTGAATGAATATATAAAATGTCCTTTTTATATGTGCATAAAAACAGTTATGGAAAAATAACACAGCAAACTATAACAGGGATTACTGCTGGGGAGTTGGATTAGGGAGCTGTGGAGAAAACTTTTATCTTTACTGTGTACCTTTCTGTGCCATTTGAAACATGCACTACTTTTGTAATTGAAAACTAAATTTAAAATATTTAAAAAGATAAACATAACATATTTAAAAAAATAAACATCTCTCCTGGAAGGAGAGATGGAAGTGACTCCATTTTCTTGGAGCTCTTTTCTGCAGATACTGAAAATCATTTCTAAAAAGAACTATCCTAGGCTTATCTCCACTGTCTGTACCATCCAGAGTTCAGAAAACATCAGCAAGCCTTGTCTTTATGAAGTCCTAACACCATCAAATAGACCAAGACTAGAAGATACACACACACACACACACACACACACCACCTTGCCCATGCCACATGCTGCCTGCTGTATAAAAAGCCTTTCTAATTAACACATCTGACACTTCTTTATACCCACTTCCTCCCTCAGCAAGAAGGAATGTCACTGGTAAGCTGTTTTCTCTACATGGTAAAATCTTCAACATTGCTGTCAGACCTGGACCTGATTTGATGCCATGAGGGCTACAAAATTCATCCAGTGTTTGAGGGAGCTCCTGAGACAAGACACATTGGCTCCCCTAGAAACAAATAAAACCTAATTTAGCATGACAAGCATCTCAGGGACACATTCACACACCACAACAGCTACACAAACCCTCTACCGAGTGTCTTTCTTTTTTTTTTTGAGACGGAATCTTGTTCTGTCGCCCAGGCTGGAGTGCAGTGGCACGATCTCGGCTCACTGCAACCTCCAACTCCCTGGTTCAAGGGATTCTCCTGCCTCAGCCTCCCGAGTAGCTGGGCGTGTAGGCACGCGCCACCATGCCCCACTAATTTTTTGCATTTTTTAGTAGAGGTGGGGTTTCACCATGTTGGCCAGGATGGTCTCGATCTCCTGACCTCATGATCTGCCCACCTTGGCCTCCCAAAGTGCTGGGATTACAGGTGTGAGCCACTGCGCCTGGCCCTGAGTATCTTTCGTAGGCTGTTGTGGTCATGAAGCCCCTGTTAAGTAACTCCTGCTCCTTATCTTTGGGCCTTTACTCCCCAGGAACATACCCATGGTAGTATTAGTGATACCCTCACTGGGAGCCAGTCCATGCAGCCCTTGACATAGGTTTTCTTGACTTCTTAACTGGCCACAAAGACTCCTTGGCCAGTCTGCGAGGCCTCACCCCAACAGGATAGCAGACGGGGGAGGGGTGCAGTGGAACCCTGAGAGGCCAGGAGGGCCCTGACAGTCTCTGCAACTCATCCTGAAAAGTAGGGCAGCCATAGCCAACTCTCACCACTATTTTAGTATGGAAACTGGAACTCTTAGAATTTTAAATGAGAACAGATCAACCAGCTGGGCTGTTTTTACTTTTTCCCCTCTTTGTTTCTTTTTAAGAGAATCAGCTGGAATGAAAGTCAAGACTATCTGGAAACCAGCCCCTTGCAGACAGTTCCACTTGATTTTGCACTTGATTTTCACTAAGTTTTGGCAAAGCAACAAATTTGAGCTGTGGGGCTAAGGCTGACAATTCTCTGGACCAAGTGCCCCTGGATTCAGCTTGGCTTATTTAGAAACACACATTCTTACTCCTTAGTTAAGCTTTATTGCTTAGGCCTCATGATTCTACTGACACTTTGGAAAAGGACATCAGTTTATCCTGGAGAAATCTAGTTACTGAAATTCACCCAGCTTGGGACCAGAGCATAGGCTTTGGAATCAGAACATCAGTGTGATCTTAAGCAAGAAAACTTAGCCCTCTAAGCTTCAGCTGTTAAATGCAGTTAGTAATACCTACCTGGGAAGGTTACTGTTAGGATTAATTGAGATAATGCAGACATGAGACTTACTGTTATGCTTATGACAGATAAGAACTCAATACATCATTATCATTTTTACTGTAAAGTGAGACCCAATTTTTCCCATCTAAGCCTTTTCAGATAAAATCTCCCATAATTGCCCAGAAGAGTCCCTTGTGACAAATCTCTAAACTGACCATCCTAGAACCTCGTGTCCTGGACCCTCTTGCTAGCTTTATCAGAGAGACAGAACTGATGCTGCTCAAGTGCCAGGTCTCAAATTTAATTCTGAAATACCACCACCAACACAACCCATACAATGGAACTGACACTATTAGGAGCCCTGGGCTGAAGCTCCGGGGTCTCATAAGGCAGCCAAGCAGCCCCCTAGCTTTGCCTGTGCACAGAACTACGGACAGGAGCTTATTCATTGTCATAGTTGGCCAAGCCAGAGGAAGACCGTAAGAGTAGCTGTGATGACAGAGTGTGGAGAAGGCTCGAGGGTGCCTTACCCCTGCAGTTCTGCCCCAGCCAGGGAAGACTGCCGCCCCTCAGACCTGTAAAGGGCAACACCCCTCTTCTCATCAACCTTGCCACTTCTTTCCTGTTCCTCAAGTCAACAAACATTTTAGTGCCCACCACAAGCCAGATGCTATGCCAGGCGCTGAGGACAGAGAGGTGAATGAGATCAGTCTCACTCCAGGGAGCTCTGGGCCTAGCAGGGACGACAGACACAAACGCGACAGTTACTAGGAAACAGAGGGCTGCCCGGAGTGTTCTCTAAAGAGAGCCCTGAGAAAGGAGGATGGGCCAGACTTGCTTTCGGTTACCCTGAGTGTTTACGGAGCCCAAGGCTGTTCTGTTAGCAAGAATGTCCCAGGCCACTCACCACACTGGTTTTCTCCATGACCCTGGCCCACTCCACAGGACTCTGCCTGGCTTTCAGATGTTCTGGGAGGCTTTTTAGCCACGTCGAGGTTCGTGCCTGAGAGCTGGAGGTGAAACTGCTCCCTGTGGACAGCCTTTCTGAGCGTGCGGATGGCTTTCCGGAGCCGCTTCTCGGTTCGCTTTACAATGCAGCTCAGGTCACAAGAAGCTACAGAAACAAGAGGGACAGCAGTGCGGGAGAGGTCAGGCTGCAGCGTGTGACAACGGCCAGATCAACTGCAGGCCCTACCAACACCCCGAGCTCCCTGTGGACCGAATGGGGAGAAACCTGGAGGGGGCACCTAGCAGGCTGGGCAGCATTTGATTCAAACAGAAATTTGTGGATCAAAATGGTAGCTTTGGGTTTTTATGAAGCAGAGAAAATCATCAGGTTCTAAACCAATTCAGTTTAGTTTCAGGGTGAAAAAAACAGGAGATACTTCAGTGTTTGCATTATTTTCCCCCAAGAATGATAAAAAGTGAAAGGCAAAGAAATAAGGAGCAAGCCGTGAGAAGCCTGGCAATGTAGACTGTTTTCAAACCAACCTGTCACCTCCTTTTGGTTAGTTTCAAGCTCAAACTGAACAGTGATAAACATTTCCTTAGAGGCGCTTGGTCGGCCAGGGGCTCCTGGGACTTGCTTGCCAGAGCTGCATGTAAGGTTTACGTAGCGGAAGCTCTCTTTTACTGAGCTGTGCTTCTCTGTATGAAGAAACAAAATTATCGGAAGCCAAATCCTGGCAAAGCACTCAGCTGAACATTTGCTAGAGCTCAGTAAACATTTCATTAAAACAACTCTCAAGGGACTAAGTGATTATCTCCAGATGCCAAGACACTGCAAGCCCTCAACTTGGAGCGCAATGACATTTTAATTTTGAAGACCTAGTATTGCCTCCTATATAACTTTACAATTTAGCTCTTGAAAATTCTTTTCTTGAATAAATGCTAGATGTTTCCGACTGGCCACATATGTGGGAGACAAGAACCAGGGGTCATCTTGCATTCTTTACTGACGGTTTGCTAACGTGTGCTTACATTCTCACAGTTGGTTTGCATAAAGCTGGATGTGCCAAGCAGGGGCTGAGGCTGCAAATAAGGAATGAGCACAAGAGTGGAAAGGAAACCAACTACTGCTTTCAGGCAATCTGACCTTGGAAGTCATTCTAACCTGAAGGGAAAGCTGGAACGCCCGTCAGCAGTAATGTCTCATTTTTAAATAACCAGGAGCAATAAATGGCACAAAGCATTAACAGAACCAAACAATATCATGAAGGCATCTAGGATGAGAGTGGAAGTGTTGCATGAGACAGGGCTTTGCACATCCTTCTTCCTGACTTGACTGTCTCCCCTCTCACCATGGTTTCCAGTGACTCTGTTAACCCTCACCAAAGAGCAGGTCCACATATCAACCACTCCATGAATTTGTCTCTATATCAGAATCTTCATTGAAATGAAGTATTACCTGTATCAGATTCTTCTTTAACATTACAAGGACATTCAAGCCATAGGTCAACAGGGGCCACAGGAAGGAGGCAAATTTATTTCTTCTCTATATTTTTCCCCTAAAGATTTATCTTACCTTTTCAAAAGGGTAACTTCAAATCTCAAACTGAACAGATTCTCATTTTAAATCTTTTTCCCTTTCAATGTTCCATATGTATTTTTTTAACTTTCCATTTTGAAATAAGTAGATTTATAGAAAAGTTGCTAAGATAGTATAGAGTTCTCACATAACCTTCACTCAGTCTCCCCTTACGTTAACATCATACATTTATCAAAACTAAGACATTAACACTAGTACAATCTCATTAAGTAAACTACAGGCCAAGTCTATTTTTATCATTTTATTTATTTTATTTCATTTTACTGAGATAGGGTCTCGCTCTGTCGCCCAGGCTAGAGTACAGTGGTGTCAACACAGCTCACTGCAGCCTCCAATTCCTGGGCTCAAGTGATCCGCCCGCCTTGGCCTCCTGAGTAGCTGGGACTACAGGCATGAACCACTAGGCCCGGCTAATCTTTTTGTAGTTTTCATAGAGATGGGGTTTTGCCATGTTGCCCAGGCTGGTCCCAAACTCCTGAGCTCAAGCAATCTGCCTGCCTTGGCCTCCCAAAGTGCTGAGATTACAGGTGTGAGGCACCATGACTGGTTCAAATCTATGTTTAAACAATGCTCCCTCCCTCCACTCCTGAGATTTAAAAGTATAAATGCTCACTATGGTTAATTTGGAAAATGCAGAAAAAAAGTTAAAATTACCCATCATCCTCCCACCCAGATGTAACCACTACTAAATGATATCATGAGTTTTGTGTTTCTTCTAGCACACTTTTTCTTACACAGTTTGGATTGTATTAGATATACAGAATGTTTCTCTCCTGCTTTACATCTCAGCATTATAACAAGACCATTTTCCTGTGTCGTTAAACATTCTTTGAAAACATAGAATTAATAGCTGCATAATATTCCATCAAATGGAGGTACAAAGTTACTTTAAATTACTTACTTAAAATAGGCAGGCAAAAGTGACTAGAGTGAGCTTTAGGTTTATTTGTCTGTGTGATTTGAGAGTAGATTGGGAAAAGAAGCCTCCCTAATACATGAATCCTGATCCTTTTTATTTTTAATCTCTAAAAGTATTCTATAAAATAATACTGGAAATGTGTGCTGGGAAAGAAAAAGGAATGTTAGATTCTGCTCTTTTCAACAAGGCCAGTTCTACTTGGATGGTATTTGCTTTGCTGAAGCCAATGGGGTCACTGCTTCCAAAAACTAGACCCAGCAGGAAAGCTGGATATTAGATCTTTGTTCATCAAAGTTATCCTTTCTGAGCCAAACTTTTTTTCATTTCTTTGGCTTATATTTCAAGCAAAATCTGAGATCTAGAAAATTTAACCCAATATGATCACAAATTGCTAATTCACCTGAAGCCCTTATTGACTTCTATGAACTCGTGGGTTTCCCCAGAGCCTCACCAACTATACCATGCAAAGGAAGCCCCGAAGTATGACCCCAGAACTACACAAGCGTGCTAGGTTATGCTCTTCTTCCCCTTGGGATGAGTCCCTGCAGGTTCTGGATGGCTCAATCCCATCTGCAGTGTGCTTGGATCAGCTGGACAGCCCCTGGCCCCCATAGACCTCCAGTTTGGTTGGCTGCAGGCCCCTTCCCACATGCAGGCAAGTTCCCTACACCAACCATCTGATTCATACCTGGTAGTGCTGGTCGCAGACCCTCGGGAAACAGCTCAGCCTTTTTCAAACTACACTTGCCTTCATTTAGCTTAAAGGTTACACTTGTCCTGACGGTGTCGACATCTTCAGAAAGAAACAAGTGAGAGATGTTACCTTCAGAGGCAAAGGAATGGAGACACCAGATGGGAAGCAGCAAGCTGTCCATTGGCGGCTCCCACCACACACAGCACACCCTGAGCCCCTCTCCGACCCTGAGGCCAAGAGTGGCTTGGATCATGGAGTGCCCATTGCCCTGGACTGGGGCCACCAGGAGCCTCCTAAAAATTATAGTTACCCCCTCATATGAGAGACAAATCCAGTGTTCAAATATAACAGAGGCCATCCTGGCCAACATGGTGAAACCCCATCTCTACTAAAAATATAAAAATTAGCTGGGCGTGGTGGCACATGCCTGTAATCCCAGCTACTTGGGAAGCTGAGGCAGGAGAATTGCTTGAACCCGGGAGGTGGAGGTTGCAGTGAGCTGAGATTGCACCACTGTAGTCCAACCTAGGCAACAGAGTGAATGAGACTCCATTTCAAAAAAAAAAAAAAATTATCTATCTATCTATCTATCTATCTATCTATCTATCTATCTACCTACCTCTAAAACTGAGGGTCAAAAATAGCCTCCATCGTGAAATAAAACATGAAGTCATTTTTGTGCCTTCCTGAGAAAGAAGGCCAGAATCCCCTAGTTCAAATCTGGATAAGCCCGTTTGGCAAAATGGTGAAGGGCAGATTTTCCTAAACAAGCCTGTCGTGGGAGGACAGGGCTGAGGGAGCTGTCGTTCCAGACACAGATGGCACTCACTAAACCTGGCTAGGCTGTGAGGTCTGAGAGGGAGTGAGGGTCCCACTTTGAGGGCCTGATGTGCAAAATTCTGTTCTCCTCCCAGGGTCGGTCAGTCTTAACCACACGGTAGCTTCTGGAGTCAATGCCCTAGTTCTTTTAAGTTGTGGTGAGAACTTGAGCAAGTTACTTAATCTCCCTAAGCTTCAGTGTCCTCATCTGTAAAATAGACATAATTATAGTATCTATATTACCAGGCTGTTGTAAGGATAAAATGAGATAATGCGTTTAAAAAAAGGAAAATGTTTAGCTCCCTGCTTGGTACATAGTAATAACTGAATAGCTATTAGCTATTTGCTTGTCCACCCTTGGGGTGGCCCAAATCACCAAGGAACTATTGCTGAGGGATTTGGTGAAACAGACCATGATGTCTGCCCTGGCTGAGTCCAAACGTGCATTGAAAGGGGCAGTGAAGGACAGTGCTTGAGACTCTGCACCAAACTGCCTGGGTTCAAATCCCAGCTCCCCTATTTCTTATCTAAACCACTTTGAGTAAGTTATTTCACCTCTCTGAGCCTCAGTTTCTTCATCTGGTTAATGAGAATAATAATAAAATTTCCCCAGAGGGTTGTAGTATGGCTTAAGTCAGTTAATACGTGTACTGTGGTGGCTGGCATATTTGAACTGCTCAGTCAACGCATGAGAGCTGTACTGTCTTGCTTTGAGTCTCCAGCTTTGCTCATATATGTAATATGGACATCAGGATGTAATATGAACCTCATTCAGGTGTTCTGATGACATAAGGACAAAGGCGTCTATATCCGGGAGGACACAGGCTCCTAAAAACCTTGGATTTCACTCTTCATCTTTTGACAAACAGGAAAGGGTTTGGGCCCCTTTCTCGGCACAGAATTCCTGCTGCCCCTGCTTTGCCTATTTCTATCCATGCCATAAGCCCCAGGCACATTCCCTTAGCCTTTGAGGTGCTCTGGAGTACAGCCCGCTGGTCCCGGAGTTCTGTGGGCCTCTGCCCAGGATGATGACCCACCAGGGCTGACCACAGCCTCCTAACATACAGTGGCCACGCAGTAAGTATCTGTTACATGGGAGAGTCACATTCCGGGCACCAGGACTGCAGGCAACAACAATCTGGAACATGCTCACAGCATCAAGGAAATCAAGATTAAAAAAACAAAGCCAGCGTCCAAGAACAGCACCCCATGAATGAAGCCCCTTGAACATGGTGAGCCCCCAGAGAGAACATGCAGATTTGGTAATATTTGGTAATTACCCCCAAAAGCAGAGTCATTTGATTTTTGTTGTTTGCTCCTGAGAGGAGAGGAAGAGCCACAGGTGACAGAGTAGGCCCCTTGCAGTCCTGACAGACAGAATGTGAATTGTCAAATGCATAAGCAAGGTCACAGGCTATCCTGGTAGCAGCTAAACTCTCCCCCCACCCCACTCCACATGGGCCACTAGAAAAACGCCCAGCATACGGGGTCTTGAAGCATGGACCTCTCAAAGCATTGTGGCTGGGGCATCGGGTGGAGGACCTGGAAGCCCTCTGAGGGAATCTAACACCTGGAGGCCAGAAAGGCCTGGCCCTGGCGTGAGGACCTGCCCCGGGAAATGGGCCCCACTCACCTGAAGAGAGGTGAATGCCAGAATGACATCTGAGGAAGCACCCGTCTCCTCCACCACTCTTACCACAGTGCAGGGACACACGGGGTGACACACTTGTGGGCAGGAGCCCCTTCACTTCTAGACAGGACAAAACAGACACTTACAGAAAGAGAAGGACATTTCTAAGTGTGACAAGGATGGTTGAGTCCCATGCACCAAAGTCCCCAAGAAAAGAAGGGAGAGCTGATGCCCGGCATAGAACATAGATGCTAGGCCTGATTCCCACCGAGGGAAAGGAGCCCCTGATATGCCATCTCTTCATGCAGAAAAGCAACCAGGAAAACAGAAGTGAGTTCCAACTTACACAGAAGCACAGAAGGAAACACTAAAGATCCTGCAAAGTATCTCCTGTTTTTGAACTATTTAAAGAACGGCTGCTGCAGCTGGTGGGAAAGTCAGTGGAGGGAGGTTTGGGTGGGACGTGGGAGCGCGCAGAGCTGCACTGCCTCTGGGTCAGTGGCCAGCCCGTTGTCTGAGTCTGTGCCTCGGTTCCCCTTACCCACACAGTCTTTTTTATTCCAGTGGAGCTTGTACCCAGGGTGGCACTGGCATTCGTAGCTGCCCACTGTGTTCACACAGACCTGCTGACAGCCTCCGTTGTTGACGCTGCACTCATTGGTGTCTGCGGAACAAAATACTCTCTTGTCACAGCAACCTGTCACTGAACGGGCTGATATGGTCCCTCCCTTGAGGAAGGAGCAGCAGGAGAGTCACAAGGTTGAAACTCACTAACCAAAGGAAGATGCTGAATGCCTTTAGCATGAGCACTTGGCACCAGCTGACTACACACCCCACTCCCCACTCAGCGAATTTCCTGGCATGAGGCTCAATAAGGCCTTCTCAAGCTCTATTTTTTTTTTTTTTTTTTTTTTTTTTTGAGGTGGAGTTTTGCTGTTGTCACTCAGGCTGGAGTGCAGTGGTATAATCTCAGCTCACTGCAACCTCCGCCTCCCAGGTTCAAGCAATTCTCCTGCCTCAGCCTCCCAAGTAGTTGGGATTACGGGCATGTGCCCCCACGCTTGGCTAATTTTTGCATTTTTAGTAGAGATAGGGTTTCACCATCTTGGCCAGGCTGGTCTTGAACTCTTGGTCTCAGGTGATCCACCTGCCTTGGCCTCCCAAAGTGCTGGGATTACAGGTGTGAGCCACCACACCCAGCCTCAAGCTGCATTCTTTTCCAATCCATTCCTCCCTTAGCAACACCTAGTGTCCAAATTCAGATACTGCACAGACTTCTACTTTAAAACTCTACCATCCTCCTGAGCTGCCTAGCAAGGGAGGCAGATAGAACTGGGACTCCCTTTTTAACCATCTACACAGTTGAGGCACAGAGAAAGAGAAATGACTGCACTAATTCTCATCAACCTGAGACTGAGTCCAGGTCAAAAGGTGGCTCCACCTAAACCCAGACATACATCCATACTCAGGGTACATTTCCTCGAGGTTTCCTGATGGACTGGGAAGAGTATGTTTTTGGCCATGCCAAGGATGTGTTGAAAGGGAGAAGGGAGATAATTGTCACTAGCAAATCACTAGTGTATGTATATATAGATATAGATATAGATATAGATATAATTTTTTTTTCAGACGGAGTTTCGCTCTTATTGCCCAGGCTGGAGTGCAAGGGCACAATCTCAGCTCACTGCAACCTCCATCTCCCAGGTTCAGGTGATTTTCCTGCCTCAGCTCCCAAGTAGCTGGGATTACAGGCATGCGCCACCAGGCCCGGCTAATCTTGTATTTTTAGTAGAGACAGGGTTTCTCCATGTTGGTTAGGCTGGTCTCGAACTCTCGACCTCAGGTGATCCGCCCGCCTTCCCTCCCAAAGTGCTGGGATTACAGTTGTGAGCCACCACGCCCAGTGTATCCATTCTTCTAAAGCACAAGACACAAGGACTGGGCAGGAAGTATTTAAGCCAGTGGTTCCCAAATCCTATAGATCCTCAGGAAGATGACCTTGGAAGCCCTAGTCATTCTGAATTGGAATCTGAACCTGTATTCTCAAAGATTGCTGGGTGAATCTGATGACTGGGGGAGTGGAGTGGGAGTCAGGTGGTACCAAATCCAGTTTATGGCATAGCCTGCTTGACCATGAGGTTATCAGACATGAGAACATGTTGCAAAATGGGCACAGAGTGGAGAGAGAAACTTCATAGTTCTGCTTCCAGCTTAAAGACCTAGTTGTAGGACTCAAACCAAGGCTTTGCAGCCAGTTCCTATGCACGGCAGGGCCGTGGAATTGGTGGGTGCCCACAGTCTGAGGACTGTGACTTTACTATCTGCTGAGATGTTCCAACAGATAGAGTATCAGCTCCTGAGATACCCTTCCACTCTCTGAATACAACCGCAAGTCCAACAAGTCAATAGAGAATTCACAGCTGGAAGAGCTCACTACTTCTCTCTGCTCCATTTCACACTCAGGGTGTTAAAGGGATACATGTGGGGAGATTTCCTTTAGCGGATCCTTCTCTCAAGTTGATGGACTCACCACTATTGCTCAGGGACTGGAATGTACCTTTCATACCCCGATGTAGGAAAGCAAACCTCAGGGGTAGGCCCTGCTCCCCTCCAGGCCCAGCCTCATTCCCCTCCCAACTCAACAGGAGCAGTCTGCTCACCTCCACAGTGGGTGAAGCCATACAGGGTGTACCCTTGGTTGCAAGCACAAGCAAATGTGCCAGGGTGGTTGATGCAGCTGTGGTCACAGGTCCTATCCAAAGAGCACTCATCCATATCTGTAACGGTCAAAGGGAGAGGGGAGCTGAAACCCATGCTGAGGGATGAGTGAAGAATAGGTTTATGATAAACACCAATTGCTGACCAACACCAAAAACAGTACACACAGGGTAAAAAAACATTAGCTATCCATTCTCCTCACTCACTTGTGTTAAAGAAAGTGTGGAGCAGCCCACAAGAAGTATACTCACTGCCGCAGCCCTCATTTCCACATTCTGTTGCAAACTGCACTTGCCTCAAAGCTCAGTTGGTCTCTTTCACCCATGTGTACTTGTAAGGCTAATTTAAAATGTTTAAATGAAGCCAAATGAGATAACATACCTGAAAAGGGTTTTGTAAGCTACAGGTGCTAGCTATGCATTTCTATTGTCATATAACTATTGGTAAAACAGCAATAGTAATTTATTAACCATGGCAAACTGAAAGGAGAAAACACTTGGTTTGGAGGTAAATCTAGTTCCCATCCCTTTCTTACCTTCTCGGAATTAGTCTTCTGGCCCCCAAGAGGCCAGTTAATCCCGGGTTTTAATGCCCTCTGCACTGAAAGAATGCATTAATACTAATATCCTCACTAATTTTCTCTTTGCAGACCCTGAAATGTGGTAGCTCAGCTGTATATTGGATCCTCTTGGCCGATGCCTGGGTTTTGCTCCTCCCGTATGTTCTAGTCCCATGCGTCTGCTATCCTCCTGGTTCAGTGTGGAAGCCTCCTTGGCTGCAGCGGGGGTCATGCACAGCAGCCTCAGGAGGCTGCATTTGTCCATCTCATCATCTCTTTTCCCTGGGTCTGGCCCTCAACCTCTTTCCTGTAGGCTGGAATTTGAGTGCTTCACTCCCTGAACTCTTTGGAAGATTTTAACAGAGTTACGACTTATGTCTCCAAATGGATAAGCCAGGACCAGTGCAGCACTTAGTCGAAGCCAATTAGACCACTGCTAGACCACTTTTTTCAACACCGAGTGTGCCATGAGAAACTATGTTAATAAAAAACAAACATTTGGAAGGAACAGGAAGAATGAAAAAGCAAAATAAAAAAGGGCAAATTCTTGCAAAACCTCTTCATCCCTAGCTTTTCCCAGAAATCCTGGCATTTCTTCAGTAAATTTGTTCTGTGCAAATATTTGTTCTACCAAGCCCGATCAGTGAAAAATAAGAAAAACCCAGTTTCTCCCCTAGGAATTGATGCCATTTTATGAAATCTGTTATTAATGTCAGCCAGTTGTCGAGAAAGTGGACTCGTTCAGTAGCTGACTTTGGCTGCTCAGTATGGGCTTCTGCTTTGCCAAAAACAATGAGATCACTTTTCTAATTCCTTTTTAATGTGTTTACACAGCTTCAACAGTATCGCCTGGTCTATACCCTAGGAAACATTACGTGGAACAGCAAATTTGCTTTCCAAGTCAAACTGAAGAAAACCACACAATAATTATCTAGAATTAACTTACTGAATTTGAAGGGGGATATACTTGAACTGCCTGACAAATTATGTATTAAGAACAAACCAAGAGAAAAACAAAACAAACATCACACCATAATATTTTTTTAAAAAGGTAATGCTAGTCTTTGTTATCTAAGATTAAATCTGATATTCTGATTTTTATTTAATTCTGAGATTTTTTTTTTTTTTTGTTTTTGTTTTTGTTTTGAGATGGAGTCTCTCTGTGTTGCCCAGGCTGGAGTGCACTGGCGTGATCTCAACTCACTGCAACCTGTGCTTCCTGCATTCAAGCGATTCTCTCGTGCCTCGGCCTCCTGAGTAGCTGGGATTACAGGCGCCCGCCACCACGCCCTCCACCACGTCCCCACCTAATTTTTGTATTTTTAGTAGAGACGGGGTTTTGCCATGTTGGCCAGACTGGTCTCAAACTCCTGGCCTCAAGTGATCGACCTGCCTCGGCCTCTCAAAGTGCTGAGATTACAGTGTGAGCCACCGCACCCAGCCTAATTCTGAGATTTCTAACAAAATAAATTAGTCCTTATTCCCATAAATGGAGCAAGAACACATTACAGCACATCTTTCCTGAGAACTTCTTCCTGCATATCAAAGGAAAGGTGCTCATCTAAAAATAGAAAACAGTTTTCCCCCACCCAAAACAGCTACTAATGCTAACAACAACTGCTACCTAGAGAAGTCTCCTTGCTGCAGCCCTTATATGGGAAGGATGTCTTTGAGAAGGGGTCTGAAATCCTCTCTAAGGATCAACAAGCATCTCCTCCCCACAAGCCCTCCCTCTCCCTCTCTGCCTTCCCTCTCTTCAAAGATCAAAGGCTGGTCATTTAAAACAAGTGCTAGGCCAGGTGCGGTGGCTCACGCCTGTAATCCCAGCACTTTGGGAGGCCGAGGAGGGCAGATCACCTGAGGTCAGGAACTCGAGACCAGCCTGGCCAACACAGGGATACCCTGACTCTACTAAAAATTCAGAAATTGGCCAGGCGCAGTGGCTCACACCTGTAATCCCAGCACTTTGGGAGGCCAAGGCAAGCAGATCACGAGGTCAGGAGTTCGAGACCAGCCTGACCAACATGGTGAAACCCCATCTCTACTAAATATACAAAAATTAGCCAGGCGTGATGGTGTGCACCCGTAGTCCCGGATACTCGGGAGATTGAGGCAGGCAAATCTCTTGAACCTGGGAGGTGAAGGTTGCAATGAGGCAAGATAGCCCCACTGCACTCCAGCCTGGGTGACACAGTGAGACTCTGTCTCAAAAAAAAAAAAATCAGAAATTAGCTGGTGGCAGGTGCCTGTAATTCCAGCTACTCAGGAGGCTGAGGCAGGAGAATTGCTTGAACCCAAGAAGGGAGGTGGAGGTTGCAGTGAAACAAGATGGTGCCACTGCACTCCAGCCTGGGCAACAGAGTGAGACTCTGTATCAAAATAAATAAGTAATTTTTAAAAAATAAAGCAAGTGCTGTAAGAAAGAGACCAACTGGTACAGAATCTTGATCATAGGTTAACTCCAAGTTTTTGGTAGGGAGGTATGTTAACTAAATCTACAGACTTTCGCCACCAACTTTTGTGATCAATTCAATAACATTAAAGGAAATTTTAGAAAGGGAAAATTATTCATAATCTCAACACCCCACTGGAACCCTGTTTGCATTCTGTTTTCCATTCCATTTCCAGCAGTGAGCTCTGCTGTCATCACATCAGATGGATTCTTTAAGGTGTTCTCTAACCATTAACAACTTAATTTCCAATACACCTGTGAGCTACATCAGTGTTTTTATTCTACCTAATAGATGAACTGAGTGAAGCCTAGGATGGAGATTGGACTAGTGGCCCTGTCAAGAAGCCTGATAAGCCAGTCTTTGCCAGGAGGGCATTACGTGCTCTCTACTCCAACCTGTGGGCCATTGTGCAGCACGGCTATGTTTTCAGCACATACCTTGGCAAGACTTCTCATTTGTTAATAATTTAAATCCTTTCTTGCAGCTGCAGTCAAAACTGCCCACGGTGTTTTTGCAGAAATGGTCACAACCTCCATTGCGGGTCTGGCACTCATCAATATCTGCAACAGGCAAGCATTGGGCATATCAGAGAGCAACACTTGCCTCACTTCTCACAACTCCCTGAAGGGCCATTGTGTGTGTTCATTAGTCTCTGAAATTAAGAAAAATACTCACAAAAGCATTTAAGAATGTTTGCTGATGTTTTTAACCTTACACATGTTTTCTTGTCTGGCTTAACCAGTTCTGAAAGACAAGTGTTTCATCGTCTTGAGAACGCTGACTTATGGTGCCCTTGACTGGCATTAAGGAAACAAACTCTGGGAAAGAATGATGATGTCCTGTTATATTCTCATCTTTGTATTGCTCTCTCAAGGTAAGATGGGTCCCTTTAGTACACTATGTATTCAAGTTTAATGATTAAAGCTATAAAGGACTAGAGCATTTGTTTTGGCAAATTACACAATGATCAAATAGCCTCAATGTTTTAAAATGATTCCTGATACTCAATCTTATATTTTCCCAGTTTCGTCTGGTAATTGGTTATATACTTTTTGTCATGCTAAAGGACTAATCCTTTGTACTCTTGCCCACAAAATACGAGCAAGTCATTGGGGTCGCTCTTCATCAGTAAAAGTTAATGGTACAGTTATCCATTAAGTCCTCTGGATAATCATCTTGACTGTTATTTACATAATAATCTTTAGGCTATTATGTATGATATGTTGATATTATCTCCTGCAAATGAATGCTTCCTTTAACTGCCTTTTTTCTAATAAGGCCACTGTCTGAAATGAATTATTTGATGCTTGTAGAGGCTGACCTCCTCAACAATTAGTGTAATTAAGTGTTGGTTCTAATTAAGTTTACTCAATTATAACCTTCCACTAGCCCAGGGGGAAAAAGCTTCCATTGATATGAATCATAAGCAAATCTGGAGTCACGTGGGGTATGGAGGGTATGTTGCCTTTATCCCCATACGTTAGCAGCATGGGTCTTCCCTCCGTAACAGGGCACCCAGCCTCCCTGGGGAGGTGAAGCCTACCTTTACACGTCTTCCCATCCAACTGGAGAGTGAATCCAACAGGACAACTGCAGTGGACACCTGTCGAAGTATCCTTACAGGTGCGGTCACAGCCTCCATTGTTGACAGCACACGTTTCTGGCAAGGAGGTAAGAAAAGACAATTAGCTTCCTTAAGAATTGCTAATACAGCTGATGAAGGTCACAGAAGCCAAGAAGCATTGTGGGGTACTCATGGTTACACCCCAAGTCTCTGCTACCTGTAGATGGGCTAGAGGGAGAGCAGGTGCAGCTCCTCCCACCCACCTAAATGAGTTCTAGTTCCTGAGGAAGATTGTCAGGGTGACCAGAGGGATACAGATGTCTCCCAATCTGCACAGTCACTCCCCCTACTGGCAGATTTAAAGCCACTGAAAGTTCTTGCTCATCTGCAGCCAGCAACCTAAGTAGGATCACGTCTGGCAGGCTAGAGGTGAGTGCAGAACAGGGCAAAGGGGATGGTCCTTCCTTAATCTTGAACCTTCTCCTTTCAATATGAGTAGTGGGCAAAGCAAGAGTGGGTAAGCATTGTCACCCCAACCACTGCCTTGTTGTAGACTACTGGCTTCATCCTGGCAACCACCAATTTACTCAAATTTGAAGTTTCACTTTCCCTGAAAGGAGAAAACCCTGTCATAACCACATGAAAAATAAGCCACAGTTGTTAAATCGCAACTGTGGAGATGAGGAATAATAAGCAAACAGTCTTCTAGTTCTGTATCTCATACAGTTAGTCCAAGTAATAGACAAGTGCTATTCAACATTCATTGAACTGTTAGCATCTAGATCTCCAGAAACGTGATTTTTCTTCCATAGCTACTTCATTTTAAAAACTGGGGGTGGGGGGGGTGGGGGGGTGGCTTACCCCTGTAATCCCAACACTTTGGGAAGCCGAGGCAGGAGGATCGCCTGAGCCCAGGGTTCAAGACCAGCCTGGGCAACATGGTGAGACCCCCCCCATCTCTACAAAAATTTTTAAAAATTAGCGAGGCCTGGTGATGCACACCTGTGGTCCCAGCTACTCGGGAGGCTGAAGCAGGAAGATCACTTGAGTCCAGGAGGTCAAGGTTGCAGTGAACCATGTTTGTGCCATTGCACTCCAGGCTCAGCAACACAGAGAGACCCTGTCTCAAGAAAAAAAAAAAAAAAAAAAAAAAAAGGAACCCTGAAGGGGACAAGCTTAATCCTAATTAAATATGCAGACAGTACATGTATGTTTATCTCTGTTCCTTTCAAAATCTCATGAATATGAGAATAAATTGATTTTTTAAAGTATAAATCCTTAAAGACAAAGAAAATGGAAGAAAAGACAATAGACGAGAGATGTCAAACATTCTGGAAGTGGCATGTTAGCAGGAGAACAATATCTGGCGTAGAAGAAAGCTAGATCCTAGCGGTCTACAGAGGGGGTGCCAACAGCTGGTAAACTCATGTGAGCCCCAGAATCCCAGAAGAACCCAGGAATTGGGATTATCAAGTTATTCTAGAGGCAGAAATGCGGACAGAGTTAAAAACAGGAAGATTATGGAGAGTCTACATATGAAAAGGATAAACCCCAGAGCTCCTCCTTAATTCCACATAGCCATGTGACTACCCTTCTCCTATTCTGGCTATAGCAGAGAAGTCTGGACCAGAGAGGCACCAGGCTCAAGGGTACCAGGAACAACAGAGGAGGAGAGGGAGGCACTGTCAGGTGAAAGTCTATACCCTGAAAAAGAGATCTCAAACCCTCATCCCTCTTCCCCCAGCTCCTTCAGCTCCCTACTGGCAGATTTAAAGTCATTGAAAATTCCAAAAGCTATGTTAAAATAACAGCCACTGAAAGTTCCAAAAAGCTACGTTGAAACAACACTGCAACCCAGGATGACAGCAGCTAAGCCTACAGACAGGTGATTGAAGGACTCCTCGCCAGCGAAATTGACCTACCCAAGCAAAAAGACCTAACGATATTAGCATTCGAGGATCTCCAGATGAAATGGCTAAGTCACTGCCTCATCACCCAAACATGGAGCCCACAAGTCAATAGAAAATCCAACTAGCTTTTTAGTATTTTACTATTAAACATGAAAAATCAGTCAAGAATCACTAGACATTTCTGGAAAGCCTATAATATGGAATAAATACACCAGACCAAACCAACAGGGAAAAAGAATCCTGGAGGAAACAAAGATAATCTAGAGAACAGAAGAGGAGTTAAAATCTTATAATTAATTTCCTCAGGGAGATAAGAAAAGCATCCATGAAATAAGAGCAGGTTCCTAAAACAAAAGGCCAAAGTAAAATTCTTGAACAATTAAAATATGAAAATGAAAACTTTATCCTGTGGAAAGATTAGAAGAAAAAAATGAAAAGTCTTCTAGAAAGTAGAACAAAAACACAAAGGAGAGAAAAGAAAAAGAACAAAAATACAAGAGAGAGAAAAGAAAAAAAAAAATTAGAGGGTCAATCCAGGAGTTACAACAGTCAGCTAATAGGAGTTCCAGAGGAAAAGAACAGAGAAAATGGAGGGAAGAAATTTATCAAAGACGGGCGCGGTGGCTCATGCCTGTAATCTCAGCACTTTGGGAGTCCGTGGCAGGTGGATAACTTGAGGCCAGGAGTTCGAGACCAGCCTGGCCAACATGGCAAAATCCCTTCTGTACTAAAAATACCAAAAAAAAAAAAAAAAAAAAAAAAAATTAACCAGGCATGGTGGCATGTGCCTGTAGTCTCAGCTACTCAGAAGGCTGAGGCAGGAAAGTCACTTGAACCTGGGAGGTGGAAGTTGCAGTGAGCCAAGAGCGCACCACTGGACTCCAGCCTGGGCAACAGAACAAGACTCTGTCTCAAAAAAAAGAAATAAAAAGAAATTTATCAAAGAAAAAGATGTAAGATAATTTCTTAGAACTAAGGGATTTGAATGTTCATATTGAAAAGTACTAGGCCGGGCATGGTGACTCATGCCTGTAATCCCAGCACTTTGGGAGGCCGAGGTGGGCGGATCACGAGGTCAGGAGATGGAGACCATCCTGGCTCACACGGTGAAACCCCATCCCTACTAAAAATACAAAAAAATTAGCCGGGCGTGGTGGCGGGCGCCTATAGTCCCAGCTACTCGGGAGGCTGAGGCAGGAGAATGGCGTGAACCCAGGAGGTGGAGCTTGCAGTGAGCCAAAATCACACCACTGGACTCCAGCCTAGGCAACAGACCAAGACTCTGTCTCAAAAAACAAAAAAAGAAAAAAGAAAAGTACTAACAACAGGTGGGCAAAATCCCACAATAAAGAACATTATTGTAAAACTTCAGATCACTGGGGAGGAGAAGATCCTAGAAGCTTTCAGAGAGATGCTTTCACAAGTTTCTCCCAAAGGATCAAGAATAAAAATGACTTTAGACTTCTCAAAACAACCCTGCATTCTTGAAAACAATGGAGCACTAACTTCAAAACAGTGATGGAAAATTCTTTCCAACTCTGAATTCTACACTGAGCCAAATTCTCAATAAAGGGTGCAGGTAGAATATAAAGGTATTTTCAGGCATGCAAATTTTTAAATACCTCTATCTCATTCGCCAGATAAACTAACGAGAGGCAAGACATAGGATTCACCTAACAGGAGAGCGGCAAAGGGAATTGTAGGCTAATAGTAAACGCCCAGATGAGAGACATCTATAACAGACACATCAAGAAATAACTGTAGGGCCAGGCATGAAGGCTCACACCTGTAATCAAAACACTTTGGGAGGCCAAGGTAGGCAGATGGCTAGAGCCCAGGAGTTTGAGACCAGCCTGGGCAACATGGTGAAACCCTGTCTCTACAAAAAATACAAATATTAGCCAGGTGCAGTGGCGCATGCCTGTAGTCCAGCTACTCAGGAAGCTGAGGTGAGGGAATCACTTGATCCTGGGAGGCGGAGGTTGCAGTGAGATGTGATCACACCACAGCACCCCAGCCTGGGGGCAACAGAGTGAGACCCTGTCTCAAAAAAAAAAAAAAAAAAAAGAAAAAAGAAAAAGAAAAGAAAAAAAAGAAGAAAATAATAACTGTATGCTCTTCATTTTTCAGAAATATGGGGGAGGAGGAGTCAGAAAAAGAAACAGCTCGAAGAATTGAATGTTGTTGCCTCTGGCAAATGGGATGAGGAAATGGGAAGTTATGAGACAAGGAAATGATGCGCTTCATTACAAGCCCAGAAGTAATTAAGTTTCTATGTTATTCACATATACTATTTTCACTTAAGACAATGAAAAATTATAATTTCTAAAGAGCTCAGAAAGGTTACCTGCTTGGTAACCAAAGGCTGTATGATATGTTGCCTGACTGTTAAATTCAGAAACTGTCAAAAGATGGGTTTTGTTTAGGTTGAGCCAAACTTTCTCCAGAAGGAGTAACACGCCAAAGGATCTGTCTGACTCCCACCCCTACGGCCACCTCTATTTCTGCTCATCTCCAGCTTAACTGCTGGACCTTCAGGCAGGACTTCCCTTGTCCCACAGCCACGTGCTGCCCCTCTCCATTCATCTCTTCTACCATTATCATCAGCTGAGTCAGAAATAGAAGAGTCAGTGGACACAAAAGAAGGCTAGCCACCATTCTGAGCTAAAGGCTGCTTCAGAGGTAGACAGCTGACTTCACTGACCACCCACTCAGTCCCAGGCACTGGACTCTGGGCACCTTTCCATATTATTATTTTAATTGAGCATCCCAACTGATATGGTCAGGCTTTATGTCCCTATTCAAATCTCATCCTGAATTATAATCCCCATAATCCCCTCGTGTCAATGGAGAGACCAGGTGGAGGTGATTGGATCATGGGGGCGGTTCCCCCACACTGTGCTCATGATGGAGTGAGACCATGAGATCTCATGGTATTACAAGTGTTTGGTAGTTCCTCCTGCATTTATTCTCCTTCCTGCCACCTTGCAAAGAAGGTACCTTGCTTCCCCTTTGCCTTCCACCAGGATTGTAAGTTTCCTGAGGCCTCCCCAGCCATGTGGAACTGTGAGTCAATTAAGCCTCTTTTCTTTATCAATTACCCAGTCTCAGGCAGTTCTTTATAGCAGTATGAAAATGTGCGACACACTGGCCCTAAGAGGTAGAAAGACCAAGAGACACAGCCTCAGGGCAGTTTGCCAAGCCTTACAGCTAGGTGGGGGCTGCATTGAGATGTTAACCTGATTATTCTGATGGCGAGACCAGGGGTCTTGCTTGGTTGGTGATTAAGCAACAACACTAGTGAAGAACAGACACACATCCTGGTTCACAGGAGCTGCTCACCCCAGTCCAGCTGGTCTGAGGGCATGTGGCTCCCAAGTTCAGATCTGATGCAATAAGTTGGGGAGGGAAAGGGACAATGGCAGTGGCCAAGGAAGAGGAGTGAAGGCGCCTACCCATGAGCAGCCGCCGCTTCACCCGTTTATCCCCATCCACCACTGATGTGGCATTGCTCTCTGTCACCTCCAGGACAGTGTCCTCTCGCTCTACAAGAGAAGCAAAAGAGCACAGTTCTCAGACTGAATGAGTTAGATTGCTCATTCCCTGTACAACCGTGTTTGCTGAAATCCCAGACACAAGAGCAATGTAAGATATGTGACTCTGTTCACGCAATAAAAATGTGTTGTAATGAGGCTCTGTGGGAGACACAGCATGTCAAAGGGCCGCAGATCCTTAGCAAACATTAAACATGGAAAAGATTTTGGAGGTATATTGCACTGACCAAAGAGACACTAGGGAATGCAAGCTTCAGATTCACTCCAGTCTCCTGAGTCGAGGACAAAAAGAGCCTTGGGCCTGGAAACCTCTAAAATGGAGGTAGCGAAGGATACACCATGAAGGGCAAGGCAGGCATCCCACCAGAAATATGCAGCCCTGGCTCCTGCTGGCCAGAAGTGCTGCATCATCACAAACAGCTCTAACTTCATGCTGCCCTGGCCTCTTGGGATGTGTTGTGCCAGTCTCTGGAATACCAGCGTTAGGAGCAGCCTAGTCCAGGAGAGGAGGAAGGGCTTTCCAAGGTCACACACGGAGAGAGGGGCCTTCCCCACAGACCTAGACCACTCCCACTGCAGCATGCGAAGTGGGGGCAAATGCACCGGAAACAGCCTGCATCTGTGCTAAATACCATTAAGGGGCAGGGGTAGGGACGGGCAGGCTGGGGCAGACCCTCACTCAGTGTTGGGGTTACCACTCACCAAGGCAGCTCCTCCCATCTGTGTGCATCTTGTACTGTGGATGGCAGCTGCACTCTGGGCCGTCAGCTGTATCTTCACAGGAGTGCTGGCACCCACCGTTCCCATGGTTACAGGTCACTGACAGTAAAATGAATCAATACATAAAGCACTGAGATTTCCACAAACACAGGGCTGTGTTTGCTCCAGAGAAACTGATTTTCATTCTGCAAGTATTTGAGCACCTAGTGCATGCCAGGCATGGTGCACAGAAGACATAACTCCGAGGCAGACCCTGTGGTATCTGTGTAGGCAGATAGTTACAACACAAATCATAGAAATGCTGAAACATGGGTTTAAACAAAGTCATACAGGAAGAGGGAGATGGGAGAATTGGGGGAGAGATTTTTATTAATAAGGGAAATCATAGCAAGAGATTCTAGACTACTGCTTTGTTCTATTTAGAGAACTTTACCTATTAATACAGCTGTACTGGGGCTTTGGGAAATGCTATAGCACTTTATGCTGGAATAAAACAGACAATATTTAATTTGTACATATATGTCAGAATTTCTCTCATCAGATTCAATCTAGATTAGTTAGAAGGAAGGATAATCACAGGATGATTCTGCACACAATTAATGTGACATTAACTGGTAATTATCAAGACTATATATGAATGCATTGATGATAGGCCAAAAAAAAAAAAAGCCAACTACAAAACTATCTATTCATCAAACTGTAAACCGCGGTTACCTCTGGCAAGGGAAACGGGAGGGGGAAAACTGAATGTTTTCTTTATATGCTTTGGAGTGTTTGCATTTTACATAGATCCTTTGTAATTTTTCTAATTCAAAAGAACTAATTACATATTTGTGGTATCCTGTGATTATAGCTATGTAAAAATTGTATATGCATATGAACCACAACTAAATAGGAATATGAAAAAATTGAAACAGCTGGTTATGTGGTGAGATTCTAGATCTTATTTTTTCTTTGTTAATTCCTCAAATGTTAAATAATATATGTTAATGTTAAAAATGTTATAATGTTAAAATGTTAATAATGTTAATGTTAAAATTAAAAAATGTTAATAATATAACAATATTATTTGAGCAGTGATATCTTACTGACATTTAAAATCTTTAAAAACAAGCTTACAGGCGCCCCCCGCCCCCAGCAACTGTCCCCTGAAAGACTGAAATGTTGAGGGTCTCGCCCCATAGGTGAGTCTTGGAGGGCCTGGGTCCTCCTTTCGAAGATCTGGAGGTGGGAAAATGGTCTCCACCCTGCTAGCTCACTGGATGCCCTCAGGGACAGCCTGACTTTGAGGGGCCCTAAGAGCCTGTCAGAACCTGTTGCTTGAGTGTGATGGTGGCACTAGCCTTGGCTTGGACAGTTTTGAGGCAGCACTCTGCTTTGTGAGGGAGACAATGGAGAGAAGTCCCTCACCAGTGAAACTGTCCCCTCATCTCTTACTCACCATAAACCACCATCCCCACCAAATGGCAGGGGTCTTCTGTCCATGGCTTTGGGAAGGTTCCTAAAGGGAACCCCTCAGTGCTTCCCTCAGCATAAATTGTGGTTTAGGAACACCATGAATTGCCAGTGGTTTCCTGTTCCCAGGTGGAGTTTTGTTACCACAATCGTGGTGCAGGGGTGCAGCCCGATGGTGTAGACCACTCATTCACCCATTCATTAAACACAAGTGTACTGAGCACATTCCGTAGCAGGCACCAGGGGAGGACTGAGAGGAAAAATGAGACAAGGTCCCTGACTTGGAGGGGCTCATAGCTGGGGAGACAGACACATCAACACGCAAGTCAACCCAGAGCTATACAGCTGAGGGAAGTGCTGTGGGAGCCAAAGTACAAAATGGCTGCCCTGTCTGAAGCACCCAGGAGGCTTCTGATAGCAGAGGATGGTAGCAAGGGATTAAGAGCACAGCTTTCGAGCTAACAGACCAGGGTTTGAACACTCATTTGCCACTAACTCCCTGTGTGACCTTGTTGCTTCACCTTCTGCACAACTTTGCCAACTGAAATGAGTGTAATAATACTGAACTCACAGGGTGGTGCTTGTAAGAATTAAATGGGATATGGCACATCTTGAGACAAGCCTTTGCACACAATAAATTCTCCACCAAAAGGTAGCTATTATGCTTATCCCTATTAGAAGTTAAACAGAATATTGAAGGTTGAGTGAGAGTCCACCATGCCAGGAAGGAAGAAGGGCTTGGGAAAGGCCTGGAGGCATCAAAGAATTTGGGCTCTTCTCCAAAGGTAAGGGGAGTAGTGTCTGCAGAAAGGAGGCAGATGAGGTTTATAAGGGAAGCAGGGCCCAGTGGCAAAGAGCTGTGATTGCCAGATGAGGAAATTTGGTTTTATTCTGTGGGAACAGGGAGAACTGCCCCCCAACATTCACGCTCCTTACTCCTGAATTTCATTTTCTCCTGATGAGTTCCTTTTAAAATATCATTTCCCTTCCCTAAGGGAGACCACCCTTCTGCAGTGAACAAGTACTTGGTAGAGGTCGGTATCCCGTGCTAACTGTCTTCCCCGCTGCTGCAGCCGTGTCATGAGGTGGTGCTTCTGAACTGGGCCACAGAAGGCAGCCTGTGGAATACGATGGTTCCCATGGCAGGTGTGCACCCGCCCATACTTACAAATGCAGTCTCTCTGGTTCTTGGCCAGCTCAAAACCAGGCCTGCACTCACAGGCGACACTGCCCCTTGGGGCCTCCTTGCAGATGTGACTACAGCCGTGATCCTTATTCATGCAGCTCAGGCCCTCTGAAAAACAGCAGTGTGTAACAGGTGACTAGGCTGTGGTCAGAATCCTGAGACCTGGGAGAGCGGCAAAGGGCTAAGGGGTGGCCCACAGACCTGTCTGCCTAGGTCTCCATCAGCCCCACATTTGAAAAGTATATGTCATTAAAGTCAACCTGGGCCAATTAATAGACATGAAAAATTTCTTCTGTCACCCAAGAGATATGATGTCTCAACTCTCCTAACGAGATGGGAGCCTTCCCAATACACTGGAGCTCTTTATTGGGTGCAGGATCAAAGCCTGCTGACCCCAGGAACTGGTACTCATGCTCTTATCTCTGCCATGTCTTTACCCAAGAGCTGATCAAGAATGTAAAGAGAAAAGGAGAATCCTCCTAAGAAATGTGCAGATAGAATGATCAAGATTTTCAATTTTTCACATACTCTTGAAGATAATTTTCAAAACATTTCAACACCCCTCTCTACCCCCACCAATCCTGCCCTTCAGAGGTGAGTGTGACTGCGGCATTTTGGCATCCTCATATGGGTCACATGCCCAGGGATCTGTCTTCTGTGACCACCCTCAGCCACTCCCTTGGTCCTTCCCTCAGGACGTAAGCCTCTGACAGACAGCATCACACAGCAACAGCAACAAGAACAGAGCAAGGGAGAGAGAAGACAGAGAGAGAAGGAGGGAGTGTGCTCATGTGTGTGGTAGCTGCTGTACAATTCTTTTGAGGTATACAGTAAATTTCGATTAGGCTCAACCTTGTAGTACGATGGTGGGCAGGGAACACCTGCTTCTGTTCCCGCAGGGCCCGGCATACATCTACATGAGGGGCACTAGCAAGGTAACTGCCCGTGTGGTTTACCAGCATTCTGCCTCATCTCAAAACCAATTCTTCGAGATCCTGCTGCCTGCCAGCATCCTGAAGGAATTCTTTTCATACCCTACAGTATTTTCAAGACATCTGCTCAGTTTATACTGCATTATTAATTACCTATTCCTATGTTGCTTCTTTGCATTTGTGCAATGTAACTCTAAAACATCTCTGAGAGTAGGGACTTGGTTGTCATTGGCTCTCTACTGACGAGACACTCTAATGCTAGAAAGGCACTGGTTTCAACACGAGTACAAAAAGGTTGCTTTCACTTCTCTAGAATCCAACACTCTTCTATATTATGCCCCTAAAACCTTAGCCAACAGGTTCTAATGAAGTCAAAGTTCTCTCTCCAGCTCCCATGCCAGAGCTGTCAAACTGTGCTTAACTGGAACAATTGTTTTAATACAAACAGATGCCATTCCCATTCCAAAAGACAGTGCAAGAGTTAATATATCCCATACTTTCAAGAGTCTCTCTTAAAATCCTCTTGCTCTTTTGCCTGACAGTTATGAGCTGTCTGCACTCCAGCACT
Source organism: Macaca thibetana thibetana (assembly GCF_024542745.1). Classification (NCBI taxonomy): domain Eukaryota; kingdom Metazoa; phylum Chordata; class Mammalia; order Primates; family Cercopithecidae; genus Macaca; species Macaca thibetana. The sequence continues at coordinate 56,446,418 of NC_065591.1, read as the reverse complement.
GAGTCTGCTGGTTGCTGGGATTCATTCATCCATGCCAAGGGTGGCTGTCAATTAACACAGAAAGAGACTTGCACTGGATTGGTGGAAAACTTTCTCTTGCTCTGACTGGTAATTTCCGAAGATGTGATTTGCTCCCCAGAACTGAGATGGCGTGGGAGGTGACAGCTGCCTCTAGAAGCAGTGTCCTGTCTTTCTGAGAAGGCCCAGAAAGTGTTGTGTTTGTCCTTGGGTCAGCAAAGCATGGGAAATAACCAGTGCTCAGGTGTAAATATAACAGTGCCCAAGAAATGGGGGCAGGAACACCTGGAAAGTACACCCCCAAACAGGCCAGCTGCTGCTGCTTTTCCACTCTGTTTACAAAACCGTTAAGACCTTTACAAAGTGACCTTTACTGCCTCAGAGTAATTCACCTACACAAGAAATATTTCATAAGAACGCCTGTGTGCCAGATGCCATTGTGATACACAGAGAAGCTGCCACCTGATGTTCCACCACATCAAGCTACACCTGAAGTTACCAAGAGGTAATAGAGACTTAAATGGCTCTGGAATTGCTGATGGCTTTTCAAGAGGTGACCTGAAAGCCTTTCATAGCACCCTGACTTAAAGCAAGACCACTGCTGGGGAGAGCACATTAATTTGTTCCAAACTAGGCAGCCCAGCAAATGGCCCTAGCTCTTTCCAAAACTGGCCTGGTTGTCACGTCCAGGACGGTTTGTTCACCATAAGGGAAACAGCTCAGAAACATTGGAAATCCCCCATTCTGGTGCACCCCAAGATCAGGGCCCCACTGAAGATTATTTCTGGAAACCCAATAAAAATATGCCGTGTGAACTGGGAGGAAAGCGTGACCTAAAACGGGTAACAGGCTCTGCCGAAAGCACAGCCTCCACTTTGCCACCCTGACACCTTCCCCATCGCCCTGAAAAGGCATCAGTACACCATCTAAATATTCTCAGAACACACAAAACAAAAGAGGAGTTCTCATTCTGAGAGCCTGAGCAGCCATGAATAGGAACAAAGGCAGGCCGGGGGTGATGTGTTTCTCTCCAGCCTACCCTCATTATATGGGTGAAAACACACAGTCTCTTTATCACAGCTTTGGAGTCTCTAAGGATAAAAAAAAAAAATCAATATCTTGAGCTTTCCCTCAGAGTCAATGATTACGATGCCCTATATTAAAGAACATTTTGTAAATAATTATTAAAAACAACAGCAATAGAAAATACTAGCTTCCTGTGTTGCCTTCTTTCAATCACTTTTAAGGTATCCGCTGTGGGTTTTTAAGCCTATAGTTTCATAGTTTAATGTGCACATCAAAGAGAAAATCCTAGAAGAAAACTTTTTATAGGCTGTTCTGTTTGAAGAATCAAAATGCTAGGATGCAAAGGTTCTCCGTTACCAATTGCTATAATCCGTTGGCTGACACTCCCATGAATTTGCCAAGCAGTCAGGTTGAAACACAACAGAAAATCATAGAGAACACTTCCAGACCACAACTCAAATTCTTGGATTTTGGTTTTAGTTCCAGGCAAAAATGTTCACTTTAAATACTCTTCAGGGGATCCAAGAATGTCTGAATTGTAGAAAATTTAGAAAACACAGTTTGCAGAAAGGAACTGCATTTGTATTTGCTTATGTTATGAGGAGCCTGTATCTCTAATAGTCCAGGGGTTTGCAGGACTGAGCTAGGGCTCTGGAAGTGCAAGGATAAGGGGTGATCTTAATCGCTACCAGCTGCTTTGTAACTGGGTGGGACCCAGACTGCGAGGGCGCAAGCGATGGCTTTAACCTGCAGGTCCCACATCCCTCCCCAGCCACCTGCAGAAGAAGCCAAAGTGACTTGCCAGGAAGCAGCTGGGAGCAATCAAAAGGAGAGATGCCCGAGATTTGGATCACTCTGTGCCACTGGCCTCCTAATTCATTCCCACCTCGAATTTGGCCTGCATCGGACAAGAGTGCAGGGCACACCAATGACCCCAGAGAACCTGGCAGGAAAATGAAACCCAACTGCTACTTTATCAAGGGCCACACCTGGTACAAGATAAGAAATCTGCCTGATCAAAGCCAGTGCGTGTGACTTCCCTGCTCCAAACACTGAGAATGAGCAGACTCCAGGTGATGATAACCATCAAATCCATTGGCCCCTGGGGATTCCTCTGACGATTTTTCTTAGTACCCAAACAGGTATTCCAGTTAGGTATAAGGTGTGAGCCACCATCCTTGGAAAATGAGACAAAAATCATCTTCCATAAAGAAACCCTTGAAAAGTTACCAAGACCAGGATTAAAACAATCTACAAATTTGTGATTAAGCAGTAGAAGAACTTAAAATGACCTCATTCTTAAGTAATGGGAAAGAATAAGCAGCACATGGCCAAAGGGGTTAATAGGCTAGTATTTAGGGCTCTTCCCCTAAAAATAGGCAGATGCAACTCCAAGAGAAACACAGCCACCAAAATGTGACTCTTCAACTTAAGAAAGAGCAGGGAAGAGTTAAAAGGATGACATTCAGTTAAAAATAACTGATTGGCCACATGTACTTAATGCATCTTCCTCTCAAGAATCAACTAAGTAACAGAAGAATGAAAAAAGGTATAAACTCAAAGCAAAGAGAATGAAAAGAAGGACATCAGAAGAGAAGAGTTTCTGGCAAATTTACAGAGGAATGGTAAATGGTGACATAGGTGAAGGAAACCACAGCACAGAGAGTCCAGGGAAGGAGCCCTTCTGCCCCTCGGAGCTCAAAAATGCAAACCATGGAAGGGCCAGATCTAGCTTGGGGCTGGAAGCAGGGCACTTCATTGAAAGTCTGAATGGGAAGGATCCAGCCTCCTCTCTACCCACCCAGAGCAGGGAGCAGGATCATACTGGTGCTGTGGTTTTCAGCACCTTTTTGAAAAACTTGGCAGATCATCCTCTATATTGCTCCTGAGACATCTAGTCATGTTTGAAATGTATTCTATGTAAAGATTAGAATCAGAGAATGTGAGAGTTTGAAAGGACCTCAGTGCTCACCCAGTCCAGTGCACCTATTTTGCCAGGTGAGGAAGTTGAAGTTCGAATAACTTGCCCACGGTTAGCCGGCAGTGGCATCTAGACTCAGGCCTCCAGACTTTCTATACCCTGTGCTTCCCCCCTAGAGTCAGTGTGTGTGCGTGTGCGCCAAGGGAGGGGGTCTCAGATGTGACTCCGTCCCCATCCACAGTGGGGCAGAGGTACCTTCTGAACGGTGAATGCAGGTGTGTTGATTGTCACTCAGGAAAAACCCCTCCTTGCAGCAGCACTCATAGCTCCCCATGACGTTGACACAGGTGTGCTGGCAGCCGCCATTGTTCTCCAGGCATTCATCCACATCTGGAGGGAGAGAGGGATTAGCCTCTGCTTTGGTGACTGTTTCAAATGCCCCACCTCACCCAGCAGCTCAGGGGCCCTGCTAAGCAAAGATGAGGTCCCTCTTCATGTCCCTGCACCACAGAAGCTTTCTGAATCAAAGCCAGTGAGGTCCACAGACAATTACCCAGTCCTTATGGGTCTGGGGCTCACTTGGCCAGGACCACCACATGGACACAAGATCAATTAGCTCAGTAAATATTTGTTGAACACCTTCTCCTTCCAAAGCATGGTGCTAGAGGAGACAGCAAAATATAGATAAGGAAGATAAAACTCCTTCCCTCAGCCAGGTGTGGTGGCTCACGCCTATAATCCCAGCACTTTGGGAGGCTGAAGCAGGTGGATCACCTGAGGTCAGGAATTCAAGACCAGCCTGGCCAACATGGTGAAACCCCGTCTCTGTTAAAAACACAAAAATTAGCTGGGCATGGTAGCACATGCCTGTAATCCCAGCTATTTGGGAGGCTGAGGCAGGAGAATCACTTGAACCCGGCAGGTGGAGGTTGCAGTGAACCGAGATCATGCCATTGCACTCCAGCATGGGCCTCAGAGTGAAACTCCATCTAAAAAAAAAAAAAAAAAAAAAAAAAAATCCTTCTCTCTAGGAGCATGCACTTCAGCAAGAGACAAGTATACAAATGATTCTGATATAAGGTAAAAGCTGGTGCAAAGGAAAGAAATCACATCTGGTTGTGGGGTATCAGGATGAATCAAGGATAAGCTAATAAAAGATGGGCCCTTAGAATTGTCCAATTATAAATCAGGAGAGAAGCGATTATAGGTGGAAGACAGCGTGAGCAGTAGCACAAAGGCTGGGAGGCATGGAGAACATTCAGATACCAGTAGGTCAGCCCATTTGGCTAGAGCATAGGGCACATGGAGGGAGGTTACAGGAGATACAGCTGGGAGGACAGACTGTGGTCACACTGCGGGATCCTGAACACCAGGCAAAGAAGTGCCTACTTAATTTGGGAAGCAGCTGGCAACCACTAGAGTAGGGGAGAGAGTCTGGCCTTTCACTTTGAGAAATACAAGGCGGCGGCTGAGAGCAGGACAGAGGGAGGGGAAGAATGGGCAGTCTGGGAGTCCAGCTTCACACATGCATCTGCAACAGCCACAGCTAGCACAGGGAGGAGGCAGAGGAGATGGCAGGAGTCCCAAGAGCCTCTAGGGAAGGAGCCAGCAGAGAGGTCGGGAGGGAGGAAGCCTTCTGCCACACTGTCAGGGTGGCCTTAGGGGGCCTTCCTCCCACTCTGCCTGTGATACCCTGTGCACAGCTATATTGATACACTTACTGACTTGCAGCCTCAAAATCCTTTACTCATCGACCTCTACTAGACTGCAAACTCCTTGAGGACAGAGATTTTTATTTCAATTAGCACAGCCCTGGAAGACAGCAGGTGCTCATTAACTATTCAATGCATGAACAAACAAGCAGGAGAGGATAGCATCACCCGAGTCAAAGAAGAGAAACTTCCAGAAAAGTTTCAGACAATAAAGGCTCAAAGGCTGATATAAAAGCAATTTATTTTCTCCAGTCTAATTTCTCATGTGCCAATCACTAGCTCCTGTGTGTATCCATAATAATAATAATAATAATAACACCTCACATTTAAATATCTGTTATCTGGTTTCAAGCTTCAGATCTTATAGTCATCTGTCCTCCCACACTACTGAGCAGATGTCTGACTAAACTGATGGGACTCAAGCCATCGCTTGAAGCCTAACAAACTTGCCCTTGTCTATGCCAAAGGGTGAAGGAAGCACATTCCAGAGGATGAGCTGTGCTGGAATACACCTGGCTTAGGTGTTCCACAGCAAGACTCAAGGTGAGTAGGAGAGGTCAGTCTCCCTGAACACCAACTCCTGGATTGGCTGCGAGTAAAGGTGTGCTCCCCTCTGAGCTGCCACACCCCCATCCCACGTTTAACCCCCAATTTCTTTTCTCCAAAGCAATCAGAAGTGTGTCATTTAGCTGGCCGATGCTCTCTGGTTGGATAAATACAAAAGTGTGTGTCCATGTACGCAGATATCTATCACTAAGCTGGTGAGCTTCTCCAGACCATAAAACAGTGGTTCCCAACCCTGGCTATGTGTCAGAACCCTGATGCCTGGATGCCATCTCCAGAGATACTGACAGAGCCAGTCTTGGATGAAGTCTAGGTGATGGTGGTTTTTAAGCTTCTCAGGTGATTCCAGTGTGCGGCCAGGGTTGAGAACCACTGCTACAAAGCCAAATAGCTATGATGAGATCCCAGATACTCCAAAAATATAAACTGAATGCAGATGGGGTGAGCTGTATAGAAGAGCTGCCTTTCGTTTTTCAGACTTGCAGGCATTCAGGATCTTGAAGTGCTCTGTGTTTAGTGCCAAAGCTAAGTGGTGTTTGTACCTTGTGTCTTCTAGCTAATATATTTGTGGCTAATGTGTGGTTAGGAGGCTGAGGAGATTGAAGGGGTCATCCCAGAGAACTCAGGAGACATTAGGGCTCTGAGCTTCTTTCTTGCCACTTTCAGCCCTTTCAAGTCTGAATGGTGGGGAAGTGTCTATGTGTGCTGGTCCTACTCTTCTAAATGTACTTCATTTTCTTGTTCCTTCCTTTTAAAGAGTCCTTACCCCCTTCAGAAATACTCAGTAGATGCTCAAGGTCTCTCCACAAGGCAGATCCTTGCTACTGAGTCCACAAAGAGATCCCACAGAGGGGAAATGGAGATACTCTGTGTTAATAATATCTGTGTTATTGGCAAAGGCAAGAAAAAACTCTGCCTTCAGGGTTTCCAAGCAGGCCGATACTCAGAGCCGCCCACCAGCCCTGGCCCAGATTCCTAGCCCCTGGATGTTTCTTGCTCTTAGGAACCTCATCCTTCTCCCCGACCCCGGGCTGTGGATTACGGCACCACAGTAATGACGAAGTCTGCCATCAGATATGCATCCTCCAAATACCCTTGTTGACAAATCAAAGGGAAATTTCCCCCCAAAAATGGGAACTGAAAGTGATTTCATTTGTCTGAGTTTTTAATTAATATTGATTCCTGCTCTTATGATTGTCTTTCAAATATGCCTTTTTGTGGTACTCACTGCCTAGAAGGTTACTGGTTCCCTCGCCTGCAATCAAGTCTTACTGACAGCTGCAGGCTTGGAAAGTCACGTGATGTGTCACCCAAAGCCTGATCTCTCACACAGGGCACAGACAGGAAATAACAGAGTCCATCAGGATGGAGCTCCAGGTGACACTGACATGGGATAAAGGTCATATGAGGGTTAAGTCCCAAATGGAAATAACCTCTCCTCCACTCCAGAGCCCCAACATGCAACACACAAGTTCTGCCTGGACTTTTTCTAGTTCCTTTTATGCATATCTCAAAGCATTTAATCAAAGGGCCATTCCTACCACACTATAAGGGGGTGTCCAAATCGCTGTCCCCACAGAGCCAGGGCCTGGCTCCACTGCTCCTTAGTTGGCCAAGTAGACCTCAGCAGGTTATCCATACGAAGGGTCGTGAGTGTCAAAGGACGCTGATGCCATATTTTCCCGTGATGTTCTCCTGTACAACTAATACCAGCCTTAAAAAGCAAACCACAAATACCTACCTGCCAGGAGTGCTGCAGCCTCTAAGACTATCCAACACTCAACCCCATGCAGTTGCTAGTTGCTTCTAAGTTCTGTTTTATTCCTGGCATAAGGAATGAATGTAAACAACACTCTTTGTAGTCTCTAACTCAGGGACTAAAACTCCAACAGATGTTTCTGTTTTGTGGAATACTAGGAAGATGTTCATGGAAGATTTCTGTTTTAGTTTCTCTCTTTTTCAAGAAAAAAAGGGGGGTCTAGCTGGCTGTAACCCCAGCACACATTTGGAGTCTTCAGGACAAGGAGTTTTTCCAAATTCTAAAATAGAAACACTTACAACATTGAAAAAAAATGGTTATAAGTCAGGACTCTCAACACAAGACCAAAGATCTTAAAAGGTGACAAGTCAATGCTAGAAAGTCAATAAATAGTAATGACAATGTCACCCATCTCTTTGGACTAACAGAAGATTTATGTTATGAATGATCACATAAAACTAAAACATTTTACCTCATTTTCTATCACGGAGTCTGACTTCCAAGGAAGCAGAAAACACAAGGCTCTGAGCCCGTTTTTGTCTTCATGAGGAGGTCTTCACCAAGGGAAAGCAAGGGGTGGGAGAGCGAAGGAGAATTGCCATTTCCAAATGCCTTCCTTACCAAGACAATTATGACCATCATGAGCCAACATGAAGCCATCAAAACAAGTGCAACGATAATTGCCTGGAATATTCAAACAGTCATGGACACAGCCTCCATTGAGCTCATTTCCACATTCATCGATGTCTGAGGAATAAAACAGAAGTAAACCAGACAGGTGCTATTTATTTGATGTGAAAACATATGCACTTACCTTTTAACCAGCCATTCCACTTCCAGAAATCTACCTGAAAATACATCTCTAACAATAGGAAAACAAATATGCACAAGGTTATTCACTGCAGTGTTATTTCTAATGACAAAATACTGGAAACAAACTAAGTTTCCATACATAGAAGAATAGTTTAATAAATTATGGTACCTCTACTCCATGGACTACCATGCAGCTATTTAAAAAAAAAAAGAGAGAGAATGAGGAAGATCTCTAGGAACTGATTTGGAGTAATTTCTAGGATATACTATTAAATGAAAAAAATAAAAATTAAAAGAGTATCTGTAATATGTTATCTTCATGTAAGAAATAAGAAGATATAAAACACACACAATTTCAGGATACTTTTTGCAGAACTTGACAAGCTTACCGTAAAATTTATATGGAAATACAGAAGACTTAGAAGAGCAAAAACAATTTTGAAAAAGGCAAACAAATTTGGGGGACTTTAACTTACTATAAACCTACAGTTATCAAGACAGCATGGTACAGGCATAAAGACAGATGTATAGATCAATGGAACAGAACTGAGAGTCCACAAATAAATCCTTCTACTTATGGCCACTTGATTCTAAACAAAAGTACTAAGGTAATCCATTGGGATAAATGCTTGCCTTTTCAACAAATGGCACTGGGCTAATTGGATATCCATATTCAAAAAGATGATTTTAGACCCTTATCTTATCCCATACACAAAAATCAACTCAAAATGGATCAGGGATCCAAATGTAAGCATTAACAATATAAAGCTTTTCAGAAAAAATATGTGAGAAAACTCTTTAAGATATTGGGATGGCTGGGCATGATGTTTGGGTGCACTTTGGGAGCCTAAGCCAGGAGGATCAGTTGAGCCCAGGAGTTGCTGGCCTGGGCAACATAGTGAGACCCCCATCGCTACAAAAAATAAACAAAATTAGCTGGGTGTGGTGGTGCACGCCTGTAGTCCCAGCTGCTTGGGAGGCTGAGGCAGGAGGACTGCCTGAGCCCAGGACATTGAGACTGCAGTGAGCCAAGATCGCACCACTGTCCTCCAGCCTGGGTGACAGAGCAAGACCCTATCTCAAAAAAAAAAAAAGGAGAAAAAGAGAAAAATCTTTAGGACATTGGATGAGGTTAAAATTTCTTTGATATAATACCAAACACACAATCACAATTTTTTAAATTAATAAACTGGAGTTTATCAAAATTAAGAACTTTTGCTTTTCAAACGGTATCGTTAAGAAAATGAAGACAAGCCACAGATTGGTAGAAAATATTTGCAAATCACATACCTTATGAAGAACTGAAAAAGAACTCTTACAACTCAATAAGAAGATAAACAGCCTAATTTTAAAATGGGCAAAATATTCGAATAGACATCTCAGCTATGATGATATGCAAATGGCCAATAAGCACATGAAAAAATGCTCAACATCATTAGTTATTAGGGAAATGCAAATTAAAACCACAATGAGATACCATTTCACACTCACTAGAATGGTAATAATTAAAAAGACAGACAATAACAAATGTTGACAAGGATGTGGAGAAATGGGAACACATACATTGTTGACAGGATGTTGATGGGTATGTAAAATGGCATAGCCACTTTGGACAACAGTTTGGCAGTATCTTCTTTTCTTTCTGTAAATGTACAGTTGGATATAATTAAAGCAATCATAATGTTGTGAAATCATCACCACCATTCATCTCCCTAACTCTTTTTATCTGAATTGAAACTCTATGCCCATTTAACAATAACTCCTCATTTCCTCTTCCCTCTCTCTCCTCAGGCCCCAACAACCACCATTCTACTTTCTGACTCTATGATTTTGACTACTCTAAGTATCTCATATATGTAGAATCAAACAGTATTTGTCTTTTTGTGACTGGCTTGTTTCACTTAGCATAATGTTCTCAAGATTCCACCATGTTGTAGCATGTGACAGGATTTCCTTTTTTAAGGCCAATATTCCATTACATCACGTCTGTAATCTCAGCCACTTGGGAGGCTGACATGAGAGGATCACTTGAGCCCAGGAGTTTGAGACTAGCCTGAGCAACATAGCAAGATCCCATCTCAAAACATAAAAACCAAAGCCATTATTTTGTACATAACACATTTTGCTTATCTGCTCATCTGTCAATGGACACTTGGGTTGCTTCCACCTCTTGGTCACTGTAAATAATGCTACGAGCATGGGCATACAAACATCTCCTCAAGACCCTGCTTTCCACACTTGGGTATATACCCAGAAGGGGAATTGCTGGGTCCTATGGTAATTTTATTTTTAATTTTTTTAGGAACTTCCACACTGTTTTCCACAGTGGCTACACCATTTTACATTCCCACCAATAGTGCACAAAGCTTCCAATTTTTCCACATCCTCACCAACATTTATTATTTTCTATTTTTTTGATAGTAACCATCCTAATGGATATGAATAGTATCTCCCATTTGTAGTTTTGATTTGCATTTCCCTAATCATTAGAGATGTTGAACATCTTTTCATGGGCTTGTTGTCTATTTGCATATCATCTTAGCTGAAATGTCTGTTCAAATATTTTGCCCATTTCTTAATTGGGTATTTGATTTTTCGTGTTGAACATTAAGAATTCTCTACATATTCTGGATACTAATCCCTTATAAGATATATGATTTGCAAATATTTTCACCTATTCTGTGAGTTGCCTTTATATTCTGTTGATATTGTCTTTTGATGTACAAAACTTTAAAATTTTCATGAAGTCTGATTTGTCTACTTTATCTTTTGTTGTATGTGGCTTTGGTGTGATATCCAAGAAATTATCTCTTTGGCAGTTTCTTAAAAAGTTAAACACAAATACCCAGCAATCCCACTCTTAGGTATATACCCAGAAGAAATGAAAATATATGTCTATACAAAGGCTTTCATGCAAGTATTCACAGCAGTATTATTTATAATAGCCCCAGAGTAGAAAAAACCAAAATGCCTATTAACTGATAAATGGGCCAAAAAAAAAAAAGGTATATTCATTCAATAGAATACCATTCAATGATAAAAATGAATGAAATGCTGATATAAGCTACCACATGGACAAACCTCAAAAGCATTTTGCTAAGTGAAAGAATCCAACACAAAAGATAGCATATTGTATGATTCCACTTACATGAAATGTCCAGAAAAGGCAAATATACAGATATGGAGAGTAGATTACTGGTTGCTTGAGGTTGGGACTGGGAATGAGGATTCGCTGTACAAGAACATGAGGAATACTACTGAGATGAGGAAAATATTTGTATTATGGTGATGGTTGCACAATTCAGCTGATTTACTAAAAATCACTGACTTGTACAATTAAAATTGGTGAATATTATAGTATGTTAATTACACCTCAGTAAAGTTGTTAAAAAGAAAGCATATATTTATCTGCTTACAGTGCAAAATAAATATAGAAAGGAAAAACCAGAAACTACAGAGGTTGGTGACCCACAGGGCACGGGGAAAGGGTGGAAAGAATGAGGAGGGGAACAGGAATAAGAAGGGAGCGACACTTCTCTGAGTATACCTTTTGGTATATTTTTGACTCTTGGAACCATGGTGATGTTTTACATATATGCATGCATACATACATACGTACATATAATCTATGTGTATGTATGTATACGTTACTTGTATGTATTAATTGTATGTTTATTAATACATACAATACATACAAGTAACGTATACATACACATAGATTATATGTATACAATTAATACACACAAGTAACATATACATACATACACATAGATTAATATGTATACAATTAATTGTATACATACAATTAATAGATGTTTAAGGAATAAGGGAAATGCATGGAAGGAGGGGATGGAAGTGAATAAAAATGGAATACAAAAAGAAACAAATGAACCTAATGTATTATAAACTAATAGCATAACCATACTGAAGGGGACAGGGAAGAAAAGTATTGCCCTAAATAACACTGTGAAAAACAACACCTTGCTTGGATGCTTTAAGGCTAAAAACAAAAATAGCTGCATGCTATAGATTCTAGTAAATATTGTACTCTAGTTAGCAAATCTGCTTTACTCACAGGGTTATGGACTTGTAATTCTGTGAATACTTTACCTGTGTATTAGGACTGAACAAAGAGGTAAACACATTACAGATAATGAGCGCCAGATTTCTCACTGTTGGAGAAAGTTACAAATAAGCGAAGACAGAATAGAATGAATCTTGTGGTATTGGTTTGGAATCCAAAGTATCAGTGTAACTAATTGTTTTTAATATGTATACAGATGAATAAATAAAAGGAATACATATAGATATATGTATATGTGTGGGTGAGTATGCATACATGTATTTCCCAGCTAGGAATGATGACACCCCAGTAGCAATGACAACACCAAGCATCCAGATCTTGGCTTCTATAGACCACTTCCCAGTAAAAGGAATCAGAGTTTCTTGGAGAAGTGGTTGATTCCAGGCCTAGGCAGGAGAAGCTATAAGATGAGCATATTGTTGTACCAGAAAGTTAGGAAGTCCTCAAAAAAGGAATGTCAAAATGACACAGTTGACAATGGGGGGGGGGGGGGAGCTTCCAATGGCTAAAGCAAACAATTTGAGCCAAAAATAAATATAGATGTAATAAAGTAAATATGCATGAGTACATAGTGGTATAAATTAATAAATAAGTGGGGAAGAGGGAGAGATCTTCCTTACAGAATAATTTCAATTAATAGATGTTTAAGGAATTCAAGAAATGCAAAATTACCAGGAGACACACATTGCAGGCAAAATCCACAGTTGGATGCTAACATCAGTAGATGAAGACTTGAGGAGAAACAGGATATTGGCCTCAAAGTATCTCCCCTAAGAAATGTATCTATTGCAAAGGGCAAAAAAAAAAAAAAAAAAAAAAAAAAAAAAAAAAATAGTAATTTTGCAGCAGAGAAACCCAGTAAATACCATCTTGCTCAGGCAATCAAGATTAACATCATCAGGAATGGGGCATGTTGACGTCATGTGCCCATGATGTGCTACGCTGAAAAGGACACAACAGCACCTCTGCAGCAGCCAGGGCAAAAATTCATCACCTCAGTTTTTTTTTTTTTTTTTTTTTTTTTTTTTTTGAGACGGGGTCTCGCTCTGTCACCCAGGCTGGAGTGCAGTGGCCGGATCTCAGCTCACTGCAAGCTCCGCCTCCCGGGTTCACGCCATTCTCCTGCCTCAGCCTCCCGAGTAGCTGGGACTACAGGCGCCCGCCACCTCGCCCGGCTAGTTTTTTGTATTTTTTAGTAGAGACGGGGTTTCACCGTGTTAGCCAGGATGGTCTCGATCTCCTGACCTTGTGATCCACCCGTCTCGGCCTCCCAAAGTGCTGGGATTACAGGCTTGAGCCACCGCGCCCGGCCATCACCTCAGTTTTATCATGAAAAAATACAAGACATTCTCTAATATCAATTATTGTTTTTTGAGACAGTGTCTCATTTTGTCGCCCAGGCTGGAGTGCAGTGGTTCCATCATAGCTCACTGCAAACTCCTGGGTTCAAGTGATCCACCTGCCTCAGCCTCCTGAGTAGCAGGGACTATAGGCACACACCACTACACCAGCAATTTTTTTTTTTTTTAGAGACAGGCATCTCGCTATGTTGCCCAGGCTTGTCTCACACTCCTAGCCTCATGTAAGCCTCCCCACTTGGCATCTCAAAGTGTTTGGATTACAAGCATGAGCCACTGCACCTGGTCTCATATCAATTCTTATAATGACATAACACAAATGAAGTGAGCAGTATTCATCAAAAATGTCAATGTCAGGAAAGACTGAGGAACTGTCACGGACTGGAGGAGAAAAGAGACACAACTGCTAAATCTAATGTGGGACTTTACTTGGATTCTGAAACAGAAAAAGAATGGTAGGGGAAAATGGTGAAATTTGAATAAAGTTTGTAGTTTACTTAATAGCATTATGCAAGTGTTGATTTCCTGGTTTTGATAATTGTACTATAGTTATGTAAGTTGCCAACATTAGGGTAAGATGAATGAAGGGCCTATATATACACATATGAACTCTGCACTATTTTTGCAACTTTTCTGAAATCTAAAATTATTTCCAAATAAAAAGTTTTTAAAAAATAAAAATACAGGCTGGGTGCGCTGGTTCATGCCTGTAATCCCAGAACTTTGGGAGGCCAAGGCAGGCGGATCACGAAGTCAGGAGATAGAGACCATCGTGGCTAAACACAGTGAAACCCGTCTTTACTAAAAATACAAAAAATTAGCCGGGCGTGGTGGCGGGCGCCTGTAGTCCCAGCTACTCAGGAGGCTAAGGCAGGAGAATCGCTTGAACCTGGGAGGCGGAGGTTGCAGTGAGCCAAGATCATGCCACTGTACTCCAGCCTGGGTGACAAAGAGAGACTCTGTCTCAAAAATTAAAAAATTAAAAAAGAAAAGAAAAATACAGTATCTTGTACAAAGGCCAACTTTAGATTCATCCCTGTTAAACTTGATTCAATCTCTTTCTTCTTTTTTTTCTTTTTTTAAGGCAGAGTGTCTTGCTCTGTTGCCCAGGTGGAGTGCAGTGGAGCAATCACAGCTCACCGCAACCTCCACTTCCTGGGCTCAAGTGATCCTCCCACCTCAGCCTCTGGAGTAGCTGGTACTACAGGCACGCACCACTACACTCAGCTAATTATTTTGACTTTTAGTAGAGAGAAGGTCTCACTATGTTGCCCAGGCTGGTCTTAAACTCTTGAGTTCAAGGTATCCTCCTGCCTCAGCTGCCCAAAGTGCTAGGATTACAAGCATGAGCCAATTCAATTCCTCAAACTGAGAAGTAAGAACCATATAATAAATAAGCAAATAAGCAAAGATCATTTAGAATAAAAGATCATCTAAAGCAACGTCTGAATCACATTATTTTTAAACCCACTTATTCAGGGCTCACACATTTCTCCAACATTTTGGCAGAAGAAAACTTTATGGAGGATAAAATTCTACCTACTCTGAGTAAACCTGGTTCTCATCCCTAAACTTAAATATGAGTAGTGAAGCTGGCAATAATCACAACCCAAATAATACCATAGGTTGGTCCCAAGAGGCTTACAAATTAATAGGCCAAGAAATGGATAAAGGAGTTACATCTTTGTATATCTACATCTTTGAATCCTTACAATTCTCATTTCCTCTCCTTTTCCTTCTTGGGAGAAAATTTCCATTTCTGTACTCCTATACCAAGAAATCCAAACTAAGAGGGACACCCTGGCCAGGTGCGGTGGCTCACGCCTGTAATCCCACCTGGGAGACCGAGGTAGGTGGATTATCTGAGGTCAGGAGTTTGAGATCAGCCTGGCCAACATGGTGAAACCCCATCTCTAATAAATACAAGAATTAGCCGGGCATGGTGGTGCATGCCTGTAATTCCAGCTACTAGGGAGGTTGAGGCAGGGAATTGCTTGAACCCGGGAGGTGGAGGTTGTAGTGTGGTGAGCCAAGATTGCACCACTGCACTCCAGCCTGGGTGACAGAGCAAGACTCCATCTCAAAAAAAAAAAAAAAAAAAAAAGAGGGACATCCTTACTTACTAGTATTGTAAATACCACAAATATTCAAAAGATCAAATTCTTCTAGGGTTTGGGTTCAAAATGACAGTACAAAGGATGTATGCTCACTGTTAACAATGACTATCTGTGGATAAATGGATGGGAGGCTCTTTAATTTTTTATTTTACACATTTTATATTATTTGACTTTTTATAACAATCACATATCATTTAAAAATAAATAAACATATATATATGGCACAATGCCAATCGTTAGTTATTTTAAACTAAATAATAGACTTTTAACAATCAACTATAAACTGTTAGCAATTCAATTTCATTTGAAATATATCCAACTCAAAAGCCAAGAGTAAGGAAACTCTTGCCAATTGTCATTTAACATCATTTACTAAAAGTGTACTTCATCTAAATAAAGTTAGTGGCATGGTTTTGTGCCACCTGAGAGCACACAGCAACTGGAGGACGTGAGTTACCCACATAGTAAAGAAGTGAATATTTTTTTCCAAAGCAGGGTACCAACATGGGTGAATTACAGTACAGCAAATAGAATATTTAATACCAAGAGTGTGTGGTATGGAGGAATCAGCAGATAAATGTTTTGGGGAGAGACAGCCTTTTGGCCTCCCATGAAATGGGGCGGGGGATGGGGAAGAAACAGAGAGAGAGAGAGAGAGAGAGCGCTACTTCATGGATGGATCCCCAATCCCACTTGCTATGCACCTGACCAGGAGCACACCTTCTCTGATGGGAACAGCGGGAGCCTCACTCCTCATGTGCAAAGGGGAGCTCCCTGAATGATTTCCTAAGGGATGTCACCAGATCCAAACTTGCCTGTCATAATCCCACCTGTTATTCATATTTGCTATCTATATTTTCTTTTGGTCTTCCCTTCCTTTGTAACAAAGTTCATTTTAAAAATCCCATCTCTTGTCTCAGCTATGCTAAGACAAGGAGATGAGTGGGTAGGGAGGATCGGATCATTGCTACAACACTGCAAAAGCATCTGACAGTCACTTACCTATTTGGTCATCTGTATATTCTGTATCTAGATATTTCATTTGCGGGTTTGTCTATTTGTTGGAAAAGACTTTGTGTCAAGGTGCTAGTGACTGAGCCCATCTTACACATTCACTTATTCAAAAATAAGAATGTTTATTGAGTGTCTACCACATACCAGGTACCGCTGGGCATTACACACTGTTTCAATATTTAGAATCTTTATTACTCAGAGGCCACAGTATGAAACAGATTGGTTTGAAACATCAGGGTCTGAACACTAGGCCATTAAATGGCACTAGAATAGACACTCATTAAAAGTTTTCCTCCTCTTGTGGCTCATGCCTGTAATCCCAGCACTTTGGGAGGCCGAGGCCAGTGGGTTACCTGAGGTCAGGAGTTTGAGACCAGCCTGGCCAACATGGTGAAACCCCATCTCTCCTAAAAATACAAAAATTAGCTGGACGTGGTGGCAGGCACCTGTAATCCCAGCTACTTGGGAGGCTGAGGCAGGAGAATTGCTTGGTCTCGCACTCCTGGCTGGGGATAAGGAGGCTTCAGTGAGCCGAGATCGCACCATTGCACTCCAGCCTGGGCGACAAGAGCAAAGCTCTGTCTCAAAAAAGTTTTCCTCCTCATCTAAAGAAGTTAATGTTTTTCAAAGTGGAAAGAGACTAGGAGGGAACTTTCTTACTCATTATGTAGCTTTAGATCCTGCAAGTATTCAAAAGATCAATTCCTGTGGGAGTTAAGCCCAAGTTCTAAAGAGTTTAAAACCTCTCGAAGAGGAAGGGGCCACCAACATACTTGTCAAGGTTGAGTCCAGGAGCAAGGAGGGACACTCAGAGATAAGTTCAGTGCTCCTCATCTAACTTCTTCCTGCACGGGATGACTATAGACAGTGGGATTTCTCACCCATCCAAAGAGGGACAGCAGCAGGCTGAGTAAATATGAGAAACGTGGGGCTGGAGACAGAGCTGGGAGTGAAGACCTGACTTTCTTTCACTTGCAGGCGAATAGTGTGATCATGGACACAAGTCCTCTGGCCCTCAATGTCCCCATCTGTAAAATGAGTAATAGGATTGGCCCAGAGCTACGTGAACAGCCCAGTCAGCTCCAATGTGTCATGATTTCCATCTCCAGGGACAGCCTCGAGTGTCTACTCTCTGGCCAGCTCTGAACTTCACAGTTCATGATTCTAGTCCAGAATATAAAATGGCAGAGTCCAAACTACAGGTTCTCAGACCTGCAGCTCTATGGGCTAAAATGTCCCTCTGTACACATCTCTCCAGAGTGAACCTGTAACTCCAAACAAGGAAGGCCCTTGGTGTACTCTGAAGCTTGGCCTGTCGCAATGCCAAACATTGTGGCCAAAGCCATAGACAGGATGGAGCCTCCTGAGCTGGAAGGGAAGGGCAGGACTCTAGCACTCAGACTTCAGGGCAAAGTTACAAACTGCCCCAGGGAGGTGCAGGATCAGCCCTACTCTGGCAGGTATGGCTCTCCTGATCAGCATAGCTGTTTACTTTCTGCCCCAAAACCGAGTGGGACCCAAAGATACTAACACATCTCTTTTCTTTTCCAGAAGCTAGACAAAAGGACATTTCAGAGCCAGATAAAACTGTGTGAGCAACTCTGGGGAAGACCTAATGTTTCCAGTCCAAGATCTGAAAAGCATTTCAGAGAGCAGGTGATGTGATTCAGGGGCTGGGGGAAAGGGAGAGGAGGGGCAGCACTTTTACCAATGTTAAGTGGCCACTGCAAGAGCTAAGGAGGTAGGAGCTTCCCTGCAGTCCCCCCACATGGTCCCCAAGGCACTTACCCTCACACTCCCTGCCTTCCCCTTGGTAGCCAGGCTTGCAGGAGCACTTGTAGGAGGTGGGTGTGTTCTGACACAGGGCGTTGGCATGGCAGTCATCTAGCCCTTGGGCACACTCATCCACATCTGCAAAAGAGCACAGCTGACACCTGGTACAGGCTCCCAGGCCATGTGTGATCTGGCCTCGGTCCTGTCTGGCATCATCCCCACCAGCCCACCCCACTTCACTCCTCACAAGCTACAACTGCTTGGGATCCCTGGGATAAACCACACTGTTTCTGGGCCGCTGTTTCCAGGAACAGCCTGTACCCTCTATGTGAAATTACCCCCACCATCACCTACTGGCCTTCAGGACTTAACTCAAATCCACCTCCTCCAGGAAGCCTGCCATGACCCCCAGTGTAGGTGCCCTCACCAGTGCTAGTATATGTATGGCTTTGCATGGTACACATCAGGCAGGGTTAATGTTTTCCTTCCTCTCCACTAGACAATGTCTTGACAACAGACTGCATCTGTGCCCCTTATGCCAAGCCAGTGCAGTACCTGGCACGTGAGTAGGCAACAGTACATACATGTCTGCTAAAGGAGGAAAGGACCAAACGGACAGAAAAACTCTGAAAGCCAAGCAGGTGTCTGTCAGCTTTCTCAGGGCTTAGAGCAAGCTTGTCCAACACAGCCTGTGGGCTACATGCAGCCCAGGACAGCTTTGAACGCCGCCCAACGCAAATTCGTAAACTTTCTTAAAACATTATGAGTTTTTGTTTGTTTGTTTTGCTCATCAGCTATCGTTTGTGTTAGTATATTTTATGTGTGGCCCAAGAGAATTCTTCTTCTTCCATTGTGGCCCAGGGAAGCCAAAAGATTGCACCCCGCTGGTTTGGAGTATCTGGGGGAAGCCTGCCCCGGGATTGGAGCAGATTTCATCCCAGGCTCTCAGATTCTGCGAATGGAGCAGATTTCATCCCAGGCTCTCAGATTCTGCGAAGCGGGGATGGTGTCCCTACGGCCGGCCCCCCGCACTCCCACCCCTGCCCATCGTCTCAACCTGGAAACCCGCCTTGGCGGAAGTGTTTCCTGGGTTGACACTACTCCAGGATGTTGATTAAAAACAAAAGCATTTTGAAAGTATTGCAAGTCCAGTTAGCACAGCACGTCAAGAGTCCTCTCTGGAAACCAGAGTTCTCTGCTGAAAACCTAGGCTTGTTGCTGCTTCAGGGTAATTCCCAGATGAGAACAGGCGCTGTTCCGCTAATAGAAAAGTCTCTGGAGCCCACCCCGAAGCCAGCAGCAGAACTTCCTGGCCCCCAAAGAAAGAAAGGGCAAAGCTGCCACGGCCTCGCGGATGTGCCCGGCCCGGCCCTCAGTTTCCCCGCCTACACTGAGGCGCGGGACCCCGAGGCCCGGGTCAGCACCCTCCTGCCTACTCGCCGGTGACGGTCTGACTAGCAGGCGCTCTGGAGGCGTCCGGACCGGGCGGGAACTGTCAGCAGCTCCGGATCCGAGGCCGGGCCGCAGGACTCAGGGCCCCAGCGGTCGTGGCGCCTTGGCCAGGCCGGCGGGTGAGGTCCCCGGGGGAGCGGAGGCCCCCGCGGAGCTGCAGCCGCCAGCCTCGGGCCCCGCACGCCCGGCTCTGGCCCCGCCGGGGACCTAGACACCCTACCCGGCCCTGCCCACTGTGCCAGGTGCGCCCCCCGCGGCCGGACACTCACCCTCCGGCGGCCCAGCGGCACGGCGCCCGCCCGGCGGGACGGCCCCCGCCAGCAGCAGTGGTGGCAGCAGCAGCAGCAACACCGCCCGGGCCACCCCGGGACGGTTACAGCCCGCGACCCCCATGGATGGCTCAGCGGCTGCGGGCAGAGGCGGCGGAGTGCGGGCGGTGGTGGCGGCGGCGGCGGCGGCGCGGGGAGGTGTGTGCGGGCGCCCAGCCCGCTGCCGCCGCCACCCCCGGCCCGGCCCGGCCCCGCCCGCCCCCCGAGCCCCGGCCTCATTTTCACACGGTCCTTCCAGGGCCGGGGCGGGAGGCGCAGGCGGGGGCAGTGCCGCCCCGCCCGGCCTCCTCCCGACCCCTCCCCGGCCCCGGGCGGAGGGGGCGCGGCCCCGGTGGCCCGAGCGCTGCTGTCAGCCAGGCAGGGTCGGCAGCACCGTGCCCCGCGCCCCGCGCAGCCCAGGCCCCCAGACCGCTGCCCCCCGCAGCCCCGCTCCGCTCCAGCGCTCGGAGCCCTCAGTGCCCCGCCTGTTCCAGTGTCCTACAGCTCGACCCAGGCCTTCTTGTGAGGACAAACAACCTTTCTAGATTGAAATATTCGGGCGGAGGGCGCCCAGAAAGTGTTCAGTACAGTCCCCAAACCCCAAAGCTATCTTGGGGCTTTCCATGTGGGAGGTGGGAGTGGAAGGGAGTGGGGGTGACTTCCAATTCGGGAAAACAGCTCTTTGAATGGAGAAGGTGACCCTGGCTTCTCTGCCCACCCCAGCACACCCTCTGCACCCTTCTCCACACTGCCCAAACCCCAGGCCCTCTCGGATCCTCCATTCCACAGCCCCGAGGGCACTGGTCCACTTGTCCTACTGTGGGGCACGCTGGGCCTAGAATCCCTGCAAGCTACTTATGTATCTCTCAGGGCAGCCTAAGGGGAAGGGGGCTAGAGATCAAAGGTGAGCCACCAGGGACAACAGACAGCTCCGACTTTGTCCGGAGTACAGGTGGCATTTATGATCACCTGAACTCATAAACATCAGGTCTGGCCAGTTGCAAATACAGGCAGTGCCTGACACCTGGCCCTCCATGCAAGACAGTCCTTGCAAGGGAACAGGTACACACAGGGTCTTCTCATATCACCCACGCCAGGGAAGGCTGGAGCCCAGTACACTCAATATCACTCCAGGAACAAATATAGTAACAATTTTGAGAGGCAACTAAACATCACACTCAGGGATAGTAATGTTCTTCACTGAGCTTCTTCGTATTTATTCAATTTTCTCCTGTGAATATATACATACACATATGTATATATGCACGCGCGCGCGCACACACACACCATTCCTTTGGAGATCAGAAAAAAAATAGATGTCACCAAAAAATCCCCACCTAGCTCATACACAAAAACACTTGTGTCTTCTTGGGGCCTATCCACAGCCCAGAGCTCCCAGCCTCTGCACCCTCAGCACCCATCGTTTGCCACCCCGGCCCCTGAACACGCCCACGGGGCCCAGGCTAAGCCCGCCTCTTTGGGCTGTGGCTAGTGCAGCTGCTTGATGGAGCTATCTGAGAAAACAACTTTTCTGTAGTTGTTTTTCTTTTGACCTTTTCAGTGAAGACAGGCAGGTTGCATCCCTCTTTCTGTCTGCACCTCCCTCCCACTCCCTTTTGTTTGGTGCTGAGAGAGACACTCAGCTATTTCTGGTCATAAGGGTGGTTTTTACACATTTGTAAATCTGCAGTTAGTGAAACGTTCTCTCTGCCTTTGTCTTTGTGTCCTTAATGGTAGCCATAAATTACTGCCTTCTTTTCTCTCCGCTGCATCAGGCTTCATTGCTTTTGAAATGATCAAAGTTATTTCTTTTAAAATCCAACTAGAAACTGCCCATTGTGTGGCACAGACCTCTTTAGCTCCAGTCAAAGTATATAAATACATAAAGCTGTCCATTAAACTCTGGGGGGGAGCCTCCTACAGTGCCCTTGTGCCTGGTGAAGAAATCACACATGTGCTGTTCTCCCCCTTTACCTTTCCCTAACTTGATCTTTCAGTAAGGACACAAATTAATACTGATAAGACTCAGCGCCTTTTTGCCTAAGAGGGTCAGCTTTTGTCATGTTTTCCAGAAAAGTCCACCACTGGCACAGATCTCAAAAAAATGTTCTGTATCCTATTTTGTTTGCCCTGACATCCTTACAAACATGCTTTCAGCTGTTGGCTCCGAGACTCCTGGGCAACCTTTCTGACACTTGAGATTAAAGTCAATATGGCTTACAACTGGGAATTTCCATAGGGGGAAGGCTCCAGGGGAAAACTGTGTCCAAATGTCAGTGTTTTTGGTGTCAGGAGGGACTTGGTTGGCTCTACTCTGGCTGTAGGCTGCCCTCTATTGGCCAGCTGAGGTCCCCACAAACTTCTCAGAAAGGCCTCAGACACCGTTCCTGGACTGAGGCTAAAGCTCCCTCTTCCTCTCCCTGTCTCCTTTCCACAGGCTGAGAGACCATGAACCAGGTCTCAAGGGTGCGGAGAGGCAGCCCAGCCAGCCCAGTCTCACTGGTGTGGGCCTCTGAGGAGGCGGAAGAAAGCCTGGTAGTGGCCGGCTGTGTGTACCCCTGAACTACACATAAGTAGGTGCCACTCTGCACTCACGGGACACCATTCAGTGCCCCCCAGCAGCCTCTGAAATGTGGACTGCTTCTCCCTGGTGGAAACTCTCCCTACCCTTGGTTGTCATTGTGGCAGGCAAACTTCTGGTTTTCCTCCTACCTCTCAGGAAATGCCTTCTCCACCATCTTCTAGGAATCCTCTTTCTACATCCTCTCCTGGATGGTTTGCTCATTCCCTTGATTCCATAACATCAATCTCCAGCCTGGATTTATCCCCTTGGTTCAATCCCATGTATCCAGTTGCCTACTAGATACCACCTTGATCTCCCCTAGATCCCTCCAATTCATCATGTTCAAAAGGAAGCTCACGACCTAGAAGCAGCTTCTCTGCTCCTTCTCGAATCTCTGCCTGGTTCAGGCCACCTGCCTCCACTCCCGCCTCCACCATGTCTATCAGAGTGACCCAGAAGTCCTACAAGGTGTCCACCTCTGGCCCCTAGGCCTTAAGCAGCCACTCCTACATGAGCGGGCCCAGTGCCCGTATCAGCTCCTGGAGCTTCTCCTGAGTAGGCAGCAGCAGCAGCTTCCAGGGTGGCCTGGGCACCTCCACGGGTCTGGGTGGACGCTTTGGTGGGGCCAGTGGTATGGGGGTCATCACAGCCATCATGGTTAGCCAGAACCTGCTGAGTCCCCTTGGAGGTGAACCCCAACATCCAGGCTGTGCACACCCAGGAGAAGGAGCAGATCAAGACCCTCTACAACAAGTTTGCCTCCTTCATCGAGAAGGTGCGGTCCCTGGAGCAGCAGAACAAGATGCTGGAGGCCAAGTGGAACCTCCTGCAGCAGCAGAAGACAGCTCAGAGCAACATGGACAGCATGTTCGAGAGCCACATCAACAACTTTCGGTGGCAGCTGGACACTCTGGGCCAGGAGAAGCTGAAGCTTGGCAACATGCAGGAGCTGGTGGAGGACTTCAAGAACAAGTATGAGGATGAGATCAATAAGAGTACCGAGATGGAGAATGAATTTGTCCTCATCGAGAAGGATGTGGCTGAAGCTAACATGAACAAGGTAGAGCTGGAGTCTCACCTGGAAGGGCTGATTGATGAGATCGACTTCCTCAGGCAGCTGTATGAAGAGGAGATCCGGGAGCTGCAGTCCCAGATCTCGGACACTTCTGTGGTGCTGTCCATGGACAACAGCCACTCCCTGGACATGGACAGCATCATCCCTGAGGTCAAGGCACAGTACAAGGAGATCACCAACCACAGCTGGGCTGAGGCTGAGGGCATGCACCAGATCAAGTATGAGGAGCTGCAGACGCTGGCTGGGAAGCACGGGAATGACCTGCATTATGCAAAGATGGAGCTCTCTGAGATTAACAGGAACATCAGCCAGCTCCAGGCTGAGACTGAGGGCCTCAAAGGCCAGAGGGCTTCCCTGGAGGCCGCCATCACAGATGCTGAGCAGTGTGGGGAGCTGGCTGTTAAGGATGCCAACACAAAGCTGTTGAGCTAGAGGCGCCCTGTAGTGGGCCAAGCGGGACATGGTGCGGCAGCTGTGCCATGGAGCACCAGGAGCTGAAGAACATCAAGCTGGCCCTGGACATCAAGATCGCCACCTACAGGAAGCTTCTGGAGGGCAAGGAGAGCTGGCTGGGGTCTGGGATGCAGAACATGAGTATCCATCTGAAGACCACCAGTGGCTTCTCAGATGGGCTGAGCTCGGCCTATGGGCACCTCACAAGCCCTGGCCTCAGCTACAGCCTGGACTCCAGCTTTGGCTTTGGTGGAGGCTCCAGCTCCTTCAGCCGTGCCAGCTCCTCCAGGGCCGTGGTTGTGAAGAAGGTGGAAACACGACATGGGAAGCTGGTGTCCGAGTCCTCAGATGTCCTGCCCAAGTGAATGGCCACGGCAGCCCCTACCAGCCTGCCCCTGCTGCAGCTGCCCCAGGGCCTGTGGGGGAAGCCACTGTGCATTGGAGCACAGGAACAGGAGACCCACCTGAGGGTCAGCCCTAGCCCTCAGCCCACCTGCTGAGGGAGTTTACTGCCTGAGGCACCCCCCTTGCTCATGCTTCCAGCTACAAAACAATTCAATTGTTGCTTTTTTTTCCCCCAAAATAAAACCTCAGCTAGCTCTGCCAACTGTCCAAAACAAACAAACAAAAAAATGGAGCTCATCTTCCTCAAACCTGCTCCTTCTCAAGCGCTGTCTCCTTTAGACAAGAGCACCACCATCCTGTGAACGCCAAGTCAGAGGTTTGGTGGTCATCTGGGACTCCATGATATCCCTCCCCAGCACATCTGAACAATTACGAAAATTCTGCCTTCTTACTATCTCTTAAAACCATTCTCTTCCTCCGTGCCCATTGCCTGGGCTCAGGGGTTCACCATCCCTCATCACCCCTGGGGGCTGTGTATCTATCTTTTTCCTCCTTCCTAACAGATACTCACCCCTCCTGCAGACAGCCCGTGTGCCTAGGAAGGAAGCTTCCCCATCTCTAACTTCAGGCTCTGGAGTTGACTTAAGACAACTGATATCATTCATTCCATTCCCCCTGCAACAGTCATTGGTTCAGGGATGAGCACGTGACGGCTTTCCAATGGGAACAAATCTCAGGCCCTTTGCTTGAAAGGCTGGAATGGAAAGGCTCTCTTTTCCTCTTTGGAATGTGGCTGTAGTAAATGAGAAACTGTGGCAGCCATCTTAATACCTCCTTCCCTTGCCCAAAAGAGGGTAAGTCCAGAGAAACCCTGAGAAGCCAACCAGAAGACACTCTGGTTGCACCTAGTCTGCAATTTCTTACAGGTCTCTGTCTAGAATCTCATCCCGATTCAGCACATCTAACACAGTGGCTGCCAGAGTTAAATATAAGTTTCATCACATCACTCCCAGTCTTCCTCAGGCTAACATCCAAGCTCCCTTGGTACAATCACTCTGAAGAACTGTTCGGCAGTATCCACTAATATGGATCATGCATGCCCACTTCGCAGAATATACCCAAGAGAAACGAGTGTACATGTCCACCAAATTCATATACAAGAACATTCATAACGGCTGTATTTACACTAGCCCTAAACTGGAAATCACCCACATGTCCATCAACTAGATAATGAACAAATCATGGGATATTTGTTCAATGGAATACTACACCAAGCAACAAAACGAACAAACTCTGATACAGGCAACCACACAGAAGCATCTTAATGAACATTAGGCCTAAAGAAGCCAGGTTAAAAAGGGTGTAAGTTGTATCATTTTGAGAGACAGGACTAGCCGGATTTCCTAGGCGGACTAAGAATTCCTAAACCTAGCTGGGGAAGGTGACCACACCCACCTTTAAACACAGGGCTGGTAACTCAGCTCACACCCAACCAATCAGGTAGTAAAGAGGGCTCACTAAAATACAAATCAGGCCAAAAGCCGGAAGTAAAGAAATAGTCAAATTATATATCTCCTGAGAGCACAGGGGGAGGGACAATGATCGGGATATAAACCCAGGCATTTGAGCAGGGAGCGGTAACCCCCTTTGGGTCCCCTCCCATTGTATGGGAGCTCTGTTTTCACTCTATTAAATCTTGCAACTGCACATTCTTCTGGTCCGTGTTTGTTACAGCTGGAGCTGAGCTTTCGCTTGCTGTCCACCACTGCTGTTTGCCGCCATCGCAGACCCACCACTTACTTCCACCCCTCCAGATCCAGCAGGGTGTCCGCTGCGCTCCTGATCCAGCCAGGCGCCCATTGCCGCTCCCAATCTGGCTAAAGGCACACCATTGATCCCGCATGGCTGAGGGCCCAGGGTTCGTCCTAATGGAGCTGAACACTAGTTGCTGGGTTCCATGGTTCTTTTCCATAACCCACGGCTTCTAATAGAGCTATAACACTCACTGCATGGCCCAAGGTTCCATTCCTTGGAATCTGTGAGGCCAAAAACCCCAGGTCAGAGAACAAAAGACTTGCTACCATCTTGGGAGCAGCCCGCCACATCTTGGGAGCTCTAAAAATAAAGACCCGCCCATAACAATTCTATTCACTTCTATGATGTTCTGCTGGGTGTGGTGGCTCACACCTGTAACCCCAGCACTTTGGGAGGCCAAGGTGGGTGGATCGCTTGAGCTCAGGAATTCAAGACCAGCCTGGGCAGCACAGTGAGACCTCATCTCTACAAAAAATGTTTTTCAAATCTGCCAGGGGCCAGGTGGGGTAGCTCAAACCTGTAATCCCAGCACTTTGGGAGGCTGAAGTGGGCTTATCACCTGAGGTAAGGAGTTCGAGACCAGTCTGGCCAACATGGTGAAATCCCGTCTCTACTAAAAATACACAAAAAATTAGCCAGGCATGGTGGCATGAGCCTGTATTTCCAGCTACTTGGGAGGCTGAGGCAGAAGGATAGCTTGAACCCGAGATCGTGCCACTGCACTCCAGCCAGGGCAACAGAGTGAGACCTCGTCTCCAAAAATAAAAAATGAAAAATCAGCCAGGTTTGCTGATGCATGCCTGTAGTCTTAGCTACTCCAGAGGCTGAGGTGGGAGGATCACTTGAGCCCACGAGGCAGAGGTTGCAGTGAGCTGAGATTGCATCACTGCATTCCAGCCTGGGCAACAGAGCAAGACCCTGTCTCAAAGAAAGAGAAAAAAAGAAAAGAGAACAGGCAGAACTAATTAATAGTGACAGAGGTCAGAATTACTACTACCGTTCCCTCCGGGGATGTATATTGACATTTTGTTTATCTGGGAAGGAATGTGAAGGAACATTCTGGAGTGCTGGAAATATTCTAGATCTTGATCTGCATGGTGATTGTATGGGTTTATACATATGTAAAATCTGCTGGAATGTTGGCTTAAGCTTAATGCACTTCATGCTCTTGACTGTATGTATGTTTTACATCAGTAAGTTGAAGTAAGCACTGCCTAGCTCAAGACCTTTATGATCTGATCCCATTTTATCTTTCCAGCCTTTTTTCCTGTCACTCCTTTACCCACAGACTATGCTCCAGCGACATCAAACTTCACATACTAGCAGTTTATCATTTTTCTCCTTATACATCTCTTCTTTTGCTGACACTGTTCCCTTTGCCTGAAAGACATGAAGAAGTTGGTCTCAATAAATATTTGAAAAAATAAAATGCAACAACATCTTGATTAATAAATATCACTATACTCCAAGGAAAAATACATTTGTTGAGACGTCCTCCCAAAAAGCAATGAGGCATGCATGAAAAAATTTGAGTTGACTGGGCGCAGTGGCTCACGCCTGTAATCCTGGCACTTTGGGAGAGCGAGGCAGGTGAATCACAACGTCAGGAGTTCAAGACCAGGCTGGCCAACATGGTAAAACCCTATCTCTACTAAAAATACAACAACAACAACAACAACAATAATAATAATAATAATAATTAGCGGACTTAGTGGTGGGTGCTTGTAGTCCAAGCTACTCGGGAGGCTGAGGCAGGGGAATTGCTTGAACTCAGGAGGCGGAGGTTGCAGTGAGCTGAGATTGTGCCACTGCACTCCAGCCCAGGCAACAGAGTGAGACTCCATCTCAAACAAACAAAAAAAAACAAACAAAAAACTAATAAATAAAGGAAGACTATCTGCTCTTGCACACACATTAATTTCTCCTCCATGAATGGCTTCCATATCTCCTAGAAAAACCTTTTCAATATGTCTGAGCTGGCTATGAGGTAGTAAATCTTTCTGGTTGCTTACCCATCCCCATCTGTTCTTTCCCTCCTTCCTAACAGATACTCACCCCTCTCACAGGCAGCCTGTGTCCTTAGGAGGGAAACTGTCCCATCTCTAACTGCAGGCTCTGGAGTTGGCTTAAGACAATAATACCTATTATTCCAACAGTCATTGGTTCAAAGATAAGCACGTGACGGCTTTCCAATCAGAGTGACTCTCAAGCCCTTTGCTTGAAAGGCTGGAATAGAAAGACTCTCTTTTCCTCTTTGGGATGTGGTTGTGGTGAATGAAAAACTGTGGCAGCCATCTTGATACCTCCTTCCCTTCCCCAAAAGAGGTTAAGTACAGAGAAACCCTGAGAAGCCAACCAGGAAACACTCCCTACCTCAGGACCTCCAGTTATATGTGCCAATACCTTCCTTATTGTTTGTATCGGTGGGTTTATTTTTATTTTTTAAATTGTGGTAAAACATACATAATATAAAATTTACTTTTTTTTTTTGAGACGGAGTCTCGCTCTGTCGCCCAGGCTGGAGTGCAGGGGCCAGATCTCAGCTCACTGCAAGCTCCGCCTCCCGGGTTCACGCCATTCTCCTGCCTCAGCCTCCCGAGTAGCTGGGACTACAGGCGCCCGCCACCTCGCCCGGGTAGTTTTTTGTATTTTTTAGTAGAGACGGGGTTTCACCGGGTTAGCCAGGATGGTCTCGATCTCCTGACCTTGTGATCCGCCCGTCTCAGCCTCCCAAAGTGCTGGGATTACAGGCTTGAGACACCGCGCCCGGCCAAAATTTACCATTTTAACAATTTTTAAGTACACAGCTTATTAGCATTAAATACATTCACATTGCTTTGTAACCATCGCGGCCATCCATCTCCAGAATTTTTTTTTTTTTTTTTTTTTTTTTTGAGACTGAGTCTTGCTCAGTCACCCAGGCTGGAGTGCAGTGGCGAGATCTCGGCACTGCAAGGTCGGCCTCCTGGGTTCAAGCCATTCTCCTGCCTTAGCCTCCTGAGTAGCTGTGATTACAGGCGCCCACCACCATGCCCAGCTAAATTTTTTTTTTTTTTTTTTTTTTTTTTTCAGTAGAGACAGGGTTTTGCCATGTTGCCCAGGCTAGTTTCAAACTCCTGACCTCAGATGATCCGCTCACCTTGGCCTCCTGAAGTGTTGGGATTACAGGTGTGAGCCACCACGCCCAGCCATCCCCAGAACTTTCTTCATCCTGCAAAACTGAAACTCTACCTATTAAACAATAAATCCCCATCCCACTCCACCTGACAACCACCATTCTACTTTCTGTTCCTATAAATTTGACTACTTTAAGAATTTCATATGAGCAGAATAATATAGTATTCATGACTGGCTTATTTAACTTGGCATAACGGCTTCAGGGTTCTTCTGAGTTGAGCATGTGTCAGAATATCCTTCCTTTTTAAGGCTGAATAATATTTGATTGCATGTATATATCACATTTTGTTCATCCATTCATCTGTCCACAGACACTTGGGTTGCTTCTCCCTTTTGCCTATTGTAAATAATGCTGCTATGAATATGGGTGTACAAATATCTGTCCATGTCCCTGCTTTCAATTTTTTTTCAGTGTATACCCAGGAATGCAATTGCTGGATCAGATGGTAATTCTTTTTAATTTTGGGGGGAACTACCATAACGTTTTCCTTACCAACTACACCATTTCATATTCCCACCAGCAGGGCATAAGGATTCCAATTTCTCCGCGTCCTTACCAACACTTGTAATTTGCCAATTTTCCAATAATAGCCATCCTAACAGACATGAAGTGGTATTTCGTTGTGGGTTTTTTGAATTGAGTTTTCTATTATTTTAGCCAAAAAAGTACTCCTATTTAGTTCTATATAAGCCTCCATTAGGCAATCCTCTCCATAAGGTGGGAGAAAGGTAATTGTGTAGGGTTGAATCCTCTCAGGGGCTGAAATAATAAATTATTATTTTAGTCACAAAAGTTGATACAATCTTGGCATACATGCCAGGATCCTCTATTTCTTCAATGCTTCTAAAACTGTACCTACGTTCTCTTTTGCTTACAGAAGTTTTAAAATCCTTCCAATAAATATTTACTTAAAATGATAATAGTTAACACTTGAATGAATACTAAATATCAGATACTATTCTAAATACTTCACATGTATTTATTTAATCTTCCTAAAAACTCTGTGAAATAGAAGCCTGTATTTTACAGATATGGATAGTGAAGGGAAGAGAGGTTAGGTAATTTGTTAGTAAGTGGCAGACCAAGACTCAATGCCAAGAAGCCTGGCTTCCGATCCCCCTGCCTAACCAGTGCGCTCTACAGCCCATCATGTGCCAGGCATTGTGCTAGGCCCTATGGAAGATCCAAAAGATCCAAAGATTAGAGGCAAACGCTGCCCTCTCAGAGCTTACAGTCCACCAAAAAAGGTGAGACATAATGGGTGTTCATCTTCCACACCTCTTCCAAAATATGAATACGACAATGTCTGTTTAAAACTTCTAAAGCCCCTTCACCTACATTACCTGTACCGTAGACCAACCTAAGGGGCAGGAGCAGCTGCATAATTTGCAGGACCCAGTGCAAAATTAAAATGCAAGGTGCCTTAACAAAAACGCAGGGGGAAGATGCTATTAAGAACACTAAAATTAGTTCTTTCCTTTAAAAACAGTACTTGTAAAACATAATAGGGGTAACATGAGTAAAAACATAAATTTACAAACTGCAAAAAGGTAGTATTTTGGTGTCATAATGTTATGTAATACAACAAATAAGAATGTTCCATTAGGCCAAGAGGGGTGGTTCACGCCTGTAATCCCAGCACTTTGGGAGGCCAAGGCAGGAGGATAGTTGAGCCTAGGATTTTGAGATCAGCCTGGGAAATACAGTGAGACCTTTTCTCTCCAAAAGATTTATAAAATTAACTGGGTGTAGTGGTACCCACCTGTAGTCCCAGCTACTTGGAAGGCTGAGGCAGGAGGATCGCTTGAGCCAGGGAAATCGTGGTAACAGTGAGCTATGATTGCACTACTGCATTCCAGCCTGGGGGACAGAGCAAGAGCTTGTCTCGGGGGAAAAAAAAAAAAAAAAAAAAAAAAGCTCCATTTTTGTGGTATCTTGATTCATCATAAGATTTTTCTGGCTCATTTTTCCACAAAATAATTTCCACAAATCATTTTCTGCAAAAATAAAAAAGGTTGTCAAAATGTATATTTTTAGGATCTTTATTTTTTAGTCAGTATAATTGAAGGGATATCAATTGTTCTTGGCAAATTAAAGGTGATAATTTTTTATGATTTTTAATTTTCAGAAGGATCTTTCTAGGGATGTAATTTCTAGTGGATCTGTTATTGGATCTACCTGTTACTGGATCTGTTTTAGTATATCTAGAACTGATAATTCTTGTGGAATTATTTTTCTAAAAAGATTTAACTCTTCATACAAATCATTTTTGTGTAAATCTGAATTTAATTTTAATGTACACTTATACAATATCATTTTTATGTTTTCTTTGACATTTCTTGTAACATGTGGAGGTTAAATAAGAAGCTGAAAGTGGCTTCATGATTTGTATATAATTCAGAAGGCCTGTTTATGTATATATTTCTATATCTTCAATTACAAGGAAAAATTTATTTTAAAATTGTCTTCCTTGTTAATGATTGCTTAATCTGAAACTTCCTATGAAAACAAGGCTCTTTTCAATCTAATGCAATGATTTTTATATTCGGTTTCTGTCTCTAAGCCTGCAGATATTTGCTTTGTGATGTTGCAGCAGTTTTAAAAATCAGAGGCTGGGCGTGGTAGCTCACACCTGTAATCCCAACACTTTGGGAAGCCAAGGCAAGATAATCACTTGAGCCGCAGAGTTTGAGACTAACTTGGGTAACATAGCAAGACCTCTGTCTCTACAGAATAAAAACATTATTTTTGGGGTATGGTAGTGCATGCCTGTAGTCTCAGCTACTTGGGAGACCAAGGTGGCAGGATAGCTTGAGCCACTGCACTTCAGCCTTGGTGACAGAGGGAGACCTTGTCTCTAAAAAAAAAATAAAATAAATAAAAACCAGAGATTCTAAACTCTTCAAAGAATTCTGATACATGCTGCTATGCTTTATTGCAATATCCTTGTGTTTGCTTTTATTTTGTAATAATTTACTGACTAAGTTTACTGTGTGAGTACTAGCAATTCCTGTTCCAGTGCTCAGGTCAGAGAGTTAGTATTTGTGTAGCTATCAAAGGAACACAGTCTGGGAGTGAACAGGCAAGCAGCTTCCCATGTACTGTCTCCATGTAGAGACCCATTTTCTTCTGTAGCCACTGTGGCTGCTGCCACTGTCTTAGCTGATGTGACGGGCCCTGGGCCCCGCTTAGCTGGTTTGGAGCCCTACAGTGCTGTGGACTTCTCCTGAAACATACACACGTGCAGCCAGCAGTCAGGCTTGTGCCTATGTGTGCTAGTGCTGTCACCCGGTGTGTCTCCACTACTCATGTGCATGTACCATTGTCCCACCAGACTTTAGTTACAAAACACAAGTTGAAAGATGAAATTTAGAAATTTCAAGATGGTAGCAGCAAGGAATAACACCAAACATGGGGCCCTTCTGAGAACAGGGCCCTATCTGTCTGGCTGTACAGGCTGCACACTCTTAAAGCCAGCCACACTCATGGATATGGCATTCAAGAACCCACCCCTCCTCCTTTTTTTTTTTTTTTTTTGAGATGGAGTTTCCCTTTTGTTGCCCAAGCTGGAGTGCAATGGCGCGATCTTGTGGCTCACTGCAACCTCCGCCTCCCAGGTTCAAGCAATTCTCCTGCCTCAGCCTCCCGAGTAGCTGGGACTATACCATGCTTCGCTAATTTTTGTATTTTTAGTAGAGATGGGGTTTCACCATGTTCGGCAGGCTG
This sequence comes from Macaca thibetana thibetana, assembly GCF_024542745.1. Classification (NCBI taxonomy): domain Eukaryota; kingdom Metazoa; phylum Chordata; class Mammalia; order Primates; family Cercopithecidae; genus Macaca; species Macaca thibetana. The sequence continues at coordinate 56,413,344 of NC_065591.1, read as the reverse complement.
GTCTCGAACTCCTGACCTCAAATGATCTGCCCGTCTTGGCCTCCCAAAGTGCCAGGATTACAGGCGTGAGCCATCGCGCCAGGCCATCAAGAGCCTTTATAATCTGCCTCTTGTCTTTCATTCAAGACTTATGAAGCCCCATCTCTCACATAAGTGCACCCCATTTCCAGCCCTCCCAAACTGCTCCACAATGCCAAGCCTTTGTCCAGCCCCTCTACCTCGAACATTCTTCCTGGCCACAGCTCATCCTTTGAGACTTGCTGTAGTATCACCTTCCCAGAGTCTTTCCTAGCAAACCCCCTCCTGGCCCGGGGCAGGCACTTCTCTTCTGTGTCCCCACAGTCTGCTGCACAAATCCTAAACATAGCATCCAACATATAGTCATAGCCGTCAATGTCCATGGCTGCCTTCCCAGCTTATGGACTTCGAGCCCCATAGGGGCATGTGGTGTCTGTGATTCACCTCTGCATTTTCCAGGCTCAGCTAGGTCTGGAACACAGCAGACACTCAGAAAAGGTTTGTTTAAAGAGTAGATACAGGTTCTCAAGAATAAAGTATTAGAATCTGAGCTCATTTTATTATTCTCGTAACTGGGAAGTCATAGATGCTACCTAAAGAAACAGACAGCAGGCCAGGCATGGTGGCTTATGCTTGTAATCCCAGCACTTTGGGAGGCAGAGGCAGGCGGATCATGAGGTCAGAAGATCAGGACCATCCTGGCTAACATGGTGAAACCCCATCTCTACTAAAAATACAAAAAAAAAATTAGCTGGACGTGGTGGCACACACCTGTAGTCCCAGCTACTCGGGAGGCTGAGGCAGGAGAATTGCTTGAACCCAGGAGGCAGAGGTTGCAGTGAGCCAAGATTGTGCCACTGCACTCTAGCCTAGGTGACAGAGCAAGACACCATCTCAAAAAAAAAAAAAAAAAAAAGAAAAAAAAGAAATGGAGAGTAAAGGACATCATAGAAGGTTATAATTATAAAGGCATCTACAAGAAGAAAAATCCAAGATTCCTAAATAGCAGAAGAGCCATGTACACAAAACTGACCTCAAGACAAAGAAATGATGGAGGCCAATTTATATGGAAGAGATAGAGAAGATTGTCAAAGAGTTAGTCTACCCCTGAAAAAAGCAGCAGGCCTGGGCAATTTCACAAGGGAAATTTGAACAAACTTTTAAAAAGTAAATATTCCAATGTTTTTTAATTGTTCCAAAGCACTGAAAAAAACTTTCGAATTCTTTATATGAAGCAAGTATACCACTGATACCAAAACTTAATACTGTACACAAAAAAGCAAACTATAGATCAATATCACTTATGACCATCAGTTAAAAACCCTCAGTAAAGAATTATCAATCAGATTTCAACATCATAACCAAGTGGGATATATTTCAGGGTGCAAGGATGGTTTAATATTATGAAACCTACTTACATAATTAATCACAATAAATTTGAATATTATAGATTTGAGAGGGAAATCATATGATCACCTCCATAGACACTAAAGGCATTTGAAATAATATTCTTGATCAAAACATTCAATGAGATAGGGAAAGATATCTTCTTAGCATGAAAAAAAAATTATCTCGACCCAATACCAACATCAGACTTAATGGGGAAACACTAGAAGCATCTCCATTAAATTCTGAAACAACAAAACAAAGACGGTCACATCAACACTATTTAATACTTTACTAGGTGTGTTAGGTGAATCAACTAGATTAAAATAAACTAGTGGTATAAAAATTAGAAGAGAGGAACTATTGCAGGAAATATAATTGTATGTCTTGAAACCCCAAGGAAATATGCTAAAAATCTACTACAACAAAAAGAAAATACAACAAAATTAGTCGGGAACAAAATTAATTTACAAACATCAAGTTTTATCAATATAAGTAATGTGATGGAAGAAAAGACCTTATTTCTATTAGAAACAAACAAACAAAAAAAATTCAATACCTGGCAATAAACTTAGCAAGAAATAGTCAAGGCCCGTGTGAGGAAAGTTTATAACATGCTACTAAATATAACCCCCCTCAAAAAATTTAAACAAATGGAAATATAACACGCTCTTGGATAGAAATCCTCAACATCATAAAGCTGTAAATTCTCCATCACTTAATTTAAAAATTTTAATGTAATCCAACAAACATACAAATAGGCTTTTTTGGCTAAAAAAGTTGAGTCTAAAAGTTCATATAGAAAAAGAAAGAAGCAAGAGTAGCAATAAAAAATATAAAGAAGAGCAAGGAGCAAGGGGGAGGTGGGTCAGCACTCCTAGATATAAAAGGATGTTATGAAGCCTCAGTCATCACAACAATGTAGTGCTGGCCTGTAAGTTGGAGACAGATAGAGGCTAACAGAGTAGAACATCACATTCACAAATAGTCTCAAAATCATATAAGGATACAGTATCATAAAGTTGACATCTCAAGTCATTGGAGAAATTACTGACCACTAAATAAGTAGTACTGGGACAAATAAGCAGCCACCTAGACAAAAATAAAGTTGAATCCACTCTTCAAGGCTCTCTAGGTTAACTTCAAATGTGTAAAAAATTTAACTTTTTTTTAAAAACCTCACAAATACTAAAAGAAAAATGGAAAAATACTTTCATCTTGTAGTAAGGAAAGCTTTCTATCACCCAAAATCCAGAAGTCATATAAGATCAAGAAGTTCAACTACACCAAAATGAAAAACTACTCTGCATGTTTAAAAAATACTGTAAGTAAAGTTGAAGAATAAATATTAAACCAGGGAAAATGTTTTCATATCAAATCACAAAGAAGTCATCTCCCTAATATATAACAGGAGTCACCAGCAGTCAATAAGACTTCTAAGTAACCCAATAGAACATAGGCAAAGAACATGGGTAGACAAGAAATATAAATAAATTTTAAACACATGAAAATATTCTTAACCTTATGCATAATGAATAAAATACAAAATAAAACACTAAGATAGAAATGCTTACTTACTTAGTACATTGACAAAAATCCAAAGTTTGATAACACTCTCACAGTGAGACTGGGAAAACAGGCATTTCAAAAATTGGTGGTGAGGGTGTATATTGACATAAGTTCTATGAAGATAAATCTCAAATTATCTATTTAAATTTTAAAAGTATTTATCTTTTTGGCCAGGCACGGTGGCTCACGCCTGTAATCCCAGCACTTTGGGAGGCTGAGGTGGGTGGATCACATGAGCTCAGGAGTTCGAGACCAGCCTGACCAATATGGTGAAACCCCATCTCTACTAAAAATACAAAAATTAGCCGGGTGTGGTGGCGCATGCCTGTAATCCCAGCTACTCGGGAGGCTGAGACAGAAGAATTACTTGAACCTGGGAGATGGAGGATGCAGTGAGTCGAGATTGTGCCATTGTACTCCAGCCGGGGCAACAGAGTGAGACTCTGTCTCAAAAGAAAAAAAAGTATTTGTCTTTTCACCCAAGAATTTTACTTTTGGCAATTTATTCTACAGATAGACTCTTATGTGCAAAATGACATATGTACAATGCTATTCACCACAGCATTGTTTGTAGTAGCAAAATATTAGAAACAATTCAAATGGCCATCAAGGTGACTAGGGAACTAGAAATATAAATTACATGACATTCATAAAATAGGACATTAAGTAGCTATAAAAATGAATGAAGGTGCTCTATATGTTCCAATATGGAAAGATCTCCAAGATACAGTTTTAAATTGAAAAAAAGTACAGAACAGTGCATATATTTTGCTACTTTTTGTGTAAAGAAGGAAGAAAAACAAGAATATATACTTGTATTCACTTGTATATACATAAAGAATATCTAGAAAGATACATAAGTAAAAGAAGATGGTTACCAAAGGCACGGATGGGAATGGATAGATGGGAGTCAAGGATGGGAGGGGGACTTTCTCCTTATACTTATAGTTGTTGACATTGTAACTATATTATCATGAGAGGAGGAGAAGCAGGAGGAGGAGAAGGAGAAGTGGAGTAGAGGTGGTTTTTATTGTCATAACTACCAAAGTACTTAAAATTGAATGAAGTCCAGATCACAGTCACTTTTGAGAATCTCAATGTTCATCACGTGGGATTTTTCAATGTGAGATTTGCTCATAGTTCATTTTCAGCCACAGAGTATAACACTGACTTTCAACTGCTGCCTTAGAATTGTTGACATGATTATGGTGAATTATCCTCCTGACAAATTTGGGCTAAATAGGCAACAGATAACATCTTTTAAATTTTTGTGGCAACATTGGTAACTATTGCCTACAGCCTGTGAGAAAAGAATAGGCAATCAAAACACACACACACACAAAGACACACACACAATCTCTCTCTCACACACACACACTTTGGCCAGTGTGATTCTATATGGTTAAAATCATCATATAAGATTATTGATATTGGCTGGGCATGGTGTCTCACGCCTGTAATCCCAGTACTTTGGGAGACTGAGGCGGGTGGATCATGAGGTCAGGAGTTCGAGACCAGCCTGACCAACGTGGTGAACCCTGTCTCTACTAAAAATACAAAAATTAGCCAGGCATGGTGGCGGGTGCATGTAATCCCAGCTACTTGCAAGGCTGAGGCAGGAGCATGGCTTGAACCTGGGAGGTGAAGGTTGCAGTGAGCTGAGATTGCGCCACTGCACTCCAGCCTGGGCGACAGAGCAAGACTCTGTCTCAAAAAAAAAAAAAAAAAAATCCTTTTAAATTAGCTCACAGAGCCTATTAATGAGATAACGAGTTAAAATGCGACCTGTGAGTCCTTATAATTATCTACAATTCAGTTATTGCAGGTAATTGTCTACCCTTTCATTTATTAATAGGTCAACACAAAGCCAGCTTGTTAATTAGTTATTTCTGAAATACTGTTCATACCAGTGATCAAGGGAAAAGAAAAGGAAGAGAAAATACAGTTTGATATGGTTTGGCTGTGTCCCCCCTCAATCTCATCTTGAATTGTAATCCCCATAATCCCCTCATGGGAGGGACCCAGTGGGAGGTAATTGAATCATGGGGGCAGTTTCCCGCATGCTGTTCTTGAGATAGTGAGTGAGTTCTCACAAAATCTGATGGTTTTATAAGCATTTCCCTGCTGGTATTCATTCTCTTTCCTGCTGCCCTGTGAAGAGCTACCTTTCACCATGATTGTAAGTTTCCTGAGGTCTCCCTAGCCATGTGGAACTGTGAGTCAATAAACCTCTTTTCTTTATAAGTTACCCAGTCTCGGGTATTTTTTTCATAGCAGCATGAGAATGGACTAATACAGAGTTCATATATCTTGTATCAAAAACTAGGCATCATATGTGACAAAAGCAGCAGGGACTTTATATAAATATATTTGTAGAAAAAATAGCACCTGTTTTTATCTTGCTACCATGACTCCAAAGGGGTGAAGCCAAAGTTTCTACAATTAACATGCATTACTTTTATAATTAATAAAAGAGGCCAGGTGTGGTGGCTTGTGCCTATAATCTCAAAGATTTTGGAAGCCAAGGCAGGAGGATTGCTTTAGCCCAGGGGTTTGAGACTAGCCTGGGCAACATAATGAGACCCTGTCTCAACTAACTAAATAACTAACTAACTAACTAACTAACTAACTAACTAAATAAATAAATAAATAAAGCTAGGCACAGTGGTATGTGCCTGTAGTCCTAGCTACTCAGGAGGCTGAGGCAGGAGGATTGCTTGAGCCCAGGAGTTCAAGACAACAGTGAGCTATGATCGTATCACTGCACTCCAGACTGGGTGACAGAGCAATACAGGAAAAAAAAAAAAGAAAGAAAAGAAAAGTGATTTTAAAATGTAAACAAGTGTAAGCTGAGCATGCAGACAGGCCTGATGTTAACTCTGATTCTGTCATTTATTATCTATGGAATCTTGGGCAGGTTGCTTTAACCTCTCTGAGTCTCAGTTTTCCCACATGTAAACTAAGGATAATCATACTGGCTTTCTAGGGCTGTAGTGAGCTGTGGATGAATGATGTTTGTGAAGCACTGAGTGCAGGCTGTGGCACAGAGTAGACACACAGTAAAAAGGATTCCCACCCCCCACCCACCCAGTGGAGGCAAGACCCATGGAAGTCAAGCCCAACCTGGACCACGGTTCCTGAGTTTCTCCATTCAGGCTATTCTGTGGCCATGTCAAAGAACAGGTACTTGTCCCTGCTTGTTGGAAGAAACCTGGTTATTAATCCATACCCATTCCATGATTGTAATTAGGACACCTGGAATTTTTGGAGATAAACTAGCTCTGTCCAGATCCCAGAAGGATGTTTTCCTTATTATGCTAGTGAAAAGGTTTCAGTGCAGGAAATGGAAATGGCTGTAGATATTGTAAGCAGAAAGGTCTACAATAGAGAGAACTAAGAGCTTACGAAATGATTGGAAGAGCTGGAGGGGTGAGCTCTAGACTCACCTTCAGGAAGGATTTTTAGGAGACAACAGAACTGACTGAGCTGGGAAGCCACTACCTCTCAGCAACCACGGGACAAACTTCAAGAACTCACTGAGTAGTTCAGAAACCTGAGCTTGAACTCTGTCACTTGTTATCTATGTAACCTTGAACACATTGCTTGAATTCTTAAGAATCAAGACAAGGAAGCTGGCATCATAGCCATTGCTTCTCTGTACCTACAATCTGGTTAATAGATGCATCACCACAATCTTTTTTAATCAAAAACAAACAAAGCTAAAACCAATTGGGAAACAGCCTCTGCCTCACCTATACTTTTCAAATCTCACACAAATACATTTCACTAGTAGAAAGTCATGTCCAGAACCCTAGCTGCAAGGGAGCTTAGAAATGCCATTTTTTAGCTTGTCAGGTTCTCAGTGCAGAAAGGCATATGAGAAACAAAGTTATCACAGAAAGTCATTCTCTTGGAAATTGGGGCAACCTCAGCCAACACCTGTTTGTCTGCATAGGCTCCAAGAGTAGTCATGAGTTTATGCTCATTATGCTCATTGGAAGATGTAGTAGTCATTTGGCTGCCTTGTAAGTATACATCACTCCTTCTCTCTTTCTTACAATGCCCTGCTTTTAATTTATTAATTTCATTTAGGTATCTACTTCTTCTCTAAGCAACACGTGTCTTCAGAAAACTGACCCCAATTCCAGTTCCAGGGGTGGAACCTAATTAAATGAGCACATTTCATCTTTCTGGTCACAGACATTGGTCTAAGGGCAGGCATGTTAACAAAACCAGAAGAATCATGATGAGAAGCAAGAATTCAAGAATCTTACTTGAATTGTTGACACAAAGGCCCTCTCATGTCTGCTTGATGTAATCAAGAAAACAAGTAGTCCTTGCTTCTGTCTTGCTACCATGGATGAAGCCAACCTGAGGACAAAGCTCATACACATAAGAGGGAAGAGCCTGGAATCTCAGAGAAATAGAACTGGGCCCTGGTCAAACCTTACCTGAATTCTATATTAGAGTTATATAGAGAGAAATTGATTAATGGGTTTAGCAGCAGCTAAAGTGAATTGGAAAACAGATTGGAAGACAATATCCACAACGAATAACCAGATTCATGGAGAGGCAAAGGGATTGAAAATACAGATATGAACATAAAAGACATACAGAATACAGCGCTAAGGTCTAACATATGTGTAAACGGAATTCTGGAAGGACAGGGAGAGAAAATATGAAAAAGTAGTATCTAAAGAGATAGTGGATGAAAAATTTCTAAAACTGACAAAAGACAAAACCCCAGATTCAGGACACACTGTGAAACCCAAGTGCAATAAATACCACATTCAGGCAAATCTTGGTAAATTATTTTTTTTAAATGACAAAGAAACAATCTCAAAAACAGTAACAAATAGAGAGATTACCTTGACTGGAACAACAACAGTGAGGCTGCCCAGTAACTTCTCAGTGGAAACTGGAGAAGCCAGAGACAATGGAATATCTTCCATTGTCTAGATATTGAAAATAAGTACTAACCCAGAATTTCATACTCAGCTAACATGTCCTTCTAAAAGCATGAGATGATTTAACTCCAGCAAACCGCTGTTAGTGGAAAATACTAAAGGTTGTTCTTCAAGCAGAAGAACACAGGCATTCTAGACACAGGCATTAATGAAGAACATCAGAAAAGGGGGAAGGCTAGGTAACTATTGTATTTTTAAAATAATAACAATAATGTAACAACATCTAATGGGTTTAAATATATACATTTAATATTCAATATATTTTTATTACATGTATTTATTGTTGTATATAATATATACATAAATATATGTATATAGAGAGAATTAAAATATATAACAACAGTAACATATAAGTCCAGACAAGAAATGAAGTTATTCTAAAGGTCCTTACATTGTCTGGAAAGAGAAAGAGTAATAATTTAGATTAGACATTGATAAGCCAGTGTATATTATAATTTCATGGGTCACTACTGAAAGAAGAGTAAAGGAATAGAATTACCAAGCTAACAGGAGGGGAAAATAAAATAATTGAAGAATTCAAAGAATTGAAATTATACGGATTGTATAAATGTGTTTTAGGACACAACCTAAGCTAAAACTAATAAGAAAAAGAACAGCAAATTAAACCCAAGGAAACAACCCAAGTAATTAATCACACTGGCTTATTAAAAGAGAAAAAAAGTACATAATTATCTCAATAGGGGCACAAAAGTCTTCTGATAAAAGTCAACATCTGGCTGGGTGCGGTAGCTCAGGCCTATAATCCCAGCACTTTGGGAGGCCGAGGCGGGCAGATCACAAGGTCAGGAGATGGAGACCAGCCTGACCAACATGGTGAAACCCCATCTCTACTAAAAATACAAATTAGCTGGGCATGGTGGCAGCCACCTGTAGTCCCAGCTACTCGGGAGGCTGAGGCAGGAGAATGGTGTGAATCCGGGAAGCAGAGCTTGCAGTGAGCTGAGATTACACCAGCCTGGGTAACAGAGCAAGACTCCTTTGCAAAAAAAAAAAAAAAAATAGTCAACATCCATTTATGATAATAATGCTTAGCAATCTAAGAGTAGAAGGGAATTCTCTTAATCTGATAAAGAATATCTACCCCAAACCTAGAGCAAACTCACATTTAATGGTGAAAACTTAAAAGCTTCTCCTCTGCAACAGGGAACACAGTAGAATGCCTACTATCATCACTTCAACATTGTACTAGGAATCCTGGTTAAGTCAGTAAGACAAGAAAAAGAAATTAAGTCTAAGGGTTGAAAAGGGATAAAAATGAATTATTCACAAACAATATCAATGTGGATTTAGAAACTTTTTAAAAGTACACGCATACCTCGGACATATTATGCGTTCAATTCCAGACCACTACAATAAAGCAAATATTACAATAAAGTGAGTCACACAAATTTTTTGTTTCCCATTGCATTGCATATACAAGTTATGTTTGGGCAGGAATGGTGGCTCCCACCTGTAATCCAGGCACTTTGGGAGGCCGAGGTAGGTGGATTGCTTGAGCTCAGGAGTTCAAGTGTAGTTTGGGCAACATGGCAAAACCGTCTCTACAAAAAATACAAAAATTAGCTGGGCATGGTGGCACATGCCTGTGGTCCCAGCCATTTAGGAGGGTGACTGAAGTGGAAGGATTACTGGAGCCCAATAGGTCAAGGCTGCAGTGAGCTGAGATCATGCCACTGCATGCCAGCCTGGGTGACAGAATGAGACCCTGTCTCAAAAAAAAAAAAAAAAAAAAGTTACATTTACACTACACTATAGTGTATTGTGCAATAGCATCATGTCTAAAAATGTATATTCTTTAATTTAAAATACTTTATTGCTGAAAATGCTAACAATCATCTGAGTCTTCAGCGAGTTGTAATCCTTTTGCTGGTGAGGGTCTTGCCTCAATATTGATGGCTGCTGACTGCTTCAGGGTGGTGGTTGGTTGCTGAAGGCTAGGGTAACTGTGACAATTTCTGAAAATAAGACAGCAATGAAGTTTGCCACATAATTGACTCTTTCTTTCACAAAAGATTTCTCTATAGCATGCAATGCTGTTTGATGGGATTTTTACCCACAGTAAAACTTCTTTCAATATTGGAGCCAATCCTCTCAAACACTGCCACTGCTTAATCAGCTAAATTTACATAATTTTCTAAATCTTTTGTTGTCATTTCAAGTGTTCACAGCATCTTCACCAGGAGTAGATTCCATTTCAAGAAACCACGTTCTTTGTTCATCCATAAGAAGCAACTTCAAGTTCAATCATAAGATTATAGCAATTCAGTCACATTTGAAGCTCACTTTTAATCCTAGTTCTTTTGCTGTTTCTGCCACATCAGTAATTACTCCCTCCACTGAAGTCTTGAACCTGTCAGAGTCATGCATGAGAGCTGGAATCAACTTCTCCCAAACTCCCATTAATGTTGATATTTTGACCTCCTTCCATTAATCATAAATGTTCTTAATAGCATCTAGAATGGTGAATCCTTTACAGAATATAGTCATTGTGCCCAGATCCATCAGAGGAATCACTATGTATGGCAGCTATAGCCTTATGAAATGTATTTCTTAAATAAGACATGGAAGTCACACCTACTCCTTGATCCATGGGTTGCAGAATGAATGCTGTGTTAGCAAGCACAAAAACAACATGAATCTCCCAATACATCTCCACCAGAGAGCGCTTGAGTGACTAGGTGCATTGTCAATCAACAGTAATACTTTGAAAGGATTCTTTTTTTTTTTTTTTTTTTTTTTTTTTTTTTTGAGCAGTAGGTCTCAACAGTGGGCTTAAAATATTCAGAAAATCATGCTATAAACAGATGTGCTGTCATCCCAGCTTTGTTGTTCCATTTATAGAGCACAGGCTGAGTAAATGAGCACTGGCTTCAACTTAACATCACCAGCTGCATTCATGCCTAACAAGAGAGTCGGCCTGTCCTTCAATGCATTGAAGCCAGGCACTGACTTCCCCTCTCTAGCCATGAAAGTCCTAGATGGCATCTCCTTCCAAGAGAAGGCTGTTTCATCTACATTGAAAGTCTGCTATTTAGAGTAACCACCTTCATCAATGATCTTAGCTAGATCTGGATCAGTTGCTGCAGCTTCTCCATCAGCACTTGCTGCTTCCCCTTGCCCTTTTATACTATGAAGATGGCTTCTTTCCTTAAACCTCATGAACCAATCTCTCGTAGCTGCTGACATTTCTTCTGCAGCTTCCTCAGCTCTCTCAGCCTTCACAGAGCTGAAGAGAGTTAGGGCCTTGCTCTGGATTAGTCTTTGGTTTAAGGGGATGTTGTGGCTGGTCTGATCTTTTATCCAGACCACTAAAACTTTCTCCACATCAGCAATAAGGCTATTTCACTTTCTTATCATTCAAATGTTCACTAAAGTAGCACTTTTAATTTCCTTCAAGAACTTTTCCTTTGCTTTCCCAACTTGGCTAACTGTTTGGGGCAAGAGGCCTAGCTTCAGCCTATCTCAGCTTTTGACATGCCTTCCTCACTACGCTTAATCATTTCTAGCTTTGAATTTAAAGTGAGAGACTTGCAACTCTTCCTTTCACTTGAACACATAGAGGCTATTGTAGGATTATAATTTCAATACTGTTTTGTCTCAGGGAATAGGGAGGCCTGAGGAGAGGGGGAGAGATGGGAAAAGGGCCAGTCAATGGAGTAGTGAGAATATACACAACATTTATTAAATTTGCGAGCTTACGTGGGCACGGTTTGTGGTACCCCAAAACAATGACAATAGTAACATCAAAGATAACTGATTACAGATCACCCTAACAGAAACAATAATTAAAAAGTGTGAAATACTACAAGAATTACCAAAATGTGACACAGAGACATGAAGTGAACACACGCTGTTGGAAAAATGGCAGCAACAGACTTGCTCAATGCAAGACTGCCACAAACCTTCACTTTGCAAAAAAAAAAAAAAAAAAAAAAAAAAAAAAAAAAAAAATGTAATATCTGCAAAGGGCAGTAAGGCAAAATACAGTAAAACAAGTTAAGATTGTCCAGATAAAGTCATTACAATTAATATGGCTAACTGTATTGTTGTTCACAAATATTCTACGTGCCTCCCTGCCTTGTTGAACTTAAACATACCTTACATGATTTACTTTGGCTAAGTGGTATGTGTATCTTCTGGGAAGAAGCTTTAGGAGCCAGCTCATGGTTAACCATGTTCTCTGTTTTCTCTACCCCTGAGAATCTTGAAGCATGTGCTGAGAAAAATCCTGTATCAGTCTGGGTCCATGAGTGACTTCAAAGGGCAGGGCTTCCATGCAGATCTGTAGTGGATTTACAGTGTAAGTGAAAGGCAAATACTGTTTAAAGAAGTGGAAGTTTTTGTTTTTTACTGTAGCATAACCTAGCTTATCCTGATGGATACACTTGAGGTTTCTGGATGCGAGAAGCATCAAATGTATTTCTATAAAGTAACAGCAACAAATACGAAGTTAAAAAAATTTTGTTTTTTGAGGGACAGGATCTTGCTTTGTTACCCAGGCTAGAGTGCAGTGGCATGATCACCACCTACTGCAGTCTCAAACTCCTGGGCTCAAGTGACCCTCCTTCCTCAGCCTCCCGAGCAGCTGGGATTACAGGGGCATGCCACCACACTCAGCTAATTAAAAAAAAAAAAAAATTTGTAGAGACAGGCTCTCGCTATGTTAACTAGGCTGGTCTCGAACTCCTGGGCTCAAGTGATCCTTCCACCTTGGCCTCCAAAGTGCTGGAACTACAGGCATGTGCCACTGCACCCAGCTGAAAGTAAAAATTTAAAGGTACTGTTTGTAATAGCATAAAAAATAGTGAGTACCTTTGGGACAAATATAATAAAATATGTGAACGACCTCTACCCAGGAAACAAGACATTAGAGAATTAAAGAAGATCTAAATTATGACCATAACATACGCCCAGATTCAAAGACTCAATATTATGAAGATGCCAACATTTCCCACATTGATCTAGAGATTAAATGCAATCTTAATAAAAAATATTAGCAGTTTTTTTCATGGAAATTGACAAGCTGATTCTACAATATATGGAAATGCAAAGAATAAAAAATAGTCAAGACATTCTTAAAAAGAAGAACAAGATGGAAACACTATGAAGTATCAAGACTTATTATAAAGCTACAGCAGTTAACTTTGATATTGGCACATAGACCAACCCCCTTTCTGTGGGTCCAGAAAGAGACCTACATATGTAGACCCTTCTTTTTTTTTTTTTTTTTTGAGACAAAGTCTCACTCTGTCGCCAAGGCTGGAGTACAGGAGTACAGTAGCATGATCTCGGCTCACTGCAAACTCCATCTCCCGGGTTCAAGCGACTTTCCTGCCTCAGTCTTCTGAGTAGCTGGGATTACAGGCACGCACACCACACCCAGCTGGTTTTTGTATTTTTAGTAGAAATAGGGTTTCACCATGTTGGCCAGGCTGGTCTTGAACTCCTGACCCCAGGTAATCTGCCTGCCTCAGCCTCCCAAAATGCTGGGATTACAGGCATGAGTCACTGCCTCCAGCCTGGACCCTTCATTTTTGAAAAAGGTAGTGCTTCAGAGAAGTGGAGAAAGGACAATTCTTTCAATAAACAGTATTGGGTCCTTTTTTCTTTAAGTTTTTCTTCTCTTTACCTACTGTCTATTTCTTCCAATGTTTTAGCCATTGGATATCCATATAAAAAAAAAAAACTTAAAAATGAAACAACAAAACACCATTAAAAAAAATCAATCCAGGTGGATTATGGCTTAAAATGTGAAGAGTAGAACAATTAATCCCCTAAAGATAATATAGGAAAATATCTTTATGATATTTTCTATGATAAGGAAAGATTTCTTAAATAGGATTCAAAAAACACTAACCATAGAAGAAAAGATTGGATTATGTCAAAATTTAAAACTTCTGTTCATCAAAATTCACCATTAACAGAGTACAGGCAAACCACAGAGTGAAAGATACCATGATATGTATTACCAACTAGTAGTAATATTCAGAAAATATAAAAAACTATTATAAGCCAGGAAGAAAAGATCTGAAAAACTAATAGAAAAATTGGCAAGAAACTTGGACGGGCACTTCATCAGAAAGGATATCCAAGTAGCCAATACACATATGAAAAAACATTTGACATCATTAGTCATCATGGAAATGCAAATTAAAACCACAACAAGATACCACTGGATTCCCACCACAATGGCTAAAAATAAGAAGATTGATGATAAGTGTTGTCCAGGATGCAGCACAAGAAGAACACTCCTATCATGCTGGTGGGAGTGAAAATTGATACAATCACTCTGGAAAAGAGTTTGACACATGCTACCTGCCAGCAGTTCCTCTCCTATGTATATATGCCCAGCAGAAATGTATGCACACTTGCACAAAAAACTCTCAAAGAATGTTCTTAGCACCATTATTCATAATAACCAAAGACTGGTAATAACCCAAATATCCATCAACAGCAGAAAAAAATAACTTCATAATACATGGTATATTCACATTATTCAGCAATTAAAATTAATGAACTTCAGCTGTGTGTGGTGGCATACACCTGTAATCCCGGCAATTTGGGAGGCTTGAGGCAGGAGGATTGCCTGAGCTCAGGAATTTGAGACTAGCCTGGGCAACATGGTGAAACCCCATCTCTACAAATACAAAAGTTAGCCAAGCATAGTGGTGCGTGCCTATAGTCCCAGCTACTTGGGAAACCGAGGCGGGAGGATTACTTGAGAGGCTGTGGTGAGTCAAGATCATGCCACTGCACTCCAGCCTGGACAACAGAGTGAGACCCTGTCTCAAAAATTTTACAAAATAAAATTAATGAATGTCAGCTACATTTTAATAAATGGATGAATTTTACAAAGTTAATGTTGAGCAAAATAATACACACCATGTGATTCCATTTGTAATACGTTCAAGAATAGGCCATTAGCTCTCAAAGTGTTGTCCCGGGCCAGCAGCATCAGCATCACCTGGTAACTTGTTAGAAATGAACATTCTCAGGCCGGGTGCGGTGGCTCACGCCTGTAATCCCAGCACTTTGGGAGGCCGAGGCGGGCGGATCACGAGGTCAGGAGTCCGAGACCAGCCTGGCCAACAGTGAAACTCCATCTCTACTAAAAATACAAAAAATTAGCCAGGCATGGTGGCGGGCGCCTGTAATCCTAGCTACTTGGGAAGCTGAGGCAGGAGAATCACTTGAACTTGGGAGGCAGAGGCTGCAGTGAGCCAAGATCACACCACTGCACACCAGCCCGGGCAACAGTGCGAGAGTCCCTCTCAAAAAAAAACAAAAGAAAGAAATGAACATTCTCGGGTTCTACCCCAGACCTACTGAAACAGAAACTTTGAGAGTGTGTCCCAGAAATATGTTTTAACAAATCTTCCAGGTCATTCTGTTATACATTTAAGTTTGAAAATCACTGGAAGTTGGGACAGAGATGGTTTGGGGTTTAGGAAAATGGGGAAGTGGAGCTCGGGGGCATGAGAGGGTTGTAGGGTCCCAGTGCTGTTCTGTTCCTTGGCCTGGTTGGGAAGTATTTTCAGCCTTTGATAATTCACCTACCTACATGTACACTTGGGATTTGTGCACTTCATTGTTTATGTCTTATGTTTCATTTTTAAAATCTAAAATGCTTATTAGAAGGTGCTAGATAATAAAACTGAGGAAATCTTCCAAAAACAAAGCAAAAACAAAAAACACAGATGGAAAAAATTAGTGAATGAAGAGATGCAGAACATATAATATCTCAATAGTAGATGTTCCAGAAAGAGAAACAGAGAAAAAAAGGGGAAGGAAAACATCCAAGGGATAATTTAAGAAAAATTCTTAGAACTAAAGCCCATGAATTTCCAAACAAATTGAAAGGGCCCATCAAGTGCCTGTTTCTCTATGTTGGTCAGGCTGGTCTCAAACTCCTGACCTCAGGTGATTCACGTGCCTCAGCCTCCCAAAGTGCTGGGATTATAGGCATGAGCCACCGCACCTGGCCCAGGATTGCTATTTTTTTGGAGCGAATTTTATAGAACTGACTCTTTATGAGCACGTCCAACTTTCATAACAACACAGCTAAAAGCAAAACATGATGCTTTGACTGTGTGATGAGGTGGGTCGATTAAGGTATCTTCACCTCCCCAGAAATGATGCCAAAGATAAGCATTTACTAAAAATGAAGGGATGTTCACAATATGTTAAATGGAAAAAGCAGACTACAAAATGATGTGCACATTAAAAGTGTATGTGTGTGTAGAAGAAAGTGTGAAGGATACACACCAAAATGTTTGGAGTTACTCTCTCTTCTTGATGGGTGGAGAGGGGGTATTTTCTTCCATTTGTTTGTTTGTAGCCCATATTTCTGCCATCTCAGTATCCTCAAATCTTCCAGATTAACAGGATCATGCTTTCTCTTAAGATTGAAATAAAAATGGCTGAAATCTTCATCCTATGTCTTGTGCAAAGTCCATGGCCCTCCCCCAACATCACTGCAAATTTCCTGGTGCTTAGCTGTCATGTTCACTCCAGTTTCCTCTTCCTGCTGCTCTCGATTTCCCTGGCATCCTACTTTCTGCAGCTGTCCCCTTCTCTCTGCCCCTAGTTAACCCAAATATGGAACACTGCCCCTTTTCTTTGATTTCCCCCAAGGAGTATCTTACATGAGGCACTGCTGAGGGGCTACAGCCCTACATAGTACTGTACACAACTTAAAATCTACAGGAACATCTCTGTTCCGATGTGTCCTGGCTGACCCTGCTTCTGGGAGATTTTCACTGGACGCTCTTCTCAGACCCTGCCTCTCACCAAGAGAGAGGGATGGCCTCACTTCTGCCCCCTCCAGGCTCCACTCTGTGCCTTCGGGATACTCACCTGCCACCAAGAGGACACTACCAAATCCTCAGGTTCTTTGTTTTCATATGCAGAGTGTGAGGCCTCCCTCACGAAATCCGCTTCTTCCAGCAATAAGATCTTGTCTTTTATGTTGGAAATTTCATCAAGAAACCTTTTGAGAGTTATCTCCTCCAAGTGGAACAAGCAGTAGGAGTCGGTTCTGGTTGTCTTCTCACTCTGTGCATAATGATTGTGCATTTTCTAGCATGACTGTGCATTGCTTTTGTAATTCAACTATTTTCAGCAAGAGAAGTACCAATAGTATTCAGGAGTGGTTGCTGAAGCAGCAGCCACCTGTGAGCAGGTGTAAACATCAAGTCCCAAGGGTCCAGCAACTACCTAAACCTCCTGCTTTGTGCCAGGCTGAGGGAATGTTCACTAAGGCAGTGTGGCAGGTGGAGGCCAGAGCAGGCCCAGAGTTCCCTGGAGCTGCTGAGCCCAGTGTGGGCAACAGGACTCCAAAGAGACTTGTAGCCAGTACAAACTATGCCCCAGCTAAGCATGATGCCTTCCCCTTTCTTCCATATTGATATCACCTGCCCCAGGCCTGGCACAGGTGCAGCGCCTTCCCCAGAAGCCTTCCCTGACAGCCTCCTTCTTCACAAGCTCTACTACTTATCAGCTGTATGGCAAGTTAGTTCACCTCCCCCATGCCTCGGTTTCCCCACCTATAAAATGAGGATAAGAATGTCTGTAAGAATCAAATAAGTAATACTTGTAAAGTACTTGTAACGGTGCTTGGCTTAGAGTTAGTACTGTATAATGTTAGTCATCATCACCATCACCATTATGATTTCCACTGTGCCCATGGAATCTGCCCTTGACCAAGACATCCACTTGGTCTTGTGTGGGAGGCTGCCTAGGGGAAGGAGGGCCTGATATTATTTATTTCTGTTCACATCCCAGCCAGCAAAGGTGCCAGCACCAAATTTGTGCTCAGTACCTACCTGGCTGATTAAACTTTGGAAAGAAGCAGCAGATCAGTTGAGAAACCACATGCAAGCATATCTGTCCTAAAACCCTAGTTAGTTCTGTGACGTCCCTTCTTAGAAATTCTGAGTTTTCTTTCCCTAGACATGGTCACTATTTCCACCTAGATTCTTTCATAACCCACTCATCAGAGAAATGTAAGAACTGAACAAGTGAAAGTAAGACCTCTACAAGGAAAACTAGAAAACACTGATGAAAGAAATCAAAGAGGATACAAACAAATGGAAAGCTATCTTATGCTCATGGATTGGAAGAATTAATATTGCTAAAATGACCATACTGCACAAAGCAATCTACAGATTCAATGCAATCCCTATCAAAATATCAATGTCATTTTTCAAAGAAATAGAAAAAAAATCCTAAAATTCATATGGATCCAAAAAAAAAGCCAGAATAGCCAAAACAATCCTAAGCAAAAAGAATGAAGTTGGCAAGCCAGGAATGGTGGCTCACGCCTGTAGCCCTGGCACTTTGGAAGGCCAAGGTGGGCGGATTCCTTGAGCTCAGGAGTTCGAGACCAACCTGGGCAACATGGCAAAACCCCGTCTCTACCAAAAATACAAAAATTAGCCGGGCATGATGGTGCATACCTGTAGTCCCAGCTACTTAGGAGGCTGAAGCAGGAGGATCACTCGAGACTGGGAGGCAGAGCAGAGGTTGCAGTGAGTTATGATCACGCCACCACACTCCAGCATGGGCAGCAAAGCCAGACCCTGTCTCAAAAAAAGAAAAAGAATAAAGTTGGAAGCATCATACTACTTGACTTCAAAATATATTACAAGGCTATAAGTAACTGAAACAGCATAGTATTGGTATAAACATAGACATGGACCAATGGAACAGTATAGAGAGCCCAGAAATAAAGCTACATATTTATAACCAACTGATTCTCAACAAAGGAACCAAGAGCATACACTGGGGAAAGGACACCCTCTTTAATAAGTGGTGCTGGAAAAATTGGATGTTTATATGCAAAAGAATGAAACTGGGCCCCTATTTCTCATCATATACAAAAGTCCATCTTGAGTTCAAGATGGATTAAATACTTAAAAGACCTGAAGCTATAAATGACTAGAACAAAACAGGGAAAACACTTCAGAACATTGGTCTAGGCAAAGATTTTATGACTCAGAGCTCAAAAGCATAGAGAACTAAAACAAAAATAGACAAATGAGACTATATTAAACTAAAAAGCTTCTACAAAGCAAACAATCAACAGAGTGAAGAGGCAGCCGGCTGAACAGGAGAATGTATTTGCAAATTATTTATCTGACAAGGGAACAATATCCAGAATACACGAGGAACTCAAACAACTCAATGGAAGAAAAATCACATTAAAAATGGGCAATGGACACAAGCACAATTCTCAAGAAAAGAAAAAAAAAAAAAGAAAAAAACAAAAACAAATCAAGAAAAGACAAACAAATGGCCAAGTCTGTTAAAAAATACTCAACATCATGTAGCAAACCTGCACGTTCTACACATGTACCCCAGAACTTAAAGTATAATTTAAAAAAATACTCAACATCACTAGTCATCAGGGAAATGCAAATAAAACCACAACAAGGTATCCTCTTAACACCAGTTAAAATGGTTATTATTAAAAAGACAAAATATACAAATGCAAGTGAGAATGTGGAGAAAAGGGAATTCATACACTCTTGGTGGGGAAAGTAAATTAGTACAACCATTATGGAAAACAGTATGAAGACTTCTCAAAAAACTAAAAATAGAACTACCATGTGATCCAGCAATCTCATTACTGGTTATCTCTGCAAAGCAGACCCTCACTAGATACCAAATCTGCTGGTGCCTTGATCTTGGACTTCCTAGCCTCCAGAACTGTGAAAATAAATGTTTGTAGTTTATGGTATTTTGTTGTAGCAGCCCAAGGTGACTAAGATAACTATTTCTAAACACTTAAATCCCCTTTTGTAGGACAAAGATTTGCCAGCACAAGGAGTGTATTAGGTAATCAGTCAGGAAGTGAAGACCCAATCAGAGATACAAAAGGGCTTTGAGCAATGGCAGAATTATTAGACAAAGTGTGTGCTCCCAAGCCGACTATCTTGAGAGGAATATTGCTTTGTATAGGAAGGTAGCATTTGCTACAAAACCAACCTAGTTGTTTCCAGTCAGTCCTCTGCAGAAAAACTACACAACCATGAAGATTGAGGAGCAGCAGTTGTGCAGTGGGTGGTTTAACTTTGTCTAAAAACAAAAACAAAATTGAACACAAAGTCTGAGCTACCTAGTAAGTAGGGATTTGAATGAGGTGAAATGTTAAGTTCCAAATGTGTCCTGTGTCAAAGCAGCCCTGGAATCGCATATTTATCTTTATCCCCAGGGCTCAGAGTTTGTGTTGGAAATAGAAGAAAACATCCAGATACATGTTTTACACCTAAAGGCTGTAACTGAGAGAATATAGTGTGGCACCAGTGGGCTCATAGCTCAGAGGCACGCAGGTCCTTCCCAAGAGAGTCAGTGGTTTCTTGCTCTTCTAGTCGCCCTGCCTGGCCTTGAGTACAGACTCCTGATCACAGCCCTGGTGATTCCCTCCGTCTGGTCGCCCTGAGTCAAAGCTGGAGGAGGTTGATAAATGGCAGTTCTCAGGCCACAGCTCCTGATGCCTGGAAAGAAACACATCAAGTGAGTACAGATGACAGAGATGACTGCCCCATGCCAAGCAGTGGCCACGTGGCTCTCTGTACCAGTTAGGGTCTAAGCAGGGTAGCAGAAGCACAGTGAGTGATTCAGAAAAGGGGATTTTTCTAGCCAGGCGTGGTGGTGGGCACCTGTAATCCCAGCTACTTGGTTGGCTGAGGCAGGAGAATTGCTTGAACCCAGGAGGAGGAGGTTGCAGTGAGCTGAGATCATGCCACTGCACTCCAGCCTGAGGGACAGAGCAAGGTTCTGTCTCAAAAAAAAAAAAAAAAAAAAAAATTCTGTAGTTTTGTACAAGATGAGACTTAGCCTTGGGTACTTCTTGCTGAAACTTTAATGCTTTGTAAATAAAATAGGAAGTTTATTAGAAAAGGGGTTTGTCATAAGGATCATGGGAGCTGGTGAAGAAATCTAGGGGAGACTGTTGCCTCTGTACATAGTGGTAGCCCTGGAGTCTCTGCTGATCAGCAGGGCTGGAGGTTGGGAAGAAAGCTGCATAGAAGTAGGGAAAAGGGAGGATAAACTGGAACCTGTGAGGACAAACTGGAACCTGTAATGACAAACCAGAGCCTGTGCCTGTTTCTGCCTGACCAGAAATAGTCACATGGCCCTGCCCAACTACAAGAGCACTGGGAATATTGTGGGGAAATATATGCATATTCAGTAAGCATAAATGCCTCTCCATCAAATATTAGTTATATGATAATATAACTGAGGAGGAAATGGAATTCATGCTTGAATGATTCTCTTTGCCTAATCTAAAGTCATAAAGATGTATGCCTATATTTTCTTCTAAGAGTTTTATAGCTTTAGCTCTTACATTTAGATCTTCAGTACATTTTGAGTTAATTTTTGTATGTAATGTGAAGTAGGGTCCAACTTCATTCTTTTGCATGCAGATATCCAGTTGTCCTGGCATCATTTGTTGAAAAGACTATTATTTCTCCCATTGAATTGTCTTGGCACCCTTGCCAAAAGTTAATTGACCATAAATGAGAGGATTTATTTATGGGCTCAATTCTATTCCATTGATCTATATGTCTATCCTTATGCCAATACTGCACCATCTTGATTACTGTAGTAAGCTTTGAAACAGGTAAGTACAAGTCTTCCAACTTTGTTCTTTTTCAAGCTTGCTGTGGCTATTCTGGGTCCCTTGAATTTCCATATGAATTTTATGATCAGCTTGTTAATTTCTGCAAATAAATCAGATGGGATTTTGATAGGGATTACACTGAATCTATTGATCAGTCTGAAGAGTATTACCATCTTACCAATGATCCATGAACATGGGATGTCTTTCTATTTATTTAGGTCTTCTTTCATTTCCTTCAATGACGTTTTGTAGTTTTCAGAGCATACATTCTGCACTTTTTTTGTTAAATATTCCTAAGTATTCTATTCATTTTGATGCTATTATAAATGGAGTTTTCTTAATTTTCAGTTTATTGCTACTGCAGTAAGTTTTATTTTTGTATGTTGATACAAAAATACAACTTATTTTTGTGTATTGATCTTGTATCCTGAAATCTTCTAAGCTTTTTTTTTTTTTTTTTTTTTTTTTTTTTGAGATGAGGTCTCACTATGTTGCCCAGGCTAGTTGCAAACTCCTGGGTTCATATAATCCTCCCACCTCGGCCCCCCAACTAGCCAGGATTATAAGCATGTGCCACTGCACCCAGCTCTTCTGAGCTTTTTTATTAATTCTAATAGTTTTTTTAGTAGATTCCTTAGGATTTTCTATATACAAGATCATGTCATCTGCAAATATAGTTTCACTTCTTCCTTTCCAATCTGGATGACTCTTATTTAATTTTCTTGGCTAATTATTACTGACTTTTTTTTGAGAATCATTTATTTGCTAGGTCTTTTTGTCTTCAGCACACCCAACAACATGGTGCTTACTTTTTTTTACAAGAAAACTGAGGAACAGAAAGTCACACTACCTGGATGTATGGGTCCTGTAACATTCAGGACCTAGCTGTCTCAGTGTCCCAGATTAATGTCCTCTTTGAAGTTCGACAGCATTATTCTAAATAAAGAACTCCCCAAGAGAATCAACTACAATTGTAAATTCAGTAAATTGAAATTTGTTGCAAACAAAACGAAGCACCAATTTTCATTCGACCTTCAGATTGATTTTTGCTACAAAGTTGTACAAATCTACAGGGTCTCAATTATGCTAGAGATTGAGCTTAGTAAATTACACAACCAAGTGAGCCTCAGTGGTAGGCTGAGGTCACACATTTCCAGCTCTCACCAGAGGTACCTCCAAACCCTAAAACTGCATAAAGAGGCACAAGTCCAAGGCCAGAAAGAATAGCTTTTACAAAGATTTGCACACATTCTTGGCTAAATGTTTATATATCAGAAGGCCTGTCCCTAATGTGTTGTTTTTTATTCTCAGTTTTAACATTAGTGAGAGCAGCAACATTTTGGGGAAGTGAAGCTTAAGCATTCAAAGAGCTGCCAGACCTGTGACAGCCTGTAGGAGTAGGGAAGCTAATACTTGTCCCTAAGGCCAGAGCTTACCAAGGACAAGAAGATCAGGAACCAAGATGGCAAGAAATGTACAGTTTGGTCCAGTGATGCCCTTGGTCCAGCTCTGGAGCAGCCTAGAGCTCTGACTGAGAAACTCAAGCAATTGAAACTAGGCTCAAGGCAATTAATCCTGCACTTCTAAGGTTGCTATAACTATCCCGCCTGTTTAGCTCGAGTTAAAGGTCAGACTCTATAATAAACCTCCTTTTGGAAGTTGAGATCACCACGACCCCAGCCTGAGGGCCAAGGCAGAAGTGTTCAGGTAGAACCTGGAACCAATAGCAGGCTTTACTTTCAGGGTCAGATAAGGCAGGAAGGAACCTTGAGTTCCAGGACTTCTTTTAAGTGTGCCAGCCAGCCCCAGCTCCCTCAGAATTAGTATGAGAAAAGGAAGTTGAAAATAGGAAATATAAACACAGGTGACTGTAAGCCTGTGAGCATGGATATACACACCAACCCCCAAATCTTAGTTTGACAAACATCACAAGTCTGTGTTGTGAACTGAAGTGTAGACCATGTACCCCTAAGGCCTATACAACATCCTTAATACCTCTTCTTCCTTACCCCAGAAGCAATCCATCACCAGATCCTCCCAGTCTTTCATCTGAAGCAATCTAGAATCCATTCCCTTCCCTCCAGCTCCACCACCACTCCTATGTCAAGTTGTGCGCATCTCACCTGTGACTACTCACTAGGATGCTCACATCCATCCGTTCCTCAAAATACAAATCTGAACATATCACCCACCTCCAGAAAAACCCTTCCATGACTTCTCAGGTCTCTAATGGTAAAGATAAAACTCCCCAGGTGGTCTCCATGGCCCAGCACAGTCGGTCTCCGGCCACAGAGCAGGTCCCTGAGTCTTCACAGGGTTTATCATCTGCCTTCTGGAGCACACTAGCCACCTCTTGCTTATTCTGCCCAGTCGCTATGATGCAGTTGACTTAATGCATCTGTGTGCTGTTCTGTGGGACGTCCAGATTGTCTATCTCTCTCTGCACAATGACTGAAGGAAAGAGAGTTAATATACCTCTGGGGGAAAACTGCAGATGAATATCTTTGTCTGTTTCACATGAATGCCAACTGTTCTGATCCTCTTGTTCCATCAGAATAGAAAAGAAAACATTTGAAGTTTTTCGGTGTGCCAGGATATCCCCTTCAAAGTAAAATGCAAATTTTATGATGCCCCTTTCATCCTTCCTACCACAAAGAAAGAAGCACAGCATGTGGCAGGGCTCTTTGGATTCTGGAGGCCACACATTCCACACCTAGAAATTCTTCTCTGGTGGTACAGAAAGTTGCCAGCTTTACACGGAGCCTGGAGCAGAAAAGGGCTCTACAGGAGGTCCAGGCAGCTAGTCAAATAGCTTATCTTTTGGATCATATGATCCAGCAGACTCTACGGTGTTGGAAGTGTCAGTGATAGGTAAGATGCAATACAGACTTCTTTGAAAGCCCCAGTGAAATAATCACAAAGCAGGCCCCTGGGTTTCTGGAGCATGACATCTGCAACTGAGAATTATATATCTTTTGAGGAACAGTTCCTGGCATGTGACTAGGCTCCAATTTAGATGCAATGCTTGACCATCAAGTGACAATATGTCTAGAACTGCCCATGATGGACTGGGTTCTGTTAAGTCAGCCAAGTCCTAGTTAGGTAGGGCCTCCAGTACTTCATTGCAAGGTGGAAATGGTAACCAAGCTTGGTTTACTGACGGGTCAGCTCAGCATGTGGGTGGAAGCCAAAAATGGACAGTGGTTGCATGACAGCCCCAGTCAGGGGTTTTCTTGAAAGATAGAAGCAAGGGAAAATCTCCCCAATAAGCAGAACTGCAAGTGCTGCAGCTACTTGTGGAAGGAGAACTCTACACAGGGGACATGTTCCTGGGCAGCAACCAAGGATCTAGCTGCCTAGCTAGAGGCTGGAAGAAAAAGTCTGGAAGATTAGGGACAAGGAAGCATGTGGGTGGGCATTTAGAAATAGGCACAAAATGTGAAGATTTTGTATCACACATTAACACCCACCAGAAAGCATCCACCACAAAAGAGAACTAACAACTGAGTAGATTAAATGACTCAGCCACTTCATCACTGGCCATCCTGGAACTGACACAACAGTCTCATGAATGGAATTGGTCACAGTGGCAGAGATGAAGGATACTATGTATGGGCCCAACAGCACAGACTCCTATATACCAAAAATGATCTAGCTATTGCTGCCTCTGAGTGTCCAATCTGCCAGCAACAGAGATCCATGCTGAGTCCCAGATATAATACTATTCCTCAAGGAGACCAGCCAGCCACCTGGTGGCAAGTCGATTGCATGAGGCCCCTTCCATCCTGGAAAGACCAGCAGTTTATCCTCACAGGGATAGAGACCTATCCTGGGAATCAGCTTGCCTTTTCTGCCCACAGAAACCTTAGCTGGCACCAGTATCCTCAGAAGTTTACAGAGTAACTGATCCACAGGTATGGAATTCCATCCAGCATAGCACCCAACCAGGGACCCACTTCACAATGGAGATGAGCAAGTGAGCCTATGACAATAGGATCTACTGGTTATATACTGCACCATCCAGAAGCTGCCAACCTTAAAGAGCACCAGAATGGCTTACTGAAGGCACAGCTAGGGCACTTGCCTGGAGGTAATAATCTGCACGGACTGGATGCCATCCTTCAGGACTCAGCACCTGCATTAAATCAGAGAGCTATAATCACAGCTAAATTACAGCTCCCTGCTATGTCCCCTACAGGAAGAATGCATGGGTCCAGGAACCTAGGGGCAGAAGCAAGAGTGGTCACACTTACCATCACTTCCAAAGACCTACTGGGGAATGTTGTGCTTCCTGTCCCTAAACTCTAGGTTCTGTAGGGTTGGAAACACTAATCCCCAAAGGGGGCATATTCTTGCCAGGGACACAACTACACCTGTTAAGTCCCACCAAACTACAGAACTCTGGCTGCCACCAGGGTAGTTTGGACTCCTTGTATCTAAGAACGAGGAGACAAGAAAAGAGTCACCATTGTGGCAGAGATTGACTGAGCTTGAATAGCAGGAGGTGGTAGCACTGTTTTTATACATTGGGTAGGGGGTAAAATAATGTGAAGCCCAAATGATCCATTTGGGTATCTCTTGGTACTCCCTTGTCCAGTTGTAACTGTAAGTGAACATGTGCAGCAACCCTGGTCAAGAAGACTACGGCGACCAAGGGCTTGGACCTCTCAGGAATGAAGGTTGGGGTTATACTACTCAGCAAGCCAAGCCCCACTGAAATGATAGCTGAAGATGACGGGAACTTAGGACAGCGCAGAAGGGAGTAGGTAAGTACCAATCGTGGCCCCAAGACTAACTTCATCAATGGGGGTTGTAACTTGTTCCCCAAGGCTCCCTCTTCTAGGCTTCCCCTCAGGAAACCATGGAAAGAAACATGGGTACATTGCAGAAAAGAGGATCTGCGCAGTGTAAGGGGCAGACTGTGAGGCTGTGGAGCTGCATCACTCAAATCTCCTTCAAGAAAACCTGACAAAGTACCCAGAGAAGTCATAATTAATGGCAGCCTCCAGCTGCTTCCCCTGTGAATGCAGAAACCACACTTCCTCTAGGCTCTGCTCCTAGACAACAACTGAGCACAACAGGATTACTGGTGTGCCCACTCCTGCCCAAAGGGGACTCCTCATGAGCAGCTTTTTGCTCAGGGACTTCCCATCAACTTGACTGAGATTCTTCTCAGAGCTGGTCTATGGGTCTGAGACTTCCTTCCCACTCCTTCCTCCCTCTGTCCTCTCCCAGGGTTCAGCCTGGCCTCTGGATCTAAAGCCTCTCCCTGCCTATTCTTGCTCCCTAGCTCTTTAGCCCTCACAGGTGTTTCCTCTGTCTTGGAATCTGCTTCTCAAAAAAAACCCAAGTTGATAGAAATAATATATGATCTCTCAAAGATAGAGTACAACTACTAAAACATAGGGGCTAGCCGGGGGCAGTGGCTCCCACCTGTAATCTCAGCACTTTGGGAGGCCAAGTCGGGTGGATCACAAGGTCAGGAGATGAAGACCATCCTGGCTAACATGGTGACACCCTGTCTCTACTAAAAATACAAAAAATTAGCCAGGAGTAGTGGCATGTGCCTGTAGTCCCAGCTTCTCAAGAGGCTGAGGCAGGAGAGTTGTTTGAACCCCGGAGGTGGAGGTTGCAGCAAGCCACAAATAAATAAATACATAAAAATAAAACATAGGGGCTTGGCCAGGTGCAGTGGCTCATGCCTGTAGTCCTAGTACTTTGGGAGGCTGAGGCGGGCAATTGCTTGAGCCCAAGAGTTCAAGACCAGCCTGGGCAACATGGCAAAACCCTGTCTCTACAAAAAATACAAAAATTAGCTGTGCATGGTGGTGTGCACCTGTAGTCTCAGCTACTCAGGCTGAGGTGGGAGGACTGCTTGAGCCTGGGAAGTTGAGGCTGCAGTGAGCCAAGATCATGCCACTGCACTCCAGCCTGGGTGATAGAGTGAGACCCTGTCTCAAAAAAAAAGGGTGCAGGGGGAGGGCAGGCTTAAGGGGGAAGGATGGGAATAACATACCAAAAAAAGTTTAACTGTTTTCCATGATCATAATTGTAGTAGAAGCATTAGTATTGTCATTTTGAGATGGCTGTGTTTATAATGTGGGATAAAGAAAATGGTTAATTAGGGGATCTTCTAATTCTACCAATTTCTCTACCCTTCAGACCTAGGGTTCTCATTATGGAAAAAAGAGATACAGATGTAATATATAAAAAGTTAAGCCAGGCATGGTGGCTCATGCCTGTAATCCCAACACTTCGGGAAGCCAGGCAAGAGGATTGCTTGAACCCAGGAGTTCAAGACCAGCTTGGGCAATGTAGCAAGACCCTGTCTCTACAAAAAATTTAAAAATTAGTTGGGTGTGGTGGTGCACACCTGTAGTCCCAGCTACTCAGGAGGCTGAGGCAGGATCACTTGAGCCTGGGAAGTCAAGGCTGCAGTGAGCCATGATCATGCCACTGTGCTTCAGCCTGGCTAACAGAGAGAGATCCTGTTTCCAAAAAAAAAAAAAAAAAAGTAAAAGTATGTTATAGTTTGGTTTGATCCCTCCAAATCTCATAGTGAAACGTAATCCCTGTTGTTGGAAGTGGGGCCTAATAGGAGGTGTTTGGGTCATGGGCAGACACGCGGCGACACCCCTCATGAGTGACCTGGTGTCATTCTTGTACTCATGGTAATGAATGAATTCTTGCTGTATGAGTTCTTGTGAGAGCTGGAAGGAGCCTAGCATCTCCTTCCGCTTTTTTTTTTTCTTTGAGATGGAATTTTGCTCTAGTCGCCCAGGCTGGAGTACAATGGCGCAATCTCAGTTCACTGAAGCCTCTGCCTCCTGGGTTCAAGTGATTCTCCTGCCTCAACCTCCCAAGTAGCTGGAATTAGAGGCGCCCGCCACCATGCCAGGCTAATTTTTGTATTTTTAGTAGAGACGGGGTTTCACCATGTTGGCCAGACTGGTCTCGAAGTTCTGACCTCAAGTGATCCACCTACCTCGTCCTCCCAAAGTGCTGAGAATACAGGTGTGAGCCACGGCGCCCAGCCTCCTTCGTCTCTTTCATCCCTCTCTTGCTATGTAATTCTGCACACCCGTCCTCTTCTACCATGTGTGAAAGCAGCTTGAGGCCCTCACTAGATGCAGATACCAGTATCATGCTTCCTGTAAAGCCTGCAGAACCATTAGTCAACTAAGCCTCTTTTCTTTATGAATTACCCAGCCTCAGGTATTCCTTTGTAGTAGCATTAAACGGACTAAGGCACCCTACAATCCTGAATTGGAATCAGAAATAACACTGTAAAATCATGGGGCACCATGGATGCATGTGTGTATACACACTCATGTATATATACACATTTACATATGCATTTAACATATATAATTCCAAGATCTTCACTATCTTCAAATATACATATTTACTATATATCTTTATTTCTAGATGTCTATATTAAATGTATAAACATGTTATATTTAAATTTAATCAAAGCTCTGTCTACTGAATAGGCCTAGAACCAATGATCTACCAGTAACAATGAGAATTTCTAGTGTCCAATTATGGTCTTGCAATACCATTTCCCACTTAAGGAAACCAGGGCTTTTTGGAGAAATGGCTGATTCCAAGTCTAGGACAGAAAATGGATAAAGTGACCCTAGAACATCTTGCAATACCAGAAATAAAAGCAGATGTCAAAGACAACTAGAGTTGTGTCAAAACAACTCAGGAGCCAACTTAAAGAAGCTCCCAAAGGCCAAAGGTAGGACAATAAAGATAATAACTGCAATGAGATGAAGCCTATCAAATACATTTAAAC
Source organism: Macaca thibetana thibetana (assembly GCF_024542745.1). NCBI lineage: Eukaryota > Metazoa > Chordata > Mammalia > Primates > Cercopithecidae > Macaca > Macaca thibetana. Next base: position 56,383,955 of record NC_065591.1, on the reverse strand, counting down.
CAATGAGTTCATAATACTGTTTAAAAAATAGTCATCTTCTGAAGATAACAAAGAACCAGTTCATTATCTTAAAAGTTAGGTAAATAAAAGGAAAGAATTAAGCACTTATCTGCCTTTCCCACACAAACTCTACTGGGAAATCAAACAGTAGATGAGAGACAATGTCTCCTTATAAAATTATTCCATCTAATAAATGAAGACAAAATGATAGATTAGAATATCCCCATGCTGCAATCCCCAGTGAATTACTTGCTGGATGTAGGTATTGAGCATCAGTGGCTGCTAAAACAACAAAAATGAAAAACAGACGTTACGTGCCTCTTGCTAAATGAGCACACCACCACCTAGAGTCTTATCAAAGGGATCAACCTGAGGCAAGTTGTCTAGATCTAGTTGCTGATCTGCAGGAAATGCTGAGGATAAAGGAGTATATTGAACTGCACCACAGGCATGAAATTAGCAAAAACCCAGGCTGTGGAAAACTACAGATCAAATAGCTTAAAATCTTCAACAAATTGTAAAAAAAGGAAAGGGATGGAGGGGACCCTTTAGATTAAAAGATGTATCGAGTTTTTTAAAAGGACAGTAAGACTATAGCATGTAGGGATGCACATTTGGGCGACAACAAAATACAATAAAGAAACTCAATGAAATTGTTACTTATAAAAGTCAAGAAGATGGAAAAAGGGAGGTGCTGGGACTGTGATGGGGAAGGGGGAACATGGAGGACCCTGGCATGTTCCATGGGGGCTGGCAAAGTTCTATTCTTGACCTGAGTAGTGATTACAAGGGTGCTTGCTTTATAGTAATTCACAGAGTTCCTTTGCTTGCTTGTTTATTTACCAGTCCCTGAAATCTGAGCGTCTGGGAAGCACTGAAGTAGAGCAGGTGCAGAAGCTGAGGCAGGCAGGGCTGCTTGCTGAGTGAACCAGACACACCTATTTACCCAGGGCCACTGGAGAGGCCTGGCTAGGCCCTACACAGAAGAATGCAGTTGACTCAAGTGTCCTTGAAATCTTGAGCTACTGAGCAGGTCTGTTCTCTTATATCACACGTCATTCCAAAATGGATTTGCCGAAGATTACAAAACAAAACACAGTAGAAAGTGAGTAGTATCAGCTGTTAGAACAAGGAAATAGTTGGTCCCAGGCACCTGGCTTAAGGTAAGCTCAGGCCTAGGCCCACAATATACATACATACAGCTGAGTTCCATGCTGCCCTTCTTGCCCAGCCAAGAATCCTGCTTCCTGCTCCAGAGGTACTGCCTACCTTCCCTCCCCTTTTCTTGGCTAACTCCAAAAGAACTAAGGCTCTGTCCGTGGGCTTCAGGCAGACGGGTGCAGTGCAGCCTCTCACCCCCTCTGCAGGCAGGACGCTGCGCTGCAACTCTCTAGGCCCTTTCCTCATCTCTTCAGCAGCATTTACCACCTGCCAGGCCCAGGGGGTGGAGACAGGTAAGAGATCCCCCTCTTCCCTCTGGGAGCTCACGGTGCAGGGGCTGAGCCTGATGTGAAAGCAGGCAATGACAATCCAGAAAGGAGATGCCAGCATCTAAGAAAATGAAGGAGCACAAGGATGGAATGATTAACTGCCTAGGGAGATTGGGGAACACTTCACACAGGTGACTGCTAAAGTAAATCCCAAACAACAAACAAAGTGGGTGAAGGGGAGGCATTCCAGGCAAAGGGAAAGTGCATGCAAACCAGGGAAGCATAAAAGAGGGCACTGATTGGTTTGAGGTCCCTGACTTGATCACACTACACTTCTTCTGGAGCTTCCTGAGAAAGCAGCCTGAAGAATAAAAATGAAGGAAGCCAGACCTCTCATAAAGGTCTTCCACCTGCCATCCCCAGGAAAGCAAACCTTTCTTTCAAGAGCTTCCCCCGACCCCCAGCTTCCCACACCCGGTCTCCCTTACCCTCTCAAGAAAGGGCCCATCCTGTCTCAGTCAAGTGACAACCTCTGCACCCCTGGCCAGGTCTTTTCCCTCCTGTGCCTCTGTCTCCTCCTCTGTGGAGTGGGGAAAGAACCTTGTCTGCATCCCTGTCAATCAGTCACGGAACAGCTAGGAGAGCTCCTGGCACTGTGGGCAGAAGGACCCAGGAGACCCCAGGCCCTCAGGGGCATCCTGGGCAGGCCACAACCCCGAGCTTGCTGGTACAGAGAGGTGATGCCACAAGCCCGTCCTCACAGATGGACCCAACTGCACCCGCAGCCGCCCGCTGCTGACAAACCTCCATAAAAATCAGTGATCCATGCAGTTTTGTTTCAGGTGTTTTATTAAGTGGGCCATACTGTAGCTGGTTTCTAAGTTGCAAAACATAAATTTAATAATAATAACATAGCCAGTTAGATTGTGACAAGCTTTTCCTTTCCTTAAAAAAAGAAAATACTTAAAAACACACAGTGGAGGGTTAAATAAATAAAACATTTTTAAAAAGAAAAAAGAAAAGAAAAACCTGTTAAAACATGCTTATGTTTACTTCTGTGAAACTGTGCCAACAGGAAATATGATATTTGGCACGATGACACATCCCGGCATGTCTCCTTCCCAAATAATACTGACAAAAAAGAAAAGATGTGGGACTGACTCATCAGTGCTTACTTAGAGGCACTACTAAAAATCCCTTTGATTGGAGCATAGGGCTTCCCGCTCAGCACACCTGTGTGTGGCCTATGAAAGCCAAATAACCATAATAATGTTAATATAGAAAACATTAGTTTAAAAATGATGTGGAAGGGCCTCATTAATGCGACGGGGCAAGGAAACATAACTGTCCCGCACGCAGTGCCACAGGCTCAGTCCAGGGAGGCCTCAGGCTTCCAGCATGTGGCCACGGCGAGGGAGGGCACCAGCTTCAAAATAAGCGGCACCGGCCTCGCTCCCTCTCCCTATCACTCTTTCACATGAAAGTGTGTAAAAAGCAAATCGGCAAATAAACTCTAAAATAGATTATTTATTCCAAAAATCCTCTAGTTTTCTTTTTACAGTTGAGTGTACATTTTGTCTCCTCCTGCACAATCGCTTAAGTCCGTTTGGGAAGAAAGGTCAGAGCTGCAGGGTGAGTCTTTCTTAGTCCTGCTGCTGACTGGTCCTGGGAGGTCAGATGTCGATGCCCTTGACAAGGGACGTCTCCAGTGTGATATTGAACTCCTGCAATGTCTGCAGCACGCGAATCAAGGAATTGACAAGTGTATGGTCTTTGATCAGTGCCACATCCTCATACATGTGTGCAGTGATGGGGCAGTCAGCCAGCAGGGCAATCCAGTGGTGTAGGAGGTGATCTCTGGCAGAGCAGGAGCAGTCCAGGTGGGTCAAAGGGGAAGGGAAAAGGAAGACAGACAGTTAGTGCAAGGCCAAGGGGGAAACCATGAACTAAGTCTGAAGCTGGAGAAGCTGACAGCTCCCCCACAGCCCCCTTTCCCAAACAGGGACTGGCAAAGAGGTCTTTCAGCTCCAGGACACCAAACAAACCTGACCCAAATCAGCCCTGTCACGAGCCCCCAGGCCTCCTCCTCCCCTGCCTCCCTCGCCCTGCCTAGACAGCCCCACCACCAGTGTCTCCCAGAGCTTCTCTCCTCCCACAGCTACCACCACCAGGAATAATAAGAAGCACTAACCTCACACAGCACTCAGCATGTGCTGGTACTAACATAAGAGTAATCTTCATGATAACCCTATGATATGAGGTAGGTACTATTATTATCCCCACTTTACAGATGAAGAAAGTGGGGAAGATGGAAGTTAAGTAGCTTGTCCAAGACCACATGGCTAGTAAATGGGTAACTTGAGATCTGAACATAGTGAATGCAGTTCTGGAGTCTGTATTTAACCACTATGCCAATTCTCTCCCTTTATGCAGCCTGAATAAACTACTGCCTTAAGTTTATTTGAGCTTCATGCTCTTTCACCTGACCTATAGGAATAACCCCTAACAATCTCGTCCACTCTAATGCATACCACCCATAATATCAGATTAATATTACTTCAGTCTCCTGATGAAACAATTTTGTACTAATATGAAAAGAATCTTTCTCTGTCCCAGCTCAGGGGCCCTATTCTGTTTCCTATTACTGCCCTTGCCACATTCTGTTATTTCCTTCCATTAAAGGCTCACTTAAATACCAACTCCTCCCTGAAGTCTTCTCTGATCTTTCTCCTCTATCTTTTCAGCATATTGTATGAATGTATACTTCATTTTTGGACCCTCAAAACCTTCTTCCATGTTCTATATTTAATTAGGACAAGTAAGCTTCTAAATGGTGGCTGGGTGTGGTGGCTCACGCCTATAATTTCAGCACTTTGGGAGGCCAAGACAGGCAGATCACCTGAGGTCGGGAGTTCAAGACCAGCCTGACCAACATGGAGAAACCCTGTCTCCACTAAAAATACAAAATTAGCCAGGCATGATGGCACATGCCTGTAATCCCAGCTACTCGGGAGGCTGAGGCAGGAGACTCGCTTGAACCTGGGAGGTGGAGGTTGCAGTGAGCCGAGATTGCACCATTACACTCCAGCCTGGGCAACAGAGCGAAAGTCCATCTCAAAATAAATAAATAAATAAATAAATAAATAAATAAATAAATAAATAAATGGCAAGGGGCCATGTTTTATTCAGCTCTCTTCCTACCAACTTCCATAAGGCCATTTAAATGTTTAATGAAGGAATAACTAGATATACTCTGCTTCAAACTTCCCCAGTGGTGTAATTTTGATCTTTCCTTTCAAAATGGGGCCCCTCCGCCCCTAGTTACATACACGCTCTCATCCCTACCCCAACAGATCACCACACACATAAGTCATGTGTTGCTTAATGACAGGGATACAGTCTGAGAAATGTGTCATTAGGCAGTTTCGTCACTGTGCAAACTTTATAGAGTTTTCATACAAACCTAGATGGTAGAGCCTACTATATGTCTAGTCTGTTGCTCCTAAGCTACAAATCGGTACAGCCCTGTCACCAGCCCCCAGGCCTGCTCTTCTACACTTCTTCTGGAGCTTCCTGCCAAAGCAGCCTGAAGAATAAAAATGAAGGAATACTGTGCTGAATACTGTAGGCAACTAAAACACAATGGTAAGTATTTGAGTATCTAAACATATCTCAACATATAAAAGGTACAGTAAAAACAGTCTTATAATCTTTTTTTTTTTTTTTTTTTTTTTTTGAGACAGAGTCCCGCTCTTTCGCCCAGGCTGGAGTGCAGTGGCCGGATCTCAGCCCACTGTAAGCTCCACCTCCGGGTTTACGCCATTCTCCTGCCTCAGCCTCCTGAGTAGCTGGGACTACAGGTGCCCGCCACCTCGCCCGGCTAGTTTTTTGTATTTTTCAGTAGAAACGGGGTTTCACCATGTTAGCCAGGATGGTCTTGATCTCCTGACCTCGTGATCTGCCTGTCTCGGCCTCCCAAAGTGCTGGGATTACAGGCTTGAGGCACCGCGCCCGGCCGAGTATTATAATCTTATAGGACCATCATCCCATAAACAGTCCATCACTGACAAATGTTGTTATGCGGCACATTTTATGTAGTGTGTGACCATACATGATACACAAAGGAAATTCAAGCTTCTAGGAAGCCTTCTAAGGCCACATCTCCCTAAGGGCACCTGGTGAGCCATTCCTCACCCCTGCACCACACCAGGCCTCCAACACCACCACCAAGGCTAACTGCTGTGCACTCTGGGCCCCGGGTCTGCAGTACCTGGCTCCCAAGCACACCAGCATCTGAAACTTGCCGTCCTTGCCGATGTTCCGGGGAGTATTGTTGATTGCAGTGACAAATCGGCAGAAGTTCCGGGCTCTTGTATGCCAGTTTTCCTCAGAGACTACTTCATTCTGCTCTAATGTCTCATAATAGGTTTGTGCTTTTTCTGTGAAGAGTAGAAAAGCTTGCCAGTGAAACACTCTCAACACCAACCTGATGGTCCTGCAGGCCACTTGCCATGGGCCTCTCCAAGTCCACGCAGGTAACTTAATGAGAATAGTACAAGTGTTCTGATGTCACCGGTCATGTTTCAAAATCATCCTTAGCTTCCCTATCCTTATTTTTAAATTTAGTTATGTGGCCCTTGATCTAAAGATGTTCTTTTCCCTACTCTGAAGACACAAAAAATTCTGAGGATGGTTTCTTGCATGAAAATTCTCCATATTGGTGCAACATAGGGCTTGGGGCTCCAATATACTCAGCTGGACTTTGGGATCTATAAGGAGAAAGTGTGAGGACTCAGAACTAAGTCCATACTAAATAACAGATGTCTAGAAGAATCTTTTCTGTCCAATTCTCAAGAGGTAAGCATTTACCAAGGGGGGAGGAGAGCTCTTGTCATTCCCTTTAAGAAAAACCAGAGCAAACAAATGAGATCTTAGAGTCACCTAATTTGGGTTCTGCCTCTCAGAGTGGTCAGCACCTATGCTATGTTGGTGAGTCCCCCTATATCTCTACATGCTTTTCCCACCCTCATACTCCAGCTCAACTCACCCAGGAAATCCCAAATGAAGACATTTTTGAAGAGCCGGGGTGATTTAAATCCATGCTGGAAAGCCTGTTCCAGGGCCGAGACAAGGCCACACTCTCCACAGAGCAACAGCGTCAGACTGCCTCGCTAAGTAAGGAAACAGGGGAGGATGCCAGGCTTGTCTCAGCCGAGCTGCCCTCCCACCACTGCATCCCTAAACCCACAGCCCAGAGTTGGGAGGGCTGCAAAAGACAGGCTAGGACTCTATCTGTTCCCCTAACACCTGGCACAGTGCCTGGCTCAGAGCAGCTCCCAGTGAAGAGTTGTTGAATAAATGGATGAAAGAAGAGATGAGGGATCTGGGTCACACACAAGGAGATTCTCCACTGGAGGACAAAGCCAGTGTGGCCACTCTTCAAGGAGACCCAGGCAAATCTAGAAGAGGACAGGAATGGGTACTGTTCACTAGGGGCCCAGGGACTCTACTGGGTCATCAGTATGGAGGGAAAATAGGGTAATCTGAGGCAAAGGCCCCCAGAGGAAGGAGTCTGCTCCATCTCCAACTAGCTGAGGCACACACTCTACAAGACTCTAGGGTGTCCACAGCACATGGGCCTGGAAGAGCATAACAGGATAATTGGAAAAACAAAATTATTCTCTCTTACTCAATGTAAGGCCCTGGATTGGAGGGCAGGAAGGCTCACCTCTTTCTCAGGCTTATGGAAGTGCTTCACAATGCCATTGACTGCCTCCCCGATGGACTCCTGGATCTGCCCAGTGTTCAGCTCTAATAAAAATCAAGCAGACATCCCTAACCAATCTCAGAGGCTAACAGTGCTTAGCTGCCTGAGCAGGAGACTGAGGACATGGGGAGGGCCCATAGGAGAGGCAGGGCAGCTGGACCCTAGGAAGCAGAGGCTCTTGCCCACCCAGCTTTGCTGATTTAGCTCTTCCACAAATCTTGGGGGAAAAACACAAAAGCTAACACCTTAGAGTTCTATCTCTAAGAAATGCTGGTAAAGTTTATTTTCCATTTTACTTGGAATTGTGGGCAACCAAAAGAGAGTCATGCCTTGGCTGTGAAGCCCAGGAATCAGGAAGGAGAAGGCCAGAAAGTAGACCCTTCTCCTTTAATGGATCATGCATGAATATAGACAGCACCCAGGCTTGGCAGCATGAGTTCTCTCCTCTCCTGCCAGCCCTCTAAGGAGACTGCCAAATGCTCTCAGTGATTCATAAGAGGAGGGTGCCATATGCCTGAGGTGGCTTTGTCAGCAGAAGTGTTTCCTAAGGCAGCTGCACAGGCTGGGATCTGGGTTCCCCATATCAGGGCTCACAGAGCTCCACCCATTCCCTAGACTGTGTGGCATGAGGGCCCAACCTCTCCTCCCACTTACTGGGCTTGTTGTTGGGTGAGATGGTAACAAGCCTCCGGATGACACTGGGGGACTGCTGCAGCGGCGGGGTCCGGCAGGGCCTCTCATCCACCTCAGGCTGGGATGTGAGCAGCTCCCCAACTAGGATCCGCTCCAGGCTTCCATCATCCATGCCCTTCCCTAACCACCGGCCACAAGGGAACCTGAAGGTCAGACAATGGACTGTCAGAGCATCCAGCTCCTCTTTGCTGCTCAGCAAGAGCCATAACAAAGCCAATCCCTGGAGATAGGCTCTGAAACCAGGATAGAGACTCCTTCAAGGCTCTGCTGGTTCCACCATGTATCATCAGAGAAGTGACCTGAGTGGCATGGGTGGCCTGGGATCTGGGCACAGCAATTCCACACATCTTCACCTGGAAACCCTCCTTCTGGCCAGGCCTGATGGCTCATGCCTGTAATCCCAGCACTTTCAGAGGCCAAGGCAGCTGGATCACCTGAGGTCAGGAGATCAAGACCAGCCTGGTCAACATGGCGAAACCGGTCTGTACTAAAAATACAAAATTAGCTGGGCGTGGTGGTGCATGCCTGTAATCCCAGCTACTCAGGGAGCTGAGGCAGGAGAATCACCTCAGCCCAGGAGGCAGAGGCTGCAGTGAACCAAGATCATGCCACTGCACTCCAGCCTAGGTGACAGAGCAAGACTCCATCTCAAAAAAAAAAAAAAAAAAAAAGAGGAAACCCTCCTTCTACTTACTTTCAAGTGTATGAGGCAGAGCCAAACAGGAAGTTACCTCAGGTTATCGCAACCTAAAGGGTCTCCTTGGGAACTCCACATACCCAAGCATCAAAGAGCTCCTGTAGACACACCTTGCCCCTCTACCTTACAGCCTGAGGGAACACTTACTTGTAGGTATGTCCTGTGATCTCATTCCTGACCATCACATACTCCACCAGCCATTTGGCATACAGCCCAGAGTTATCATGGCCAATCTGGACAGTAGTAAGCTTCCCCAAGTTCTGGCACTGTTAAAGAATAGAGAAGATGAGGTAGGTCAGGAAAATCAGAGGAAAGAACAGTAGTCCTCAGAGGCACAGATCTGACTGGCTACCTGCAACATGACCCCTCAGCATCTGCAGGGGTAGAGGTCATGGCTCTATATACTGCCAAAACTGCGGTACAGCCCTATCTCATGGGGGCGCCCAAGGCTGAGAAAGAAAACACTCTACCTAGAAGAAGAATAGGGCCTGGGAGCAAGAGGTTCTGGAAGTGGGTTCTGAGGTCTCTGGGAACAGGTGGGCTGAGTAGCTGAAAGAACTCTTGGGGACTTCTCAACACACTATGCATGGAGAGATGTGCAAGTCCAGACAAGAAAGTGCCTTCCAAACAGACACTGTTTAGACAGGGTGGGGTCCCCCTCCTCAGGGTCAGTTCTTGGCTCCAGCCTCAGATCATCTCAGGAAGGTCAGCTATGCTGACACATTACACTGTACATAGCAAGGCCTCTGAAAAATCCTGCAGAAAACTCCCCAAAGCAGCTGTTGCAAACTCAGATCCCCACAGAGCTATGGCCCCAAATAACACATACCTCGAAGGTCATCTCTAGCACATTCCTGGGAATCTGCAGAATCTGTGTCTCACCCAATTCTCCTGATATACAGATCCATGGGTTGGCAGTGAACATGGAGCCCCCCAGCTTCTTGCTTGGTACGATCAGAATGTGGTACGGGATCACTGTTTAGGGGAAGCCACAAAAGTATTGAGGAGAATCAGGAATCCTTCCCAAACCAGATGGGACTCTGACCTGCTCCAGGCAAGCTGGCACAACTGTGGCCCCTGCTATCCTAGCCCAAGCAAAGCCCTGGAACAACAGGGCCCCAGGACCTAGTCCCTGGCTGATGTAGAATATTAGCCAACTATTCCACAGCCCCTCCTCAATTTCACTCCTCTCAGGCTTACCACCCAAACATCAAAGATCCAAGCCTATCTGTAGGCTCAGAGCTAACTGAACCTGTTGGTTAAACAATATCCCCAACTCCTAACGTACTGAACTGCTTTTTAGAGCACTCTTCAATCTATCATCTCATGAACCCTAATAACAATCATAACAATCTTTGGAGAGGAAGTATTGCAATCCTTTTTCCAAGGCACAGAGAGAGACACGGTTTGCCTCAGATCTTTTAAATTCCAGTCCAGTGCTACTTCTATTAAGCCCATAGCCCTAGTCTCTAAAAGGGAAGATGCAGCATCAGATAGAAACAAGAGTCCATGCTGCTGAGTAATTGGCCAAAGAACTAGCCAAGTGGCAAACTCAGAGACTAAACTCCACCCAGCAGAGAATCCTGGCATCAGGGAAAGAAGAGGCTCAAAGGGAATTAGACCATATTGAACCCTCTTCCCTATTCTGTAAATAGAGAGACTGGGACTCACAGCAGGATAGACTCTGCTCACAGACACATAATAAGTTAGCCAAAACTGGGCCCAGACTTAAATCTCCCACTGGCATCTGGAGTTCTTTCTGCTACCTCAGGCAAGAGCTCTTTTTCCCTTCAGCCTGGTCTGAAATATTCTGTGATGCCAAGTGACACTCTTAGGTGAAAACAAAAGGGAGATTCTTTGTGGGTATGCAGGGAGGGAGGTAAACTGCATCAGCTCAACTGACTCCACTCTACCTTCATCACCTTAGGCTCCCAGAGCAGTGCCTAGGACAACATCGACAACACAATGGCAAAAAAGACTGAGCTCTCCAGTTCAGAACAAGAATGAGAAACTTCGGAGAAAACACAACCTCCAAGGAGGGCAAGTGCACCTCTCTCCCCACAGAAGCAAAAGACAAATAGAAAGTACAAGGGATTAATCTTCTTTCTTTAAAAAGGGGACAATGAGTGAGTCTCAGGCAGGTTCATAAAGACTGCCTTGAGAAGGCCAGCTGGGAGCACAGGGCTACTCACGGATAGTTGTGAAGACATTGGTGAAGCAAAAGTAATCGACGGCATTAAAAGACAGGAGGTGATAGAGGAACTGCTCCTTCTCGTCATCACAGCGCAGGAAGGCATAGCGCTTATATAACTTTCTGTTGGAGAGGAGGCAACACATCAGTCTCCGACCAAAAGGAAGGGAAAGAAACTAGAATTTTCAGTTCTGGAAGGAGACAGCTAAGGGAAGCATAAGATGTCAAGCCTCAAGTTCCTTAGGTTCACCCTATAAAGGAACAAAGCTATCTACTCTGTAACTAATGGACAGAGGGACAATGGTTTAAGCTACGGCAGGAACAACAAAAATCAAAAACTGCCTGTGTCCAAGGTATATGACGTTACTAAAATGTCAAGTATCAAAAGTCATGAAATCTCCTTTTCTAAACTGAGGGTTGTAATGAAATTCCATCAAGGATGACACAGGTCCTCTCAGGCTTCTGGTTAGGCTGTCAGCTAGTGTACGGTGTGTGAGTGGCAGAGGATGAAGGTCTGTGGTCACCATTCATCACCAGGCCTAGTTTCAAACCCTGAGTAGATCTGAGAGCCACGAGTCAGAACACTGCTCTGAATGGGGGTGTAAGCCCAGGACAGCTTCAGAAGCGATAAAGGGCAGGCTTCTGCTCCCGCCTCTGATCCAAGTCACAGGCAAGGAAGAGCCATGCAGATCATATCCTTCCGCTTTTTTCAAACTTTCTCCCTTCATTTCCACTGCCTATTCATCAGAGGTCAACTCCTTTGCCTGACATTCCAGGCCCTCTGCAGCTTCAAAGCAATGATATCTTCCCCCAAATAGAGGAGACACCCAGAGCCAAATGTGCAGGCCTTCAACACAAAGAACAAAAGAAGACAACTGTCCTGGTTGCCCAAGCTGCAATCACCATGGCCAGAGAGGTACAGAATTCAGATCTGTGAGGTTCTACCTAGCCAGGTTTATAAGGCACTTTCAACAGATAATTTATCAACCCAGGCCTGTTATGTCCAGGTGCTGGAAAGCGCCTATCCTCAAATGCAGTCTAAGTGAATAAATCAGGTAAAGGCCATGGTATAGGACTGCTCACAATGAATAATCAAACAAAAGGCTGTTTCTTGGAATTTAAAGAGTCATATGTTTCAGTGGTCCTGGAAGGCCTTCTAGAACAAGAGGGACCTGAAGGGCAGCAGAAATTTAGACAAGTGTTGTACAGATAGGTTTGGAAACCAGTTTGGCTGGAGTTGAGAGTTCAGTGAAGTGATCAGTTAGCAATGAGACTAAGAAGTTAGGCTATTATACCAAGGGTGTCAAATGAAACCAACAAACAAAAAGGCTATTCAAATGAAGGAAGGTCCTAAAATTTTAAACTAAGGACTTTGCAATCTGCCCAGTAAGTAAGGGGTTTCTGCAATTTGCCCTAGAAAAAGGGACAGCCATGACCAAATTCAGGAAATTTAAATTTAGTGCAGGTGAGAAGTGAAAGGGAAATGAGGATTAAACTAAGTCTGTGCAGTAAAAATGGTAAGGAGACAGGTGGGACAGAGGTGAAAGACCTGAAATCTGTATGTGGGAGATAAAGCAAAGCAAGGAGTCAAAACTGACTCCAAATTTTGAATGTAGGTATGGAGAAGAAGTGGGGGTAAGCTTTTCAGAGAGCACAGCGGCGACATTAACAAAAAATCTGAGAGTAAAGTAGTTATGGTGAAGACTCTGTGAAGCTTGCTTTTGTTCTGAGCTAAAGGTAAAATATCAGAATGGAAATAAATGCAGGAGTGGAGTTCAAAAGACATGTCAGGGCTAGAACTTCAGATGTGGGCATTTCCTGCTTAGAGGTGAGAGAAGTCATGAGAATGGGTGAGATCACCAAGTAAGAGAGCAAGCGAGAAAGCAACAAAGAGTGTGTGCATGTAAAGAATTGAAGACAGTGAAAGCCAACACTGTGCAAAGAGTAAGGGGAGAAAGAGAACAAGATGGTATAAGGTCATGGCAGCCACACAAAGTAAGTTTCAAGGTAAGGGGGGCACTACATGGTATTACTCACCGCAGACAAGTTAAGGAGAAAGAGTTTAGGCTCCCTATATAGGAGCTAACTCATTTCTTCCTTTGGAATTTAGAATTCAGTGGGTACCGTGAATATACAGCCCCCATGAATATACAACCCTGCCTCCACCTTACCACATCTCCAAGCTACAAACAGTCCTGGGGGCTAGCTGGAAATCGCAGAGACTGAGGGACATTCTATCAAGATATACTCTTCACAGGCTGTCCACCTCCTGTCTCTGCAGCTATGCACACCTTTTACGTGCACTGGCTGAATCCCTAGTGGATGCTAAGCAACATGCTCAGCCTTGGGAAAGGGACAGGTTTATGCCTTCAATGAAAGCAAACGTCAGTAAGTAGCAAGCAAATAGATAATGAAAATACAACACATCGTGGTAAAAAGGGGATGAACAAATATTCTAACATATGTTATGCATGCCTGGAGGAGGGATGAACCACATTTCTGGGGAGTCCAGGAAAACTCTGGGAAAGAAAACTGGGCCCTGAAGAAGTTTACCAGGTAGAGTGCAGACAGGGACTAGGGTCATGCAGAAGTACAGACAAGAAAAGGCTACAGACATCCTGAGAGGAGTGAGGGGTATAATGTGTTGAACAAGAGAGAGAAGAGGACATCTCAGAAGTTTCCTTTTAATTCTCCAATCCTTTGCTCCCCAGAACACGAAAGAGACAAAGGAAATGCCTTATGTCCAAGAGATATACATGTCACCTGAATACAGGAAGGAGAGGAGGACCTCATCCTTCTCACCACCTCTCTAAGAAAGCTAGTTTTGGGCATGCAGGTTGAGAAGACAGGGAGAACCGATATAGCAGAAGTATTCTACTGATAAAAAGGGAGAAGAGGAAATACTGCAAAACCTTCATAAGCAAAGAGGTTAGCTGAATGCAGCAGCAATGAATACTCCCCCTTCCCACACAAGTTTCCAATCTCTTCCCTCCATTCCTGGGAGCCTGCTTCTACTCCTGGCGGAGCAGCCTTACTTGGTGAGCTCATGGTCTGAGAGGAGCTGCTTCAGGTGTCTGGAAAGCAACTTTTTTTCCATGGACAGTCGCACCCATGCTCTGGCCTTTCCCACATCAGTCTTGATTTCCCCGATGTTCTGGATGTGCCTGGAGGAAGAATGCAAAAGGAAAGTGGAGGGCGGGATGGGAGATTAACTCACTGCCAAAAACTTACCTGCAAAGCCAAAGGAGACCTGCTGAGACGGCCCTATCCCAACCTAGGAGAACCTATCTCTATATTATCCAAATACTGGGCTTCCATGTAGCTTTACCAGATAGGCTCACCATATTTTGGGAGGAAAAAAGACAGCACAGACCTTAAAAAGCCAGGCTAACTCTGAGCTCTTAGGGCCTGAGATACTCTCCTATGCTCCCTTACCTCCAAAAATGCCAGGAAACCCAACTGTTTGTAGAGCTTTACAAATGTATTATGAAACACAAGACTTTGTGATTAGAAGGGCTTCCATGTTAGCTGAGATGCTGTAGCAGCCACTGAGACCTTCTTACTTAAAGTGGACACCTAAGCAGCAACTGAAAACAGGATTTTAGTGGCTTATTACATGTGAGCCCATACTGACCTCATATCCTGAATCAGGGAGATCCTCAGGGGAGGCATGAGTGAGCTGGCATCAGACTTCCTACGTTCTGAATCAAGAAGTATTCCTAGAATAAACAAGTTGGTCATGTCCAAAGAGATCTGAATATCCAAATAGCTGACTACCCTTCCCTTATCTTAAATCACAAATTACTATGGGAAACAGTTGGTTACACTGGTAACACTTTAATTGATTGTTTCATAAATATTTATTAAATTCCTACTAGAGATCAAAATTTTGTATTTTTATGGATATTATCTCATTTAATTCTCTAACAATTTATAAGGTAGATAAAAAAGATACCACAATTTCCCCTACTTAACAGAGAAGGAAAATGATATTCAGAGAGGTTAGCTGCTTTGCCTACAACACCAACTAGCAAAGTCAGTAATGGAATACAGATCTCTTGGCTCCTAGTCTATCATGCTCTCATCATGATCCACAGAAGCAGTGCTTCCACTTGGAGCCACTACTCACATCCTGTTCTGGCTTCACAGCAGCCTACAAAAGCCCAAGAGAATGTATAAAGAACAAGAATGTTCTGGTTCTGTTCCAGAATGATAGGACCTCTAGGAGAAGAGAAGATATAATACCTTTATATCCTCATGTCTGGCCTAATGTTTAAAACTTAGTATTTTCCTCATCAAGCTATTGAGAATTTTTGGCTACAGTTTATTTCTCGGCAATGACTTCTATAGCATTCTTAATAAGAACCTGCTTTTACACATCCAGAAAGCGGGCCAAAAAATTCCTCATAAGCCTACCTGGAGAACTCTTGTCCCTAGTTAGTTTTCAGCCAATTATCTCCCCAGGTTCAGTGCTAGTTAAGGTCAACTAGTTCAAGGGCAAAGAGTTCATGCTCATCTTTTTACCCCATTTAACTTGCCTTTACCATTAAGATAAAAACATCCAAGAAAGGTAAACAAATATTTTGGCAGAGAGTGGAGAACAAAGGATGATGTGAAGGGGAGATGCACCAAGAAGTAAAAGAAGAAGGGAGACTACCCTGGAAAGGACACTGTAGGATGGTCTAAACATCAGAGCAGGAGACAAGATGACTGGCTCTTGTCTGGCCTCTTCCATGAGCTCACTTTGTGATCTTAAGTAAATTCAATTCCTCTCCGGACTTGTTTCCTCCTCTTGTAAAATAAAGGGCCTGGACTAGATGACCTCTGGAGTTGCCACAAACTCTGACATTTTTATTAGGTTAGAAACAGAAAGTAAGTATAAGGGATCATTCACACCAGGACTTGACTTTGAGGAAGTCCAAGGAAGGACACTGACCAACAGCTCTCTTGACTAATAGGATAGATAATCATAATGCGCATGTCAGAGAAATAAAACAAAAGACTCTGAAAACAGCCTGCTCCAAACCCGGTACCACAGTAAAACCCATATTCATTTTGAGACTGGCCTCTTGCCCATATAAATTTTCTATCTTGCCAATAAAAAGCATACAGAAATACATAATGAAAGCAAATGCCATGGTTTTGGTATGCTCTGTGGTTCAGAGAGTCTGGTGGCTCCATATTTAAAAGAGAAAACACTCCAGAGCAAAGGCTTCTTTGACCTAGAATGGTTTGCTTCAAAATGATCACTCCAGTGGGTGATGGAAAAGTGGAGAAAGGGCAGACTCTCCAATGCAGAGACTATCTTACCTGACATACTGAGGCTTCCCGATGTGAGTTTTCTCTGCCGGTTGTCCTGATAATGTAACAGGTGGGACCATAAGGCTGATTTCCCCTGGAACCAATGCAAGGGAGAAACACCTATCAGTTTAGATTTCGGGGGTCAAGGCTTTCAACATACAGATAGAAGCTTTTGCTTAAAAAAAAAAAATGTACTGTTTCTTGTTTCAATGTACATCCAGGACACAGCGTATGCAAATATATCAATTTACTAAAATCCAGAAGAAATATAAACAATGGAAGGTAACAGAAAAAGGAAATGGTCTCCCACTGGGAATAGAAAGGAGATGGGAAAGAGAGCCTGGGAAGGGACCGGTGGATAAGAAAGAAAAAAGCAGCTGGGCACGGTGGCTCACACCTGTAATCCCAACACTTTGGGAGGCCAAGGCGGGCAGATCACTTGAGGCCAGGAATTCGATTCCAGCCTGGCCAACATGGTGAAACCCCATCGTCTCTACTAAAAATACAAAAATTAGCAGGATGTGGTTGCGTGTGGTTGTAATCCCAGCTTCTCAGGAGGCAGGAGAATCGCTTGAACCCAGGAGGAGGAGGTTGCAGTGAGCCGAGATCACGCCACTGCACTCCAGCCTGGGCAACAGGGTGAGACGCTGTCTTAAGAAAAAAAAAAAAAAAAAGAAGAAAGAAAGAAAGAAAGAAAAAAGCAGGCCAGGTACAGTGTCTCACACCTGTAATCCCAACCCCAACACTGGGAGGCCAAGGCAGGCGGATCACTTGAGGTCAGAAGTTCGAGACCAGCCTAGTCAACATAGCAAACCCTTACTAAAAATACAAAAATTAGCCGGGGGTGGTGGCACACGCCTGCTGTCCCAGCTACTCGGGAGGCTGAGGCAAGAGGATCACTTGAACCTGGGAGGTGGAGGCACTTGAACGTGGGAGGCAGAGGTTGCAGGGAGCTGTGATCATGCCGCTGCACTTCAGCCTGGGTGACAGAGTGAGGCTACCTTTCAAAAAAAAAAAAGAAGCAAATGACCTATCATCCTCTAAATGGTCCTTTGGTTTTATGTCAGCTTGATGGCTTTTGCACAGAGGAGTGGATATGCAGCCTATAAGTTTCCATCTTAGCTCCTGCATTTCCTAAAATATTTAAAGTTATTCCTTTAAATATTGTTCTAGTCCTGATTTTGCTACTTGGCGAACTAGGCAAAGCAGTTTGGTGAACCTCTCTGAATGTCAGTTTTCTTCTCTGTTAAGTGGGGGAAACTGTGGTATCTTTGGTTACCTTACAAGTTGTTAGCACAGGTTAGGGAGAGTAAGTCATCACTATAACGAGGATTTACTATTGAAGGTATAGTTGAAGAAATGTGAAGAAAGGTAGGCTGGTACTTAACTGTATGGCTGAAATAAACTACAGTCAATATAATAGAACCTTGGTGTTTGGAAAGGTAAGAACTGCAATTTACACTATTTGAGACATGTAGTAATTTGTCATTTTGCCAAGGCACAAACCTGAATAGTATTTGCAAGCCTGATGTGAGGCAGCGATTCACCTGGGTAATGAGTGAGCCCAGCTGGTCACCCAGCAACTGCTTTGTCTCTTTCTAATCATCGTTCAGTACATCATAACCCTTGTTAAATGATAACAACTTTATTTCAGATTCATGGTAAATGTTCCCATGTAGATAATAAAATAATATAAAGGTGGTATGTTTGTTTTAGTAAGATTATAATAGTTTTATAAATGACTTTGGTTCTATAATAATGATAGAAGCTACCAGGTCTTGAGGCTTACTATGAACTAAGCACTATGTCAGATATTCAAAATACAATATTGTAATTAATGCTCCCAACAGTCTAACAACGTAGAGATCTCTATCCCTATTTTCTGTAGAGAAGAAAAAATTGAGGATCGGAAAGGTTAAGTAACTTGTAAGAGGTCACACCATTAGTAAGCAGAGTGTTGGGATCCAAGCTTAAGTCTATCTAATGTCAAAACCATTGCACTTAATAACTATGCTACACGAGATGTTTCTGAAAAGATCACTTAATTTTTTAAGTTATACTTTCTGAAGAAAATTTTGTGCTATGGAATGAATGTGAAGATTTAAGGTCTTAAGATTTACCCCATGAGAATATTGAGGGTCTATTTTGTTTCTATTCACAAGCTTGACCTACTCTGGGGAAAAAAAAATCAAACATCTGAATGGTAGGAAACCCTCGCTATAGATCAGCAAGTTGTCAAAATAAGCTTGCTGCATGTTTGTGTTTCCTACAAAAATTCATCAACTTAAAACCCTACAACTTCAAAGACAATTTTTAAAATATATAAAAACTAAAAACTAAAATTAGAAAATACCAGGTTTTATTCATCCAAATACCAAATATTTGAATAAAAAAAAGTCTAACAACATTAATGAGACTTACAAATCCTATACACTGCTTCTAAGAAGGTCTATTGTTTCCTGTTGGGAGCCAAAAAGAAAAAAAATTTTTAATTAAAAAACTTAAAAAAAAAAAAAAAAAGAAGGTTGGCTGGGCGCGGTGGCTCACACCTGTAACCCCAGCACTGTCGGAGGCCGAGGTAGGTGCATCACCTGAAGTCAGGAGTTCAAGACCAGCCTGGCCAACATGGGGAACCCCCATCTCTACTAAAATACAAAAATTAGGCGTGCATGGTGACAGGTGCCTGTAATCCCAGCTACTCAGGAGGCTGAGGCAGGAGAATTGCTTGAACCCAGGAGGTGAATATTGCAGTGAGTCAAGATGGCACTACTTCACTCCAGCTTGGGCAACAGGGTGAGACTCCATTTCAAAAAATAAAACAGGTCTATTAATGTATCTAACAGATAATACAAGAGTTTAAAATATTTATGGTCTTTGACTTAGTAATTCAACTTCTAGAAATCCATTCATCCTTCCATCTACCACAACCATTAGCAAGTAGGTTTCTCAGCATCTAGGTAGACTAGGAAAGCAGCCTAAGAAAAATTAATAGAACTGTCTGAATGTGGCACACATTAAGTACAGCTGGTGACCAGAGAGCCTGACATGCAATAACACCAAAGAACCAAGGACAAGGGCAAAATCAGGCCACTATACCAGAAGGAAGCCTCTGGCCCACAGTGATTACAGAGGTGAGGAGAAAGAGCAAGGGCAAGAGTGGAAGAGCAGCAACTGGGCTGCTGCACTTTGGTTTTTCTAGTTCACAAGACATGGCCTACTCTTTTTCCTCTTTTGCAAAGGGCCTGATTGGGACTGCAAGGTTCAATACAGCCTGACTATCCATTTACGGACATGGACACACAATAAACTGCATCAGATTCTACAAGAATGTCATAAGCAAGAAAGATAAGTAACAACTCCTTTTCATGTGTCAACCCCAAATGGCAGCAGTTACAAAACGAGTATGAAAAACCAAACCTCTCTCTGATAGAAAAACAAACTATAGGTGGAAGTCCATCTCCTTGGAAGATGTCACTGAAAGCCAAAGAGAGTGGTGAGGATAACAGAGGTTCTTATGAAGACTTGCTGCAGGCAGCCTTGCATCCAAGCAGTCAAGGCTAGTAACAAAATTTAAGAGGCCAGCAGCAAAAATGCTGTTTGGGTTCTCTCTACTTTCTAAGCAGATAATAATGGGTGGTTGCTCAGGAAGGTGCCCCCACAGTGGCATAATAAAATCACCCTCTGAGAGCAAATTTAGTCACAATCTGGGTGTATGATAAAGGACAGCAGGTAATGAGGGTGTGACTGCTGGATTGGAAGATAAGTGAAGAATGTCTCAGCAGGATAAAGAAACCAGCAAAACCGAGGCCTAGGGAGAACATGGTGTTAGGAACCCAATATAGATCATCAGGGTCAATCTCCAGCTGAACATGTATCCCTAAGGGCATACATGCCATGCCGGCAAGAACAGATCTTCACTCTCCTCTGGTGACATTGTCACTGCTTCACTTCCAGAGCTCCAAAAGCCAGGACTCAGAACAAAATGGAACTTCAGCTAAAAAGCCCCCATTATTTTGCACTGGTTTCTCATCTCTCCAAAATAAGAGGGGGAGCAAATGAACTCTAAAAGAAATTCCAGTGTGGTCAACATGGTGAAACCTCATCTCTACTAAAAATACAAAAAAATTAGCCGGACGTGGTGGCCTGAGCCTATAATCCCAGCTACTCGTGAGGCTGAGGCAGGGGAACTGCTTGAACCAGGGAAGTGGAGGTTGCAGTGAGCCAAGATCGCGCCACTGCACTCCAGCCTGGGCAACAGAGCAAGACTCCGTCTCTAAAACAAAAAAATGATACAAAAATTAGCCAGGCATTGTGGTGCACAGTTGTACTCTCAGCTACTTGGCAGGCTGAGGTGGGAGAATCACTTGAACTCAGGATGCGGAGGTTGCAGTGAGCTGAGATCATACCACTGCACTCAGCCTGCGTGACAGAGTGAAGGAAAAAGGGAAGGGAAGGGAAGGGAAGGGAAGGGGAGGGGAGGGGAGGGGAGGGAAGGAAGGAAGGAAGGAAGGGAGGGAGGGAGGGAGGGAGGGAAGGAGGGAGGGAGGCAGAGGAAGGAAGGGAGGGGACAGAGGGAGGGAGGAAGGGAGGGGATGGAGGGAGGGAGGGAGGCAGAGGAAGGAAGGGTGGGGACAGAGGGAGGGAGGAAGGGAGGGGATGGAGGGAGGGAGGGAGGCAGAGGAAGGAAGGGTGGGGACAGAGGGAGGGAGGAAGGGAGGGGATGGAGGGAGGGAGGGAGGCAGAGGAAGGAAGGAAGGACTTCTTACTGTGAGAATTCCTGCAGAATAATAAATTCCTCCTACAGTGAGAATTACTGCAGAATATTGCTGCAAAGCCTAGAACACAGACTTAGAACATATAATGATACGGTACTATTTTTCAGAATGCAGGAAGAAGCTTCACTAACTCCCTAGAAATTTTTGCAGTAAATATTTAAAAGTTATCGGCATATATGTTTTACCTCAAAGCTAAAAGAGCTCAACTATAGTGCCAGACTTGCTAAATGTTATGGAAAATGATAAAAGGATTATATATATTCTACTCACTTGTTACAGAGAAAAAGAAAGAAGTAAAGCCTTCATACAGAACCCAGCATAATAATAGCTGTCATATTTTGCATACTCATCACACGCCAGGTATTTCCTTTCATTGCCTCTAATTATCACAGCTGAAAGGTATTTATTTAATTCTTTTAACTTTTATTTTAGGTTCGGGGCACACATGCAAGTTTGTTATACAGGTAAACTGCATATCACAGGGGTCTGGTGTACAGATTACTTCATTATTCATGTAATAAGCCTCGTACCCCACAGGTAGTTTTTCAATCCTCTCCCTCCTCCCACTCTCCACCGTCAAGTAGGCCTTGGTGCCTGTTGTTCCCTTCTTTGTGTCCATGTGTACTCAATGTTTAGCTCCCACTTATAAGTGAGAACAAGCAGTATTTAGTTTCCTGTTCCTATATGAGTTCACTTCAGACTATGGTTTCCAGCTACATCCATGTTGCTGCAAAAGCCATGATCTAGTTCTTTTTTATGACTGTGTAGTGTTGCATGGTGTGTATGTATCTCCTTTTCTTTATCTGGTCTACTGTTGATGGCCATTTAGGTTGACAATAACTTTGCTATTGTGAATAGTGCTGCAATGAACATACATGTGCATATGTCTTTATGGTAGAACAATTAATATTCTAAAAGACAGGTTATTAACTATCTATCTTTCATGGATTTGGATTTCAGAAAGTGCAAGTTGCTTATTTAAAGTCATCCAGTGGAGCCAGGATTCAAACCCAAAGTCCTTCTGACTCACAGTTCATAGTGTTGCTACTACACCACAGTCTCAAAATTTTAGGGATGCAATACACAATTTTTAACATTTAAAAAACTCTATAAATGCAGTGTTGTTTACAACACTGAAAAATCAGAATTAACCTAAATGACTAATAATAAGAGATTGATTAAAGTATGGCACATCTATACAATAGATGTAGTCGTTAAAACTGAGGTTTTACAATAACCACAAACATTTAGAGAGCCAGAAACCAGGCTCTGAGCTTAGTGCTTTACATTAATTATCGAATCCACACAAGGACCCAATGGAGGTAGGTACTTTTAAAATTCCATCAGGCAGGGCACAGTGGCTTATGCCTGTGATCCTGGCAGTTTGGGGAGCTGAGGCAGGAGGATCACTTGAGCCCAGGAGTTCGAGACCAGTCGGGACAACATAGGGAGACCTCATCTCTACAAAAAAAAAAAAAAAAAAAAAAAAATTAGCTGGGCATGTTGCCACATGCCTGTCTCAGTCTCCAAGCTGAGGTGGGAGGATCAGTTGAGCCCAGGAGGTCAAGGCTGCAGTGAGCAGTGTTCATGCTAGTGCACTCCAGCCTGGGCAACAAAGCAAGACTCTGTCTCAAAAACTAAACTAAATTAAATATAAAATAAAATAAAATTCCATCATACATACAAGGAAACAGGCTTAGAGAAGCTAGATAACTTGCTCAGTTTCATAAAGTTATTACGTGAAAATCATACTTCAAACCCAGATCTGTCTGCTTTACAGTCAAGCTCTTAAACACTTACTATACTATCATCTAAAAATTAGTTAAGGACACAGAAAAGATATGAGATAAAAACAAAGCGAGTTGCAAAACATTACGTACAGTATTAACTTATTTGGATTTTTAAAAAAACCATTGAGATATAATTCATATTACCATAAAATTCACACATTTAAAGTATGCAATTTTCTGAAAAAAATCTGATTTTTAATATAGAGTTGTGCAACCATCACCACTATCTAATTCTAGAACATTTTCATCACCCCCAAAAGACACTCCATATGCATTAGTAGTCACTTCCCATTGCTCCCTTTCTCTAGCCTCTGGCAACCCTTAATCTACTTTCTGTCTGTGGATTTGCCTATTTTAGACATTTTGTATAAATGAAATCATACAATCTGTGGCCTTTTGTATCTGGCTTCTTTCACTTGGTATGTTTTCAGAGTTCATCCATGTTGTACCATATGTAGGTACTTTATTCCCTTTATTGCTCAATAATATTTCCAATGTATGGATACACCAAATTTAGGTCACCCACTTATCAGCTGATAAACATTTGGGTAATAATAGCCTCATATGATGACACTATTATGACTAATGCTACTATGAACTTTTTTTTTTTTTTTTTTTTTTTTTTTGAGGTGGAGTTTCCCTCTTGTTGCCTAGGCTGGAGTGCAACGGTGCAATCTTGGCTCACTGCAACCTCCACCTGCCGGGTTCAAGCGATTCTCCTGCCTCAGCCTCCCAAGTAGCTGGGATTACAGGCATGCACCACCACACCTGGCTAATTTTGTATTTTTGGTAGAGACGGGGTTTCATCAGGTTGATCAGGCTGGTCTCAAACTCCTGACCTCAACTGATCCACCTGTCTTGGCCTCCCAAAGTGCTGGGATTACAGGTGTGAGCCACTGCACCTGGCCTGCTATGAACATTTGCATACAAGTTTTTGTGTAGACATCTGTTTTCACGTCTCTTGAGTACGTATCTAGAAGTGGGCTTGCTAGGTCATATAAGAACTGTTTAACATTTTGAGGAACTGCCAAACTGTTTTCAAAAGTGGCTGCACCATTTTACATTCCCAATAGTAATGTATGAAAGTTCTCATTTCTCCACATCCTTAACACTTGTTACTTATTTTAACTACTCCAGTGGATGTGAAATAGTATCTCATTGTAGTTCCATTGGGTTTTTAAATATATAGCTATATATGCATGGGCATGTGTACACAGAAGAATGCTCTGAAAAACATATGTGGAAGATTGTTGCTATACCCATTAGAATGGACACTCCAGGAAGACAGAGATCTTGGTCTGTTTTGTTCACTGAGGTATTTCTAGTGCCTACAACAGTACCTGACATAGTAGGCCCTTGAGAAATACCAATGGATACTAATGTATTTTCTAATTTTTCCACGATAAAACTTCTTTTCAAAAAATTTCAAGTTATTTTCAAATTTAGAAATACATAAAAATAAAATGTATCTATCTTGACTACCAATTGAAAACAGAGTATTTTGAAATAAGGAAATTCTCTGGGTATTAAGTGGAAAAATCAAACTTACTCAACTTCCTGAGGCCTTTTCTCAAATGTTTAAACCATCTGCATACAAAGAAATGTTAATAACAGACTTTTTTTCCATTGTGAATATACGATTAGTGAAGAACCTTTAGTGTACAATTAGTACTTCCCGAGCTCCAACTCCTCTCTTTCTGGTCTATCTCTAGACTAGGGCCAGCTGCCAAACAGGACTTATCAGGTTGGCCTTCAGCTCTACCCCCAGGAAGAAAGATGCCTCTTTATAAAAGTCTGATAAACATACAGATTTATAAAGCTTATCTTTAAGGAAAATAGTTTGGATCACATTTATTTATTTGTTTATTTCAAATCTCACTCCAGAGCACTGCACACCATTCTTCAAAGCCAGTCAGCTGGACAAAAAGAGTGTGGGAAAGCTAGTAACTGAAAACAGGAAGACAATTTGCTCAGCAGAGAGAGGCAACACATCCATTACCTGTTTCACTTGTAGTCCATGACTCCAGATCCTTTCCAGGAGATCACAAAGGCTGGCAATCAGGGTGTTCTCTTCCACCCCTGTGATGTTCACCTCCCCATGCCCTAGCTCCACAGCTTCTCGGCCCATCTTTTCCACCAGCATCCTTTTGGTCTACAAGGAAGCAGTCAACAGGATTAAATAACCACAGTGAGCAGGATCACATACAACCGGAGAGGGTTCTGACAGCCTGCACAGTACATCTGTTGGGCTGGGAAGGACAGGATGAATTAGCCCCAAGGACACAGAATATATTTATACCCATATAGGTCAGGTTATAAGGGAGTGCATGCTTTAAAAATTTAGTTAAGAAAGGCCGGACGTGGTGGCTCACGCTTGTAATCCCAGCACTTTGGGAGGCCAAGGTGGGCAGATCACAAGGTCAGGAGAGAGGTCAGGAGATTGAGACCATCCTGGCTAACA
The DNA here is from genome assembly GCF_024542745.1 of Macaca thibetana thibetana. Lineage (NCBI taxonomy): Eukaryota > Metazoa > Chordata > Mammalia > Primates > Cercopithecidae > Macaca > Macaca thibetana. Next base: position 56,358,850 of record NC_065591.1, on the reverse strand, counting down.
CGGTGAAACCCTGTCTCTACTAAAAATACAAAAAAAATTAGCCAGGCATGGTAGCAGGTGCCTGTGGTCCCAGCTACTCAGGAGGCTGAAGCAGGAGAATGGCGTCAACCAAGGAGGTGGAGCTTGCAGCAAGCCGAGATCGCGCCACTACACTCCAGCCTGGGCGACAGAGCGAGACTCTGTCTCAAAAAAAAAATTTAGTTAAGAAAAGGATAAGAACACAGTAATCTTTATGACTCCTGGCCAGTGACTTCACCACTCTGTATTCAGTTTTTGCATTTACAAAAGAAACAAATAAACCCTTCAGTCATGCTCACCGCTGACATTCTCTGATTCCCACTGCTTAAATGACCCTACTAAACAAACCTTCGAGCATACATACAACTTAGAAATATACCTGAAATAACTGTCAAGGGGACAAAAATTGAGGAGGTAATTTATTTTACATAAAAATTTTCAACTGCTTATTGTAAGATCATAACCAAGAAAACACACACTGCATAATGATAATCACAGTTTTTATTAAGTACTGTGTCAGGCATTGTACTTAGCATTTCATTATCTCATTTAAGCCTCCTAACAATCTATGAAGTAACTATTATTATCACCCTCAATTCACCAATAAGGAAATTGAGAAATATAGTAATCAATATACTAAATTTAAACATAGTATAAAATAATACAGTATATTTATACTCTAAGTATAGTATAATTCTCTTAAGTAACTTGCCCAAAATCTATACTTAATATAGCACTATATTAAATTATATATATATATAATTTATATATATATATATATAACTTGCCCAAATGAAACAGCAAAGTAGCAACAGATCTGGCCTTCGAACCCATATCTGCCTGAACTTTGAGTCCAAGTTCAAAAGATTTAACTATGGTATAAATTTGTGATATATAAAAATCTAAGAAAAGGAAAACAAATCACCCCAATCCTACCTTTCAAAAGCAGCAACTCTTAATATTTTGGCATATATCTTTCCACTATTACTGTTTTTCACCTTTTTATTGTGAAATATATTTTTTATATATATATATGCTATTACATGATTATGACCAGCACCAGGCCAGTATTTTCTTTCTTTTTTTTGAGATGGAGTTTCGCTCTTGTTGCCCAGGCTGGAGCACAATGGCGTGATCTCAGCTCACTGCAACCTCTGCCTCCCCAGTTCAAGCAACTCTCCTGCCTCAGCCTCCCGAGTAGCTGGGATTACAGGCATGCACCACCACACCCGGCTAATTTTGTATTTTTAGTAGAGACGGGGTTTCTTCATGTTGGTCAGGCTGGTCTCAAACTCCCGACCTCAGGTGATCTGCCCACCTCGGCCTCCCAAAGTGCTGGGATTACAGGCATGAGCCACTGCGCCCACCCAGTATTTTATTTATAAATACTGTCTGTTTATACCTTTGAAGCACCCCACGTGCCCTCTTCCATTCACCTTCCCACTCTAGAAGCAACCACTTACACAATGAAACTACAGAAAAGCAAGAAAATTATTACGTATATTTTAAAGCCTAAAATATATGGTTTGGTTTGCCTGTATCTTTTTTTTTTTTTTTTTTTTTTTTAAAGACTGGGTCTCTCTTTATTGCCTAGACTGGAATGCAGTGGCTCGATCATGGTTCACGTAGCCTCAACCTCCCAGACTCAACTGATCCTCCCACCTCAGCCCCCGCAGTAGCTGGGACTATCGGCGTGCATGTCTCTTTTGTGATTTTTCTTTTTCCCCCTTTAAGAGACTGGGTCTTAGTATGTTGCCCTGGCTGGGCCCGAACTCCCAGGCTCAAGCAACCTGCCCACCTCAGCCTCCCAAGTAGCTGGTATTACAGGTGTGTGCCGATACTCCTGGCTTGTGATTTGCTTTTTCACTCATGTTTATATTTGTGAAATTCATCCACACTGATGTGTATAACTGTTATCCATTTCCATTGTTGTATAGCATTCCACCATATGAATATACCGCAATATATTTATTAATTCTCTTACTGATTGACTTTTGGGTTGTTTCCAGTTTGGGGCTATTAAAAGAATGCTGCTGTAAACTTCGTGTACATGTCTCTTGGGACATGCTCCAAAAGTTTCTCTAGGGAATAACCTAGGAGAAGAATTACTAAACAATACTATGCTGTTTTCCAAAATCATCATACCAATTTATACTTCCAACAGCCTGTTGCCTCATGTGCAAGCCAATAGTTTGTGATGTTATATTGATTACTATATTTCTTCAATTCTAGATGCACATTGGCCCACATATTAACATGTCTAAAATTGGTATGTATTTCAGTCATCATTGGCTAGGAATAGGAAGTTGTCACAGCCAGGTCATGCATCTCATGACTTAAGAATTTTGACAGTCCAGGCCAGTTGCGATGGCTCAAACCTGTAATTCCAGCACTTTGGGAGGCCGAGGCAGACAGATCACTTGAAGTCAGGCGTTCAATACCAGCCTGGTCAATATGATGAAACCGTGTCTCTATTAAAAATACAAAAATTAGCCAAGCGTGGTGGTGCACTCCTGTAATCCCAGCCACTCGGGAGGCTGAGGCAAGAGAATTGCTTGAACCTGGGAGGCGGAGGTTGTAGTGAGGCGGGATTGCGTCACTGCACTCCAGTCTGGGTGACACAATGAGACTCCATCTCAAAAAAAAGAATGACAGTCCAGCAGCTTAGAAAAAAAAATGTAGAAATGCAGCATCACCAGTGTTCTTCACAGCAGAAAGGCAGAAGAGACAAAATTGTATGGAAAAAAATCACAGATATTACTCAGAGTAAACTGACAGAAGTTTTACACACACACACACACACACACACACACACGCACACACACAGGCCACGATGCCTGGCCAGAGTTTTTTTTAAACTGAATTTAAAATATCAGTACTGAGACACTAACCAGCCTTTTTTTTTTTTTTTTTTTTTTTTGAGAGAGGGTCTCACTCTGCAGCCTTGACCTCCAGGGCTCAAATGATCCTCCTATCTCAGCCACCAAAGTAGCTGGGACTAAAGATGCACACTACCACGCCTAATTTTGGTAGAGATGGGGTTTCACCACATTGCTTAGCCTGGTCTCAAACTTCTGGGCTCGAGTGATTCACCCACCTCAATCTCCCAAAGTGCCGGGATTACAGGCATGAGCCACTGTGCCCTGCCAATCTAGCTTTAAACACTAATAATTTCTTCTGCAAGAGACAGTATATTTTATTTCCTCCTATAAACGAACATCACTTCAAATGGGCACCACTGAGAACTGAAAGTGCAGGAAACTATTTTTATTCCATTGATAAATAAATAGGATGTAGTGGAAACTGAGATAGTTGAACTGCCCTAAAATTATGGTATGCTGACTTGGTTGAAAGATTCTTTTTATTAGAAAAGACATATAAATTCATAACTAAAACATTAAAAATTAAGAATAAATGTCTTTGTAGAACAGAGAAGAACATCCAAACAATCTAAGCTTAAACTGAATGACACATTTCAGCCTGGCACATAGTAGGTACTCAGCAAATTTATGTTTCTAGATAAAAGATATCATTACTATCAGATTAAAATAAAGGGGCAAAAACATTTGCATATATGTAAGACTAATCTGTTGAAGTAAGTCAGAGTGAAGACTAGTCTGATTTAAAGTACTGTAAAATGTTGAAAATTTAAAACTATGCCTGGAACCCCAGCTACTTGGGAAGCTGAGGTAGGAGGATCACTCAAGCCCAGGAGTTCAAGATGAGCCTGGGCAATATAGTGAGATCCTGTCTTAAAAATAAGTTTTTTATGAAATTAAAAACTACATCTCTCTGTTATTTTTGTTTGTTTTGAGATGGAGTCTCGCCCTGTCGCCCAGGCTGGAGTGCAATGATGCAATCTCGTCTCACTGTAACCTCCGCCTCCCAGGTTCAAGCAATTCTCCTGCCTCAGTCTCTCAAGTAGCTGGGATTACAGGCGCACGCCACCACGCCCGGCTAATCTTTAGTAGAGACAGGGTTTCACCATGTTGGCCAGGCTGGTCTCGAACTCCTGACCTCGTGATCTGCCCACCTCAGCCTCCCAAAGTGCTGGGATTACAGGCATGAGCCACTGTGCCTGGCTTGTTGTTCATTTTTATGGAATATACATTAAGTTTATATCAATCAAAGCATGCATGCTCTCAATTAATGGTATATTTTATTTAAAACAAATATACCTAATTTCAAACTAACAGGACCTTAAAATTAGTACTGTCTCATTATATTAATGATTTTTTTTTAAGACAGAGTCTTGCTCCGTTGCCCAGGCAAGAGTGCAGTGGTACAATCATAGCTCACTGTAGCCTTGACTTCCCAGGTTCAAACAATCCTCCCACTTCAACCTCCCAAGTATCTGGGACTACAGCTGTGTGCCACCATGCCCATCTTAATACTTTTGTAAAGACAGGGTCTCACTACATTCTCCAAGTTGGTCTTGAACACCTGGGCTCAAGCAATCCTCCTGCCATGGTCTCCCGAAGTGTTGGGATTATAGGCACGAGCCATCACGCCCAGCCAACAGTATTTTTAAAATCCAGAGGGAGTGGTCGGAGCCAATCCTTGGACTTACCTTGGCTGCTAACAGAAATAGCACACATACAGAGATGTCCACAGCTTACCTTATTGCGGCATTCCTTCAGCAGGCCCTCTACAAACTTCCAGTTGGTCTGGGCAATCACTGACGGAGAGAGGTTGGACAGTTTGGGCTGGCGAATAGTGCTGCCCATAGTCCTGGCTTCCTGGATGTACTTCTACATCAAACAGAAAAATAAAGACCCCTTGTGTCCAAGTACATAAACCAAAGGTCACCAGTACTGACGGGTGCCTGAAGAGGGCATTATTTTCTCACATTTTCTTTTTTTTTGTTTTTGAGACGAATCTTGCTCTGTTGCCAGGCTGGTGTGCAGTGCCGCGATCTCGGCTCACTGCAACTTCCACCTCCCAGGCTCAAGCAATCCTCCTGCCTCAGCCTCCTGAATGGCTGGGACTATAGACGCATGCCACCACACCTGGCTACTTTTTTGTATTTTAGTAGAGAAGGGGTTTCACCATGTTGGCCAGGATGGTCTTTATCTCCTGACCTGGTGATCTGTCTGCCTCAGTCTCCCAAAGTACTGGATTACAGGCATGAGCCACCGTGCTCAGCTTATTTTCTCACACTTTCTTAGCTGCCTCTTTCTAGGCTCAGATAGTTAGGAATAGAAAAATTTTAATTTAATTCTTGTATTAAAGGGAAAAACAGATGATTTCTGTTTTAGCAGATGTAAAGCACTCCCTGAATAGTATAATTACCTTTGATTTAAAGATACAAGAGTCAGGCAGGGTACAGTGGTTCATGCCTGTAATCCCAGCACTTTGGGAGGCTGAGGTGGGCAGATCACAAGGTCAGGAGTTCAAGACCAGCCTGGCCAACATAGTGAAACTCCATCTTTACTAAAAATACAAAAATTAGCCAGGCGTGGTGGTGCATGCCTGTAATCCCAGCTACTCGGGAGGCTGAGGCAGGAGAATCGCTTGAACTCAGGAGGTGGAGGTTGTGGTGAGCTAAGATCGCGCCACTGCACTCCAGCCTGGGCAACAGAGTGAGACTCCATCGCCAAAAAAAAAAAAAAAAAAAAAAAAAAAGATACAAGAGTCAAAAAACACATGACTACAGCAAATCTCAAATCTCTGTGTAACATTGAGAAAATAAGTTCCCCCACCAAGCTGAGAGGAATTTAACTCCTCTGCCCATATCAAAGATATCTACCCTTTCTATCATTAAGTATAAAATTAAGGCCTGGAAAATAAGATTGCACACTCAAAACAACAACTGCAATTATTTTGTATAATGTGCCGGTTATTCTTCTTCATATGTTGTTTAACACGGAACCCACATCAATGCAGTAAAATGCACTCTGATATCCTCTCAGTAGGTTCATGACCAACATTTTTACCCTAAACTTCTCCTTTCCCCCATATTTATTCCAGTGGCATAACTCTGTCCATTCTATCTTATGGCCCCTTAATCTGTCTCTACTACCAACCCACCAAGGTTAGGGTCCAATTACTATTCTTGGACTGCTGTTACCTGTCTCCTAACTTGCTAGCTATCTCCATACCACCCTCCTCCAAAATATTCTGCCCACAGCCTCCTTTACACATTTACACACCAAACTTTAGATCCTGCCATGTCCTCTACTTGAAATGCTCTTCTTACAGCTCCAAGGAGATGAAAAAGAAAAAAAAAAAAAGAAAGAAAGAAAAACAGCCAGGAGCAGCGGCTCACGCCTGTAATCCCAGCACTTTGCGGGGCTGAGGCGGGTGGATCACTTGAGCTCGGAAGTTTGAGACCATCCTGGGCAACATGAAGAAATCCTGTCTCTACCAAAAATACAAAAAAAAAAAAAAAAATTAGCCGGGAATGGTGGTGTGTGCCTGTGGTCCCAGCTACTCAGGAGGCTGAGGCGGGAGGAACGCCTGAGCCTGGGAAACGGAGGTTGCAGTGAGCCAAGATTACACCATTGCACTCCAATCTGGGTGACAGAGTAAGACCCCATCTCAAAATAAAATAAAAGCTCTTCTAACAATCCCATCTTTCTCTAAGGCTTAAAGAGATGCTTACTCCTCTTCCAAATCATCTTGTTTGATGATGACCCCAAGTCGAAGTAACCTCTGCTTTTTCTAATCAGTAATCAAACATTGGTTTGCTCCTCATATGGTCATTTCAAAAGATTATTCTCCTGAAGTTATCTTTCTGTCTGACTTTGCTCCCTTATATCAACTGGTATTCCCTGAGGACAAGACTAACCTCTTTTGTCACCTTTGTATTTCAAAGTGTTTACCTCAGTGATTTTTTTTTTTTTTTTTTTGCTTTAGCAAAGAATTCCTTGATACCTCAGTGATATGGTTTGGCTGTGACCCCATCCAAATCTCATCTTGAATTGTAGCTCCTACAATTCCCACATGTTTTGGGAGGGACCCAGTAGGAGGCAATTGAGTCATGGGGGCAGGTCTTTCCCGAGCTGTTCTCGTGATAGTGCACAAGTCTCACGAGATCCAATGGTTTTATACGGGGGAATTTCCCTGCACAAGCTCTCTCTTTGCCCACTGCCATCCATGTAAGACGTGACTTGCTCCTCCTTGCCGTCCACCATGATTGTGAAGCCTCCCCAGCCATGTGGAACTGTAAGTCCATTAAATCTTTCTTTTGTAAATTACCCAGTCTTGTGTATGTCTTTATCAGCAACATGAAAACGGACTAATACACTCAGTGATTCTGACCAAGAAAAAGTGGTCAATAAACACTGCTGAAAATAGTAATGAGGAAGTTAGGTGGAAGACAGACTTTTAAAATAACACAAATAACCAAAATTTCTTATGCTACTCTCACAAAAAAAAAAAATTTCAGTGTAACTATATCCTATAAATCAGCAGTTGAAAATTCATAACCATATCTTACAATTTTAATTTATTCATTAAAAACATAGCAAAGGGAGAATATGTTATTTATTTTCCAATTCACTGGGTTGCCAGACACATGAAAACAGTGTGCCTTCTTGGGTTCTATCTGTGCAAGATGAAAATTATAGGATCTTTTCTCAAAGATAAATTACTGAAATAGGTTTCTGAAGTTAACACTCATTTTCACAACTTCTTTGCAACTAAGTAAGGCACGGTCTACAACCTGAAGTTTATAACTAGAAACTTAAGAAGCAAGTTACAGTAGAGCTGAGAAACTCAGCTTACGAGCAATGAAGATTCAGGAGGTAAATTCAAGAATCTTGTGTTTCCAGGTACCTGATAATAATGTTCCTCTCCTTTAGTCTTTTGAAGAAGAAAGGGGAAAAAAAAAAAAAAAGTCAAGATTATCTGTTTTAATTTAAGGTAAGAAACAGCAGGAAAAAAAACTCTAACAGAATTAACTTCTTTCTGGGCCGGGTGCAGTGACTCACACCTATAATCCCAGCACTTTGGGAGGCTGAGGCAGGCGGATTACCTGAGGTCAGGTGTTTGAGACCAGCCTGGCCAACATGGTGAAACCCCATCTCTACTAAAAATACATAAATTAGCTGGGCGTGGTGGTGGTGCCTGTAATTCCAGCTACTCAGGAGGCTGAGGCAGGGGAATCGCTTGAACCCAGGAGGTGGAGGTTGCAGTGAGCCGAGATCGCTTCACTGCACTCCAGCCTGGGCAATAAGAGCGAAACTCTGTCTCAAACAAAGAAAGAATTTAAAAAAATTAACTTTTTTCCTATACACACACGTGCGCGCATGCACACACACGCACACACACAAAACACCAATTTTTAAAGGATTTCTCCCAAGTTTCAGACTCCTAACTTCTGAGGTTCCTATCAAACTCCCCAGGGAGCATCATGCATGAGTAATTACAACATGGTTAGTAGCTAGCTGGAATTTGTAAAACATCCTACATTCTGATTTGTGATAACCCAGGCCCACCATCAGATATCAGGAACTAGACCTATTATTAAGCCTTCTTTATGGGGTGAGGTCAATGCTGAGACATTTGAATCAGACCAGAGAACAGGAAATGAGAAAGAGAAGGAGCGCACAGCATGATAGCAAGGTCATCCTTGTCATTCTTAAGGTATCTTACCTCCCTCTGGTCATTGTCTAAACGCAGGTGTTCTGTGTGCTGCTTCTGCCGATCTTTCCGCCTCCACTGGGCAGGGGCATTCCTTTTCGTCCACCTAACACATCAGCATCAAAGCAGGCAATTAATAATGTCTCACTTAAAAAGCAATGTCAACTAACAGGAGAAAACATGAATGACTAAGAGCCAATGCTGGACACAGGAAATGACCAAGAAGTCACCAGAGACAGCTCAGAGACCTTGAGGAAGAGCAGATTAAAGATGAGTGACTGGACATGAAAGAGATACCTCCTCAGGGAACATGTCTCTCTTGAAACATCTACAAACACTTGACATATAGATCTAAAACTATATTCACTTAACTCTATCTGGGCTTTGATACAGTCATCTTCAAAAGCAACTAATGAGTAATTCTGCTAACTTATCTACTTTTCATTTCACGCTCTGATTATTTCAACTGCCATTTAATAAATACAATGCTAGCTTGCTGTTGAATGGGATCCAGGCATGAGATGATTTTAACCCATTTGCAGCTTTTTGCAGGTCCTGGACATATGGAGCTATCCCAATCTGCATAGTGGAGGCAGAACTGAAAGACATTCTGTCACATACTTTCTTGTTCAAATAAGCGAACAACCTAGATAGTCTGGGTCTTCTCCGTATCTACTTTACAAAATTACACGGTCTTCTGGGGATAAGAGCCCTAGCCCAGATACTAGATGACCCTATTATGGCTAGGGAGTTGGATCAGTGATTCCCTGGAGTTGACTCACTTGTTGCTGGCTGGCCCAGTGGAAAGTACATCAGACTGCAGCTTAGGGAAGAAGCCTGGCTCATATTTCCCTTGTCCAATCTTCATGTCAAGTAAATGTGGGTGAACTGCAATATGGTCAATTTTTGCCAGACGTAGTTCAATTGCTTTCTCTGGATGAGAATACAAACACATACACACATAAATACACACACAAATCAAGTCAAACATTTTTTTTAAATCTAGCTACTCTTCCATTTCCAGCCAAGATGGAGTAAAAGGGAATGATTTTCCTGCAAATAGGAAAAAACCCATGCAAAATATATAAAATGATAAATTTCAAAACACTGGACATCACGCAATGAAGGACAGGAACCCTGAGAAACAGGTAACAAATGAGGTAACCCCTAGAACTATCCTAGCTAACTGCTTAGAGACAGCTTCCAGGCTGTGGCTCAGGGAGGGAGGTCTAGGCAGAGACTGGTGGACTCCCTGAGTTAAGGAGACCAAGGTGGCTAGAGTTCATATGAATGGTACCAGGGAAGACAGAGAATCCAGGGGATCTGCAGGGTATTCAGCAGGGTAATGGGTCAGTTCACACAAGTGAAGAAACTACTCAAGGCTGGAGAAAGAATCATTGGAAAGGATTAGGAGAAACAATACAAAATGCTCACACGGGGCTGGGAATAATGCCTGTCCCCACCTGCCAGACTAGAAAACCTAATCACTCATGGGGCACTGAGTAATGTACTCAGAGGGCCGTGCCTCGGTAGTGGAGAATTAATCACAGCCTAAAGGATTCTCTGGTCCTGCCAGAGGAAAACACAAAGGAAAAAGGAAAACACAAAGAAATCGAATTATTTCTAAGTAACTTAACTATATCCCAGAACAAAGATTGAGAATATTTATAGGAATATAGAAGTATCCAGGACTCAAATAGTAAAATTCACAGTGTCTGGCATCTAATCAAAGATTACCAGGACCTGGTAGCTTACACCTGTAATCCCAGCACTTTGGGAGGCCAAAGTGAGGGTATCATTTAAGGCCAGGACTTCAAGACCAGCCTGGGCAACACAGTTTTTGAGACCTCATCTCGTAAAAAAAAAAAAAATGAGCCAGACATGGTGGCATACACCTTTATTCCTAGCTATTCAGGAGGCCGAGGCCAGAAGATCACTTGAGCCCAGGAGTTTAAGGTTACGGTGAGCTATAATTGCACTACTGCTCTCCAGCCTGGGCAACAAAGCAGAACCTCTTAAAAACAAACAAACAAACAACAACAACAAAAAATCAGAAACATAGAACTCAAACGTCTGAAGGTGAAAGCTGTGGAGATGAAAAATACACAGGCTGGGTTAAAAGCACACTCAACAATGCAGGAGAAAAACTAAGTGGGCCTGAAGCCATAGCAACAGAAATTATCCCAAAGAAGTCACAGAGGGAGAGAAAAAGCTGTTGCCATTAAAAGAGTATCAGGGTGCTGGGATAATTTTACGCAATCCCAGATATTACACATATGTGTAACTGCAGTCCCTAAGGTAGGGATGGGGACAATAGAAAAATTACTGGAAGAAATACTGGCCAGAATTTTTGCAAATTTGATGTAAACAAAAAAATCCACAGATCTAAAAAGCACAATGAACCGCAAGAACAAGAATCATGAAGGAAACTACACCAAGTCACATCATAATCAAATTGCTCAAAATCAGTGATAAAAAGAAAATCTTAAAATCTGCTAGAGAAAGTAGACATTTTGCATATAGAGAAGATCAAAATTAAGGATGACAGCAGATTTCTTATCAGAAAACAATGGAAGTATGATATGGTTTGGCTCTGTGTCTGCACCCAAATCTCACCTTGAATTGTGATAATCCCCATGTGTGGTGGGAGGGACCCAGTGTGAGGTAATTGAATCACAGGGGCGGTTTCCCTCATGCTATTCTCGCAATAGTGAGTGAGTTCTCACAAGATCTGATGGTTTTATAAGCATCTGGCATTTGCCCTCCTGGCACTCATTCTTTCTCCTGCTGTGCTGTGAAGAGGTGCCTTCCACCATGCTTGTAAGTTTCTTGAGGCATTCCCAGCCATGTGGAACTGAGTCAATTAAACCTCTTTCCTTCATAAATTACCCAGTCTTGGGTATTTCTTCATAGCAGCATGAGAATAAACTAATTACAAAGTGAGAAGACAGAGGAGCAACATCTTTTTTTTTTTTTTTTTTGAGACAGGGTCTCATTCTGTCGCCCAGGCTAGAGTGCAGTGGTGCGATCTTCGCTCACTACAACCTCCACCTTCTGGGTTCAAGCGATTCTTGCACCTCAGCCTCCTGAGTAGCTTGGACTACAGGCACATACTATCATGCCTGGCTAATTGTGTGCCTGTGTGTGTGTGTGTGTGTGTATGTTTAGTAGCAACAGGGTTTCACCATGTTGGCCAGGCTGGTCTCAAACTCCTGACCTCAAGTGATCCACCCACCTGGGCCGCCCAAAGTGTTGGGATTACAGGTGTGAGCTACCGCGCCTGGCCTGGAGCAACACCTTTAGAGTACTGAAAGGAAAAAACTATTAACCTATACTCAGGGAAAATACCTTTCAAAGACAAAAGAATTACAAAAGCTGAAAGAATTCATCACCAGCAGATCTACACTACAAGAAATGTTAAAGGAAGTCCTTCTGGCAGTAGGAAAATAATATCAGACGGAAGTATGGATCTACAGAAAAAAAAGAAGAGCACCAGAAATGCTAACTACACAGTTAATGTATTAGATTTTGTACTTATTATTTAAATCTCTTTAAAAGGCAATTGACTGTTTAAACACAAATGACCATGTAGTGTGAGCTTTATGACATATGTAAAAGTAAAATAAATGACAATACCACATAGGCTAGGAAGAGAGAAACGGAAATAGAGTTTTGTGAAGTTCTTTTCTGTTGTTGTTTAGAGACAGGGTCTCATCATGTGACCCAAGTTGGACTCAAACTCCTGGGCTCAGGCAATCCTCCCCCTTCAGCCTCCCAAACAGTGGGACTATGGGAGAACATGACTGTGCCTGGCAGTTCTGTACAGTTCTTATACTATGTGGAAAGTGATATTATATCACCTAAAAGTAGACTGTGATAAGTTAAATGTGTACTATAAATCCTAAAGCAATAGCTAAAATAACACGTTATAGCTAGTAAACCAATAAAGCAGATAAAATGAAATCATAAAAAAATGGAAAATATTCAATTAGTACACAAGAGGGCAGAAAAAGAAGAAAAGGGAACAAAGAACAGATGGGACAAATAAAAAACAAACAGCAAAATGACAGGCTTAAACCCAGCAATCTCAATAATCACATTAAATGTACATGGTTTAAAGACCTCAGTTAAAAATCTGAAACTGTCAAATTGGATAAAAATGCAAAACCCAATTACATGCTGCCTACAATAAATACCCTTTAAATATAAAAGAAATAAAAACAGAAATAGATTAAAAGTAAAATAATGAAAAAGACATACCATGTTAGCACTAGTCAAAAGAAAGCTGGAGTAGTTATTAATATCCAACAAAATAAATTTCACAGTAAAGAATATTACTCTGAATAAAGAAGGCTATTTCTATATATATTTTTTTAAAATAAAAATTAGCCAGGCATGGTGGCACACATCTATTGTCCTAGCTACTCGGGAAGCTAAGACAAGAGGATCCCTTCAGCCCACTACTTCAAAGTTACAGAAAACCATGACCACACCACTGCACTCTAGCCTGAGCAACAGAGCAAGACCCCATCACCATTTTAAAAAAAAAAAGGAAAAAATATAATTCACCATATTAACAAACTAAAGCTAAAAACCATATAATTACCTCAATAGAGACACAGAAAAAATATTTGACAAAATTCAACATCCACCTCAGATAAAAACTCTGAACAAGCTAGTAAGATCCTTAACTGATAAAGGTTATCTATGAAAAACTTACAGGTAACATCATTCTTACGGTAAATGCTTTCCCCCTAAAGTCAGGTATAAGATGCCCACTCTCACCACTTCTATCTGACTTCATACTAGAGGTTCTAGCCAGTGTAATACAGCCAAAAAAAAAAAAAAGAAGAAAAAGAAAGAAAAGGAAAAGAAATAAAAGGCATCCAGGGTGGTGGAAAGGAAAAGTAAAACTATCATTATTCACAGGTGATGTGACTGTCTATGTGGAAAATCTGATGGATGTACAAAAAAGCTATTAAAAGTAACTTTAGTATGGTTGCAGGACACAATATAAATATATAAAATTATGCTATTACAGTTACATATACTAGCAATGAACAATCAGAAATTAAAATTAAGAAAGCAATACAATAGTACCAAATTTATATAACACAAAACAATTTAAAATAACACCAAAAAATATGAACTACTTAGGGAAAAATCTGATAAGACATACAAAACCTGTACCCTGAAAAGTACATAATGCTGTTGAGAAAAATTAAAGATGACCTAAATAAATGGAAAGATATGCCATGTTAACGGATCAGAAGACTTGGTACTGTTAGGATGTCAAATATCCATCAAAATCTCAGAAGGCTTCTTTGCAGAAGTTGGCAAGTTGACTCTAAATATGTATGGAAATACAAAGAACCCAGAATAGCCAAAACAACTTTGAAAAGAAGAACAAAGTTAGAAGATTAACACTACTTGATTTCAAGATTTAATATAAGCTACAGTAATCATTTAATGTAAGCTCCAGTAATCAAGACAGTGTGGTATTGGTATAAATGTAGACCAACAGATCAATGAAACAGAACAGAGAATCCAGAAGTAGACTAACACATATACAAACTAACAACATTTTGACAAAAGCATAAAGGCAATTCATTAGAGAAAGGATAGTCTTTTCAATAGATGAATATCTATATGAAAAACAAAAATGGACCCATAACTTACACTACTTATAAAATTAACTTGAAATGGATCAGAGGCCTAAATGTAAAACCTAAAACTATAAAACTTCTATAAAACTCTATAAAACTTCTACAGGGAAATATAGGGGAAAATCTCTATGTGACCTTGGTAGGGCAAAAATGTCTTAGATACAATAAAAGCATAATCCAACTGATAAATTAGGCTTCATCAAAATAAAAGACTTTGTTCTCAAAAAGACACTGTTAAGAGAAATTAGGCACACACAAATCAAAATCACATCTCCCTTACATTTTCTAGTCTTCTCTCTTTACCTGTCAGCCCCTGTTCCAGGACCCTCATTAAGATGACAGTCCTTTTGGCAAAGGTTCGAGGACAAGTTGTCCATGCAATTAGACTACTTTAACTCAGGACATAGGATCCTGAACTAGAAAATACAAGACTTTGAAATAGAAAACGCAAGACTTTGTCTAAACTGTCAGCAGTTATATGTTCAAAGGCTAGAAACAAGCCTGGCATACTCATTCATTTGGCAAATATTTCTTGAAGACTTGCTATACGTTCGGCATCTGGTAGGTAGCTACAAAATGCAGCAAATGAATGATGAAAATATACAAAAATGCCTTAACAAGGACACTGAACATCCTGCAGGAAGTGAATACACCACTTAATCTAATGCTTCAAGCTGAAACCATTCTCTAGCTAAACTGATGTAGATGAGTTCTCTAAACAAAAGGACATGTTCAATCATTTGTGTAGATTACAACATACCTATGTGCTGGGTAAAATGCTAGAAGAATGGGGGTAAGAAAATGAGTAAATACAGTCTCTGCCCTTAAGTTGTTCCCTAATAATGATAGCTATAAAAATTAGAGATTGAGTAAAAGCATGCACAAAGCACCACAGGAACACAGAGGAAGAATCAACTGACTCAGTCTGGGAGCATCAGAGAAGGCTTCATAGAGAAGGAAACATATCTGCTAGGTTTTTGTGGCAAATACCATCAACTGCTTACTCATAATTCATTCACCCCTTCTTTCTTGCTTATAGACCTTCATACTGTTCAGGGTAACGTTACACCCAGTTCAATGTTCACTTTCACAGCTTCCCATGCACTTGAGGGTGATCATATAACATGATTTTGGCCTATGAGACAATGAAAGTTGTTAGAAATTTCTGGGAAAGCTTTTGCTTTCTGATAAAAGTGGGAAAATAGGCCGGGCACAGTGACTCACGCCTATAATCCTAGCACTTTGGAATGCAGAGTGCTTGAGCCCAAGAGTTCAAGGCCAGCCTGGGCAACATGGCGAGACTCTGTCTCTACAAAATATAAAAAATTAGCTGGGTATGGTGGTATGTGCCTACAGTCCTAGCTACTTGGGAGGCTGAGGTGAGAGAATTGCTTGAGCCTGGGAAGTCAAGGCTGTGGTGAGCCATAATTGCACCACTACCCTCCAGCCTAAGCAACTGAGTGAGACCGACCCTGTCTCAAAAAAAGAAAAAAAAAGGTGGAATGGCGAATATAGCTGACATCAACCTTCCCCTCTTCTTGCCTCGAATGTGAATATGAAAAGCTTCTGGGGCTGGGTGTGGTGGTTCATGTGTGTAATGCCAACACTTTGGGAGGCCAAGACAGGAGGATCACTTGAGCGCAAAAGTTCAAGACCAGATGGAGCATAGCAAAACCTTGTCTTTTTTTTTTTTTGAGACGGAGTCTCGCTCTGTCACCTGGGCTGGATGGAGTGCAGTGGCCGGATCTCAGCTCACTGCAAGCTCCGCCTCCCAGGTTTACGCCATTCTCCTGTCTCAGCCTCCCGAGTAGCTGGGACTACAGGCGCCCGCCACCTCGCCTGGCTAGCTTTTTGTATTTTTTAGTAGAGACGGGGTTTCACCGTGTTAGCCAGGATGGTCTCGATCTCCTGACCTCATGATCTGCCCGTCTCGGCCTCCCAAAGTGCTGGGATTACAGGCTTGAGCCACCGCGCCCAGCCAAAAAAAATTTTTTTAATTAGCCAGGCATGGGAGCACATGCCTGTAGTCCTAGTTGCTTGGGAGGCTGAGGCAAGAGAATCACTTGAGCCAAAGAGTTCAAAGTTGCAGTGAGCTATGTTCACACCACTGCATTTTGGCCTGGGTGACAGAGAGAGACCCTGTCACACACACACAGAAAAAAGGGCAGAAAAGAAAGAGCTTCTGTAACCATGAGGCTTTCATTGACATCCTTTTAAAAAAAAAAAAGAGGCAATAGTATGACCATAAAAGCCAACAACAAGGATTCACCGAATAAAAAGACAGAATCTCAGTTCTTGATTACATTGTTGAGCAGCTGAGCCAACACCAGCAACCACCAATTCTTTACTTCTTGCTAATATAAGAAGAATAACCCCCATTTGTTTAACCCACTGCTGATTAGGGTCTCTATTATATACAATGAGATCCATTCCTAACTAACAGTGTTAAAGGATGAGAAGAAGATAACCAGGCAAAAAAAAAACAAAAAACAAAGAAGATTACAGGCAATGGGAACCACATATGCAAAGGCAGAAACAGAGAAAGAGGCTGGCATATTTAGGAAAAGGGACATGTTAATGACATAATCCAAGAGGCTAGAATGTACAGTTCCAAGGAGGCCTTACCTGCTTCATCCACTGTGGTACACTTCTGGTACATGGATGTACGGAGAGTAGGTGTCCGAACATTCAACAGCCTGATCTTGTCAACTCGGGAATCAAATACCCGGAGCACAGGGTCTTTATCATCATCATCATGACACATTATTTTGTTGTCAATGAAAGATGCAAACATCTGGGTCTCCAGGAATCTTGAGAGGAAGGGCAAGTAGGGCTCAGGCTGATCTGACAGAAAAGATGCCTGGTGGGACCAAAAAGAAGCAGTAATTGACAGGGAAAAGGGTAATGTCAATGTGCCTGAGGAATCCAGTAGGTTAATTATTCTCTGGAGCTGCCTAGGTCTTTAAGAAAAACAAGCTGCAAAATCTCTACATTTAAAAAACAAAACAAAACAAAACAAAAACACTCATGTAAGTTCAGGTATCTTGAAACTTTGACACTGGAACAAACTCACTTGGGTAATCTACTGAGTCAACCAATCTTCCCAGAATCCTGATGTTCACTCTACATGTATATCTTTGTCTTAAGAGGATCCCTTTGGCTGAAGGTAAATCATCTGATAATAATAATCAGCACATCTATTCATAAGCGACAAGACCTATTTTATCAACATCAAATGGACCAACATCAAATGGACCATAAACTTGTTTCCAGCGTATAATAATCTTCCATTACTACTTCAAGTAATTTTCCACTACTTCTTCAAGACATAACTGGCAAGTTCTCATTCCTCACCACCTCCCAAGCAGGATTACACTCACTTTATCAAAGTTTTGCATCTGCTCCCTGTTGGTAAACCAGGATTCCTTATCCTGGCTGGGTTGGATGACAAACACCTCATAATCTGCAAACATCTGAGTGAAACGATTTGCAAAAACTTCCCGGATCTGAATGTTTAGCTGGTAAATCCTGAGTTCTTCTTCATCACACTGAACTTTGAGATCCTTATTGCTGCTGGGGTCTTCACGCACTTCCAACTAAAGAAAAAGAAAAAGCAATTGAGAACACACACACTTTTTCCTTTTAACCCAAGGAACACAATTCCTGATTTTTTTATCTGATTTTTTTCCAGTGCTCATTTACTTAGCAGCAAATCATGAGAACAAAAGAGGAAAAACTGGAAAAAAAAAATAAATAAAAGGAAAGAGACTCAGACATGAAGGAGAGAAAAATCAAAGAGTTTCACTTAAAGATATCCAACAACTCAATGAAAGTGGAGATAAGATCTTTATGGGCAGAGAGAGATTCTGCCATGAAAGAAAAGGTGCTAATTATCTCAAAGGTCAGGGAGAAAGGAAGGAATATGGGAGGTCAATTTAACAAAGCAATGAGGTTAAATTCTGGCTCTCTTGATTTTTTATTTTTTCCCTCATATCACTTTACTTCTTTCTGCAAAAAAAAAAAAACCTTTTGTTTTTGTTTTTTGTTTTGAGACAGAGTTTCGCTCTTGTTGCCCAGGCTGGAGTGCAATGGCACCATCTCAGCTCACCGCAACCTCCGCCTCCCGGGTTCAAGTGATTATCCTACCTCACCCTCCCTGGTAGCTGGGATTACAGGCATGCACCACCATGCCCGGCTAATTTTGTATTTTTAGTAGAGACGGGGTGTCTCCATATTGGTCAGATTGGTCTTGAACTCCCAACCTCAAGTGATCCTCCCACCTCAGCCTCCCAAAGTGCTGGGATTACAGGAGTGAGCCACCACATCCAGCCCAGAAAACCTTTCTCATTTCACCAAATATTTCTCTGTTCCTCTTTAACTGCCCATGATTTTTGAAAAATATCTACTCTACCAGGCAGGAAAAAATCTACTCTACTAAAGCAGAAAAAATGAAATATTTCACTAAAACACAGCCCAACAAGATTATTACATTAGTCCATTGGTTTATAAGTAACTTATAAAAGTAATTTAACAGTGAGAATTCAAGAGGACCAGATTCTAGACTCAGTTCAGCTACGTACTAGGCATTTAATCTTTAGGCAAAACACTTAGGATCTCTAAGCCTTGGTTTCTTTGGCTATAAAACAGTTAATACTTGTTCTGTCTGCCTTAGGTTGCTGTGAAACTCAAAGGGCAATGGATCTAAAAGAGATCTGGGCCTGGCACAGTGGCTCATACTTATAATCCCACCACTTGGGGAGGCCAAGGCTGGAGGACTGCTTGAGCCCAGAAGTTTGAGACTAGCTGAGCATCATAGTGAGACCCTGTCTCTAAAAAAAAAAAAATTAATTGTGTGTGGTGGCATGAACCTGTGGTCCCAGCTACTTGAGAGGCTGAGGCAGGAGGATCACCTGAGCCCAGGAGATTGAGGCTGCAGTGAGCTGTGACCGTGCCACCACACTCCAGCCCGAGCGACAGAGTAAGAACCTCTCTCAAAAAATAAAAGAGGTCTGAACACTAAGATTACTATCATGCTCTCTCCAATCACTCTGCTGTAGTGTTCACATAGAATGATGGCAGACTCTCCTGGATGTTCAAAGGAAAAGCTACCCAGATTTAGATTAAAGTAGTATTTACTAGGATAACATCTGCCAGATGGAATTCAGAGTCCCCCATACAGAACATTCTTTCACTGCTCACAAATATGACTTGTCCAGAACTGGGTGCTTTCTCATCCCACACTTTACTTCACCAGGACAGCACCCTAGCACAGATCACACGTGTCACAGACTCATATACACATCTTACCTTTTCCAGGCTCACCCCAGTCCTCTTGACCAAGGCTTGCAGCCGGGCAATAGTTTCATTCTCCTTAAGAAGCTCGTAGGAATGCAAAGGGGAGCCAGCAATGTTCCCATTCCTCTTGTCTGAGACAAGCTCAGAGGCCCGAAGCCTCTTCAACTTGGAGGCACTCTCACTGCAATGAAGATTCCCTTCAGGGGGAATTCCAAATGCCATGAGAATCTCAGAGACTTCCTGGACAAACTCCAATTTGTTGGGAAACTGTGGCAAGTCCTCCGGCAACTCAATGAAGTGGTTGTCAATGTCCACAAAGCAGAGGTTAGCCTGGAAGTCAAAACAGGATGAGGAGTATGAATAACTCCAGAGCATTACGGGAAGAAGTTTTAGAAAGGTTAGTGAACAAGAGGGCAAAGACAAAACACCTGAAATGGCTATATTTGAGATATGGTGTAAGGAAGACAGGGCTCAGAAATAATACAGACTTGAGTTCCAATCTTATCCTGCCACATTCTGGTTTTGTGACCTTAGGAAAGTTACTTAACCTTTCTGATTCTATTTCCTTAGCTGTAAAACGGAGATAAAGAGATAATTTATGTTAGAGTGGTGAAGATTTTACAACATCATAGGTGTTTAGCATCAAACACATTTTATAATATCATAGATGTTTAGCATCAAACACAAAAGTCTCACACATGATAAACACTCATTGCAGGCACAGTGGCTCAAATCTGCAATGCCAACACTGGGAGGCTGAGATGGGCGGATCACTTGAACCCAGACTGTTGCCTAGTTGTTGTTCTCCATGTTGCCCAGACTTGTCATGGCAACATGGGGAAACTCCGTCACTACAAAAAAATGCAAAAATTAGCCAGGGGTGGTGGCATGCACCTACAGTCCCAGCTACTTGAGAGGCTGAGGTGGGAGGGATCACCTGAGCCCAAGAAGCCGAGGCTGCAGTTAGCCGTGATCACACCACTGCACTCCAGCCTGGGCAACAGAGTGAGACTCTGTCTCAAAAAATAAAAAAATAAATGCCTGGTGAATTTGTGAATTCTACACTCAGTGAAAAGAACCCTAGGAATGAGTTCAAAAAGTCTAGGTTCCAGATCTGACTCTGTTATGATCCCCCTCTATGACCCTGGATATACCATTCTCTCTTTCTGAGGCTCAGTCTTAATTTGTAAGGTTTAGTGGCTGATCTTTGTTCTTTCTGTGCTTCCTTCTGGATTTAAAATTGCTTCTGAGAGAATGTAAAGAGATAGTGCTCATACACTGCTGAGGAGGTAGATAATCTGGATTAACAAACAATTTAGGGGCCAGGAGCAGTGGCTCCTGCCTGTAATCCCAGCACTTTGGGAGGCCAAGGCGGATCACCTGAGGTCAGAGGTTTGAGACTAGACTGGCCAACATGGTGAAACCCCATCTCTACTAAAAGTACAAAAAGCAGCCAGGTGTGGTAGGCACCTGTAATCCCAGCTACTCGGGAGGCTGAGGCAGAATAATTGCTTGAACCTGGGAGGTAGAAGTTGCAGTAAGCTGAGATTGTGCCACTGCACTCCAGCCTGGGCAACAGAATGAGACTCCCTCTCAAAAAACAAACTAACAAAAAAACCCACAGTAACGTGGCAGTATCTAGCTATCCCTATTTTACAGACAAAACTGACACAGACAGGTTAAGTAACATGTCAAAAGTCACACAGTTGGCCGGGCACAGTGGCTCAAGCCTGTAATCCCAGCACTTTGGGAGGCCGAGACGGGCGGATCACGAGGTCAGGAGTTCGAGACCATCCTGGCTAACACGGTGAAACCCCGTCTCTACTAAAAAATACAAAAAACTAGCCGGGCGAGGTGGCGGGCCCCTGTAGTCCCGGCTACTCGGGAGGCTGAGGCAGGAGAATGGCGTAAAAACCCGGGAGGCAGAGCTTGCAGTGAGCTGAGATCCGGCCACTGCACTCCAGCCTGGGCGACACAGCGAGACTCCGTCTCAAAAAAAAAAAAAAAAAAAAAAAAAAAGTCACACAGTTATTAACTAGTAGAGCTGGGACTTGAACTCAGTTACCCTGACTTCAGTCATAATCTTGAGTTCTTAACCACCTACTCTTCTCCTCTTTAGAGGTCTTGTACATTTAATTTAAATACTTTGTAGTTTAACAATGGTATACTATTCCACCATAAAAATGAATAAAATCCTGTCATTCATGGCAATATGGAGGAGCCTGAAGGATATTATGTTAAGTGAAATAAGCTAGGCACAGAAAGATAAATACCACATGTTCTCACTTGTATGTGGGAGCTAAATATGTTGATCTCACTGAAGTAGAGAATAGAAGAGTGGTTACCAGAGACTGGGAAGGGTGGCAAGGAGGAGGAATAGAAAGAGATTGATTATCCAATACAAAATTATAGCTAGACAGGAGGAATGCAGTCTTCTATAGCACTGCAGGGTGACTATACTCAACAAAAATTTGTTGTACTTTTTCAAGTAGCTAGAAGAGATGATTTTGAATGTTACCAATACAAATTTTAAAAAAAAGGTTTGAGATTATGGATATGCTAATCACCATTTGATCATTACATACACCCACATCTGATCATTACATACATGTACTGAAATATACCATACCCTGTAAATATGTATAATTATGTGTCAATAAAAATATGTGTGTGTACATATATATTTAAATACTTTGTAGTTCTTGTCCCTGTTGGAATGTTCTTGCAGGTATAAATTACAAAAGTATTTCACTTTTTCATATTTATCTTATATTCATGAACCTGTTCTAGCCAAGACAACATTTCCTTCATTGCAGCACATTATTAAATGCTTAAGGGTGCTTCTGTTCCATTCATGTAACAGGGATAATACTATTACCTACATCACAGATTTGTTTTGAGAATTATATGACAATAAATGTCAAGGATTTAGCACAGTGCCAGGCACACAGTACATAATAAATGTTAATCGACATTGTTATAATCATCATGAAATATACAATCTGAATGGACATATATACAATATTAATGGATAGAAAAAATCCATAAGATGCTAATAATCCCAAATTTACTTGTTAATTTAATGTAAATATTTCCAAAATCTCAGCAAGATTTTTTTCTGAAGGGTGTTATCTAATAACTAATTCTGAATTTTGTCTGGAAGAATAAAAGAAAAAAATAGCCATGACCATTGAAGGGAGACTTGCCTTACTAGATTCTAAAATAGACGAAAACAATAATCCACTAGAAAAGATCTTTAATAGACTTGAATATAGCCTGAATATTTGTCCCCGCACAAATCTCATATTGAATTGTAATCTCCAGTGCTGGAGGTGGAGCCGGGTGGGAGGTGTTTTGGTCATAGGGGTGGATCCCTCATGGCTTGGTGCTATCTTTGTGACAGTGAGTTCTCAAAAGGTCTGTTAATTTAAAAGTGTGTGGCACCTCCCAACCACTCTCTCTCATGCTCCTGCTCTGGCCATGTGACATCCCTGCTTCCCATTCACCTTCAGCTATGATTGTGAGCTTCCTGAGGCCTCCCCAGAAGCCAAGCAGATGCCAGCACCATGCTTTCTATAAAGTCTGCAGTACAATAAGCTAATTAAACCTCTTTTCTTTAAAAATTTTCCAGTCTTGCTACTGTAGTCCCAGCTACTTGGGAGACTGAGGCAGGGGAATCGCTTGAACCTGGGAGGTGGAGGTTGCAGTGAGCCGAGATTGCGCCACTGCACTCCAGCCTGGCGACAGAGAGGGACTCCATCTCAAAAAAAAAAAAAAAAAAAAAAAAAAAAAATATATATATATATATATATATATGTGTGTGTGTGTGTGTGTGTGTGTGTGTGTATCCATATATCCATATATATATCCATATATCCATATATATCTATCTCCAGTCTCAGGTATTTCTTTATAGCAATACAAGAATGGCCTAATGCAAGATCCATGCATTGTAGATGAATTTTTCAACAAATGTTTTGGGGACAAATGCTGTCCATTTAAAAAGGTTAACATAGGCCGGGCGCGATGGCTCACACCTGTAATCACAGCACTTTGGGAGGCCGAGGCAGGTGGATCACCTGAGGTCAGGAGATCTAGACCAGCCTAACCAACATGGAGAAACTTCACCTGTACTAAAAATACAAAATTAGCCAGGCATGGTGGCACATGCCTGTAATCCCAGCTACTTGGGAGGCTGAGGCAGAAGAATCGCTTGAACCCGGGAGGCAAAGGTTGCAGTGAGCCAAGATGGTACCATTACACTCCAGCCTGGGCAACAAGAATGAAACTCCATCTCTAAATAAATAAATAGGTTAACATAATACTATACTCAAAAATAAAATTTGAGGCTAAGCGCAGCGGCTCACGCCTGCAATCCCAGCATTCTGGGAGGCTGAGGTGGGCAGATCGCTTGAGGCCAGGAGGAGTTCGAGACCAGCCTGGCCAACATGCCAAAACCCCATCTCTACTAAAAACACAAAAATTAGCCAGGCATGACAGTGCACACCTGTAATCTCAGCTACACGGGAGGCTGAGGCACGAGAATTGTTTGAACCCAGGAGGCACGGGTTGCAGTGAGCTGAGATCATGCCACTGTACTCCAGCCTGGGTGACAGACTCTGTTTCAAATAAATAAATAAAAATTGAGAGATGTTGAAAATTTAATTTTAAAAGCCACTTTTATGTTTTAAAAATAGTCTTATGGGTCGAGCATGGTAGCTCACACCTGTAATTTCAGCACTTTGGGAGCCTGAGTCCAGGAGCTCAAGACCAGCCTATGCAACATAGCAAGACCTCGTCTCTACTAAAAATTTTAAAAGTAGCTGGGTATGGTAGCACACGCCTGTAATTCCAGCTACTTGGATGGCTGAGAAGGACTGCTTGAGCCCAGGAGTTCAAGGTTGCAATGAGCTATAACTGTACCACTGCACTCCAGTCTGGGCAACAAAGTGAGACTCTGTCTTAAAAAAAAAAAAAAAAAAAAAAAAAAAAAAACAGGAAAAAATCTGTTAGAGGTACATACTGAATATATCTGGATGGCAAAATAATACTGTGTAAGATTTGCTTTAAAATAATCCATGAGGTGGAGTGGAGAGGAGGATTTACACAGAAGAGTAGCCATGAGTTGATGACTGGCAGAGGTTGTAGTGAGCTGAAATGGCACCACTGCACTCCAGCCTAGGCAACAGAGCAAGACTCCATCTCAACAAAAAAGAAAGAAAGAAAGAATTGGGCTAAAGGAGGGAGTGGTAAAAAGGCAAATTACTAGACTCATACAATAGCCTCGTGCTGTTTCCTCCCACTATACTGAGGGGCTCTGGCACACAGAAGTACTTACAAAATACTAGCAACTCCTCATACATCCTCTTTCCTCAGCTGATGAGGGATTAGTTCTTACATAACAGCTTTGGGGAGAGTAGCCTGGAAGAGGTATTGAACCCCAAGTGATCAGTTTTCCTCTGTTAACCTCCTGCCTTGTTGAGAGGGATTATGGGTAGAGTTAGCTGCTCTGAGATAGTGATCACATGGATCCCCCAAATCCCAAGAAGTCTCCCAAATATCTTCCACTCAAGGTCACAATGATCTTTCCCAATGCTCAGTTCCTAATGTCAAAAAACAGCCAGCTATAAATGCCAAAAAACAGCCAGCCAGTCTATCCTCATGTTATTCATTGAAAAGAAGTTCAACACACAGATGACTGGGAAAAAGCTATTGAAGGAGTGTCCTGAGAAAATGGGGGGAAAGTAGGAAAGAAGGGTCCAAGACAGAAAAAAAATGGTACCCCTTTAATATCCTTTGCTTAATTCTGTAATACAGCTGTGGATGAAATGCCTCCTTCCTGAACTCAGACAACGAAGCTCCAAAGAGAAGCATAAGACAAAGGATGCCTCACAAAGGCAGCTCAGCACTTTCACTTGCTCAGAGCCAGCTGAGCTCATGTGCTGGTACAAAAAGGAACAAAAAGCTTTTTACTGACTTCTGATGCCCAAAGACGGCAGTAACTGATGAATTCTGATTTGGGGGACTAGGAAATGTACACTCTCTGTCCCTCTGGAGAAAGACCTTTTTATAAACCAAGCTTGCCCCACCTTACTACCTTGATGATGCCCCCTTACACAGTCCCAGGTGAATTTCCCCAGCCCTGCCGGATATGGTTTGGCTGTGTCCCTACCCAAATCTCATCTTAAATTCTCACATGTTGTGGGAGGGACCTGGTGGGGGATAGTTGAATCATGGGGGCAGGTCTTTCCCATACTGTTCCTGTGATAGTGAGTAAGTCTCAAGAGTTCTGATGGTTTTATAAGGGGAAGTTTCCCTGCACAAGTTCTCTCTTTGCCTGCTGCCATCCATGTAAACGTGACTTGCTCGTCCTTGCCTTCCGCCATGATTGTGAGGCTTCCCCAGCCACGAGGAACTGTTAAGTCCATTAAACCTCTTTTTCTTTCCACTCTCAGGTATGTCTTTATCAGCAGCATGAGAAAAGACTAATATATTTAATTGGTACCAGTAGAGTGGGGTGCTGCTTAAAAGATACCCAAAAATGTGGAAGCAACTTTGAAACTGGGTATCAGGAAGAGGCTGGAACAGTTTGGAGGGACCAGGAGAAGACAGGAAAATGTGGGAAAGTTTGGAACTCCCTAGAGACTTGTAGAATGGCTTTGACCAAAATGCTGATAATGATAATGATATGGACAATGAAATCCAGGCTGAGGTGGTTTCAGATGGAGATAAGGAACTTGCTCGGAAATGGAGCAAAGGTGACTCTTGCTATGTTTTACCAAAGAGACTGGAGGCATTTTGCCCCTACTCTAGAGATTTGTGTGACTTTGAACTTAAGAGAGATAATCTAGGGTATCTGGAAGAAGAAATTTCTAAGCAGCAAAGCATTCAAGAGGTCTCCTGGGTGCTGTTAAAGGCATTCAGTTTTAAAAGGGAAACAGAGCATAAAAGTCTTGGAAAATTTGCAGCCTGACAATGCAATAGAAAAGAAAATCCCATTTTCTGAGGAGAAAAGTCAAGCTGCTACAGAAATTTACATAACTAACAAGGAGCCAAATGTTTATCTCCAAGACAATGGGGGTATATGTCTCCAGGGCATGTCAGAGGTCTTCACAGCAGTCCCTCCCTTTACAGGCCTGGAGGCCTAGGAGGAAAAAGTGGTTTTGTGGGCCAGACACAGGGTCCCCAAGCTATGTGCAGCCCAGGGACTTGGTGCCCTGCATCCCAGCTGCTCCAGCTGTAGCTGAAAGGGGCTATCATAAAGCTCAGGCTGTGGTTTCAGAGGGTACAAGCCCCAAGCCTTGGCAGCTTCCACGTGGTGTTGAGCCTGCAAGTACACGGAAGTCAAGAATTGGGGTTTGGGAACCTCTGCCTAGATTTTTGTGGAGGTACAGAAATGCCTGGATGCCCAGAGAGAGGTTTGCTGCAGGGGCAGGGCCCTCATGGAGAACTTCTGCTAGAGTAGTGCGGAAGGGAAATGTGGGGTCAGAGCCCCCACACAGAGTCCCTACTGAGACACTGCCCAGCAGAGCTGTGAGAACAGAGCCACCATCCTTCAGACCCCAGAATGGTAGATTCACTGACAGTTTGCACTGTGTGCCTAGAAAAGTCACAGACCTAGAAAAGTCAACACCAGCCCATAAAAGCAGCCAGGAGGGAGGCTGTACCCTGCAAAGCCACAGGGGTGGAGCTGCCCAAAACTATGGGAACCCACCTCTTTTTCTGTTGTTGTTTGTTTTTTGAGACGGAGTTTCGCTATTGTTGCCCAGGCTAGAGTGCAATGACACAATCTCAGCTCACCACAATCTCCACCTCCCAGGTTCAAGCAATTCTCCTGCCTCAGCCTCTCGAGTAGCTGGGATAACAGGCTTGCGCCACCATGCCCAGCCAATTTTGTATTTTAAGTAGAGATGGGGTTTCTCCATGTTGGTCAGGCTGGTCTTGAACTCCCAACCTCAGGTGATCCACCAACCTCGGCCTCCCAAAGTGCTGGGATTACAGGCATGAGCCACCATGCCCAGCCAGGGAATCCACCTCTTGCATCAGTGTGACCTGGATGTGAGACATGGAGTCAAAAGAGGTCATTTTGGAACTTTAAGATTTGACTGCCCCGCTGGATTTCAGACTTGCATGAGGCCTACAGCCCTGTGTTTTTGGCCAATTTCTCCCATTTGGAATGGCTGTATTTCTCCAATGCCTGTACTCTCATTGTATCTAGCAAGTAACTAACTTGCTTTTGATTTTACAGGCTCATAAGGAAAGGACTTGCCTTGTCTCAAATGAGACTTTGGACTATGGACTTTGGAGTTAATGCTGAAATAAGGCTTTGGGGAACTGTTGGGAAGGCATGACTGGTTATGAAATGTGAGGGCATAAGATTTGGGAGGGGCCAGGGCAGAATGATATGGTTTGGCTGTGTCCCCACCCAAATCTCATCTTAAATTCCCATGTGTTGTGGGAGGGACCCAGTGGGGCGTAGTTGAATCATGGGGGCAAGTCTTTCCCATGCCGTTCTCATGATAGTGAAAAAGTCTCACAAGATCTGATGGTTTTATAAGGGGGAGTTTCCCTGCACATGCTCTCTCTTTGCCTGCGGCCATCCATGTAAGACATGACTTGTTCCTCCTTGTCTTCTGCCATGATTGTGAGGCTTTCCCAGCCACATGGAACTATAAGTCCATTAAACCTCTTTCTTTTGTAAATTGCCCAGTCTCCAGTATGTCTTTATCAGCCGTGTAAAAATGAACTAATACACTGCCCCAAAGCTTCCTTCTAAGACTGCAGTTAAAAGACACCACATACTTTAAAGATGTGCATCAAAATATTGAAAGGAGTTCTCTCTGGGTGGTAAAATTTGAGGTAATTTTAATTTTATTCTTTATGCTTTTGTGCACTGTTAGGATTTTTTACTATAAACATGTCATTTCTGAGATACCCCAAAGTTGTCTTTCAAAGCCAGCTCTTCTCCCCCAGCCTAAGGTTTTTCCACAGGAACTACACAGGCTCAGATACCCTAGAGTTTATCTGCTAAAAATCAAGGTAGAAAATACCTAGCTATATAACTGCTCCCACAAATGTATGACCTTCAGAAGAAAAGGGTGGATGAACTGGGACTCTGAAACCCAATAACCACTTATGAAGTACACACACGTAATTCTACTGTTCCACTGTCACCACTCCTTCCCAAGCAGACTACAGGGGAGGCCAGAAGCTCAGATGTAAAGTTTGCAGCAGGGATGGGGAATACAGCAACATGGAGGCTCCAATAGCCCAGAACAGAGAGAACTTTTGGGTTTCTTTTTTGTTTTTTGTTTTTTCTTTTGAGGTGGAGTCTCACACTGTCACCCAGGCTGGAGTGCAGCGGCATGATCTTGGCTCACTGCAACCTCTGGCTTCGGGGTTCAACAATTCTCCTGCCTCGACCTCTCAAGTAGCTGGGACTACAGGCATGCACCACCATGCCCAGCTAATTTTTTTGTAGAGACAGGGTTTCACCATGTTGACCAGAGTGGTCTGGAACTCCTGACCTCAGGTGATCCACCTGCCTCAGCCTCCCAAAGTGATGGAATTACAGGCGTGAGCCACCACGCCCAGCCAACTTTTGGGTTTCTTAAACAACCCATGGTTTCTTCAACAGTCCCATTAAGAAACCTATTGATCCCTCAGAGGTCCCTTCACATACCCATATACATGAAGTACATAGGCAACAATGTTGAAAAATCCTAGAGGGATCAGAATTTGCCCCAAGTATAAAGAAAGCTGATGCCAAAGAGGAAAATAAAACTGAGAAATCTGGCTTCTTGCTTAGTGGTCTATTTACTAAATTATGCACATAGCTTGCTTCTTTGGCCTTCCACCTTCAACAATTTTTTGTTATTGTTCTTTTTGTGACTTTACAGAATTATAATTAGGTTGACTAAGTTGTATCAATATTAAATAGACATTTGTTTAAAGCAAACAACAAACAGCTCTTCTTTCTCCAGTCCACTCTTCATGGATATGTATGGTACAGTAAGCAAGTACACAAAAAACTTCAATATTATCTCAACTCAATGATTTTATCCATCATTTAGATCTTTTTTTCCTTAATTAATATTGTTCCACCCCAAAGAGCACAATGCTCTATAAAGTCAAAGAAGAAAAAAGGGCAGAAATGGAAGAAGACAAGGAAGACATTTTGATTCTAAAACTAAAGAAGAGAGAAAAGAGCAAAGAGATGCATTTGACTATAATTTAAACATCACAGACATGGTCTAATTATCAGGGCATTCATCAAAGATGTTGCCCAGTCATGCCCAATGACACAGTGCTGCCCAGATCCAGTTCCATGAGAATGCTCTCTTCTTGGGGCCCCTCACTCATATTCCTCAGTCATATACAAAAATCTCTACCCCCCAAAAAAAGGCTGGTAGAGGGAGGAAACAAAGAGCTGTGGTGACACCAGTGTATGTATACTCCAAAGTTTGCTTCCCAGGCCTTTCTAATGACTAAGAAATTCAAAGTAGGAAAGCACTTCCCTGCAGCTAGTTTCACAACAGCCACAAAGTAACATACAGTTCTGCTGGTAATTCTAAAAAAATTAAAAATAAAACAATCTTATTTCTAATCATGCTTTAAATCTATTTAGAATGGAATAGGAAATACATATTTTAAATCAACTCTTTTCTTAGCCAGGCACAGTGGCTCATGCCTATAATCCCAATACTTTGGGAGGCCAAGGCAGGAGGATTACTTGAGCCCAGGAGTTCGAGACCAGCCTGGGCAACATGGTGAGACCCTGCATCTACAAAACATAAAAAAAACAATTAGCTGGATGTCGTGGCACACTCCTTTAGTCTCAACTACTCAGGAGGCTGAGACAGGAGGCTCACTTCAGCCCAGGAGTTCCAGGCTACAGTAAGCTACGATCACGCTACTGCACCCAGCCTGGGTAACACAGCAAGACCTTGTCTCTTAAAAAGCAAAACAAAACAAAAACAATAGTATAAATACAGAAATTACAATGTACGTATGTCAGTTGATAAAGATAGTAAATGTCTCTGGGATGATATAAATTGAACTAAATGTTCATTGTTTTTACTTTTTTCCTGAAAAGTTATTCATACTCACCAAAATAAAAGAAAATAAACTTGGTAACATCATGCATGCTGGGTTCATCCCAAAGCCCTTCTCTCCCCAATCCTGTATTGAGGCCAGAGGCACCAACACTCAAGCTCTCACCTCTTGAGGCAGCTCCAGCTTTGACCGGTCATCCAGGCCATTGGAATGCAAGCCCATCAGGTATGGAACAGGGGCATCTAAGAAATGCAGGAGAGAAGCCGGGAGAATAGGGACATAGACATGCTGCCACTGGAAAGGAAACATGAGAGCTGTAATCGTCTCCGCCACAGTCATCAGTCTCTGGTAATCTGGATCAACAACAACAAAAAAAAGCACACACACAAATCAGTCAAAAACAAGGCACTTGCTTTCGAAACAGTAAGTTAAAACTTTCAATACAATCTCTTATTTAGAAAGGATCAGGATAAACTTCAGCAAGGGTATGCTCAATGTGATTCCCATGAGGGTGTCCGAGAGACAACCAAGAGACCCTTGAAATATACCTACACGGCCGAACGCAGTGGCTCAAGCCTGTAATCCAGCACTTTGGGAGGCCGAGACGGGCGGATCATGAGGTCAGGAGATCGAGACCATCCTGGCTAACACGGTGAAACCCTGTCTCTACTGAAAAATACAAAAAACTAGCCAGGCGAGGTGGTGGGCGCCTGTAGTCCCAGCTACTCGGGAGGCTGAGCAGGAGAATGGCGTAAACCTGGGCAGCGGAGCTTGCAGTGAGCTGAGATCCGGCCACTGCACTCCAGCCTGGGCGACAGAGAGAGACTCTGTCTCAACAACAACAAAAAAGAAATATACCTACACACACAGGTCCTTGCTCATAATAAAATCTAATATAGAAATACAACAAAAATAATTAATGACATCTTGCTCCAAATACTACCCCAGAATGTTAAGTAGATCCTCTTAAGAAAGGGGGTAGGAGAACTGAACAAAAAGAAAGAACAGTAGTTCTGGGTCTCCATTCAGCATGGAAGCAAAAATAGGCTCATTTCTCACTAATATACTTCTGTAGAACATCCTATAAGGAGCTTATGTGAGCTTTGCCTGCAAAATCAAGCACAAAGAACCATCAAGCATGCAGAAGCTGGTTTTCCATGCTAGCCAAGTCTGCCCTTCACCTGGCAACCTTTCCTGAATGAGAACAGCATAAAAATGTTATTTTAACGTTTCAATAAAAAGCCTTCCTAGAGGCCGGGCGCAGTGGCTCGCGCCTGTAATCCCAGCACTTTGGGAGGCCGAGGCAGGTGAATCACCTGAGGTCAGGAGTGCGAGACCAGACTGGCCAACCAACATGGTGAAACCCTGTCTCTACTAAAAATACAAAAATTAGCTGGGCATGGTGGCATGCACTTGTAATCCCAGCTACTCAGGAGGCTGAGATGTGAGAATCGCTTGAACCTGGGGACCAGAGGTTGCAGTGAGCCGAGACTGCACAGCTGCACACACCAGCCTAAGTGACAGAGCTAGACTCCTAAAAAAAAAAAGAAAAAAAAAAAAAAAAAGGCTTCCCTAGAACTTGAAAGACCCAGAGGATTGACTTTAGTGACTCAAAACTCTTGTTATAGATCAGAGATCATATCATAGCCTAAAGGGAAGGCTCGTGGTCAATATTTGGCTTCTCTTCAGAGTATAATTTCTAGGCCTTTTTTTTTTTTGAGACGGAGTCTTGCTCTGTTGCCCAGGCTAGAGTGCAGTGGTACCATCTTGGCTCACTGCAACCTCCACCTCCCGGGTTCAAGTGATTCTCCTGCCTCAGCCTCCCAAGTAGCTGGGATTACAGATGCCCACCACCACACCTGGCTAATTTTGTATTTTTGGTAGAGACGGGGTTTCACCATCTTGGCCAGGCTAATCTTGAACTCCTGACCTCGTGATCCACCCACCTCGGCCTCCCAAAGTGCTGGGACTACAGGCGTGAGCCGCCGCACCCAGCCAGCCTTTTTTTTTTTTTAATGACTAATAAATATATTGGTAAAGCCAATAAAATTGACTGACTAAAACTTTTTTTTTTTTTTTGACGGAGTTTCGCTGTTGTTGCCCAGGCTGGAGAGCAATGGTGCGATTTCGGCTTACCGCAACCTCCGCCTCCCAGGTTTATGCTATTCTCCTGCCTCAGCCTCCTAAGTAGCTGGGATTACAGGCATGCACCACCACCCCAGCTAATTTTGTATTTTTTAGTAGAGACAGGGTTTCCCCATGTCAGGCTGGTCGCGAACTCCCGACCTCAGGTGATCCGCCCACCTCAGCCTCCCAAAGTGCTGGGATTACAGGCGTGAGCCACTGCTCCTGGCCTAAAACTTAAATTTTACAAATTACTATTCACAAATGATATGATGGTTTCAGGCATTTAAGGACAAAGCAGAAATATACATTTTTAAATCATATGAGTAAAATCCCTCTGGAATGGCTGGTTTCAAATGAGCTGTCATAGGAATTAAAATGATGTTATGCACTAAAAACCCACCCCAGCATTTAAATCACAGGTTGGTTCATAAAGTAGTTGTAAGGAACAAAAAACTTTCTAGGAAATGAAGAAGTCTCAGTACAAAGGGAACAGAAGCTGAAAAGTATTAAGGTAGAAGTTTAGCAAAACATCCTACATTTGCTCACTAATAAAGCTTTGAAAGTTGCCTATCACCTTGCTCCTAGCTAATCAAAGAAGAGCATAACCTGTAGACAACTTTACTAGTATGATAAATACGTATATTTGGTCTTCTTCGCAGTTTCTGAAACACACAGCTGCTAAAACTCTTGGAATCTACTGGGCATTAAAAATATCTTTTAAGTGAGATTGTCTCAAAAAACAAAAAAAGGAATGTCTTTTAAACCAGGTGTAATGGCTCAAACCCATAATCCCAGCACTTTTTTTGTTTTTTGAGACAAAGTCTCGCTTTGTCACCCAGGCTGGAGTGCAGTGGCGCAATCTCAGCTCACTGCAACCTCTGCCTCCCAGGTTGAAGCGATTCTTTTGCCTCAGCCTCCCCAGTAGCTGGGATTATAGGCGCACGCCACCACGCCTGGCTAATTTTTGTATTTTTAGTAGAGAAGAGGTTTCATCATGTTGTCAAGGGCGGTCTTGAACTCCTGACCTCAAATGATCTGCCCACCTCAGCCACTCAAAGTGCTGGGATTACAGGTGTGAGCCACCACACCCGGCCCATTTTTATGACTTGTATGTGCAGATAAAGACATCAGACTTGGAATCACTCTATAAATAAGCCCCCTCTAAACAAACTACAGGGCAGCTCCTACGTATTTACAAACAATTATAAACTATCCTGGGAGGTTGCAAAACAATGATTAGTATGCCCCCATTTGTGTTCTTTTTAAAAAGTATATATATAGTATATACACAGCTATGTCTACAAGGAAACGGAAAACAGTGGTAACCTCCCTGAAGGAGAACCAGGGTGCAGAGGTAGAAGTTGCACACGTCACTGTACACTCCTCTAATGCTGTAAATTTCTATCCTTCATTTTACACTCTTGAAATGCCTTTTTTCAAGTTTTATTTTATTTATTTATTATTTTATTGGACACAGGGTCTTGCTCTGTCATCCAGGCTGGAGTGCAGTGGTGTGATCTCCGCTCACTGCAACCTCTGCCTCCCGAGTTGAAGTGATTCTCGTGCCTCAGCCTCTTCAGTAGCTGGCATTACAAGTGTGTGCCGCCATGCCCAGCTAATTTTTGTATTTTTAGTACAGATGGGGTTTTATCATGTTGGTCAGGCTGGTCTTGAGCTTCTGATCACAAGAGATCTGTCCTCCTCGGCCTCCCAAAGTGCTGGGATTACAGGCATGAGCCACCGCACCTGGCCTCAAGTTTTATTTTAATATACCATACAGATTTCATAGTGTATATGTATAATTTAAAGAATATTAAAATCAATACATGTATATTTAACACCTAACATAAAAAATAGTACATTGGGCCAGGCGTGGTGGCTCATGCCTGTAATCCCAGCACCTTGGCAGGCCAAGGTAGGGTGGATTGCTTGAAGTCAGGAGTTCAAGATCAACCTGGCGAGTATAGTGAAACCCCTTAAAAATACAAAAATTAGCTGGGTGTAGTGGCACGTGCCTCTAATCCCAGCTACTCGGGAGGCTGAGGCAGGAGAACTGTTTGCACCCAGGAGGCAGAGGTTGCAGTGAGCCAAGATTGCACCACCACACTCCAACCTGGACAACAGAGTGAAACTCCATCTCAAAAAAAAAAAAAACATATATATATATATATATATACATACACACATACACATATATATATAGTGCATTATTAAAAATACCGGAAAAAAGGGAATTTTTAAAAATTATGAGATTACTTCTCAGGGGTAGGATACTAGATCAACGAAAAAGGGGCCAAGTGCAGTGGCTCACGCCTGTAATCCCAACACTTTGGGAGGACAAGGTGGCCAGTTCACTTGAGGTCAAGAGTTTGAGACCAGGTTGGCCAACATGGCAAATCCCATCTCTGCTAAAAATACAAAAATTAGTCAGGTGTGGTGGCACGCACCTGTAGTCCCAGCTACTCGGGAGGCTGAGGCACAAGAACTGCTTGAACCCGGTAGGGGGCTGAGATCACGCCACTGCACTCCAGCCTGGGCAACAGAGTGAGACCCCGTCTTAAAAAAAAGGGGGTTGGGGGGAACTTCCAACTTTCTCTGTATTATATGTGCACATATTATTTATTTGTTTTTTAAAACTATTGTTTTCATTAAGGATACACAAAAAATTTGATATCTAGCTACTATATGAAGAAAAGAGAGGAAAATATTTGATTCCCTTTGGAATTATTTTAATTATATGCCTTAAGCAATCATTATTTTTACAGTAAAAGACTACTTTAGATAGCAAAATATCATTGGAGATTTCTTATCAGCCTCCACTTAGCCAACTCACTTTATCAATTGATTTTCTCCACTCTGAGTAAAGCATACATTGCTCCCACTCATTTGTTCCCAAACCTGTGCTAGCTGAACTTATTACTGGATTATATAACGTAACCAAATATTGTGTAAATAAATGGTAAAATCTGAGGGTAAAAAGAAAGAATGCCTGTTTCTCTGGAAACAAAATTAAATGCTTTCAAAAGACTCAGTAATACAAAGTCACTAAAAAACACTGTAATTGAATTAGGCATACCATGAAACAATTAAGAATAAAAAACTAAGGAATACGACAAAAATCTAGAAGTAGTCTCTGCTCATGTTCTTTTGCAAGGTTCTTTAAGTTATCACTCTACTTTAAAAAAAAAAAAAAAGTAACCAGGGCTGGGCGCAGTGGCTCACACCTGTAATCCCAGCACTTTGGGAGGCCGAGGCGGGCAGATCATGAGGTCCAGAAATCAAGACCATCCCGGTCAACATGGTGAAACCCCATCTCTACTAAAAATACAAATTAGGTGGGCGTGGTGGTGCACACCTGTAGTCCCAGCTACTCAAGAGGCTGAGGCAGGAAAATTGCTTGAACTCGGGAGGCGGAGGCTGCCGTGAGCCAAGATCACGCCACTGCACTCCAGCCTGGTAACAAAGCAAGACTCCACCTACAAAAAAAAAAAAAAGTAAAGCAAAGTAACTAGGAAATCTAGTCAATGCATTATGGGTGTGGTTTATGCAAGGAGTGCAGATACCTGATTTGTGAATTCATAATCATGAGAAATGCCTGGACCCTTCATCAAAGATTAGTGACTATACAGTTATACGTTTTAAGTTAAATTATTTAGGCCAGGCGTGGTGGCTCACGCCTATAATCCCAGAACTTTGGGAGGCTGAGGCTGGTGGATCACCTGAGATCAGGAGTTTCAGACCAGCCTGGCCAACATAGTGAAACCTTGTCTCTACTAAAAATAATAAAATTAGCCAGGCACAGTGGTGTGCACCTGTAGTCCTAGCTATTCGGGAGGCTGAGGCAGAAGAATCACTTGATCCCAGGAGGCGGAGGTTGCAATGAGCCGAGATTGTGCCACTGCATTCCAGCCTAGACGACTGAGCAAAACTCCATCCCAAAAATAACAAATAATAAATAGTTTAACTATAAAATTAATTGTATATATCATTTTTAGGATTCTGTGACTTAACTGACTTTTTTGGTTTCCAATCAACTACTCTACTAGGCCACTTCAGATAAAGAGTTTCTGTTATGCATATAATTTTAAAATAAGGCCGGGTGCAGTGGCTCATGCCTGTAATCCCAGCACTTTGGGAGGCCAAGGAAGGTGGATTGCTTGAGCCCAGGAGTTCAAGATCAGCCTGGGCAACATGGCAAAACCTCATCTCTACAAAAAATACAAAAACTAGCCAGACACGGCAGTACATGCCTGTAGTCCCAGCTACCCAGGAGGCTGAGATGGGAGGATCATCTGAGTCTGGGGAGGTCAAGGGTGCAGTGAGTTATGATTGTCACCTACACCATGTAGGTGACAGAATGAGACCTGCTCCAGTGTAGGTGACAGAATGAGACCCTGTCTCAAAAAAAAAAGTAATAATAATTTTTAAACAACCAATTAAAAATTATGCTATTAAAAAAACACTATTTCTATATGGACTAAAGAATAAATATTATCCAGAAGTAAATAAAATGACCTATACCAAAAAGAAAACACTGCTTAAAACTGCCAATTCAGCGTTCCAAAGGGTTATACTTTCAGAGTCTTACAATTCAGCCTGCATTCCTTTTCCTCAAGTAACACCTCTTTTCTATTCAGAGGGCAGGACATGCAGCAGGTAAAATCAACTGCAGTGGTGACAGCTTGTTTTTGGCCAGAGTGATTTTTATCCATACAAGGAAGATGCCTTTGGATCATTAATAAAAACTATTTCAAGACAACCAACCTAAATTGTTTAAAGCACTCTATTAACAACAAAAAGCATAACTTACATCCAATGAAAAGTAATCCACTCCACTTTGGCCTCAGCAATATCCAGGAATTTCTGGAAAAAGCTTTCTCTTGTCCATGCTGAACGTGACTTTAGGTCCTAAGTTCAATTCAATTCTACATACTAACCATCTCAATTACATTCAAACCTCTTAAAATTTTTATTATGGATACAAGAACCCATATTCTAGGAAATACAAAAGAAATTCAGATGAAATAATGTTATTTTTCCCT
Organism: Macaca thibetana thibetana; assembly: GCF_024542745.1. NCBI lineage: Eukaryota > Metazoa > Chordata > Mammalia > Primates > Cercopithecidae > Macaca > Macaca thibetana. Next base: position 56,321,061 of record NC_065591.1, on the reverse strand, counting down.
TGTGTTCATCATATTTGTTTCAATCCTCCTTTCCTTGCCTCTAAACACCCCACTGCCTTATAGGTACCTAAAAGTCTACTGTATCTTCTAACACTCTATACAGTTTGGTTTCCTCCTCTCTGTTCTGTTCGAAACCAGAGAAGTTCTTCCCTATTCAACTAAGTCTCCATTTCAAAGTATTTTTATGAAGCTCCAGTCAAGAAATAGCTAGGAAAGCAATATGATTTGTCCAAGTCTGTATTTCACCCAGAGACAGGAGGTTGTAACTTCGTATCTTAAACTAGAAGCTGCAAAGTGAAGCCTCAGGAACTACATTCAGCCAGCAGATGCTTTTTGTTTGGCCTGCAGTGTTTAAAAAGAATATTATTGCCAATATTTAAAAATCAGAGATTTCATGTAAAAAATCTGGGTCCTCATGAAATATTGGAATATTTAGTAACATCAGGCCAGTATACCCACAAGGAATTAACTGGAGCTAATTAGTGGCTGTCCACTTTATATGAGGTATGTGCTCTTGAGTTCAACATAGTTTCCATTACTTCACCCTCAAACTGTATCCAGAACCGAACCATTTCACACCACTTCACTGTTACCTCCTTAGTTCTAACTGACATCACCTCTCACCTGGATTATTACAAATTACCTCTTAACGGAACTCTTTGCTCATTCTCCCTTTGGGGATATACTCTTAATATAATGGCCAGAGTGATCCTGTTAAAAGCCTGAGTTATTCATTCATTTAACAACATTTATTGAGCACCCTTATAAACCAGCCACGGTTTTAGTGCTTGGAATCCATCAGTGAGCAAAAAGCAAAAGCCCTGCCATTGTGGAGGTCCGTTCTTTTGTCCGTGGACCAAATCTGGGAAATTTGAGCATCAAAGTAAATAATTATAGTGAATTATAACTTGAGTAAAATAAAAATCTATGAATCCATACAATAATAAACAAAGGAGAAAGAAACATTCTTCATTATGGTATAATGCCAATTAATAAATACAGATAAAGTTTAAAAACCACTATTTTCCAGCCTGGGCAATAAAGCAAGACCCTAGTTCTACAAAAAAAAAAAGTTTTTTTAATTAGCCAGACATGGTGGTGGGCGCCTGTAGTCCCAGCTACTCAGGCAGCTGAGATGGGAAGATCATTTGAGCCCAGGATATCAAGACTACAGTGAGCCATTATTGTGCCACTACACTCTAGCCTGGGTGATAGAGTAAGACTATTTCTTACAAAAAAAAAAAAAATTTAAGGCTGGGCACAGTGGCACCTGTAATCCCAGCACTTTGGGAAATCAAGGCAGGAGGTTGAGTACAAGAGTTTGAGACCAGCCTGGGCAATATAGTGAGACCCCATGTCTACAAAAAATAAAAAATTAGCCAGGCATGGTGGTGAGTGCCTGTAATTCCAGCTACTCAGGAAGCTGAGGTGGGAGGATCACTTGAGCACAGGAGGATGAGGCTGCAGAGAGCCATGATGGCACCACTGAACTCCAGCCTGGGCAGCAGAGTGAGATCCTGCCTCAAAAGGAAAAAAAAAAAGAAAAAGAAAATCACCTTTTTGCTACTATCCTTGAAAAAACTGATTCAGAATAGAAACATCAATAGATGCTAAACTATTAGGCATCCATAAACTGCAAATATAATACAAAAAAATAAAAACTAAAAAAGAAATGGTTACGCAAAACTTTAAAGAACAGAATAATTAGTTTCAAAGTATCTCCCCACAACTTACGTGTTAATTACCAAGGGAAAAATTAAAACTTTCCAGTTAAGAAACCACAGACACCATCTTAACCAAGTGAGCAGATTACTATCACCAAAAATGAGACAAAATGACATCATATGCCTGCCTCCTGTAATCATGAAAACTGACAGTATATGTCTCCTAATATAATGCACTGAGAGAAGCACAACATCACTTCTATGGTATTTTAGGCAAAAATTTATAATCTGAATCTAATCATGAAAACATCAGACAAAATCAAATTAAGGGACAGTCTATAAAATAACCTGCTTGTACTCTTCAAAAATGTCTATGTCATGAAAGACAAAGGCTGAGAAACTCACAACTAAAAGCAATGCAAGATATCGCACTAGATCCTGAATAAGGAATTTTTTTACATTATCATAATAGACATTATCAGGTACTAGAGAAACTTTAATACAGTACTGTCTCAATGTCAGGTTTTCCAAATTTGATCAATGATAGTTATTTCAGAGAATGTTATTCTTAGGAAATAAACATATGAGAATTTAGGAGTCACAATAACTCTCAATGGTTCAGTTATGTTCACACACAGAGAGAGACCGTAATAAAGCAAATGTGGCAAAATGTTAACAATTGGTGAATTTGGCATAGGGTATACAAGAGTCCTTTGACCACTCCTTGCAACTCTTCCATAAGCTAAAAATTATTTTAAAATAAAAAGTAAAAAAAATTGAAAACTCTGATGGCTATCTAAGAGCCATCTAAGAGTAAAAGCCAAAGTCCTTACAATGGCCTACAAGATTCTATACAATCTGGCCTCCAGTTAAGTCTCTAACACCATCTCCTACTATACTCCTGCTCATTCACTCCATTCCATCCACCCAGCTTCCTTGTTCTTGAACACATGAAGCACATTCTTGTCTTAGACCATTTATAAGACCTGGGCCCTTTGCCTGGAATACTTTTCCTACAGATATTAACAGGTCACTCAGGGATGCCTACCTAACCACTCTTATTATAAATTGGAACTTCTCTTCCCCAAATATTATCCCTTTCTCTGTTTTATTTTTCTTTATAGCCCTTATTAAGAACCTTACAAACTACATAGTTTATGTATTTGTTTAATCACCTCTCTTCCCCCACTAAAATTTAAGTTCCACTATAGCAACAATTTTTCTGTCTTGTCCACCACAACAATTTTTCTATCTTGTCCACCACTACCCTTGAAACAATGCCTGGCACATAGTACACTCTCAGTAAACATGTACTGAATGAATGAATTTCATGTTACTAGCCTGGTTCATTAAGTAAGCATCTGTTTCTTTCTCATCTACTTTACTATTTTGTCCAAATATGCTGCTTACACTCAACCTCCCATTTATAAAAACAATTCAGTTAAGTAAACAACAAAAAGAAGCAACACATCCACATTTTCTCAATATATAAAGGATTATCCTTTGTGAATCCTCAATTTTACTAGGCTAAGGAAGAGGCAGAAATAACTCTGCAGAATGACAGAACAGAATTGATGGAAAGTCAGCTTTCTGTGACCACCACCTCCTACCCACCCCTCTTTTCACTTCAATCAGAAGGGACATAGGAAGCAGTGTTCCCTTCCAAGACTGGAATGCCCAGCAAAAGGCCATGAAGACAGTTAATCAGAAATACTGGCCCTCTCATGTCCATCAATTTGCCATCCACCACCTACCTGCAAAATATCTGGGTTTTGCTTAAACTGTAATAGCTCTTAACCTTTACAGTCAGTCCCACTGTATCTGAACATGGAAAGAAAGGAAGCCCGAGGCAGGCAGAAGGCTCTAGTAAGCACTGACTTACGCTGTGAGTAGAGCAGGATTTGAAACTCCAGAAGGGCACAAGTAAAAAGCTGAAACACATTCTCCACCCCGAGCAGTTCAAAAACCTCTTTGACAGGAAAGTCAAATAGGGGAAGCTCATTGGTACTTGGTCTCTGGCAGATTATTGGCCCATAGACCCCAGAAAACTTCAAGGACCGGCCAGGAGGTGGGAGTGGCACCTCGTAGAGTACGTTGTATATGTAGCTCTCAAGGGGCAGTGGAGGGGGCTGAGGTGAAGTGACCGCCTGGTGGAGTTGCTCCAGCACGCTCCGACATGCCTTCATGAAAGACATGGGCGTGATGAGGCAGATGCACTTAGAGACGTAGAGAGTGTCCCGGCTAATGTCATAGGAGTTGAAGCGCTGCAGTTTGGTCACAGGAGTGTCTTCACCATCCTCCATGCTGCTCTGGTCTCTGCCATCAGCAGGGGGAGCATGTAGGACATCATACTCAGCATTGTGCATGTGGTAGAGGGTCTGCATCGCACTGCAGATCTGCTTGCTAGTCACCTCTTCATAAAATGTGAGGGCAAACCCAAATGTCCGAGAGCCATCCTCCCTTGTGATAATAAAGGCATGGAATTGGGGCTCCCTGGGATCAGCCTGGGTCTTGAATGCCAGCCCTTTGGGCATACATAGCTGCAAAAGACAACAAGGCAACAAGCAGTAAGAACACTTACTGGCGATCCTCTTTCAGAACACCATCACTATTTATTTATTTATAGAGCACCTACTAAGCTGAGAGTGTATCTGGCTTAAAGCTCTCTCTTTCTAATGCAAGACACGCAAGTAAATAAAATCATAATGCAGTCATCAGGGATATACAGAAGTATATGCAAAGTACTATGGGAACACAGAACAGACAACTCAGCCTGGGAATATCAGAAAAAAGCTACAAAAACGGACCAGGTGCAGTGGCTCACACCTGTAATCCCAACAGTTTGGGAGGCCAAGGCAGGTGAATCGCTTGAGGCCAGAAGTTCAAGACCAGCCTGGGCAACATGGCGAAACCCTGTCTCTACTAAAAATACAAAAATTAACCAGGTGTGCTAGTGCACGCCTATAATCCCAGCTACTAGGGAGGCTGAGGCATAAGAATCACTTGACCCAGGAGGCAGAGGTTGCAGTGAGCCAAGATCATGCACTGCAGCCCAGCCTGAGTGACAGAGCAAGATTCTGTCGCCAAAGAAAGGTAATGTTAGAGTTCATCAGGTACACAAGGGACAGAAGGATATTTCGGGGACAAGAAGAAAATGCACAAAGACATGGAGATAAAAGAAAACTTGGAGAATTTAGGAAATGGTAGGTGGTTAAGCATGACAGCAAGACAGAGAGTAAGATATGTATATTAGGAGACGATGCTAGAAATATATCTAAAAACCAGATAGATGCAACTTTATACCTAAAAATAAAACAAACTTGTAAATAGTATTGGACTATCACCTCACAAAATTTTGTCATTAGTAAAACTTATTTTCACATCAAAAAGTATGCTCATTTCATATAAACCAAGGAGATGACAGAATCAGGATAAAGATGTACTGTTTTCACTCTAATTCAGATGGGTTATATAAAGAAACTTGGATAGTTAATCGAACTGACCTGAATCAATCAGTTCCCATTTTCCAGTTTTACATGAACCTGCTATACAAATAAAATATAATAGCCTGGGTTAACAAATACAAGGGCCTATATTATATTATATCTATTAGCCTTAAACTTGACTTCCCAAAGGCTAGGTATTTCTAGAATATAGCATGTTAAAATGAAATAAATACTAGACTAGGAGTCAAAAAACTTAAGTCTCTCAAAGACAGTTTCTTCATCTGTGAAATAAATAATACAGTTTCCTCTCCCTACTTCACAGGGTTTTTGTGTGCATCAAACAAGACCATCCTCTAAAAACTACAGAATGCCGTTAAGTATGTAATAGAAGGCCAAGTGCAGTGGCTCACGCCTATAGTCGCAGCACTTTGGGAGGTCAAGGTGGGCGGACTGTTTGAGCCCAGGAATTTGAGAACAGTCTGGACAATATAGCAAAACCCTGTTTCTATTAAAAAACATATACAAAAAGTAGCCAGGCATAGTGTCATGCACTAGTAGTCCCAGCTACTCGGGTGGTTGAGGTGAGAGGATCACTTGAGCTCAGGAGGATGAGGCTGCAGTAAGGAGAGACCGACCACACCACTGCTCTCCAGCAGCCTGGGCGACAGAGTGAGACCCTGCCTCAAAAACAAATGCAACAGAGGCAGTACAAAGATAAGGTTAACAGCAGAAGTCTGGAACCAGACTACAGTGCTCAAACTCCAACTCAACTACTTACTGGCCATGCGAGCTTGAATACATTACCTAACCTCTTTGGATCTTAATTTCTTCATCTGTAAAATATGTACGTGTGTATGTGTTTATTTAATACTACCCATGTAAGGAGTACCATGAGGATTAAATAAATTAATTCATGTAAAATGCTTATTAGAGTGCCTAGCACAAGGTGAATATTCAATAAAGGTTAGCTTACTCATAGTGGTATATTCTTCCATATGAGATTTTAAATGCTTTCCTATCTAAAATTATGATGAAACAAAAAAATGAAAATAAAATTATGATGAAACAAAAATATCTACTTCTGTCATATCACTCAGATATATTCAGTGCAGAATGAGAGAAAACAATTTTAAACTAGTGAAGTTTAAAATTAACTCATCATATAATCTCAATGCAATAAATAATCAATAAATCAGGACCACAAAATAAGTTCACTGACACAATACTATGTATTTCTCTGATACAACAGAAACACATTATAACTTTTTGCATAGTTAATATATTCTGAATATTTGATACTTTGACCAAAATACAGAATAATAAACAACAAGTGTTATAATCCTTTCTTCAAAAGTTATTGATATTTGGTGGTACCACTGCTACCACAGCCTGAATCCACAATTCTATTAAAAATTACTCTGTAAATTATCTCATACTTGTGGCTAACAAATACTAACCATTCCTACTGCATCTTGGTCAAAGGGATTCCATTCTACGTTCTCAGGATATCGTGCAAGGACCTTAGATTTGAATGTTCGTCTCAATGGCGTCTGCTCAAAATTTTCTCCTGTAAGAAAAAGAATGAAGCAAATCATCTCTACAAAATCCCTTTAAGTCACGGGGTTACAAACGTCTGAGCTTGGTAGTCCAGCAAGGTACAGAAATGAAGGCAAGGGGGTTAGTATGCCAACCATCTAAGAATAAGAATAGGAAAGGCATTAAAGTTATTAGGTCAGTAAAGAAGCTGAAAAAGTATAGCATGGTTAATGTTAGACATCACTAGCTGTCAGTTCTTCTTCAAAATGAAACTATTACTACAAACCCAATGGTTAATTTTCTTGGAAGAGAGTGAGAAAGCACAAGGAATGACAAGGATTGTATCTATCTTTTTTTTTTTCCCTGAAAGTCAGGTTTAATTTGCTTAAAGTCAACTAAAAACATCACAGAAGCATATTTTACTTAAAATTCAGAATAAACTACGCATTTCAATGATCTCTGGGAAAAATACAAAGAAACGAAAAGATATAAGAACATTAACAAAGCAGATTTCAGGGTAAATATAATGAGATATTCTGTCAATTCAGAATTACTTGAAATTTCCAGAACTGTCCTTTGTTTTCCCATTCCCCCTCCTAAAAACACTAGAGTATATTGAAATAAGAACATTAAAGTGAAGAGAGAAAGAACCAAAGAACCCACCACCTAGAGGGATACAAATCTGAATAATCTACTGGTCAAAAAAGGCACAAGAAAGTTAGAAGGTCAAAGGTTACAAAATGCCACTGGAGAGACATATGTAAGAACCATTAGAAAGCTTTGGGTGTTCTCAATTTTGTTTTGTTTTTACCTTCAGTCGTACTTGAAATGAAAGGGCTGGCACCATCCCTGGCTTTAGAAGCCTGTATGTACTGGCATAATGCTATATGATAAATGAAATAACAGAGTATTACAATAAAGCAGTGTTATTCAAACTTTTTTGACCATTATTCCAGTACAAATTACATTTTACATTATGAAGCAATAAACATATACATGTATATGTGTATACACAAATTTACCTAAAGCAAAAATTTCACAAAACAATACTTACCTTTATATATAATGTCCTCTCATATTTCCTACTCTATATCATTAAAACTAAAAATGCTGACTGCAGGCCTACTAATGATCACAATTCAGTTTGAAAAACATTATAATACGGTATAGTAGAATGAAGAGCTCAATTGATACCAAATTACTGTAAAGTCACTAGTGCTCTATCTAAAAGTATACTGTCCCAAATATTGCTTTTCCTAAGGAATTAGGGAGTATGGGACAAATTAAACACATATAAACAGTTCAAACAAATAAATTTTAGGTGTCATGGAAACATATGGGAAACAATCAAGGACAAGTCAAATGAATTATATTACCTGTTTACTGAGTAATCAAGGGACTTAGATACTGCAAGGAATAGAGATGAACCAGACAAAGCACATACCCTCAATGATCTCAATGTCAAATATACAGGAAAAAGAACATACATATACAAATAACCATTTCACAGGAAGGCTATTATCTGGGAGGCTCCAGATCTTTCACCTACATGGCCTAACCATTCAGAGCACACTGGCACAGGGTCCTGTTTGCGTGTTCTAGTTGATAGAATAAATTCTGTTACAAATACAGTTTTTTTAGTTGGTCTGGAACCTAAAGGGACTTGTGGTTATTAAGGAGGATGCATTCTTCACAATTACAGGATGAGATGCACCTAAGTCAGAAAGTCCTTTACCCTAAATCAATCCCAGAGGCACCTCAAAAGTTTCTAAAAGAGAAAAGTTTATAATAACTCTAAGGCACCTGTTCCAGAAACTAGTAATAAGTCCAGTCAGAAAGTTATTGCTTTTATAACTACAATGTCTCCTCTATTTTCTCTGAGGTTTTGTCCAACATCAGAAGCAGCAGCTCACTTATTCAATTTTCAAATTCTGATAGGACCCAACCTTCTTTCTGTTATTAAAAGCAAGTGCCATAATTTCATTCCTCTTATTTCCTGATCCTTCTTCCAAACAAATTATTCTGAAACTTTCTTTTTGAGCAAATTTCATCCCTCAAAATACATTTGGTAATCTTCACTAAACAAGACTGGCAAAAGTCAGCAGGCAGCTGGTAATAGCTGCAGCAACAAAGGCCTACAGCTTATGTAGAGCTAGGCTCAGAGCTTTCAGTAACACCTGCAAAGAGCCCACTCATGGTAAGCCTGCACTTACTGTACAAAGTAATTAAGCAGCAAGCAGCTGACATAATGATCTCGTCTACAGTCTGAAATTCTTGGGATGTATTTTTAAACTGCATTCATGTCTGAAAGAAGATAACTGTTTCTTCCTCCTAAGCTTCTTCACTTTCAGTTACCGCGTGCTCATTTATTCCTAACTAGCCAGAAAATCCCCTCAGTGAAAACCATGAAATATCACAACATAGAGAGGAATCACTGTCCTCTGTGAAGAAAAGATGCCTTCCTAAAATGGCTCTAGGCCTCTATGGCCATAACTACCCTAAATGTGCCTGATCTCATCTAAATGGCTGTACGGTGCTCCCTAAGACATGACATGCACGTGTGAGAAGATAGGAAAGCTGAGTGATTAAGGGGAGAACTTTTAAAAAGTGAGAAGAAGAATGGCGCCAAAGGTGAGCATGACCAGCTGATCTGACGTGTGGTCAAAAGAGAGAAAGGCTATGAATCATGGGAGAAGTAATTGTTAAAGCCTCTGTCCCCACCACCACCTCTCCATATTTGCCCCTTCTTTAAATCAGCTAAGGGAAGAAGTCTTGTTAAAGAGTCCAGTTCTGAATAAAAGACTATACAGGGTGCTGAAGTTAGACAAACGTCCTTCTGTGAATTAGACTAGACCAGTAGCAAGAGCAAAGTATCTTCTCCACAAGGGGAAAGGAGATGTATAAAGAAGTATGAGGGCCCTGAAAGCAAATCATATTCATTTCAGTCACTCCACAAAGAGTGCCAAAAAGGTAAGAGAAGGGGATTCACAAACCTAAGATTTTTTTTATTGAAATGATTCACTCATCATTTACTTAGGGCTGAGTTTTAAGAATAAACAGTAAGGGGCTGGGCACGGTGACTCATGCTTGCAATTCCAGCACTTTGGGAGGTTAAGGTGGGTGGATCACTCAAGGTCAGGAGTTAGAAACCAGCCCGGCCAACATAGTGAAACTCCATCTCTACTAAAAAAATATAAAAATTAGCTGGGTGTGGTGGCGGACACCTGTAATCCCAGCTACTCGGGAGGCTGAGGCAGGAGAATCACTTGAACCCAGGGGATGGAAGATGTAGTGAGCTGAGATCACACCACTACACTCCAGCTTGGGTGACACAGCGAGACCCCATCTAAAAAAAAAAAAAGGAAGAAACAGTAGGAAAACTTAATCCTCAGAAACACCTACACAGGCCCACCTCCTGAACCCCGTGTATCACAGGTACCTTAAATTTCAATTATTTAGACCCCTGGAAATTCAAACAATATTAGGAATATGACATCGCCACCACAACTGTCCTATTGTCCTAGAAACAACAACTAATTATTTGTCCAACACATACAGATTATACAAACATCAGCAGATCTAGATATCAGATTTTAAGCCCATTTCTAAGAACAATTTCAAAAGCAGTCAACTACGTGTCAGTCTATCCTTATGAATCTGCTTCCAAGGAAGTACAGTTCAAATCAATCATAAAAGATTTTTTTTAAACCATACATGCCTTACAAGAACTTCTAATAGGTTTTTTATCTGTTCTGCTTTGATCAAGCCAGAAACAAACCGACATTTGTTGTTGTTGTTTTGAGATAGAGTCTCACTCTGTTGCCCAGGCTGGGGTGCAGCGGCACAATCACGGCTCACTGCAGCCTCAACCTCCTGAGCTCAGGCTATCCTCCCACCTCAGCCTCCAGAGTAGCTGGGACCAGCACACCCAGCTAATTTTTTAAATTTTTTTGTAGAGTCAGGATCTAGCTAGGTTGCCCAGGCTGGTCTCAAACTGCAGGGCTCACGCAATCCTCTGATTTCAGCCTCCCTTAAAGGCATGCTCCACCACACCCCGTTTAAAGACATTTTTATATCTGGCCTCTTGAAGGTGATAGGGAGAGTAATATAAAGATCTGTGAAACTACAACGGGAAAAAATTGATTTTATCAACAGAATACTTTATATCTAGTTCACAGAGGTTCTGCTTCCAGTCATGGCAGAATAGCTCCCATCAGAACAACTTTCCTGCAGACAAGTATGAGCTTGTCTGGAGAATTAAAAAGCAAGAAGATTCTCAAGTAGGGAAAAAAGTCATCATTTAGAAGAAGGTAATGATACTGGGTGAGTTTCCCTTTTTTATGGCTTCCAGTCAGGCAAGTACCTGTCTGTCATAAGAGGTGGGTAAAACTGAAAAACTCATAATCTTACTAGCTTCAGAAACCAGAGGACAAATTTTAAGGCAAACCACAGCAGCTGGGAAGTGAAAGAGGGAAATTCCAGAGAGAACCACAGAAGGGAAGACCCAAAAATCTATGTACAAACTCTGCCTACAAAACTGGCTGATCCCTGAACCACGCATGCATGGAGTAGACCCCAAGCAGCCAAGTTAAGGGTAAAAGAACTGAACTGAGATTTAAGTTGCCACTCACTACAGGGAAACAGTTAACTTAAAAATAATAACAATAATAATAATAAAATAAGAATGCTCTCTGGAGGGAGGTAACAGAATCTAGTTCTTTACAATCCAGAACTGCTCAGCATATAAAGAAACAGAAAAATATGACCTATTCTCAAGAGACAAGTCAATCAACAGAAACCAACCCTAAGTTTACTCAAATACTGGAATTAGCAAACAGGAATTTTAAAGCAGGTATGATCATTATGAATGAAAAAAATAGATCTCAGGCCAGGTGTGGTGGCTCACACCTGTAATCCCAGCACATTGGGAGGCTGAGGCAGGAGTTAGAGACAAGCCTGGCCAATATGGTGACACCCCGTCTCTACTAAAAATACAAAAATCAGCAGAGCGTGGTGGCGTGCGCCTGTAGTCCCAGTTACTCGGGAGGCTGAGGTAGAAGAATCTCTTGAGGTTGAGGCGGAGGTTGCAGTGAGCCAAGATCACGCCACTGCACTCCAGCCTAGGCAACAGACCAAGACTCCGTCTCAAAAAAAAAAAAATCGCAACAGAGAAACAGACATTGCAACGCAGTGGGCTGGCTTAAAAGCAGATTGGAAACGACAGAGGAGTTACTGACCTTGAAAAAAGAACAACAAAAATTATCCAATCAGAAATACAGAGAGAAAAAAGGATTAGAGAAAGAGCTGTCTGGGCGTGGTAGCTCACACTTGTAACCTCAGCACTTTGGGAGGCCAAGGTTGAGAGGAATGTTTGAGGCCAGGAGTTCAAGACCAGTCTGGGTAATACAGTAAGACCCCATCTCTACAAAATAAAATGTATAAATTAAAAAAGAAAGGGCAGCAGGAGAGAGGGACCTCAGAGATGTGTGGGGCAACAAGTCTAACATAATATAATTGGAGTTCCAGAAGGAAAATAGAATGAGGCAGAAAACAATATTTGAAGAAGAATTAAAATTTTCCCAAATTTGGTAAAAGACAAACATTTACAGATTCAAAAAGCTCAACGGACTCCAAGCAGTATAAATGCCAATAAAATAATACACAAGTACATCACAGACAAACTTCTGGAAACCAGTGATAAGAGAGAACCTTGAAAAGAGCTAGAAAGAAAGGACACACATTATATTCGGGGGAAGAAACTGAAATTACAACTGCCCTCTCATCAGAAACAATGAAGGCTAGAAAACATGGCCGGGCGCAGTGGCTCAAACGTGTAATCCCAGCACTTTGGGAGGCCGAGACAGGCGGATCATGAGGTCAGGAGATCGAGACCATCCTGGCTAACACAGTGAAACCCCGTCCCTACTAAAAAATACAAAAAACTAGCCGGGCAAGGTGGCGGGCGCCTGTAGTCCCAGCTACTAGGGAGGCTGAGGCAGGAGAATGGCACAAACCCGGGAGGCGCAGCTTGCAGTGAGCTGAGATCGGGCCACTGCACTCCAGCCCGGGCGACAGCGCGAGACTCCGTCTCAAAAAAAAAAAAAAAAGGCCGGGCACGGTGGCTCAAGCCTGTAATCCCAGCACTTTGGGAGGCCGAGACGGGCGGATCACGAGGTCAGGAGATCGAGACCATCCTGGCTAACACGGTGAAACCCCGTCTCTACTAAAAATACAAAAAAAACTAGCCGGGCAAGGTGGCGGGCGCCTGTAGTCCCAGCTACTCAGGAGGCTGAGGCAGGAGAATGGCGTAAACCTGGGAGGTGGAGCTTGCAGTGAGCTGAGATCCGGCCACTGCACTCCAACCTGGGCGACAGAGCGAGACTCCGTCTCAAAAAAAAAAAAAAAAAAAAAAAAAGAAAGAACACCTTACAAGTACTGAAAAATAAATAAATAAATAAATAAATAAATATCTGTCAAACCCAGAACTTTATGAACAGAAAAAAAAAAATCCTTCAAAAATGAAGGCAAACTTAAATAAAAATAAAAATATTTTCAGGCAAAACAGAGAGAATTCATCACCAGTAGACCTGAATAGGAATAAAAAAAGCCAATCACAACAGGTTACATATTGTATGATTTCATTTATATAATATTCTTGAAATGATAAAATTAGAGAAGCAAAGAATGGTGGGGGAGGGGGAGAGTTGGGTGGCTGTGGGGAGAGGAAGGTAGATGGGTGCGGCTATAAAAGGGCAACCCCAAGAATTCTCACAGTGATGCAACTCTTTATACTTGACTATATCAATGTCAAGTTCCTGGTTCTGATATCTTTTTTTTTTTTTTTCTTTTGAGACAGAGTTTCATTCTTGTTGCCCAGGCTGGAGTGCAATGACATAATCTTGGCTCACTGCAACATCCACCTCCCAGGTTCAAGCAATTTTCCTTCTTCAGTCTCCCAAGTAGCTGGGATTATAGGTGCCCGCCACCATATCCAGCTAATTTTTTTGTATTTTTAGTAGAGATGGGGTTTCACCATGTTGGCCAGGCTGGTCTCAAACTCCTGACTGCAGGTAATCCACCTGCCTCAGTCTCCCAAAGTGCTGGGATTACAGGCGTGAGTTTCTAATAATATCTATATAGTTCTGCAAGATGTCACCAATAAGGGAATCTGGGTAGAGTGCACAGGGGATCGCTCTGTGTTATTTCTTACAATTGCAAATAAATCTATAATTACCTTTAAGTTTAACTTAAAGGTAACTTAAAGTTTATCTTAAAAAAAGAAACAAAAAAACTTTTTTTTAATGGTTCTAACAACCTCTCAGGGTTTTTAAAACAGAGACTGCAAGCAATACATTTCAAGCATTCAAAACTATACTGTGGGCAGGGTACGGTGGCTCACACCTGTAATCCCAGCACTTTGAGAGGCCGAGGCGGGTGATCAACTGAGGTCAGGAGTTCAAGACCAGCTGGGCCAACATAGTGAAACCCCATCTCTACTAAAACACAAAAATTAGCCAGGCATGAGTTTCTGTAATCCCAGCTACTTAGGAGGCTGAGACGAGACAATCGCTTGAACCCTGGAGACGGTGGGTGCAGTGAGCTGAGATTGCACCACTGCACTCCAGCCTGGGTGGCTGAGCGAGACTCTGTCTGCAAAAAAAAAAAAAAAAAAAAAAAAAAAAAAAAAGCAGCAGCAGCAGCAAGCCAGGGAGGGGACAAGGGAACCTCTCCTGTTTCAGTATCACATGGACTGCGCCTCAACTTACCGTATCAACAGCAATCCTATAAGGTCTATTTCACATTATCTGCAGATTATCTGCAGCAAGAATGATGAAATTCTTTCCTCTGTGAATGCATATGTCTAAGTTAATATGCTATCCTTTGCATAGTGGCATTCTGGGATATCCTAAAATTGATACTATTGGTGACCATGGTCATCAACTGAGTGTCATCCATGCTATAATCAGTTTATTTCCCACACTAAAAGATGGCACTGTATCTTTCCTGTTATAAACACTTGTGAAATAGACTGCCCAGCAGCATAGCACTGCTACCAACTCACACTTCTATTTTTTGTACATGTTGAGAGCTAGGTTGTTTTCTCTTCAACTCTCTGGCTGCTCCAGCATTTCAATTCTCCCTATCTTCTACATAATTTCTGAACCCCTATACAAATCAGAGGGCATCACCTGTCTGATGGTGGGGCACAATGTAGGAAGGGAAGAGATTACACATTTCTAATTAAATGAGAATTAACCTTATGATTACTTTTACTAATAGATGACATTCATTAGTATCAGCTCTTTTTAAATAGAGACACCTTAAATACAGGCACACACACACAATAAGGACTGCAGAGTTTTGGAAGCTATCACTCTTCCTTATCTCTTCTTCACATGAAATTAAAGTGATTTTACAACTCCTACACCATGACGTAAAGAAGGTAACTGTTCCTTGAAGAGACAGGCTTTACCTTGGCCCACATCACCAGCTGACTGTGGTGCTCAGGAGTCATGCAAATAAGTACCCAGAATACAAGCAGTGAACTGTCCACTGTCCCCCAACCCCCACCCACAGGCCTTTTTTGTTTTGTTTTGTTTTTTTGAGACGGAGTCTCACTCTGTCACCCAGGCTGGAGTGCAGTGGCACAATCTTGGCTCACTGCAACCTCTGCCTCCCAGGTTCAACTGATTCTCCTGCCTCAGCCTCCCAAGTAGCTGGGATTACAGGCGCCTGCCATCATGCCCAGCTAATCTTTCTCTTTTTAGTAGGGATGGGGTTGTGCCATATTAGCCAGACTGGTCTCGAACTCCTGACCTCAAGTGATCCGTCGTCCACCTTGGCCTCCCAAAGTGCTGAGATTACAGGCATGAGCCACCGCACAGGTCCCACAGGCCACTTCTAAGTCCTCTTCCAAGGCACTAACCCAGGAAAGCTGCTGACCAGGCTTTTCAATGTAAATTTAAGATAAACCCTGTTACTCCTGTTTTCTCGAGGCAGATTTGTTCACTCTCTTTCTCAACACATTTACTTTGTCAGATCGTTTTAGGTTTGTATATACAGCCATTATTCCTATTGATGTTTTGCCTCCTGCTTAACATCTTCCAGGTACCACACGTGATCCAACTCATGTACCCAGTATTTCTAAAATGGCTGAACTTCTTATGTGAGCAGTTTTAGAAAGACTAGGGTTTGAGAGCCTATCTAGTCAGGACTGTTCCAAACTACATCTAGGACAAACTGAAAGCACTTTTGTTCACATTGCATTCCTTTTAGCCCAGTCAAATGCCCTGCAGAGCACACATCTGTCAGGTAACATCTGGAACTCACATAATTTCCTGTTTAGTGGGTGATGCAACCAGCTGTCCAATTCATGGTCTTTTAGACCAGTCTAAGAAACCCAATCCTGTGTTCTTTTTTTTTTTTTTTTTTTTTTTTAAGATGGAGTCTCGCTCTGTCACCCAGGCTATAGTACAGTGATGCAATCTCACTTCACTGCAACCTCCACCTCCCAGGTTCAGGCAATTCTCCTGCCTCAGCCTCCCTAATAGTTGGGATTACAGGCACGCACCACCATGCCCAGCTAATTGTTTTCATATTTTTAGTAGAGAGAGTGTTTCGCCGTGTTGGCCAGGCTGGTCTTGAACCCCTGACCTCAGAAGATCTGCCCGCCTCAGCCTCCCAAAGTGCTGGGATTACAAGCGTAAGTCACTGCGCCCAGCCATTCTTTTATATAATTAATAAATTAGTTAGATGTATACACACACTCTTTCAAATACAGTGAGCTCCCAGAGGCTACACAGGTAGGTACACATGCACCTTTCTCTAAAAGCTAGTCCCTCCAGAAAATTGGGCTTAAGCAAACCCATTTCTGTAACTAAAAAGTGGCAGAGGCCAAATCTGAGCAAGGGTCCCCATGCTCTCCTCAATACTGAATGTTAAAGTAATCAGCCTAAATTAAGTCTGAGCAACTAGTTAAGAAGGCAGGAGACAGGATTAAGGACCTAACTTGGCTACTTACTAATTGTATGACATTAAACAATTTACTAAGTCCTGTGAGTCTCATTCTCTTCAGCTGAAAGATGAAGTACATGACTAGCTGCTCATCTCTAAAGGTTTTTCTAGCTTGGTCATTCCATGACTATTGGGCCTAGAGCCTGACACAGCATGGGAATCCCACCTCTTAAACTTTCAGTGAAAGACTGAGGACTGAAGGTATGCATTAGCTCTTCCTCGGCTACCTCTCTCTTTCCAAAACCTTGCTAAAACAATGAGGGATGGGGAGTGGCACAAACCCACAAAATGAGAGCGAAGGTAATAGTAACAACATTTTAGAAGCTGAAAAGCAGATGAATGAGTAGTTACTAACAGTAGGCTTGAGAAAGGCTGAGATACAACATAACCTCCAAAAAGCTCAGGAACTTGTAGCATTAGGCACCTTTCAAGGTGGGGATAAAGATGGAGCTAAAAACAGGAGGACTGACCAAAAGCCTATTTAAGAACCAGCAGGGCCAGGGACTGTGGCTCATGCCTGTAATTGCAGTTAATCAGGAGGATGGCCTGGGGCCAGGAGTTCAGAACCAGCCTGGGAAAAGGAACATCACACACCGAGGCCTATCATGGGGAGGGGGGAAGGGGGAAGGATTGCATTGGGAGTTATACCTCATGTAAATGACGAGTTGATGGGTGCTGACGAGTTGATGGGTGCGGCACACCAACATGGCACAAGTATACATATGTAACAAACCTGCACGTTATGCACATGTACCCTAGAACTTAAAGTATAATAAAATAAATAAATAAATAAATGTAAAAAAAAAAATTTAATAATTACTAGTCTGGAGGCTGAGGTAGAAGGATTACTTGAGCCTGGCAGATTGAGCTGCAGTGAGCTGTGATGGTGCTACTGCACTCCAGCCTGGGTGACAGAACAAGATCCTATCTCAAAACAATAATAAAAACAATAATAATAAGCCAGGCATGGTGGTATGCATCTGTAGTACCAGTTACTCAGGAGGCTGTGGTGGGAGGATCACTTAAGCCCAGGAGTTCGAGGCTGCAGTGAGCTATGATCACACACTACTGCACTATAGTCTGGGCAACAGAGCAAGATTCCATCTCAAAAAAATAAATACAAAAGAATCAGCAGGCATCAGCTAATGAACAGATGAATGAAATGTATAATAATACAATGGAACACTATTCAGCCACGAAAAAGAATGGTGTACTGTTACATGCTACGACACAGATGAACCTTGAAAACATGTCAAGTGGCCTAAGATCACATACTTTATCATTCCATTTATATAAAATGTCCTGGCTGGGCACGATGGTTCACGCCAGTAATCCCAGCGCTTTGGGAGGCTAAGGTGGGCAATCACCTGAGGTCAGGAGTTGAGACCAGCCTGGCCAACATGGTGAAACCTCATCTCTACTAAAAATGCAAAAATTAGCCAGGCATGGTGGGGCACGCCTGTAGTTCCAGCTACTTGAGAGGCTGAGGCAGGAGAATAGTTAGAACCCAGGAGGCGGAGGTTGCCGAGATCTCATCATTGCACTCCAGCCTAGGCAATAAGAGCAAAAACTCTACCTCAAATTAATTAATTAATTGCCCAGAAAAGGCCTATATATGGAGACAGAAAGTAGATTACTGTTTACCTGGGGTGAGGGGATACAGAGTGACTGCTAATTAGTACAAGGGTGCTTTTTAAAGTGATTAAAATGTTCTAAAATTAAATTATGGTAATGATTGCACAACTCTGCAAATATACTAAAAAACAGAAATTGTATACTATGAGCAGGTATGTAGGCTATGTAAATTACATCTTCATAAAGTGATTTAAAAAATAAAAAGACAACAAAAGAAATTTGGCACACTAGTAAAATATAGTCTCCTACTGTCAAAGCATGTGTCATTTCCAACAAAGTATCTTTTCCCACACAAAAAAATTATCACAGATAAAAGATATGCAGAGATAAAAGATGATACTATATATATAAAACAAGAATAGACTGTTGTTTTAAAAGAATATTCAGAAAATAAAACAAGGCCGGGCAGTGGCTGATGCCTATAATCTCAGCACTTTGGGAGGCCAAGGTGGGTGGAATTGCTTGAGTCCAGGAGTTTGAGACCAACCTGGGCAACATGGCAAGACCCCATCTCTACAAAATAATAATTAAAAGACTAGCCAGGCATGGTGGTGCCCACCAGTAGTCTCAGCTACTCAGGAGACTGAGGCAGGAGAACTGCATGAGCCCAGGAGGCAGAGGTTGAAGTGAGCTGAGATAGCACCACAGCACTCCAGCCTGGGTGACAGAGCAAGCCCCTGTCTCGAAAACATAAATAAAAATAAAAACAAGCTTGTGGAAATTAAAATGGTGTTAGAAAAATTTTAAACTCAATAGAAAAGTTAGAAAATAGATTTGAGGAAATATCCTCAAAAGTAGGACAAAAGAAATAAAATTAGAGAAAATATAGTAATAAAATTAGGCTGGGTGCAGTGGCTCACACTTAGGCTCAGCTCATGCTTAGGTGGGGTGCAGCGGCTCCCAGCTCCTTGGGAGGCCAAGGCGAGTGGATCACTTGAGCCCAGGAGTTTGAGACCAGTCTGTGCAATATGGCGAAATCCTGTCTCTACTAAAAATACAAAAATTAGCTGGGTGTGGTGGAGTGTGCCTGTAGTAGGCTGAGGTGGGAAGATGGCTAGAGCCCAGGAGATGGAGGCTGGAGTGAGCTGTGATCATGTCACTGCACTGCAGCTGGGTGACAGAGTGAAACTTTGTATGAAAAATAAATGTACTGGGCCAGTGTGGTGGCTCACACCTGTAATCCCAGCACTTTGGGAGGCTGAGACAGGTGGATCACCTGAGGTCAGGAGTTCGAGACCAACCTAGCCAACATGGTGAAACCCCACCTCTACTAAAAAAATAAAAATTAGCTGGGTGTAGTGGCATATGCCTGTAATCCCAGCTACTTGGGAGGCTGAGGCAGGAGAATCGCTTGAACCCAAGAGGCGGAGGTTGCAGTAAGCCAAGATCGCACCACTACACTCCAGCCTGGGCAACAAGAATGAAACTCCATCTCAAAAAAATAAATAAATAAAATAAAATAAATTTATTTATTTATTTAAGAAATAATAATAAAATTAGAGTCCATCCAAGAGGTCTAAAACCCAAATAAAAGTATGCCATAAAGAGGAAAGAGAGAAAATAAAGGGGAGGAAATTATCAACAAAATAATAAAGTTTCCCAGAAATGAAAGGCATGAATTTCCAAATTGAAAGTGCTCTTCAAGGATCTAGCACAGTGGATGAAAACAGACCCACACCAAGACACGTCATGATGTAATTTCAGAATGCCAGGGACAATGAGAAAATTCTAGATGTTTCCAGGAAGAAACAAATTTACCAAGGAAAGAGATCTGAATAGCACTGAATTTCTCAATAGCAACATTGGAAGCTAGCAGACAATAAGGCAATGTCCTCAAAATTCTGTGGGAAAATTATTTCCAGTTAGAATTATATACTCAGTCAAATAATAAGTAAAGTAAGAGAGTAAAAGAAAGAAATTTCAAACATATAATCTCAAAAACAAAATGTATTTTCTATGCATCCTTTCTCAGGAAGCATATGCTCTGCCAAAATGGGAATTAACAAAAAAACGACTTACATACAGGATGGAGGAAACTGGAGCCATCAAAAGAGAGTGACAAAGGGTAACTCCAAGATAAAGTGAGGGGACATCCCAAGATTTTAATGCAATAGGCCTGGCAGGCCAACACTCAAACGATCCTGACTGATGGGGCTCAGGCAAGAATCCACAGCTTGCATCATATTTTCAAAGGGATCTGTGAGCCAAAAAATACTTTAAGCCACTGCTTTAAGGTGTCCATTACAGGTCCTGCACAAGGGACAAATCACAACAGACTTCTGTAACAAAAAGAAATTTTTCAGATGTTACAAATCTCAAAGACAAAGAATGTGGAGTAATGCAGTAGATTAACGTTTTTTCTGATTGGATATCATCATTTAGAAAGAAAGGAAAGAGGGGCTCAGTTAAAGCACTCTAGAAGCCCAGGGAATTTTATTTTATTCAAATGAAGCTTAATACCTTACTCTACAAAACATTCTGAAGAGAGATTGGTTTGGTTTTGTTTTTTCAATTTGTGATTTATGTCCCACCTACCTACCCACCTCAAAAAACAAGGTGGTATATAAGAAAAATCATATAAAAAAATTAAAGCAGGACAAAGAACACTAAAAGCAAAAAAAAAAAAAAAAAGATGTGCTTAAACGCCTGTGGCATAACTTTCTTATAAATTGCAAAAAATGATAGTTTGCTTGCAACGTATGATATTTAAAAATAATTCGGGTCAGGCACAGTGGCTCATGCCTGTAATCGTTAACACTTTGGGAGGCCGAGGAGGGCAGATCACCTGACGTCACGATTTCAAGACCAGCCTGACCAACATGGAAAAACCCTGTCTCCACTGAAAACACAAAATTAGCTGGATGTGGTGGCGGGCACCTCTAATCCCAGCTACTTGGGAAGCTGAGACAGGAGAATCACTTGAACCCAGGAGGTGGAGGTTGCAGTGAGCCGAGATCATGCCATTGCACTCCAGTATGGGCAACAAGAGCAAAACTCGGTCTCAAAAATAATAATAATAATAATTCAACACGAAAAAAATATGAATGAAAATACTGGCCAGGAGTGGGTGGCTCATGCTTGTAATCCCAGCACTTTGGGAGGCCGAGGCGGGTGGATCACCTGAAGTCAGGAGTTCAAGACTAGCCTGGCCAACATGCTGAAACCCTGTCTCTACTAAAAATACAAAAATTAGCCGGGCATGGTGGCGGGTGCCTGTAGTCTCAGCTACACTTGGGAGGCTGAGGCAGAAGAATCTCTTGACCTGGGAGGCAGAGGTTATAGTGAGCTGAGATAGCGCCACTTCACTCCAGCCTGGATGACAGAGCGAGACTCCATCTCAAACAAACAAACAACAGCAACAACAACAAAAACACTGAATAGGTCCCAACGCACAAAGTGACACCTTTGGATATTTTGAAAATCGTATCTAGCTCGAGTCATCCCTCTTCTCTGATCTTATGTCAGATCTGAAGTTTCTCTAATTTGTCTGTGGTATATTTATAGGAGAAAATTCCCTTTTTTTGCTCCTCATGCTCTTAAATAACTTTATATTTTAAAAATTCCTAGAGCCGGGCGCGGTGGCTCACGCCTGTAATCCCAGCACTTTGGGAGGCCGAGGCGGGCGGATCACAAGGTCAGGAGATCGAGACCACGGTGAAACCCTGTCTCTACTAAAAAAACACAAAAAATTAGCCAGGTGCGGTGGCGGGCGCCTATAGTCCCAGCTACTCGGGAGGCTGAGGCAGGAGAATGGCCTGAACCCAGGAGACGGAGCTTGCAGTGAGCCGAGATCGTGCCACTGCACTCCAGCCTGGGGGACAGAGCGAGACTCTGTCTCAAAAAAAAAAAAAAAAAAAAAAATTCCTAGAAACATAAAATGATTTACTATTAAAGGCCATTATAGGCTCTTCCAATCTGGAATGACATCATAAATGCTATTTAAAAAAAATCCACACCCTTTGATCTGCTAAACCTGCAAGAAAAAGAAAAAGCAAAGCAAATGCCTATCAACAAGAAGACAGTTTGGCACATCAAGGCAATGGAATACAATCTAACCATTAAAGCAACATACATAGGAAAAGAAAAAAGACTAAAAATATTTATTAATTAGCAATACAACTCCAGGGTTAAGAAGTCTAGACAGAGGCCGGGCATAGTGGCTCATGCCTGTAGTCCCAGCACTTTGAGAGGCTGAGACAGGTGGATCACCTGAATTGAATTCAAAACCAGCCTGGGCAACATGGTGAAACCCTGTCTGAAAAATACAAAAACTAGCCAGGCATTGTGGCATGTACCTTTAGTCCCAGCTACTCAGGAGATTGAAGTGGGAAAACTGCTTAAGTCTGGGAGGCAGAGCTTACAGTGAGCTGAGATGGCACCACTGCATTCCAGCCTAGACACAACAACATGACACTCTGTCTCCAAAAAAAAAAAAAAAGTCTAGATACAAACAAGATTAGTCAAAAAGTTTAATGTCAATGGCTCCCAACTAGAATCCTAAAAAGGAATAAATAATAATGGAGGCATCAATTTTAATATGTCAAAAAGCTATTTGGAAATGTATGTAAAAATATTATACAAGCTAATTAAAAGATCAGATTTTTTGCCTTCGGTTGGAAATCTATTAACCCCACGTATATTTCCTTTTTTTTTTTTTTTTTGAGATGGAGTCTTGCTCTGTCACCCAGGATGGAGTACAGTGGTGTGATCTCAGCTCACTGCAACCTCCACCTCTTGGGTTCAAGCGAATCTCCTGCCTCAGCCTCCCTCTCGAGTAGCTGGGATTACAGTTGTCTGCCACCACCCCCAGCCAATTTTTGTATTTTTAATGGAGATGGGGTTTCTCTATTATGATGTTGGTCAGGCTGGTCTCGAACTCTTGATCTCAGGTGATCCATCCGCCTTGGCCTCCCAAAGTGCTGGGATTACAGGTGTGAGCAACTACGCCTGGCCTGGCTAATTTTTGTATTTTTTTTTTTTTTGAGACAGAGCCTCGCTCTGTCGCCCAGGCTGGAGTGCAGTGGCAGGATCTCAGTTCAATGCAAGCTCCGCCTCCTGGGTTTACGCCATTCTCCTGCCTCAGCCTCCCGAGTAGCTGGAACTACAGGCGCCTGCCACCTCGCCCAGCTAGTTTTTTGTATTTTTTAGTAGAGATGGTCTCGATCTCCTGACCTTGTGATCCACCCGTCTCGGCCTCCCAAAGTGCTGGGATTACAGGCTTGAGCCACTGCACCCGGCCTAATTTTTGTATTTTTAGTAGAGATGGGGTTTCACCGTGTTAGCCAGGCTGGTCTCGAACTCCTGACCTCAGGCAATCCGTCTGCCTCGGCCTCCCAAAGTGCTGGGATTACAGGGGTTAGCCACTGTGTACAGCCAACCCCATGTATATTTCTAATTATTACAAGGAAATCAGAAGTTATAATTAGTTATAATTGCCAATAATGTCTTTAACTAACTGAGAATTTTTTTTTTTTTTTTTAAGACAGAGTCTCGCTCTGTTGCCCAGGCTGGAGTGCAGTGGTGTGATCTTGGCTCACTGCAACCTCTGCCTCCCAAGTTCAAGCGATTCTCCTGCCTCAGCCACCCAAACAGCTGTAACTACAGGTGTATGCCACCACACCCGGCTAATTTTTTATATTTTTAGTAGAGATGGGGTTTCACTGTGTTAGCCAGGATGGTCTTGACCTCCTGACCTCATGATCCGCCCGCCTTGGCCTCCCAAAGTGCTGGGATTATAGTCGTGAGCCACTGCGCCTGGCGAAAATTTTTAATATCCAATTATAATTTTACAAATGCAAGAATCTTTTAAGAGTACATGAGCTTTTTCTAACATTTTATCATAAAAAGTACAATGAACTGCCATGTATCTATCGCCTAGCTTTAGCAATTATCAATGCATGTCTAATCTTGCTTTACCTGTATATCCTCACGCCAGATTATTTTAAAGCAAATCCAGATATATCATTTTATTTATAATATTTCAGCATGTCTCTCTAAAAGACAGTATCTCTTTTTTTAATACAACCTCAATACTATTATTATACCTAGAAAAATTTGACCAAAAAAATTCTAATGCCAAAATTCTAGTCAGTGTTCAAATTTCTTTAATTGACTCATAAATGTTTGAAATCTTTTAGATCACTAAGTGGACTTAAAATAATGTATAATGGCCTGTAATAGTAAAAGCAAAATTTAATGTTTCCAGGAACTTTTTAATATGAAGTTGCTTAAGAGCATGAGAAGGAAAAAAGGCAATTTTTCCCTATAAATACACTACAGAAAAACTAGAGAAACTTCAGGTCTGACATAAGATCAGAGAATAGGGATGAATAGAGCCAGATATAAGATCAGAGAATACAGATGAATAGAACCAGATACAATTTTCAAAATATTTAACAATCTGTGCAGTGTGAGCACCAACCAATCAGAACAAACACTAGCCATACACATATGGCATATAGGCTAGATATCAACCCCGGATACAGCCTTGTATGAGGAAAAGCGAAGAGGCCTCAAGAACGTGCTTTCCATGCTGAAATTCAACCCTACCTGCAGTGGAGCAATAAGTTGCAATTACATCAGTTATAAGCAAAGTTGCCACAAGGTCTTGATATAGCACACCTTCTACCAGACATAGCTATTAAATGCTAAATCACTATAGCTGCAACTGATCATCCCTGCATCTATCATTTGAACTAGCCAAAGAAAGAATCATTTTTGAAGCAATTAGCATGGTAAAGTAGAAAGAGTTCTTGATTGTAGCATGATCTAGAATACAAGCTGCTTGTCTCTGAAAGTTAAAACTGTAATAGCTGGCTGGACGCGGTGGCTCACACCTGTAATCCCAGCACTTTGGGAGGCTGAGGCGGGCAGAATAGGCCAAGGCAGGTGGAGGTCAGGAGTTCAAGACCAGCCTGGCCAACATGGTGAAACCCCATCTCTACTAAAAATTAAAAAATTAGCTGGGCATGATGGCAGGCACCTGTAATCCCAGCTACTCGGGAGGCTGAGGCAAGAGAATCACTTGAACCCGGGAGGTGGAGGTTGCAGTGAGCCGAGATCTCACCATTGCACTCCAGCCTGGGCAACAGAGCAAGACTCCATCTCAAAAAAATTAATTAATTAATTTAAAAAATTAAATTAGCAGGGCGTGATAGCACCACGCCTGAGGTCCCAGCTACTTGGGAGGCTGAGGTGGAAGGATTGCTCGAGCCAGGGAGATTGAGGCTGCGGTGAGCTATGATCACGCCACTGCACTCCAGTCTGGGCAACAGAGCAAGCAAGAGAGAAAAGAAGCATAACATCTGACACTGGTACCTGGGAATGTTAATATCCTTCAACCTATTGACTGTAGGTTACAGCTTTTCCGATAAATTATTCAGCTTACTAAAGAATATAAAAGATAGTCCTCTGTGATTGTTATTTAGAATCCTTTCATAAACAGAGGCATGCCCTGACCATTTAAAAATAAACCTAAAACGGCCAGGTGCAGTGGCTCATGCCTGTAATCCCAGCACTTCCAGGAGGCCGAGGTGGGCAGATCACCTGAGGTCAGGAGTTCAAGACCAGCCTGGCCAACATGGCAAAACGCCGTCTCTATTAAAAAATACAAAAATTAGCCAGGTGTGGTGGTGCATGCCTGTAATCCCAACTACTAGGGAGGCTGAGGCAGGAGAATCGCTTGAACCCAGGAGGCAGAGGTTGCAGTGAGCCGAGATAATGCCATTCACTGCAGCCTGGGTGACAAAGCAAGACTCCATCTCAAAAAATAAAATAAAATAAAATAATAAAATAAATAAAATACAATAAAATATAAACCTAAAACAACATGCCTAAAGGAAGGGAAGAAGGAGAGAACTCTTGAAGGGAAGCAAGAAAGCTTGGGGTTCTAGCATGGTTCAACATATCTCAAGCCTTATGCAAATCACTTTATCTTCCTAGGCTCCAGTTTCTCCACCTGCATATAAGGCACCTGCCAACATCCCTAGTGATGCCAACATCTCACCTCCCATCACCCACTCTCTCCCTCTAATACACTGATTCACTTGAGTTCCCCAAACAGGGTATGCTTTCTCGTGCTTTCATTCTTTGTTAGATGATATTCTCTGCTTAGAATAACCTTTATATCCTTCTTTGCGTGGTTAGCCAATCTATATTTATTCAAGTGAGTGCTATCAAAATCCATGGTGCCCAGCGCGGTGGCTCATGCCTATAATCCCAGCACTTTGGGAAGCTGAGGCGGGCAGATCATGAGGTCAGGAGTTCGAGACCAGCCTGACTGACATGGTAAAACCCCGTCTCTACTAAAAATACAAAAATTAGCCGGCTGTGGTGGTGCACGCCTGTAATCCCAGCCACTCAGGAGGCTGAGGCAAGAGAATCGCTTGAACCTGGGAGGCAGAGGTTACAGTGAGCCAAGATCGTGCCACTGCACTCCAGCCTGGGCAACAGAGAGAGATTCTGTCTTTTAAAAAAAAAAACTATAGTATCCCAACAATGTTTTCATCTTCCCATCCCCAAGTTCTTCTGGAACTTTTCTGTGAGAGCTAGGGTCAGAGCCATTTACTGATTATAAAACAAATCTGCTCCTTTGAATGTAGTTCATATGACATGGTTTTCAGTTCCCTCACAATCCTAGTTCCTAGAACTGACATCTAACTCTATGTGTAATCTAACTATTTAATAACACAATTTAAAACAGGACTATGCACTCCCTCTTTTTTGACAATGTATCTCTAGAATAGAAGCCAAAAATCACAATTTTTGGCAACTAAATCACACTTTTGCCATAAATCAAACTCGCAGCCAACTAAAAGTCTTACATTTTTTAAAAAGTGTTGATAGTTGATATTAGGTCACATCTTCTTTCTATAACCTCTACTTCTGCATCACTTATTTCATCATACCGCTTAAATTTCTCTTATTCCCAACTATATCCTAGTCATTCCTGTGAAATATTCTTGAATCCAAAAATGGTAGCTGACAGTATTTCCCGTTCTATCCATGTACTCACCTGAATGAACACATGGTTAGTCTGACCTAACACATTCTTAGTGGGCAGATGTTGGCTCTTAATAATAATAGTTTTGGGGCGGGCACAGTGGCTCACGCCTGTAATCCCAATGCTTTAGGAGGCTGAGGCAGGCGGATCACTTGTGGTCAGCATTTCGAGACCAGCCTAGCCAATGTGGTAAAACTCTGTCTCTACTAAAAATACAAAGAAATCAGCCGGGCATGGTAGCACATACCTATAATCTGGCTATTCGGGTGGCTGAGGCAGGGGAATCACTTGAACCTGGGAGGCGGAGGTTACAGTGAACCAAGATCATGCCACTCTACTCCAGCCTGGGCAACAAAGCAAGATTCTGTCTCAAAATATATATATAATTAATAATAATAACAATAATAGTTTTGGCCAGGCACCGTGGTTCACGCCTGTAATCCCAGCACTTTGGGAAGCTAAGATGGGTGGATCGCTTGAACCCAGGAGGTCAAGACCAGCCTGGGCAACATAGCAAGACCCTATTTCTACAACAAATAAATTAGCTGGGTGATGTTGGCATATGCCTAGGCCCCAGTTACCTGGAAGGCTGAGGTGGGAGGACTGATTGAGCCAGGGAGGTCAAGGCTGCAATGAGCTGTGCTCACGCCACTGCACTCCAGCCTGAGCAACAGAGTGAGACCTTGTCTCGAAAATCATCATCATCATCATCATCACCATCATCATCATCAATCAGGTCTTTTCCTAAACCCTCAGATTATATCCTTAATAAGCTACTCTAGATTTTGACTGGAACATGCCATGCTCTTACCTTCTTCCCAGTTTTGAGATTATGTCTTCTTGCAGTAATTCTATGATTCCTCAAAGGTTATTGACATCTACTGAATGATCTCATCCCAAAATTATCTAGAATCCTGCGGTATAATTTGTCTGGGTCAGGAGACTTTCATTCAGAGCAATTAAATGATCCTGTATAAATGAGTAATGATCTCAGTTTCAGTCTCCTCTTAATCGATTTGGTTCTATCCTTTCCAATCTATATATAATTTACCTTGACAATGGGGGAAAAAAAGTTTCTGGGGCTATTTCAATCTTCAAGGTTTTTGTTTTTGTTTTTTCAAATGTGGTTATTCGGGATTTCACATTTAGAGTATTACCCAACATAAAATACTCTTCTTAAAGAAGTATTTAACACGATAAAGTTTTCCTTTTTCTAATTCATAAAACTGTAAGAGGAAGCAGAGATGCTAATTATAACAGAGCTCTTCTTACCACAGTAGCAAAAACCAAACTGACTAATCTATTCTCAAGTAAGCTAAACAAGAGTTGTGAAAATTAACAAACTTCCTTCAGGTGAAAATTTCCCCATAATCCATCACCATGTCCTACAAATATTTACTGAAAGTGCAAGACTCTGAATCAAAACAATTCACCCAAAACCTCACATCATACTTACACCCTCTCAATAAATCCAAGCTATAAAAATAAGCACAAGGCTGGGAGCGGTGGCTCACGCCTGTAATTCCAACACTTTGGGAGGCCAAGGTGGGCGGATCATCTGAGGTCAGGAGTTCGAGACCAGCCTGACCAACATGGAGAAACCCTGCCTCTATTAAAAATACAAAATTAGCCGGGCGTGGTAGCACATGCCTGTAATCCCAGCTACTCAGGAGGCTGAGGCAGGAGAATCGCTTGAACCCGGGAGGTGGAGGTTGCAGTAAACTGAGATCACGCCATTGCACTCCAGCCTGGGCAACAAGAGTGAAACTCCATCTCAAATAAATAAATAAATAAATAAGCACAGAGTGATATTTTCTCCGCTCAATCACCATGGGATTTATAAAGACCTTATCTACCTCACGTTGAGCCGTTTTGCTACATTATTACATTATTATTACTCAAACAACTGATCCATCACTTTTCTATTGAGTTCTGACTATCTATACAACTCTATGTTAAGTGCTATGGAAACATACAAATTTATAATTAAAAACCAGTCACTCTTGGAACGCATAAGCACATTTTTGTAAACGTGTACCTCCTTCTCCAGGCAAAGGAGTCCTCTCAAATCTGAAAGGGCATCTCATCCAGATGAAGCTGGGAAGGTACTGCAGTACATTCTGTGTTACATACACTATAGTGGAAAGCACAGGACTTTAATGATAGGAAAATTTAGAACTCAAGTACTAGTTCCATGTTTTGTTTAATTTCTTCTAGGTAATTTGTCCAAGGTCTCTGTGAAAAATGCATATTTGGGCCAGGCACATTGGCTCATGCCTGTAATCTAACACTATGGGAGGCCAAGATGGGAGGATCACCCGAGGCCAGGAGTTCAAGACCAGCCTGGGCAACATAGCAAGATATTATCTCTACAGAAATAAAAAATTTAAATTTAAAAAAAAATGTGGCCGGGCACGATGGCTCGCGCTTGTAAATCTAGCACTTTGGGAGGCCATGGCAGGCAAATCACGAGGTCAGAGGTTTGAGACCAACTTGGCCAACATGGTGAAACCCTGTCTCTACTAAAAATACAAAAAATTAGCCGGGCGTGGTGGCACATGCCTGTAATCCCAGCTACTTGGGAGCCTGAGGCAGGAGAATCACTTGAACCCAGGAGGTGGAGGTTGCAGTGAGCGGAGATCGCACCACTGTATTCTAGCCTGGGCGACAGCAAGACTCCATCTCAAAAAAAACAAAAACAAACAAACAAAAAATGTACATTTGGTCTTAGTCCCTGGTTACTGGCATGCAGCTCCTAAAACCTTTGGAATCTCCCAGATGAGGAAACCGTTTGTATGCTAATGACATGACTGGTGACCAGGGCCACTAAATAGCTTAAGGGTGGTGGCTGGTCACCTGAAAGACCAAGGGTGATTACAGAATTGAAACTTTCAACTCCCCACTACCACCTGCAGAGAGGAGAGAGGCTGAAGTGAGTTAATCACCAATGAGCAATTATTTCAAAATTCATGCCAACACAGTAATGAAAACTCCATTTTAAAAACCCATAAGGCCGGGTGCGGTGGCTCATGCCTGCAATCCCGGCACTTTGGTAGGCCAAGGCAGGCAGATCACCTGAGGTCAGGAGTTCGAGACCAGCCTAACCAACATAGTGAAACCCCATTTCTATTAAAAATACAAAAATTTGCCAGGCATGGTAGCATGTGGCAGAAGAATTGCTTGAACCTGGGAGGCAGAGGTTGCAGTGAGCTGAGATCACATCAGTGCACTCCAGCCTGGGCAACAGAGTGAGACTCCATCTCAAAAAGAAAAAAAAAAAACATAAACAACAGGGTTCAAGGACCTTCTGGGTTGATGAACACACTTAAGTATTGCAGAACGGTGCACCCAAAGTGGGCATGAAGGCTCCACACACACATTTGGCCACAACAACTTGCCCTACCCATCTCTTCTACTCGGCTGTTCCTGAGTTATATCCTTTATAATAAATGGGTAATAGTGAGTAAAGTACTTTCCAGAGTTCTGTGAGTCATTCTGGCAAATCATGCAAACTTAGGAAGGGGTCATGGGAACACCTGACTTATAGCAGGTTGATCAGAAGTACAGACAGGCGGCAATCTGGGACTTTCTATTGGCATCTGAAGTGGGGACAGTCTTGTGAGACTGAGCACTTAACCTATGGAGTCTGCACTAAGCCCAAGTAGTTAGTGTCAGAATTGAACTGAATTGGAAAATAATAATAATAATAATTGAATTGAATTACAGGACACCCAGTTGGTAACCAGAGAGTTGGAGAATTGGTTAGCATAGTGTTAGATTACAGGCATGAGCCACTGCGCCTGGCCCAAATATGCATTTATCACAGAGACCTTGGCCAAGTTACAAATGTGGGGAAAAAACTCACACATTTGGTATCAGAGGTGTCATGCCTGGTATTGAGGCTCAAAAAATGATACCCCTAAGTAAGACACTCTGGCATGCTGAGTACTATGAACTAAAGGAGACTGGAAGACCTCAGAAATAGCCTCAGAAGCAAAGTCTCTCCTTGCCCTCCTCTTTCACTCCTCTTACTCCCCCAAAGCAAGTCACAGAAACCAGAATCCCCCTTTCCCCAAGGCGGGTCACAGATACCAGAAAAGCAAGCCATAATACCTAAAAAGTATTACCTCCCACTCAAAAGCCATAAACCTCTCCCCCAAAGTAAGCCATAACACCTAAAAATGTCACTCTCTCCCTTCTTCCTTGAAGACCCTCGGCTCCAGCAGGGTCCTGCCCTATACCCAGGAAGAAGGAATGCTGCACAGAGTCTAAGAAGAATCTGAACAGACAGGCTCTGCTGGGTCCCCCTCCCCTACCCAGTCTGTTACCATTAGATAACACCCTTTGTCTACTAACATTTCTACAGGCCTCTCCCTTTCTTCATTCTTCACTGAGCCTAAGCATGAAAAGAGTTTCCCTAGGTCTTTGGGTCTTCATTTCTGAAAGCTCCCATTGCATGTAAAACTTTAATTAAATAAATTTCTTACGCTTTTTTCTTTTTTTTTTTTTTTTTTTTTTTTTTTTTTTTTTTTTGAGACAGGTCTCACTCTTTCACCCAGGCCAGAGTGCAGTGGCACAAACAGAACTCACTGCAATCTCAACCTCCTGAGCTCAAGCAATCCACCCACCTTAGCCTCCCAAGTAGCTGGGACTATAGGCACGCTCCACCACGCCAGGCTAATTTTTAAAATTTTTTGCAGACGGGTTCTTACCGGGTTGCCCAGACTGGTCTCAAACTCCTGGGCTTAAGCAATCCTCCCAGCTCAGCCTCCCAAAGAGCTGGGATTACAGGTGTGAGCCACACCCAGCCTCTTATGCTTTCTTCTTGTTAATTTGTTTTTAGTTGCAGGAGTGTCAGCCGTTGAACCTATGATGGGTGAGGAAAGGTATCACACCTTTCTGCCCTTACTGTAGAAACACTAAGGGTATTTTTTCTATAAATCTCAATTTCCTCATCTATAACATGAGGATAACAATACCTGCGCCAGGCACAGTGGCTCACATCTGTAATCCCAGAATTTTGGGAGGCCAAGGCGGATCACCTGAGCCTAGGAGTTCACGACCAGCCCAGACAACATAGGGAGACCCGTCTCTACAAAGAAATACAAAAATTAGGCATAGTGGCACACACTTGTAGTCCCAGCCGCTAGGGAGGCTAAGAGGGGAAGATCACTTAAGCCTGGAGGTCTAGGCTGCAGTGAGCAGTTAGCGTGCACTCTAGCCTGAGTGACAGAGCAAGACCCTGTGTCAAAAAAACCAAAACAAAAAACTACCTACCTCATCAGCCTATTGAGAGGAATGAATGAGTTAACATATGTAAAGCATATGGGACATATTTATATGGAGCATAAGAGGTACTCAACAAATATTAGCTCTTTTCTTTCCAAAAGGTCTGTCATATAAGCAAGAGTCATCTCAAAATCTTTAGCCATGAAAATAGGACACACAAATGTGCTAGAAGTTACCAAATGTTTCCTAAGAAGCAGACCTCTACTGCACTAAAGTGGCAACACACATCTGTTTCACAGAATGTATACCACAGCAAAGCCCACAGCAGCAAACGTGGCTATACTAAGAACACTGACATGTCCGCAAATTCAGATTTCAAACCACAACTTATAAGGGACCACCCAGCAGCCTCTTCTTCCCCATAGCACATAAGCAGATTTAAGACTCTGGGAGCCAGGCTGGGTGCGGTGGCTCATGCATGTAACCCCAGCACTTTGGGAGGCAGAGGCAGGTGGATCACCTGAGGTCGGGAGTTTGAGACCAGCCTGACCAACATAGAGAAATCCCATCTCTACTAAAAACACAAAATTAGCAGAGCGTGGTGGCGCATGTCTGTAATCTCAGCTACTCAGGAGACTGAGGCAGGACAATCACTTGAACCTGGGAGGCAGAGGTTGGCGTGAGCCAAGATCATGCCATTGCATTCCAGCCTGGGCAACAAGAGCGAAACTCCATCTCAAAAAAAAAGACTCTGGGAGCTTCCTGTTAGTTTACCCTCAGTAACATAAGAGAAAGTTTCCTTTACCTTTAAGAACTTTTATAGTAATAAATTCTCTTTTTTTTTTTTTTAACAGAGTTTCCTAACCACTAAAATTTTACCAACTGGTACTATATCAAAGCACAAAGACTAGCATTTGTTTTATCAAATGTGCATTAAAAGCACTGTATTGGTCAAATCAAAGCCTTGTTGTACTTCAGGCCCAGCTGTGAGAGCAATGGTAATGTTTCTCTTTCACTTGCAGAATGCTGAAAAATGGCCAAGAAAAAAAAATGGGAAAGCTTTTTTTTCAGGCAGTACACAGTAGTGTTAACAGCAGAGTGTTTAAGAAAATTAGCCCTAGGATTGTAGATTTAAATATGAAAGGTAAAACAAAAAAGCCTTTAGAAGAAAACACAGAACATCTACATGATCCTGCAATAACAAAGATATAAAATGCACTAAACATTAAGATAAAACATATAAATTGTACATTACAACTTAAAACTTTTGTTCCTTGAAAGTCACCATTAAAAGAACGAAAAGGAAACGCACAGATTACAAGAATATATTTGCATCATATATATATATGAGAAATGAACAAAAGACTCATATCTAGAACATACAAAGAATTGCATTTAATCAATAAAGAAAAAAGATCACTCAAAGAAAAATAGCAAAAGCCCTGAACAGATACTTCAAAAAAGACATATAAATGCCTAACAAACTTTTGAGAGGTGCTCAACTTCATTAGTCATCCGGAAAATTCAAATTTAAATAACAATAATATTACATAACCACCAGAATAGGTAAAATGAAAAGAAAATGCCAAAAGTTGGTAAGGATAGGGAGTAACCTACACCTCATGCACTGCAAGTGGGAATGTAAACTGGTACAACCACTATGGAAAACTGTCTGGCAGCACCTACTAAAGTTGAACATATGTACACCTATGACCCAGCAATTCCACTCCTGAGCATAGACCCAACAGACCAGAAGCCATGTTCACGAAAAGGCACATACAGGAATGTTCATAACATGTCACTATTGTAATACTCAAAAACTACAAACTACCCATGTGCCTATCAACCGCAGAATTAACAGATAAGGTGTGGTAAAGTCACACAAGGGCAAACTCTATAGCAGCGAGAATGACCAACCTAAAACTACACACAATATGAATGAATCTCTCATATTGTACAAAAGAATCCAGACACAAGAGTTCACAGTATATAATTACATTTATATAAAGTACAAAGAAATGAAAAACTATGCTGTTAGAAGTCAAAATACTGGTTACCTGTGGTGAGTAGGAAGGCAAATAGTGACGGAAGTAGACTGCTTCTTGCTCACACCCTAAGAAATTCAAGAAGGCTGGTTGCAGTGGCTCACGTCTATAATCCTAACACTTCGGAAAGCCGAGGTGGGCGGATCACGAGGTCAGGAGTTCAAGACCAGCCTGGCCAACATGGTGAAACCTCGTCTCTACTAACACTACAAAAAGTAACTTGGCATGGTGGCGGGCACCTGTAATCCCAGCTACTCAGGAGGCTGAGGCAGGAGAATCGTTTGAACCCAGGAGGCAGAGGTTGGAGTGAGCTGAGATTGTGCCATTGCACTCTAGCCTGGGCGACAGAGCAAGACTCTGTCTCAAAAAAAAAAAAAAAAGAAAGAAAAAAAATTCAAGACCTACCCTTTAGAACCTCTGGAGTGGGTTGAATGGTGGCCCCAAAAAAGGTATGTCCACATCCTAATCTCCAGAAGCTATGAATGTTATCTTATTTGGAAAAAGGATCTTACAGATGTAATAAAAAATACTGAGATGAGATCATCCTGGAGTAGTTGAGTGTATCCAAAATATCATGACAAGTATCCCTAAAATAATAGACACAGAGGAAAAGATACACACGAAGGTGAAGGCCATGAGAAGACAGAGGCAGAGATTAGAGTGGTGTGGTCAGAAACCAAAGCATAATGCCAACAGTCACCAGAAGCTCAAGGAATTATTCTCCCCAAGAGCCTCTGAGGAGCTGTGCCCTGCTGACACCTTGATTTTGGACTTCTGTCCTCCAAACCTGTGAGAAAATAAATTATTGTTGTTTAAGGCCACCCAGTTTATGGTAATTTGTTGCCACAGCCATAGTAAACTAATATAGGCTGGGCACAGTGGCTCAGGTCTGTAATCCCAGCACTTTGGGAGGCCAAGGTGGGCAGATCACTTAAGGTCAGGAGTTCGAGACCAGCCTGGTCAACATTGTGAAACCACGTCTCTACCAAAAATACAAAAATTAGCTGGGCATGGTAGCACATGCCTGTAGTCCCAGCTACTTGGGAGGCTGAGGCAGGAGAACGGCTTGAATCCAGGAGGCAGATGTTGCAGTGAGCCATGATTATGCCACTGCACCCCAGCCTGGGCAACAGAGCAAGACTCCATCTCAAAAAAAATAATAATAATAATAAGGCAACTAATATAAACTAATACACCCTCCAAACCACATTCCTTTATTCACCCCAATTCTGTAGCAAACTCACCAGTTTTCCTAAGCAAAAGATTCAAAAGCACCCCAACCTCAAT
This sequence comes from Macaca thibetana thibetana, assembly GCF_024542745.1. Classification (NCBI taxonomy): domain Eukaryota; kingdom Metazoa; phylum Chordata; class Mammalia; order Primates; family Cercopithecidae; genus Macaca; species Macaca thibetana. The sequence goes on along the minus strand of NC_065591.1, from coordinate 56,285,204 downwards.
CTTTCCCACTGATTCCTCCCCGAAAAAAATAGCAAAAAGAGATATTATAACCAGCATACAGACAATTCACAATATCAGTACAAAGAATGAGTAATTTTTTTTCTATCTACTTGAGTAGTAGTCAATGAAATACAGATTAAAACACAATGACAGCAAAAAATGAAAATCAAGTATTAACGAGGATATGGAGAAAGTGGAAACCTTGTTGGAAACAGGCCCCCAAAAATCTGGCCATAAACAAAATTTCTGCAGCACTGTGACATGTTCGTGATGGCCATGACGCCCACGCTGAAGGTTGTGGGTTTACCAGAATGAAAGTAAGGAACACCTGGCCCACCCAGGGCAGAAAACCACTTCCGTTCTTAAACCACAAACAATAGCATGAGCAATCTGCGCCTTAAGGACATGCTCCTGCTGTAGACAACTAGCCAAAGTCATCCCTTCATTTCGGCCCGTCCCTTTATTTCCCATAAGGAATACTGTTAGTTAATCTATAATCTATAGAAACAATGCTTATCACTGGCTTGCTGTTAATAAATGCGTAGGTAAATCTCTGTTTGAGGCTCTAAGCTCTGAAAGCTGTGAGACCCCTGATTTCCCACTCCACACCTCTATATTTCTGTGTCTGTGTGTCTTTTATTCCTCTAGCACCGCTAGGTTAGGGTCTCCCTGACCGAGCTGGTCTCGGCAAACCTGATACATTGCTAGTGAGAATGTAAAATGGTGCATTGCTGTGAAGACGTTTTGGCAGTGTCTTAAAGGGTTAAACACAGAGTTACTATATGAACCATTGATTACATTCTTGAATATATACATAAACAGGTGCTCAAACAGAAATTTGTACACAAATGTTCATAGCAGCACTATTCACAATAGGCAAAAAGTGGAAACAACCAAAATGTCCATCAACAGATGAAGGAACAAAATATGGTATGTATTATTCATACCACATGAATATTCCAATAATAGAATATTATTCAGCCACAAAAAGAAATAAGGTATTGACACATGCTACAACATGGATGAACCTTAAAAACATCCTGCTAGGCTGGGCACAGTGGCTCACGCCTGTAATCCCAGCACTTTGGGAGGCCAAGATGGGCGGATCACCTAAGGTCAAAAGTTCGGGACCAGCCTGGCCAACATGGTGAAACCCTGTCTCTACTAAAAATACCAAAATTAGCTGGGGATGGTGGCAGGCACCTGTAATCCCGGCTACTCAGGAGGCTAAGGTAGGAGAATTGCTTGAACCCAGGAGATGGAGGTTGCAGTCAGCCGAGATCGTGCCTCTGCACTCCAGCCTGGGCGACACAGCGAGACTCCGTCTCAAAAAAAAAAAAAAAAAAAAAAATGCTACCTGAAAGAAGCCAGACACAAAAACCAAACACAAAAGGCCACATGTTGTATGATTCCACTTACATGAAATATCCAGAATAGGTAAATTCAGAGACAGAAAGCAGACTACTAGTTGCCACAGGCTTGAGAGACAAGGAAATGAGAAGTAACTGTTTAATGAGTGCAGCATTTCCTTTTGAGGAGATGAAAATGTTCTGAAACTACATGATGATGATGGCTACACAAAACCATAAATATACTAAACACCACTAAATTACACATTTTTAAACAGGCTGGGTGCAGTGGCTCATACCTGTAATCTCAGCACTTTGGGAGGACAAGGCAGGAGGACTGCTTGAGACCAGGAGTTCAAGACCAGCCTAAGCAACAAGGCAAGATTCCATCTCTACAAAAAATTTAAAAATTAGCCAGGTAGTCCCAGCTATACAGGAGGCTGAGGCAAGAGGATCACATGAGCCCAGGAGGTCGAGGTTGCAGTGAGCCACGTTTGCACCACTACACTCCAGCCTGGGCAACAGAGCAAGACCTTATCTCAAAACAAACAAACAAACAAACAAATAAAGTTGGCTGGGTACAGTGGCTCATGCCTGTAATCCCAGCACTTTGGGAGGCCAAGGAAGGCGGATCACTTGAGGTCAGGAGTTCGAGATCAGCCTGGCCAATATGGTGAAACCCTGTCTCTACTGAAAATGCAACAATTAGCTGGGCATGGTGGCGGGCGCCTGTAATCGCAGCTACTCAGGAAGCTGAGGCAGGAGAATTGCTCAAACCCAAGAGGCAGAGGTTGCAGTGAGCCAAAATTGCGCCACTGCACTCCTGCCTGGGTGACAAGAGCGAAACACCACCTCAAAAAAAGAAAGAAAGAAAGAAAAATAAATATTTAGTATTTTTAAATAGTAAATTAAAAATGGAAGATACAAGCTAGGCATTGGGCACACCCCTGTAATCTTGGATACTAGGAAGGCTAAGGCAAGAAGATTGCTTGAGCCCAGGAGTTTGAGACCAGCCTGGGCAACAAAGCAAGACCTCTGTCTTGAAAGAAAGAAAAATAAAAAGAAGAAAAAGAAAGAGAGAGAGAGAGAAAAGGAAAGAAGGAAGGAGGGGAAGGGAGGCGAGGGGAAGGGAACAGAAGGGAAGGGAAGGGAAGGGAAGGGAAGGGAAGGGAAGGGAAGGGAAGGGAAGGACAGGGGAGAGGAGGGGAGGGGAGGAGAGGGGAGCAGAGGGGAGGGGAGGGGAGGGGAGGGAAGGGAGGGAAAGAAGGCATGCAAAGGATCCAAAAGTGTATTTCTCTGATGATCCCAATTTTATAAATATATATTATGTGTATGTATTATTTCATTGTGACTATGTTTGAAGTTTTGATATATTTCCTGACAACCTGTTTTTAATACATAGAAATATATTTAGAACACATAAAACAAAATATTTGTAACAGAAAAAGAATTTCCACAAATCAATCAGAAAAAAAGATAAACACCACAATAGAAATATGGACAAACGGCCTGAACAGACGATTCATAGAATAAACAAATGTATATGAACTATATGAAAAGATGTTCAGCCTAATAATTAAATTCAGATTAAAAAGAGATATGTTCGGGCCGGCGCGGTGGCTCACGCCTATAATCCCAACACTTTGGGAGGCCGAGGCGGGGAGATCACCTGAGGTTGGGAGTTTGAGACCAGCCTGACCAACATGGTAAAACCCCATCTCTACTAAAAATACAAAAGATTATCTAGGGGTGTGGTGGCACATACCTGTAATCCCAGCAACTTCGGAGGCTGAGGCAGGAGAATCTCTTGAACCCAGGAGGCGGAGGGTGCAGTGAGGCAAGACTGTACCACTGCACTCCAGCCTGGGCAATAAGAGTGAAACTCCATCTCAAAAAAAAAAGAAGATATGTTCTTCCTAGTAGACTGGAAATGTTTCAGAAAAGCAGTAACATTTTATTACAGGTATAAAGAAACTGGAATGTTAAACATTACTAGTAGACGTATAAATTGGCACAATTTTTAAGGAAAGCAATTTAGCAATATCTATTAAAATTTAAAATGTACATTTCTTGGCACATGCTTATAATCCCAGCACTTTGGGAGGCCAAGGCAGACAGATCACCTGAGGTCAAGAGTTTGAGACTAGCCTGACCAACTTGTTGAAACCCTGTCTCTACTCAAAATACAAAAATTAGCCAGGCATGGTGGCAAGCACTTGTAGCCCCAGCTACTAGGGAGGCTGAGGCAGGAGAATCACTTGAACCTGGGAAGTGGAGGTTGCAGTGAGCCGAGATTACGCCACTGCATTTCAGCCTGGGCAACAGAGCGAGGCTCCATTTTAAAAAAAAGATACATTTCTTAGATTCAACAAAGTCCAGTTTTAGCAATTAATGCTCCAGAAAAACCCCTACAAGTGTGTAAAAATAAGTGTACCTGGATATTTGAAAAAAGAAAAATTTTAAATACTCCACGGGTCCACCAGAAAGATCTTTGTTTTGATGTGGGATCATCTTTTAAGATGTTCTCTGTTATCTCATATACAACATGTTAATTTGATATCAATTCAACTTGAGTAGGTTTTTTGAGTGGGTGTCTGCTCCTTATAATTAAATAACTCTTAACTAAGATCAGTGGAATTTCAGGAGCATACTCATAATAAGTATCAAGAAATACTCATGATAGAACATCAAGTGAAAAAAGTCAAAACAAAATTTTACATTACACATTATCACTCTGTTAAAATATATACACATACACCCACACATAGTAAAATCTAGAAAGAACTGATCCGGGTGATGATTAAATGCATATATATATATATATATATATATATATGAAGCTATATACTTACATACTTAGAATTTGTGCACTTTACTGTCTTTAAATTACTTTTTTTTGTTTTTGAGATGGAGTCTCACTCTGTCGCCCAGGCTGGAGTGCAGTGGCACCATCTCAGCTCACTGAAACCTCCGCCTCCCGGGTTCACACCATTCTCCTGCATCAGCTTCCTGAGTAGCTGGGACTACAGGCGCCCGCCACCTCGCCTGGCTAATTTTTTATGTTTTTAGTAGAGACGGGGTTTCACCGTGTTAGCCAGGATGGTCTCGATCTCCTGACCTTGTAATCAGCCCGCCTCGGCCTCCCAAAGTGCTGGGATTACAGGCGTGAGCCACCGTGCCTGGCTCAAAAATATTTTTTAACTGAAAGGAACTACATAAAGACATCAACGTGCTTATAAAGCTTAATTCCAGATAAAGGAATAATGAGTGAATTATTTCCACATCCTTCTATAATTTCTTTTTTTTTTTTTTGACACCGAATTTTCTCTCTTGTTGCCCAGGATGGAGTGCAGTGGCTCAATCTCGGCTCATTGCAACTTCGGCCTCCTGGGGTCAGGCGATCCTCCTGCCTCAGCCTCCTGAGTAGCTGGGATTATAAGTGCATGCCACCACACCCAGCTAATTTTTGTATTTTTAGGAGAGACCAGGTTTCACCATGTTGGCCAGGCTGGTCTTGCACTCCTGACCTCAGGTGATCTGCCCACCTTGGCCTTCCAAAGTGCTGGGATTATAGGTGGGAGCCACTACGCCCGGCCTACATCCTTCTACAATTTCTAAGTTTCCTATTAGAAACTGTATTTTAAAACTCAACATTTTATTTATTTATTTAAGAGACAGAAGCCTCACAATGTTGCCCAAGCTGGACTCAAATTCATGGGCTCAAGCAATCTTCCTGCCTCAGCCTCCGAAGTAGCTGGGACTACAAGTGCATACCACCACACCTGGCTCAACATTTTTTTTTTTGAGACAGGGTCTTGATCAGCTGCCCAGGCTGTAGTACAGTGGTGTCATCATAGCTCACTGCAGCCTCAATCCCTCAGACAAGCAATCCTCCTGCCTCCGCCTCCCAAGTAGCTGAGACTACAGGCATGTACCACTACATTCAGCTTTTTATTTTTTGTAGAGACGAGTCTTGCTATGTTGCCCAGGCTGGTCTCGAATTCCTGGGCTCAAGCCATCCTCCTGCCTCTGCCTCCCAAAGTACTGGATTACAGGCATGCGCTACCATGCCTGGCCAACATTTTATTTTTAAAGAGAGAAAAATACCATTCCTTATATGGATGACCTTCATGTTTCTTTCCTATCCCAAGAGTTCAAACTCTTGGTTCCCTCACTTTCTAGTTGTGTCCCTCTCTTTCAACCCTCAGATTCTATAATTTATGTATAGCCCCTTGGGTATTTTTGCATATATTAAGTGAGTATTAAATTAATCAATGAATAAATCAGAGAGATTATGTTTTTGTTCAGGGTCACACCCAGAGCTATAGTAAATTTTCCAAGACACAAACTGCAAAGCTAGATAACAGTACTCTTTCCCTCTGTTGAACCCCAACAACACATCATCATCTGTTCCTTTTAAAGAACTGATCCTAGGCTGGGCGTGGTGGCTCATGTCTATAATCCCACCATTTTGGGAGGTCAAGGCTGGTCAGGAGTTTGAGACCAGCCCGGCCAACATGGTGAAATTCCGTCTCTACTAAAAATACAAAAATTAACCGGGTGTGGTGGCAAGCGCCTGTAATCCCAGGTACTCGTGAGGCTGAGGAGAATCGCTTGAACCTGGGAGGCGGAGGTTGCAGTGAGCAGAGATTGCGCCATTGCACTCCAGCCTGGGCAACAAGAGTGAAAACTCTGTCTCAAAAACAAACAAACAAACAAAAACTGATCCTGACTGGGCACAGGGCACTCGCCTATAATCCCAACACTTTGGGAGGCCAAAGCGGGCAAATTACTTGAGTCCAGGAGTTCAAGACCAGCCTGGGCAACGTGGCGAAAACCCATCTCTAGAAAAAAGACAACAATTATCCAGGCTTGGTGGCACCTGCCTGTAGTCCCAGCTACTCAGGACAATGAGGTGGGAGGATCACTTGAGCCCTAGAGGCAGAGTTTGCAGTGAGCTGAGATAGTGCCACCGTACTCCAGCCTGAGCAACAGAGACCCTCTCTCAGAAAAAAAAAAGAACTGAAGAACTGATCCTTTCCTACCTTGTTTCACAGTGTGCCTGCCCTTCTCTTCTCCAGCACTCAACACAGACCCTGATAAGGGTCATAGGTGTTGAGTTATTCCTGACAGGCAACTACCCATGACAGGATCACGAAATCTCAAGTAGAAACAAAATATGTGGCTGATAGATGTGGTATGAGATATGTTAACAACCATTCAACTGCTTGTTGAATTAACAACCAGTTAAATTCAACCTATAGGCCGGGCGCGGTGGCTCAAGCCTGTAATCCCAGCACTTTAGGAGGCCGAGACGGGCGGATCACGAGGTCAGGAGATCGAAACCATCCTGGCTAACACGGTGAAACCCCGTCTCTATTAAGAAATACAAAAAACTAGCCGGGCGAGGTGGCGGGCGCCTGTAGTCCCAGCTACTCGGGAGGCTGAGGCCGGAGAATGGCGTGAACCCGGGAGGCGGAGCTTGCAGTGAGCTGAGATCCGGCCACTGCACTCCAGCCTGGGCGACAGAGCGAGACTCCGTCTCAAAAAAAAAAAAAAAAAAAAATTCAACCTATAAATTTAAGCAGTCCAAAATTTGGAAGTTCTTTCATGTGAATAGTTGTCTTGACAGGGACTCATCTGCCCTAGTAACTCTGTCTGTGTGTGTGATGTTTGTGTATTTTTCCCCTCATGTAATCCCCACAAGCTGATCCAAGGCCTCACAACTAGAAAGTGAGGAAGCCATAATTTGAAACCAGAACTGAAAGACTCTAAAGCCAAAGCTCTACAGTCATTCAGGTACTGAACTTAAACCTACATCAGTCCTAAGAATTTGCAGCCATGTAGGTATGTAACATTAAAGCTCTTACAGTAGCCAAAACTGTGGTTCTCAAACCTTAGTATGCATCAGGGCAGTGGCTTGTTAAAATACAGGTTTCTATGCCCCACCCCCAGAGTTTGTGATTCAGCGGGTAAAGGGTGGGGCTAAAATGTACATTTCTAAGAAGTTCTCTGGTGATGCTGATACTACAGGTCCAGAGACCAGACAATGAGAACCACGAGCCTATAAAGCCCTACATCTTTCCCCCACACTCCCTTTCCTTGTCTCTCTAATCTCATCTTCCTACCACGTGTCCCCTCATTTAATACCTCCAACCTCAGTAACACGGTAAACAGTTCTAATACATCAAGTATACTCCTAGCTTAATGCCCCTGCACAGGCTCTTCTCTCTGCCTGAAATACGTTTCTCCACATATACATATGGCTCACTCCTTTGACTCCTTAGAATTTTTCCTCAAATTGTCAGCCTCTCAGTGAGGTATACCCCAACCATCCTAATAAAAGTACAACATCAGCTGGGCGCGGTTACCTCCCAGCACTTTGGGAGGCCAAGGCGGGCAGATCACCTGAGGTCGGGAGTTCAAGACCAGCCTGATCAACATGGAGAAACCCCATCTCTACTAAAAATACAAAATTAGCCGGGCATGGTGGCACATGCCTGTAATCCCAGCTACTTGGGAGTCTGAGGCAGGAGAATCGCTTGAATCTGGGAGGTGGAGGTTGCGGTGAACAGAGATTGTACCATTGCACTCCAGCCTGGTCAACAAGAGCGAAACTTCGTCTCAAAAAAAAGAAAAGAAAGAAAGAAAAGTACAACATCTGTCTCCACCCTGCCCTTACATTCCTGATCCCATTAACCCTGTTTACTGTTTCCATGGCACTTACTTCCTAATATACTATGGAAATTACTGATTCATTATGTTTATTTTTCAATGTCTCCTTCCACTAAAACCAAAGCTTCACAAAGGCAGTTTCACTCATTGATGTGTCTTAAGTACCTAAAATAGTGACTAGCAAATAACGGAAACTCAGTAAATAAGAGCTGAAGGAGGGAATGAAAAACAAACAGAGCAAACTAATTTTGAGATCTTCTAGACAATCACCGATTGCAAGACACTCTCAATTACAAACATACCTTCATTATATCAGTTATCACAGTGCATTGTCGTTATTGGCTTACATGCCTAACCCCTCAGAAGACTATGAGCCCCTCAAGGACAGTGACTGTCTCACTTACACAACTTTGCAAACAAGGCCCCATCACTAAGTTGGTCTTTCAATAACACAAAGGTAGAAGACTTTAGAGACAGGGAGAACAGGCTTCCAATTCTTGCTTTATGGTCTCGGGCATGTTATTTAAATTCTCTGCACTTTAGATTCCTAATCTGCAACATGGGGATAATGCCATCTAATACCTGGCATTGAAATGTATTCAATAAAAAAATAGCCATTAACTTAAATATCATCTATGAATAACAGGGATGGAATGTTACCAGCCTCATGTTTTTTGGCTCCCTATGACCCACAATATACTAGTGAGCAGGATGGTCAGCTGAGGTTAGCATAAAAGGAGGTCGAGGCCAGGCGTGGTGGCTCACGCCTGTAATCCCAGCACTTTTGGAGGCCAAGGCAGGTGGATAACAAGGTCAGGAGTTTGAGACCAGCCTGGTCAACATGGTGAAACCCGTCTCTACTAAAAATACAAAAATTAGCCAGGCGTGGGGCACTCACCTGTAATCCCAGTTACTCGGGAGGCTGAGGCAGGAAGATCACTTGAGCCCAGGAGGCAGAAGTTGCAGTGAGCTGAGATCACGCCACTGCACTCCAGCCTGGGCGACACAGTGAGACTCCGTCTCAAAAAGAAACTGAGTCGAATAAGGCTAACTGGAATATCTGCTCTTCGGGAGACTAACTCAATGACTTTGGCCTCCTTAAATACACCACACTCATAACCAACTGAGCTAAGCAGTCAACAGTGCTAGATGGGCAGACTGACAATCCTCCACCAAACACTAAACATTCTTCTAGTAGATAAAATTCAAAATGTACTAGTTTCCATACACAGGAGAAAGAATGTGCTTCACACAGATGTTGTGAGACAATGGGTGGGGAGATCTTAGATTAAATATTTAACAAAGAAAGGGTGTAAACACTACGGTTGACCCTGGAACAATATGGGTTTCAACTGTGTGGGTCCACTTATACATAGATTTTCTTCTACCTTTGCCACTCCAAGACAGTAAGACCAACTCCTCCTCTTCCTCTTCAGCCTACTCAGTGTGAAGATGATGAGCATAAAGACCTTTTTGATGATCCACTTCCACTTCATGAAGGACAAATATATTTTATTTCCTGGTCAGGCATGGGGGCTCACACCTGCAATCCCAGCATGTTGGGAGCCAAGGCAGGTGGATTACAAGGTCAGGAGTTCAACACCAGCCTGGCCAATATGGTGAAACCCTGTCTGTACTAAAAATACAAAAATTAGCCAGGCGTGGTGGTGGGCACCTGTAGTCCCAGCTACTTGGGAGGCTGAGGCAGGAGAATTGCTTGAACCCAAGAGGCAGGGGTTGCAGTGAGCCAAGATCGTACCACTGCACTCCAGCCTGGGCGACAGAATAAGACTCCATCTCACACAAAAAAATAATAATAATATTTTATTTCCCTTATGATTTTATTAATAATGTTTTCTCTAGCTTACTTTATTGTGAGAATACAGTATATAATACATTTAACATACAAAATATGTGTTAATTAACTATTTATGTTATTGGTAAGGCTTCCGGTCAGCAGTAGGCTATTAGTAAATTTTCAGAGAGTCAAAAGTTATATGTAGATTTTCCGCTACACGGAGAATTAGTGCCCCCTAACCCCCAACTTGGTTCAAGAGTCAAGTGTATTTGGACATACAGAACCTCAGAGTTCAGCAAAACTGGATGTCGGTTTAGCAGATGATACTCCTAAATTTTTGTTATATTTCTGCTGTGGTTTAAATGTGTCCTTTCCAAAATTCAGGTGTTACCAATGTGATAGTATGAAGAGGTGAGGCCTTTAACAGGTGATTAGGCCATGAGAGCTGCTCCCTTGTTAATGGGATTAAGGCCCTCTTATTTTTTAATTTTATTTATTTTTTTGAGATGGAGTTTCACTCTTATTGCCCAAGTTGGAGCACAATGGCGCGATCTCAGTTCACCGAAACTTCCACCTCCCGGGTTCAAGTGATTCTCCTGCCTCAGTCTCCCAAGTAGCTGGGATTACAGGCATATGCCACCATGCCCAGCTAATTTTCTATTTTTACTAGACACGGGGTTTCTCCCTGTTGGTCAGGCTGGTCTCGAACTCCCGACCTCCGGTGATCCGCCCGCCTCGGCCTCCCAAAGTGCTAGGATTACAGGCGTTAGCCACCGTGCTCAGCCTATTTTATTTAATTATTTATTTATTTATTTATTTTTATTTTTGGAGATAGGGTCTCGCTCTGTCACCCAGGCTAGAGTGCAGTGTTGCTATCTCGGCTCACTGCAACCCCACTTCCTGGGCTCAAGCAATCCTCCCACCTCAGCCTCCTGAGGATCTGGGACTATAGGCACAAGCAACCCAGCTCAGCTAATTTTTGTATCTTTATTGGTAGAAACAGAGTTTTGCCATTTTGCCCGGGCTGGTCTTGAACTCCTGGGCTCAAGCGATCCACCCTCCTTGGCCTCTGAAAGTGCTGGGATTACAAGCATGAGCCATCGTGCTTGGCTCTAAGACCCTCATGCCTGTAATCCCAGCACTTTGGGAGGCTGAGGTGGGTGAATCACGAGGTCAGAAGACCAAGACCAAGACCATCTTGGCCAACATGGTGAAACCCTGTCTCTACTAAAAATACAAAAAAAATAGCTGGGCATGGTGGCATGCACCTATAGTTCCAGCTACTCAGGAGGCTGAGGCAGGAGAATCGCTTTAACCCAGGAGGTGGAGGCTGCAGAGTTGAGATAGTGCCACTGTACCCGAGCCTGGCGACAGAGCGAGACTCCATCACAAAAAAAAAAAAAAAAAAAAAATATGCAGTGGCTCACACCTGTAATCCCAGCACTTTGGGAGGCCAAGGCGGGAGGATTACCTGAGGTCAGCAGTCCGAGACCAGACTGGCCAACATGGTGAAACCCTGTCTCCACCAAAAATACAAAAATTAGCCGGGCATGGTAGCACAGGCCTATAATCTCAGTTACTCGGAGGCTGAGGCAGGAGAATCGCTTGAACCCGCGAGGCAGAGGTTGCAGTGGGCTGAGATCACGCCATTGCACTCCTGCCTGGGTGACAGAGCAAGACTCCGACTCAAAAAATAATAATAATAATAATAATAATAATAATAATAATAAAAGAGGCCTCACTTTGTGTTGGGATAGCTTGTCCTTCTTCCTTCTCCCATATGAAAACACAGCCAAAAGGCCCTCACTACAGCAAATGCCAGCGCCTTGATCTTGGACATCCCAGCTCCGAGAACTGTGAGAAACAAATTTCTGGTTTTTTTTTTTTTTTGAGACGGAGTTTCACTCTTGTTGCCCAGGCTGGAGTGCAATGGTGTGATCACCGCTCACGGCAACCTCCGCCTCCCAGGTTCATGCAATTCTCCTGCGTCAGCCTCCCAAGTAGCTGAGATTACAGACATGTGTCACCATGCCCAGTCAATTTTGTATTTTTAGTGGAGATGGGGTTTCTCCATATTGGTCAGGCTGGTCTCGAACTCCCTACCTCAAGTGATCTGCCCACCTCGGCCTCCCAAAGTGTTTGGATTATAGCCGTGAGCCACCACGCGGCTCGGCCTTTTTTTTTTTTTTTTTTTTTTTTTTGTCGCCCAGGCTGGAGTGCAATGGTGTGATCTCAGCTCACAGCAATTTCCGCCTCCCAGGTTCAAGCAATTCTCCTGCCTCAGCCTCCTGAGTAACTGGGATTACAGGCGCCCACCCCCACACCCAGCTAATTTTTGTATTTTTAGTGGAGACAGGGTTTCACCCTGTTAGCAAGGCTGGCCTTGAACTGGTGACCTCAGGTGATCTGCCTGCCTCGGCCTCCCAAAGTGTTGGGATTACAGGCGTGAGCCACCGTGCCCGGCAGGAAATAAACTTCTGTTCTTTTTAAATTACCCAGTCTGTGGTATTCTGTTATGGCAGCACTAAGATAATTTCCAAAGGATATTTTTCCCAACAAGAGGTTGCGATCCTGAGCCAACAAAACTGGTTGAATAAATTAAAACTAAATTCATTTTTAAATATACAGATTAGCCAAGAGCAATGGCTCATGCCTGTAATCCCAGCACTTTGTGAGGGTGAGAGGGGCGAAATCACTTGAGGTCAGGAATCCCAGACCAGCCTGACCAACATGGTCAAACCCCATCTCTACTAAAAATACAAAATTAGCCAGGAGTGGTAGCACATGCCTGTAATCCCAGCTACTTGGGAGGCTGAGGCAGGAGAATCGCTTGAACCCGGGAGGCAGAGGTTGCAGTGAGCCGAGATCAAGCCATTGCACACCAGCCAGGACAATGAGAGCAAAAGTCTTGTCTCAAAAAATAATAATAATAATAAATAAAAATACAGGTTAATCTGCACTATTACACAATTTAATATGTAAATCATAAAATAATGAGTACAATACAAAATGCTTCTCCCACTACCTTTTTTTTTTTTTGAGATGGAATCTGTCACCCAGGCTGGAGTGCAGTGGCACAATCTCAGCTCACTGCAACCTCTGCCTCCCAGGTTCAAGCGATTCTCCTGCCTCATCTCCCGAGTAGCTGGGATTACAGGCGCACTTCACCACGTCCGGCTAATTTTTGTATTTTTGGTAGAGACTGGGTTTCACCATGTTGCCCAGGCTGTCCTCAAACTCCCGACCTCAGGTGATCTGCCCACCTCAACCTCCCAAAATGCTGAGATTACAGGCGTGAGTCACCGCACCCGGCCCTACTAGCATCTTATTTCTAGGTCTGACTCTGGTCCTTGGCTTTTTGAGAATTTTGGAAAAGCAATCACAGTTCTTGCTATTCTTCTCTTCTATAAAGCCCCCACATTCTCTGCTTACTCAGCACTTAGGAAAGTTGTGGAAGTTTGGCTTATTAAGTTACAAAAAGTTAAGTACTATACGTATATCAGAAAAAAAAAAAATGGTATAGCCAGGCTTGGTAGTGCGCCTGTATTGAGAGGCTATTTGAGAGGCTGAGGTGGGAGAATCACTTGAACCTGGGAGGCAGCGGTTGCAGTGAGTTGATATTGTGCCACTGCACTCCAGACTGGGCAACAAAGCGAGACTCCATCTCAAAAAAAGAAAAAAAAAATGGTTACACAGAATTATTTTAAAATCTGAATAGGCAGGCTAGGCACCATGGCTCACGCCTGTAATCCCATCTCTACTAAAAATACTAAAATTAGCTGGGCATGGTGGTGCATGCCAGTAATCCCAGCTACTCGAGAGGCTGAGGCAGGAGAATTGCCTGAACTCGGAAGGCAGAGGTTGCAGTGAGCTGAGATCGCACCACGGCACTCCATCCTGGGCAACAGAGCAAGACTCTATCTCGGGGGAAAAAGAATCTGAATAGGCAGCCTCTATTTTTAATTTAATTTAATTTATTTATTTATTTACTGTTGAGAGGGAGTCTCACTCTGTCCCCTAGGCTGAAGTGCAGTAGTACGATCCTGGCTTACTGCAACCTCCGCCTCCCAAGTTCAAGTGATTCTCCTGCCTCAGCCTCCCAAGTAGCTGCGAATACAGGCATGCACCACCACACCCAGCTAATTTCTGCATTCTTAGTAGAGACAGGGTTTTACCATGTTGGCCAGGCAGGTCTCGAACTCCTGACCTCAGGTGATCTGCCTGCCTCAGCCTCGCAAAGTGCTGAGATTACAGGCGTAAGCCACCACACCCAACCTATCTCTCTTCATAATTAATACAACAAATATTCATTAAGCACCTACTACATAAAGTATGGTGTTCTACCAAAGTTAAGAAATTTGCCTACCTGACTCTGAGATGGAGCAGGGACCCCCTTTTTAGGGCCTGCAGACCCCAAGCAAGGAAATAAAGGAAAATTGTGAGTTCCTTCAAGGAAAATTCCAGCGCCCTAGCTAGCCCTAGAAGTGACTAAGCAACCTGTTAAACAAGACAGCAGCCTAAAACAATAGCCAAGGAAGTCAGTTACAGAGATGTTTGCTTTCCCCACACAAACTAAGGAGAACATCTTAAAATGTATCCCTGAGTTGCCTTTCAGAAATTCAGACACCCACTGAGGTTCCACACCGGACACATAGCCCTCAGATAAAAGGGTTGTAGGGCCAGGTGGGGTGGCTCATGCCTGTAATCCCAGCACTTTGGGAGGCCGAGGCAGGAAGATCATGAGGTCAGGAGATCGAGACCATCCTGGCGAACCCGGTGAAACCCCGTCTCTACTAAAAAATACAAAAAACTGGCCGGGCGCGGTGGCTCAAGCCTGTAATCCCAGCACTTTGGGAGGCCGAGACGGGCGGATCACAAGGTCAGGAGATCGAGACCATCCTGGCGAACCCGGTGAAACCCCGTCTCTACTAAAAAATACAAAAAACTAGCCGGGCGAGGTGGCGGGCGCCTGTAGTCCCAGCTACTCGGGAGGCTGAGGCAGGAGAATGGCGTGAACCCGGGAGGCGGAGCTTGCAGTGAGCTGAGATCCGGCCACTGCACTCCAGCCTGGGTGACAGAGCAAGACCCCGTCTCAAAAAAAAAAAAAAAAAAAAAAAAATACAAAAAACTAGCCGGGCATGGTGGCACGCTCCTGTAGTCCCAGCTACTCAGGAGCCTGAGACAGGAGAATCACTTGAAACCAGGAGGTGGAAGTTACAGTGAGCCGAGATTGCACCACTGTATTCCAGTCTGGGCCACAGAGCAAAACTCCACCTCAAAAAAAAAAAAAAAAAAAAAGGGAAGTAAAGACTGAAAGTTAACCATCGTAACTTTCTAAGGTTCTAAGGTTTCTTCCAGAGGGGCTTAAAGAAAGTTACTCCCCCTAACTAGTTAACATTTTTCTACTGACCCCAAATTTTTAAACAAAGCTTTTCTTCATTAACCAACTGCAAATCAGAAAATCTTTGCATCTACCTACAACCCGTAAGCCCCACTTCAAGATAGCCCTTCCTTTTAGGCCTAAATCAATGTGTAATCTCCAAGTATTGATTTACAATTTTGCCTGCAGCTCCTGCTTTCCTGAAATTTACCCATGCCTTTAAAAACCCTTGCCTGCAAGCCATTAAGGAGGCTGGGATTTGAACATTCTGCTGCCTAGTCCTCCTTGCTTGGCACCCTGTAGTAAAAGCCTTTCTTTCAATGACTGCAAATCTCAGTGTAGATAACTGGTTCTACTGCACTGGGCAAGCAGACTCCAGTTTCGTTCTACAACAATTCTGAGACAAAGGAGTTTATAATACAGCTCTATAATGTTTGCATTTTCATAATGACCTATGGCTTTTAAAATCAAGAAAAAAATAAAGAATGCTGTTATCAAATAAAAACTCTAGGAAAAACAAGGAGAGAGACACCTAGTGAAGGAAAAAAAAAAAAACAAGCTCCGTAAAATATTTAAAGAGATTTATTTTGAATCAATATGAATGACCGTGGCCCAGGGAACAGTCTCAACACGTTCTGAGAAAATGTGCCTGAGATGGTCATGTTACCGTTTGGTTTTGGTTTACAAATTTTGGATGAAGCCTCCAGGTAACCAAGAGTATAGATGGTAAATGTCTCTTTTCAGACCTTAAAAGGTGTCCAACTCTTAGATAATCTTCTAGATCTAGGAAAGCCCTGTCTGTATTAATTGCATCTCTACAGACGCAAATTTCCCCCACGAAAGACAGCTTTGCAGGGCCATTTTAAAACATCTTCAAAGAAATACATTTTGGGGTAAAATATTTTTATTTCTTTCAGGGTCTGCTATGTGTCATGTGATGCTAGATGAGACTCAGGTTGGAATTTGGTATCTTTGGGTTTTGTTTTGTTTTTGAGATAGGATCTTGCTCTGTTGCCCAGGCTAGAGTGCAGTGACATGATCTCACTGCAACCTCCGCCTCCTGGGTTCAAGCAATCCTCCCCACATCAGGCCTCTCGAGTACCTGGTTCTACAGGTGGGTGACACCTCACTTGGCTAATTTTTGTCTTTTTTGTAAAGACGGGGTTTCACCATGTTGCCCAGGCGGATCTGGAAACTCCTGGGTTCAAGTGATCCACCTTCCTCAGTCTCCCAAAGTGTGGGATAAGCCACAGCGCCCAGGCATAAGCCACAGCGCCCAGCTGGAATTTGGTTATCTTATTGCCAAAGAGTCTCTTTTGTCAGTCTCATGATCTCCATTTTAACATTAATGGTGGTCATGACTTAAAGGGAGGTTGGCCATGCCTCATTATACCCCTCTTCAAAAGAGAGAGGGAAGCTGAGGTAGGAGGATCCCTTGAGCCCAGGAGTTCAAAACCAGCCTGGGCAACATAGTGACACACTCACTATCTCTACAAAAAATTAAAAAATGAGCCGGGTGTGGTGGCAGGTGCCTGTGGTCACAGCTACTCCAGAGGCTGAGTAGGAGGATGGCTTGAATCTGGGAGGTCTAGGCTGCAATGAGCTGATTGAGCCACTGCATTCCAGACTGGGCAAAAGAGAGGGATATAATGAGGGCAACCTCCCCTTGAGTCATGACTTGGAATTTAGTTTTTCAGGTTTCTCTAGGGTCCCCTTAGCCAAGTGGGGGTGGGGGGTGGGGGAGCATTCAGTTGGCTGAGGGACTTAGGGTTTTACTTTTGGTTTACACACCTAACTTACCCAAAATAAAATATTTAGTTTTCTTCAACAATATAACAATATATCCCAAAATTAGTAGCTATCTTCATAACTAGGCTAAAACATTGTCAGAGGGTCACTGTTCTAAAACTACAAAAAGAAAGAATGAAAAAGGCATCAGAGATGATACACCTGAAAAAAGAACCAAGTCCTGGCTGGGCATGTTGGCTCACACCTGTAATTCCAGCACTCTGGGAGGCCAAGGCGGGCGGATCACAAGGTCAGGAGATCAAAACCATCCTGGCTAACGTGGTGAAACCCCATCTCTACTAAAAATACAAAAAAATTAGCCGGGCACGGTGGCGGGTGCCTGTAGTCCCAGCTACTCGGGAGGCTGAGGCAGGAGAATGGCATGAACCCAGGAGGTGGAGCTTGCAGTGAGCTGAGACAGTGCCACAGCACTCCAGCCTGGGCAACAGAGCGAGACTCCGTCTCAAAAAAAAAAAAAGAAGAAAGAAAAAGAACCAAGTCCTCCGACATTCCGGGATAGTAATTCTAATGTATTGTGATGAAAAAGCATGTAATTTGTTATAAATCGGGTTTATTCATTTACTGTCTTATAATTGTGGCCTGTAATTATTTCTTCTATTGTTTCTTTTTGAGATAGGGTCTAGCTATGCTGCCCAGGCTGGAATGCAGTGGCTCAATCACAACTCATTGCAGCCTGGACCTTCCAGGCTCAAAGGATCCTCCCACTCAGCCTCTGGAGCTGAGGCACATGTCATCACACAGATCTCATTTTTTTATTTTATTTTATTCTATTTTTTTGAGATGTAGTTTCGCTCTTGTTGCCCAAGCTGGAGTGCAATGGTGCAAATCTCGGCTCACTGCAACCTCCGCCTCCCGGGTTCAAGCAATTCTCCTGCCTCAGTCTCCCAAGTAGCTGGGATTACAGGAGCCCGCCACCATGCCCGGATAATTTTTTTGTATTTTTAGTAGAAATGGGGTTTCACCATGTTAGCCAGACTGTTCTCGAACTCCTGTGTTCAGGTGATCCACCCACCGCGGCTTCCCAAAGTGCTGGGATTACAGGCATGAGCCACGGTGCCTGGCCTCATTTTTTAATTTTTTTGTGGAGACAGTGTTGCACTCTGCTGCCCCGGCTAGCCTCGAACTCCTGGGCTCAAGGGATCCTCCTACCTCAGCTTCCCCAAGTGGTGAGATTACAGTATTGAGCCATCGCACCCGGCCTGATCATTATTTCTAAACCATTTCCTCTTCTGTGTTTGTGCCTTTAAAAAAAAAAAAAAAAAAATCCTTAAAATTTCTCAGGTGTTTTCCACATCATCTTATTATCAAGAATACGGCTAATCAGAAGTCACAGCCAGCCCCCAAACTACAACTACAAAACATGCAAATTATAGGCTACACTGAGGGATATCTGAGGTTAGTAAATGCAAATCTTTTTTTTTCCTTCAAAGACAAACCCAGGCAAAAAGCATAAAACATCCTGAAACTGTCACCAAAAAAAAAAAAAGAAAGGTTTCTTAGAAGCAAACCCCTAGTAACTACATAGTCTAAGAAAAACATTTCCAGAACTGATAAAGAGTAGGGAAAGAGGAAAAAGAACAATGGTTGTTGTTAACTACAATTCTGAAAACAAGCAACCTGCCTCCTCTCCTGACACAGCTCCTCTACTGCAATGTGGGCTGGAGACTGAACCACAAAGAGGCCACACTTCAGCTCTGAATTTCAACGATTATGCCACTGCTTCGGTTTTCCCACATCTATAATTTTAAAAAAACAAACCAACCTCAGTAACAGTAAGACAGCAGACCGAAGACCTGGATTCTAACAGATCTTTCTAACTTGGTGGGTAACAAGGGACAAAACAATTTTATTTCAAGTGAGGCTAAAAAAAATAAAAATCATTTAAAAGTACACTGTAAAACTACAAAGTCATTTACAAATATTAATCATTACCATCTGTCAAAAGTGATGGCTGAACTATCTCTGATTTCTAGTTCTGACATTTTTTGATTCTGTGACCAATATAAACAAATGCACATGCATTGTTTGGCCAACTGGAATAGTTTAGAAATCAAGGAATTCCTGCTGGGCACAGTGGCTCATGCCTGTAATCCCAGCACTTTGGGAGGTTGAGGCGGGTGGATCACCTAAGGTCAGGAGTTCGAGGCCAGCCCGACCAACATGGTGAAACCCAGTCTCTACTAAAAATACAAAAATTAGCTGAGCACGGTGGCAGGCACCTGTAATTCCAGCCACTTGGGAGGCTGAGGTAGGAGAATCGCTTGAACCTGGGAGGCAGAGGTTACAGTGAGCCGAGATCAAGCCATTGCACTCCAGCCTAGGCAACAGAGTGAGACTCCATCTCAAACAAAAAAAAAAGAAAGAAAGAAATCAAGGAATCCCACATTCACAGAGGAATGAAACTCAATGTGAGAAACCTCTACAGACTTCTCACTGTTCAGGCCTCTCAGCATTCCAGGAAAGCATTTTAGCATTAGGCTAACCCAGCTAGTTCAGTAAATAAAGTAGACCACAGATGGCCAAGCAAAATTTTAACCTGACTTACCCATCACATAATGAACAATAAAAAATAAAAAATTAGGCCAGGCACGGTGGCTCAAGCCTGTAATCCCAGCACTTTGGGAGGCCGAGACGGGCGGATCAGGAGTTCAGGAGATCAAGACCATCCTGGCTAACACGGTGAAATTCCGTCTCTACTAAAAAATACAAAAAACTAGCCGGGCAAGGTGGCGGGCGCCTGTAGTCCCAGCTACTCAGGAGGCTGAGGCAGGAGAATGGCGTAAACCCGGGAGGCGGAGCTTGCAGTGAGCTGAGATCCGCCCACTGCACCCCAGCCTGGGTGACAGAGCGAGGCTCCGTCTCAAAAAAAATAAAAATAGAAATAAATAAAAAAATAAAAAATTACCCCAGCACTTTGGGAGGCCGAGGCAGGTGGATCATGAGGTCAGGAGTTCAAGACCAGCCTGGCCAAGATGGTGAAACCCCGTCTCTACTGAAAAATACAAAACTTCGCTGGGCGCGGTGGTGGGTGCCTGTAATCCCAGCTACTGGGGAGGCTGAGACAGAAGAACTGCTTGAACCCGGGAGGCGGAGTTTGCAGTGAGCCGAGATCGCGCCACTGCACTCTAGCCTGGGTGACATAGCAAGACCTTGCCTCAAAAAATATATAAATAAATAAAAATAAATAAAATAGGCCGGGCACAGTGGCTCACGCCTGTAATCCCAGCACTTTGGGAGGCCGAGGCAGGCGGATCACGAGGTCAGGAGATCGAGACCATCCTGGCTAACACAGTGAAACCCCGTCTCTACTAAAAATACAAAAAAATTAGCCGGGCATAGTGGCGGGCGCCTGTATTCCCAGCTACTTGGGAGGCTGAGGCAGGAGAATGGCATGAACCCGGGAGGCGGAGCTTGCAGTGAGCCGAGATCACGCCACTGCACTCCAGCCTGGGCGGCAGAGCCAGACTCCGTCTCAGAAAAAATAAAATATAAAAAATACAATAAAATACAATAAAATAAAATAAAAAATTACTAACCTGGTTCTCTTTAACAGGAAGCTCTACAAGAGACTCCATGTATGACAACAAGCAAATATCAAAGAAAGTACAATATTTGAGAAACACAATATTCTAAATTATACCTATTGCCATCTTACTTCCCAAGTTATATCTGATCCCCTGGAGGCATACTGAAAACAACTTGACATCTGGCACATACTCTCATTTTCTGCCATGCCAGGATTCTACCATTCATAAGACTCAGCCTAGGGTTCTACGTACACCAAACCAAAATCAGCAACCACAGAAGATTTGGAATATGGCATTTGACTAATATCTGCTTCACTTAATAACTTCTAAGAACTAAATCTGGCCAGGTGCAGTGGCTCACCCCTGTAATCTCAGCACTTTGGGAGGCCGAGGCAGGCGGATCACGAGGTCAAGAGATCAAGACCATTCTGGCTAACATGGTGAAACCCCACATCTACTAAAAACACAAAACTTAGCTGGGCATGGTAGCAGGCGCCTGTAGTCCCAGCTACTCTGGAGGCTGAGGCAGGAGAATCGCTTGAACCTGGGAGGCGGAGGTTGCAGTGAGCCAAGATCACACCACTGCACTCCAGCCTGGGTGACAGAGCAAGATTCTGCCACAAAAAAAAAAAAAAAAAAAAGAACTAAATCTAAAAATCTGGCAGTAATAGCCTGTGTTTAATTACTGAATTCGACCGGGCGCAGTGGCTCATGCCTGTAATTCCAGCATTTTGGGAGGCAGAGGTGGGTGGATCACCTGAGGTCAGGAGTTCAAGACCAGCCTGACCAACATGGTGAAATCGTCTTTACTAAAAATACAAAAATTAGCCAGGTGTGGTGGCACTTGCACATAGTCCTAGCTACTCAGGAGGCTGAGGCAGGAGAATCCCTTGAACCTCGGAGGAGGAGGTTGCAGTAGCCGAGATCACACCATTGCATTCCAGCCTGGGTGACAGAGTAAGACTCCATCTCAAAAACAAAACAAAACAAAACAAAAAAACTGAATTCCACAAGGAAGTCACCAGCTTCTGAAAGGCAAGCCTCTTTCTCACTGGATATTAGGCCATCTCCAGCAGGAACCTAAAACATACCAAGTATAGGTTCCTTCATGTGTACCCAGGTTCCTGAGAGACCTCTAAGACTACCTGACAGTAATTCAAACTCAGGGATAGCAACAGGAATTTTTTGTTTGTTTGTTTGTTTGTTTTTTGAGTCAGGGTCTCACCCTATTGCCCAGGCTGGAGTGCAGTGGCACAATCATGACTCAACACAGTCTGGACCTCCCTGGACTCAGCTGATCCTCCAACCTCAGCATCCCAAGTAGCTGGAACCACAGACATATACCACTACACCAGGCTAATTCTTCTATTTTCTGTACAGACTGGGTCTCACCATGTTGCCCAGGATGGTCTCAAGCTCCTGGCCTAAAGCCATCCTCCCCGACTCCACCTCTCAA
This sequence comes from Macaca thibetana thibetana, assembly GCF_024542745.1. Classification (NCBI taxonomy): domain Eukaryota; kingdom Metazoa; phylum Chordata; class Mammalia; order Primates; family Cercopithecidae; genus Macaca; species Macaca thibetana. The sequence goes on along the minus strand of NC_065591.1, from coordinate 56,263,210 downwards.
AATGCTGGGATTACAGGCATGAGCTATCACACCTGGCCACAACAGGAATGTAGAAGCTGAGCCAAGTCCAAGTATGCCTTCCAACAAAGACAGCCAAAAAACAAACTTATAAAAGGATGTAGGACTGGAAAAGGGTGTTACCAAAAGAGGCTTTAGGCAAAGAAAACTTTATTTTTAACCTAGGAAGGAAGGTCTGAGCAGGCTCTAAGAGAATTTGATTTAAGCACCAAACACTGTGACGCAGGATTTCCTTCTAAGAAGAGAATTGCAGGGCCCTAATATTACTGAAGTAAAATCAACTAATTTCAATATGATCCTCCCTGCCTGATGGAGTCAAATAGGGTTCTCTTATGTTCTTAGAATATACAGTCTCAGCCGGGCACAGTGGTTCACGTCTATAATCCCAGCACTTTGGGAGGCTGAGTCGGGAGTATCACTTTTGAAGTTGTTCAAAACCAGCCTGGGCAAGATGGTGAGAACCCATCTCTACAAAAAAAAATAATAATTAGTTGGGCAGCCAGGTGCGGTGGCTCACACCAATAATCCCAGCACTTCGGGAGGCCGAGGTGGGAGGATTACTTGAGCCCAGGAGGTCAAGGTTGTAGTAAACCATGATCGCACCACTGCACTTTGGCCTGGGCAACAGGGTGAGACCCTGTCTCAAAAAAACAATGGGTTCAGTGGCTCACACCTGTAATCCCAGCACTTTGGGAGGCTGAGGCGGGCTGATCATCTGAGGTCAGGAGTTCAAGACCAGCCTGACCAGCATGGAGAAACCCCATCTCTACTAAGAATACAAAATTAGCCAGGCATGGTGATGCATGCCTGTAATCCCAGCTACTCAGGAAGCTGAGGCTGGAGAATCACTTGAACCCGGGAGGCGGAGGTTGCAGTGAGCCAAGATCGTGCCACCCATTCCAGCCTGGGCAATAAGAGCAAAACTCTGTGTCAAAAAAAAAAAAAAAACAAAACAAAAAACAATGAGCCAGGTGTGGTGGCACATGCCTGTTGTCCCAAGTACTCAAGAGGCTAAGGTAGGAGGATCCCTTGAGCTCAGAAATTCGAGCTCAGAAACGCTGAGGAAGTAAGGTATGATTGTCCACTGTACCCCAGCCTGGGTCTGGCTTTGTTAAGCCAGACCACATCTCAAAATATGTATATATACAGAAATTTAGCTTGTATTTTAACTGCCTTGGGCTACTCTGTAATTGTTTTCTGTGTGGGTCTCATCTCTCCTGACTTCTTACTTGTTGTACCTAAAAAAAGAAAACACATAACCTGGCCGGGCGCGGTGGCTCAAGCCTGTAATCCCAGCACTTTGGGAGGCCGAGACGGGCGGATCGCGAGGTCAGGAGATCGAGACCATCCTGGCTAACACGGTGAAACCCCGTCTCTACTGAAAAATACGAAAAACTAGCCGGGCGAGGTGGCGGGCGCCTGTAGTCCCAGCTACTCGGGAGGCTGAGGCAGGAGAATGGCGTGAACCCGGGAGGCGGAGCTTGCAGTGAGCTGAGATCCAGTCACTGCACTCCAGCCTGGGCAGCAGAGCGAGACTCCGTCTCAAAAAAAAAAAAAAAGAAAGAAAACACATAACCTAACTTAAGAACTCTTTCTGTACTTCAGTAGCCTTGACTTCTGGAAGCATCCACAGACGTCTGAGATAAGCCATAAGATTTTGAGTTTTGCTGCAGCTAGTAATCTGGGCTTCAGAGCAGAGATGCCTTTATAAAATGACCCCAAGAATCTGCCCAGAATCAACCAGCCTAGTAGAGAAAGATGAAAATTAAGTTTAGTCCATATGGACTCCTAGTTTGAAACTGGCTTATCAAACTTTTTATAGCTACTTCATCTCCGGGGAGGGGTATCCTTTTCTCTTTGAAATAAGAAGTCTTATTTAAAAGTCTTAGTCGGCAAGGCGCGGTGGTTCACGCCTGTAATCCCAGCCCTTTGGGAGGCTGAGGAGGGTGGATCATGAGGTCAAGAATTCGAGACCAGCCTGGGCAATGTGGTGAAACCCTGTCTCTACTAAAAATACAAAAATTAGCTGGGCATGATGGCAGGCACATGTAATCCCAGCTACTCGGGAGGCTGAGGCATGAGAATCGCTTGAACCCGGGAGGCAGAGGTTGCAGTGAGCCAAGATCGTTCTACTGCACTCCAGCCTCGGCCACAAAACAAGACTCCGTCTCAAAAAATAAAAAATAAAATAAAATAATAAAATAAATAAAAATAAAAGTCTTTGTCTTCCAGGATATGCAAATTAAAACCATGAGATACCACTCAACAGCCACTAAGATGGCTATAAACAAATAGATAAGTATTGGTAAGGATATGAACAAAGTGGAATTCTCATACACTGCTATTAGAAATGTACACTGGTGCAGCTGTTTTGGAAAACAGACTGGCAGTCAGTCTCTCAAAAGGTTAAACACAGGCGGGCACAGGGGCTCACGCCTGTAATCTCAGCACTTTGGGAGGCTGAGTCGGGAGTATCGCTCTTCAAGTTGTTTAAGACCTGCCTGGGCAAGATGGTGAGACCTCATCTTTACAAAAACATTAAAAATTAGTCGGGCAGCCAGGTGTGGTGGTTCTTACTTGTAATCCCAGCACTTTGGGAGGCCGAGGCAGGTGAGTATCACCTGAGGTCAGGAGTTTGAGACCAGCCTGGCCAACATGGTAAAACCCCATTTCTACTAAAAATACAAAAATTGGCCGGCGTAGTGGCTCACGCCTATAATTCCAGCACTTTGGAAGGCCGAGGCGGGTGGATCACGAGGTCAGGAGTTCAAGACCAGCCCGTCCAATATGGTGAAACCCTGTCTCTAGTACAAAATACAAAAATTAGCTGGGCATAGTGGTGCGCACCTGTAGTCCCACCTACTTGGGAGGCTAAGGCGGGAGAATTGCTTGAACCTGGGAGGCAGAGGTTGCAGTGAGCCAAGATCACGCCACTGTACTCCAGCCGGGGTGACAGAGTGAGACTCCGTCCTTAAAAAAAAAAAAAAAAATTACCCAGGCATGGTGACGGGTGCCTGTAATCCCAGCTACTCGAGAGGCTGAGGAAGGGGAATGGCCTGAACCCGGGAGGCAGTGGTTGTAATAAGCCGAGATTGTCCCATTGCACTCCAGCCTGAGCGACACAGCAAAACCCCATCTCAAAAAAAAAAAAAAAAAAATTGAAAAAAATTGAAAAAAAAAAGGATTAAACACAGAGTTACCATATGACCCAGTAATTTCATTTCTAAGTATTCAGCAAAGAGAAATGAAAACACAGGCCCACACACACAAAAAAGAAGTGTACACAAATGTTCATAGCATTATTCATAACAATCAAAAAATGAAGGCCAGGCACGGTAGCTCACGCCTGTAATCCCAGCACTTTAGGAGGCCAAGGCAAGTGGATCACGAGATCAGGAGTTCAAGACCAGCCTGGCCAACATGGTGAAACCCTGTCTGTACTAAAAATACAAAAATTAGCTGGGCGTGGTGGCACATGCCTGTAATCCCAGCTACTCGGAAGACTGAGGCAGTAGAATTGCTTCACCCTGGGAGACGGAGGTTGCAGTGAGCCAAGATCGCACCACTACACTCCAGCCTGAGCAACAAGAGTGAAACTGTGTCTCAGAAAAAAAAAAAAAAAAAAGGAAGAAAACAATCCAATGTCCTTCCACTAATGGATAAATACATAAAATGTTGTATATTCATACCATGGCATATTATTCTGGCATAAAGAGGAATGACATACTGATACATGCTACAACATAAGTGAACCTTGAAAACATTACGCTAAGTGAAAGAAGCCAGTAACAAGAGACCACACACATTACTCCATGTATATGAAATGTCAAAAACAGGCAAATCTATAGAGATAGAAAGTAGATGAGTGGTTGCCTAGGGTTCAGGGTTAGAGGGTTGGGAGAAAATGAGGAGTAACTGCTAATGGGTACAGGTTTTCAGGGGAGAGTGATTAATACACATTTCAAAATTGATTGTAGTGTGATTGTAAAACTGTGAATAAATTAAAAATCACTGAATTAAATAAGTGAACTGTATGGTATATGAATTATATGTCAATAAAATTGTTTATATATGGACACACATATAAATGATAAAGCAAATGGGGCAAAATGTTAACAATCATTGAATCTGGTTAAGAGATATACTGGAGTTCTTTGTTCTATTCATGTCAATGCTTCTTTTTCTTTTTTTTTTTTTTTTTTTTGAGACCAAGTCACTCAGGCTGGAGTGCAGTGGTGCCATCTCGGCTCACTGCAACCTCTGCCTCCCAGTTCAAGCGATTCTACTGTGTCAGCCTCCTAAGTAGCTGGGATTATAGGCACCCACCACCATGTCCGGCTAATTTTTGTATTTTTAGTAGAGACAGGGTTTCACCAGGTTGGCCAGGCTGGTCTCAACTCGGCCTCCCAGAGTGCTGGGATTATAGGCGTAAGCGACCACCCACGTCTGGCCCTCAATGCTTCTTTAAATGTGAAATTGTAACAAAAGATAAAGCAATAAAGCTATGGGCCTGGGAGGTCAAGGCGGCAGTGAGTCATGATTGTGCCACTGTACTACTCCAGCCTGGGCAACAGAGACAGACTCTGTTTCAAAAAAAAAAAAAAAAGATATCCTTAATGATAATCACACACAGTATTCTTTTTTTTTTTGAGACAAAGTCTCACTTTGTTGCCCAGGCCGGAGTGCAGTGGCGCCATCTCGGCTCACTGCAGCCTCTGCCTCCCAGATTCAAGCAACTCTCTTGCCTCAGCCTCCCAAGTAGCTAGGATTATAGGTGTGCGCCACCAGGCCCAGCTAACTTTTGTATCGTTAGTAGAGATGGGGTTCCACCATGTTGGCCAGGCTGATCTAAAACCTAAAATTCTTGACCTCAAGTGATCCACCCACCTCAGCCTCCCAAAGTGTTGGGATTATAAGCATGAGTCACCATACCGGTCCACACACAGTATTCTTTCTTTTTTCTTTTTTAATTATACTTTAAGTTCTGGGGTACATGTGCAGAACATACAGTTTTGTTACATAGGTATACACGTGGCATGGTGGTTTGCTGCACCTATCAACCCGTCACCTACATTAGGTATTTCTCCTAATGTTATCCCTCCCCTAGTCCCCCACCCCCAAACAGGCCCCAGTGTGTGATGTTCCCCTCCCTATGTCCATGTGTTCTCATTGTTCAACTCCCACTTATGAGTGAGAACATGCGGTGTTTGGTTTTCTGTTCTTGTGAGAGTTTGCTGAGAATGACAGTTTCCAGCTTCATCCATGTCCCTGCAAAGGACATGAACTCATCCTTTTTTATGGCTGCACAGTATTCCATGGTGTGTATATGTGCCATTTTCTTTACATAGTCTATTACTGATGGACATTTGAGTTGGTTCCAAGTCTTACTATTGCACACACAGTATTCTTTCTTAACATGAAACAGAAATCTGGACTAGAAAAAAACTACCGTAATGTCTGTTCCTGCCCTGCCAGACAAATTTTTTGCTTGTTCCCCCCACCTCCACCACTCATCAAAGGTCTGCAAAGCATGCAAAATATCACTCAAGTAGCAGAATGAAATGTGGCAAGGGAGACAAATATTATCCCACTTCCTCAGGGCCTCAGTTTCCTCACCTGTAAAATCAGAAGGTTACATAATTGCTAAGGATGCTTTCATGCTTAATGTTCAATAATTCTGAAGTTCAAATTTCACTGCTCAATACAGTTAAGGAGGAGTACAATCTGACTAGTCATCTAGCTTTCCTAGACAGTCACCTTTTTCTCTTTCTTATTTTTATTTTTTATAAAAACAGAATATTAGGCTGGGCGCAGTGGCTCACGCCTGTAATCCCAGGACTTTGGGAGGCTGAGGCAGGCAGATCACCTGAGGTCAGGAGTTCAAGACCACTCTGACCAACATGATGAAACCCCATCTCTACTAAAAATACAAAATTAGCCAGACATGGTGGCACATGCCTGTAATCTCAGCTATTTGAGAGGCTGAGGCAGGAGAACTGCTTGAGCCCGGGAGGCAGAGGCTGCAGTGAGCCGAGATCGTGCCATTACACTTCAGCCTGGGCAACAAGAGCAAAACTCCGTCTCAAAAAAATAAACAACAGGCCGGGCGCAGTGGCTCACGCCTATAATCTCAGCACTTTGGGAGGCCGAGGTGGGCGGATCACGAGGTCAGGAGATCGAGACCATCCGATTGAGACCATAACACGGTGAAACCCCATCTCTACCAAAAAAAAAAAAAAAATACAAAAAAATTAGCCAGGCGTGGTGGCAGACACCTGTAGTCCCAGGTACTTGGGAGGCTGAGGCAGGAGAATGGTATGAACCCGGGAGGCAGAGTTTGCAGTGAGCCGAGATCATGCCACTGCACTCCAGCCTGGGCGACAGAGTGAGACTCCGTCTCAAAAAAAAAAAAAAAAAAAAAAAACAGGGTCTTGCTACATTGACCAAGGTGATCTCAAACTCCTGGACCCAAGCAATTCTCCTGCCTCAGCCTCCCAGAGTGCTGGAATTACAGGGTGAGCTGCTGTACCAGGACCCTCTCTCTCTTCTAAAGGTGACATTAAGAGACTATTTCAGGCCAGGTAAAGTGGCTCACACCTGTAATCCCAATACTCTGGGAGGCCAATGCGGGTGGGTCACCTGAGGTTGGAGTTTGAGACCAGCCTGACCAACATGGTGAAACCCTGTCTCTACTAAAAATACAAAAATTAGCCAGGTGTGCTGGTGCACACCTGTGGTCCCAGCTACTCGGGAGGCTGAGGCTCAGAATCACTTGAACGGGAGAGGCACAGGTTGCAGTGAGCTAAGATCATGCCACTGCACTCCAGCCTGGGCAAAAGAGTGAGACTCCATCTCAAAAGAAAAAAAAAGAGAGACTATTACAGTGTAGTCTCAATTTTCTAAGTAAGTTCATACAGGACACTGGCCAGTTTTCCATCTATCCTTATCCCTAGCCACTTCTCTTCAATTCCTGGCAAGAGCCTCTGCACAGAGCCTGGGAAAATTGGAGTACCAGATGAAAGAACCTAGGATACTTATATCTCAATGCTAGGTGCAGATCAGTTCAGAGGAACTTACAGATTCCAAGGTAAGAAATAGGTCACAAGCATTCAGGAACCTTAATTCTCAAGCAGAGACAAGGAAAATAAACTCATGAACCCCATTTCACAGTAAAGCCTTCTTCTGGGGTCACCTAGTGGTGACCATAAGAAACAAAGAAAAAGAAGATTCACCAGGACATTCGCCCATCAGAGGTAGAAAAAGAAACTGAACACTACCATCTGCCTCTCCACTTAGGATGTGCCAAAAATAATGGAAAACATAAATCAGAAGCAATTCTTCCAGATTTGCTTACCTAACTGACAAGTTCAAAAAGCCAACAAGCAGATGCCATATCCTCAAGGTGGCTAAATTTGTGCTTTGCTCACAGATTACCTTCTTCTTCTTCCAGCCCAAAGAGCTTCCTCAACCAGAAAACAAAATTAATTTTCACACCCTCCTCAATTCCTTGCACAAAAAACAACTCTACATTACTTGCCTACATGCTGAGTCTGCAAGAAAGGGAAAGAGGTGACAGGAAGAGATTCCTATAAAATCCAATTATCTCAATCTATAATAAACACAGCAAGCTCTATGCTTATTTGGGGTTTTTTATTTTTATTTTTCTTCAGGTATATTTGTTTATTTGAGACAGGGTCTCCCTCTGTCGCTCAGCCTGGAGTGCAGTGTAACAATCTCAGTTCACTGCAACCTTTCCCTCTTAGGCTCAAGTGACCTTCACACCTGAGCTTCCTGAGCAGCTGGGACCACAGGCACACGCCACCACACCCAGCTAATTTTTTGTACTGCTGTAGAGACAGGGTCTCGCCGTGCTGCCCAGGCTGGTCTCAAACTCCTGGGCTCAAGCCTCAGCCTCCCGAAGTACTGGGATTACAGGTATGAGCTACTGTGCCCAGCCTCCATGTTTATTTGTTGCAGACAGAGGAATGAATCTTAACCTTTCTCCACAAAACAAGAAGGAACACTGAGCATCTTTGATTTGCTTATTCTGGGTTCACTTTTTAAGAATGTAGATGCTACCTGAGCTATGTAAGTGAATTATGTGGAGTGCACCTTCTTAGAGACTCCTCAATACCTTCTTGGAGAACCTGGGTGCAAATTACAATTTCCTGCAGTTTCACTGAGTACAATATCATCAGTTTGGGAGCTACAAGGCAGGCTGAGGAGAGAAAATGCACCCTGGAGAGTCTCAGGAAGAACCTGCTATTTGTATTGTTTTGTTTTATTCAAAGATTCCCTCTGGGAGTGGTGGCTCACGCCTGTAATCCCAGCATTTTGGGAGGCCGAGGTGGGCAGATCACTTGGTCAGGAATTCGAGACCAGCCTGGCCAACATGGTGAAACCCCATCTCTACAAAAGATACAAAAATTAGCTGGACGTGGTGGCGCGCGCGGCTCCTAATCCCAGCTACTTGGGAAGCTAAGGCAGAAGAATTGCTTGAACCTGGGAGACGGAGGTTTCAGTGAGCCAATATTGCAGTACTGCACTCCAGCCAGGGCAACAGAGTGAGATGTGTCTCCAAAAAAAAAAAAAAAAAAAAAAAAAAGGTTCCCCCTCTGGATAGTTCAGATTCCCCTATCAACCCACCAGAAATGAAATGAAGGGAGGAAAAAAAAATCCTTTCAACATTGCATACTCTAACAAACGCCACCTATTGGAAATGTGGTCTCGGCATTCCACTACTGCAACCACATTTTTAAAAAAAAAACAGAAAATACCCTTCTTTACACATTTTATACAACTCATCCCCCTTTATTATCCCAATAAACTTTCACAGGGACATAATTTTAGCTTGCCAAAAAGCCAGATAATTAACACATATTCATTAAAAGAGAGTAACATTTCTCTTTTAATGAAATGTTGAAAGACAGTTTTTAAACATTTTTGAAGGTCTACTTGATTAGATTATTTTTATTTACATTCTTTTTTTATAGATGAGGACCCTGACAGGGTTATCTCTAACTTGCTCCCAATCACAGAGATAGTCAATAGCAGGGCAGGAATGTTACCCCAAACTCATGCTCTCACTAACAGTTAACTTCCCAGCTTCATTCTTATGCTCTATCATTCGCAAAACATTCTATCTTCTCAAACCAAGTGTTCATACAATTTGACACCCAAAAGCACAGCATTAAAAAAAAAAGTTTAGGCCGGGCGCGGTGGCTCAAGCCTGTAATCCCAGCACTTTGGGAGGCTGAGGCAGGTGGATCACGAGGTCAGGAGATCGAGACCATCCTGGCTAACCCGGTGAAACCCCGTCTCTACTAAAAATACAAAAAACTAGCCGGGCGTGGTGGCGGGCGCCTGTAGTCCCAGCTACTCGGAGGCTGAGGCAGAAGAATGGCGTGAACCCGGGAGGCGGAGCTTGCAGTGAGCCGAGATTGCGCCACTGCACCCCAGCCTGGGCGACACAGCGAGACTCCGTCTCAAAAAAAAAAAAAAAAAGTTTATTCCACCACCTTAAAGTTTCTTTTATTGAGAAGAATTATGTTGTTTTTAACATTTCTCAACATCAGGCCAATGAGATGCAGTTTAATGTCATGAGAAGAGCACTGGACCAAGCAATTAACTAGTGGATGCAGGTCCCACTGTCCTTCCTGGGCCTCATTTTCCTCTCTGAGGTACCCTTCCAACACCAATACCTTGAACCGAATTCCAAAAGTTACATCAAAGTCACATACTTACCACATAGGAAAAAGATGAAAAACATCTGTACTATAAGAATTTGAAGACCTTAAAAGATGAACTTGAACAATTATTATGTACCCATCAAAATTGACATTTATTTATTAATTAATTTTTTTTTTTTTTTTTTGAGACGGAGTTTCGCTCTGTCTCCCAGGTAGGAGTGCAGTGGCACAAGCTCACTGCGAGCTCCGCCTCCCGAGTTCATGCCATTCTGCTGCCTCAGCCCCCACGAGTAGCTGGGACTACAGGCGTCCGCCACCATGCCCGGCTAATTTTTTGTATTTTTAGTAGAGACGGGGTTTCACCGTGTTAGCCAGGGTGGTCGCAATCTCCTGACCTCGTGATCTGCCCACCTCGGCCTCCCAAAGTGCTGGGATTACAGACGTGAGCCACTGCGCCTGGCCTAAAATTAAAATTTTTTTTAAAGTAAATTAGAAACAATAAAACTACCCCAACAAAAAGCCTAATATTAATTATATTACTGCTCTGCTTCATATTTTCTCTACCTGCTATTGAGGAAATAGCTTATTTTTTTCTAACCTTGTTAAAGCATGAATTTATCACGTTTTCTTTTTTTTTTCTTTTTTCCCAGACAGAGTCTCGCTCTATCACCCAGACTGGAGTATAATGGCGCAGTCACCCAGACTGGAGTGTAGTGGCGCAATCTCAGCTCACTGCAACCTCCGCCTCCTGGGTTAAAGCGATCCTCCTACCTCAGCCTCCCGAGTAGCTGGGATTACAGGCACACGCCACGATGCCCAGCTAATTTTTGTATTTTTAGTAGAGACAGGGGTTTCACCATGTTGGTCAAATTGGTCTCGAACTCCTGACCTCAAGTGATACACCCCCCTCGGCCTCCCAAAGTGCTGGGATTACCCGTCAGCCGCCGGATGGTGAGCCACTGAGCCCCGCCTAATTGTTTTTCATAAGAAACACTGGACTTTTTCTGGTGACCAAAAACAAAACTGTCTTGTCATCGTTGAAGCAAAGCAAGATTAGTCAACAGGATAATCACTTTCGAGAGAGAAACCTCAGAGACAGAAAAGTGAAAAGGGGTTTCCCTCATCAGGATCACATAACCTTAAAGTACAACTCGACAAACCTCCACCCACTTGAAACCCACTAACTGTAAACTCCAGACAAAAACTTATTTTCAAAACTGTTACAATTCAAAGATTCCAATGACAGTGCAGTGGAAAAGTCGGGGACTGTAATTTTCACGCCTTCTGCAATGAGTGCCAAATCTGATCAGGGCCCCATCTTTGACTCCTCTCATCACTTTCCCTTTGAAAGATGACTTGAGACACACCACAACACACCAAGCCTCTCCAACTAGAATGCTGCTACCCTTTTATTCACAAACGCCTCTGGCCTCATAAAGGACATAAATTACTTTTCAAAAAAGGCATGGCCCCGGGATACAAGCCCTTTCCAGGGCTAAGGGAGTTCCCACTCTTCTTGATGCCGCCCAAGTTCACTTTATTACTTCATGTCCCATCCAGACGTGCAGAGCTGCAATCTGTAGGAAAACTCAGGGGGCCCAGCCGAGGGCTGGGTTATAACGGTTTTGAGGAACTGGTATCACAGGCTTCTTGGGAAGTGGCCAGATACACTCACCAAGTTTTTGTTTTCCTTTTTTTAAAGTCTGGGTGGAACTTACTTTCCACTAGGACGTGGGACGCCTTCCCTCCCTAATGGGTGTTGGAGGACAAGCTTTCCTTTATTTTAAACGAAGTCACTCAACCTACACCAAACTGAGAACACACAACCCTCCGTCTTTCTGGTCGCCGAAAACGTGGCCACGGCGCAGCGGGCCGCAGGTTTGGACCCCTTATGGCTCAGAGCCCCTCATCCGTTTCCCCCCTCCAGCCCAACGCCCCCTTCGCCCGCGCCCGCCCTGGTCCTCCCGGCCGACACTCGCCCGGCTCCCGGGACAAAGCGGGGCTAAAGGGAGGTTTCTTCCTGGGTCCCCGACCACAGCGGGCGTGGGAAAGCGGCCCTGGGCTCGGCGCGCACTCACCCGACAGCTCGTCCGGCTCCAGCCCGGTCTCGGTGTCCAGTCCACAGATGACAAAGTAGTCGGCGAAGCGACTGGGCGCCGAGCCCCCTCCGCCGCCGCCGCCGCTCATGGCGCCGGGGCCGAGACGAGACGGGCCGGGCCGTGCGGAGCTGCACGGAGCCCCAGCAACCCGGGCGCCCGCCCGCTCGCCCTCAGGCCGCCCCTCCCGCAGCCGCAGCCGCAGCCGCCGCCGCTGCCGCCGCCGCTACCGCGGCTCAGGCCGCCGCCCCCGGCCCTGGCCCGGTCCCCTCGGCCGCCGCGGCTGCCGTGACGGGGCGGGGGGGCACCGGGCCGCCCCGCGCCGCATCCTGGACACCTTCCCCTCCGCGCCGCCGCCGCTGCAGCTAGCCAAGAGCGCCGCGGCCCGAGCGAGCCTGGAGAAGGGCGGAAAGCGCGGGGACAGCCCCCACCTCGACCCTCCTCCCGCCGCGCCCGCGCAGGCGCCCTCCGGGAGGGGGCGGACTCCTGGCGGAAAGGATGACGTGATGCTCTTCGCAGCCCCCGGGCCGCAGCTTCCCGGAGGGTCGCCGCAGCGCAGCCGGCGACTCCTTGGTCGCCCGCAACTGCCACCCCCCCTCCCCCGGGATTGAGACTCCTTTAGGGAGGGCTCAGGAGGTGCGAGAAGAGTGGGCGAAGCCTGCAGAACCGGGCACTTGGCCCATGCTCTGCCCCCAACCACCCACACAGCAACCAGAGGTTCAGAGATCTTAGCGCGGCCTTGCCATGAGGATGGGGTCTCACGGCTGAGCTCGGAAGCTCATCCAATCCTATCTGCAGCGTGTCAGCCTAGACCCCTGACAGGGCCTTCTCCCTGTCCTCTCTTTTGGCAGGGGCGGATCAGCCGGTTTTATATTTACCCTTATTTTCCAGACGGGGAAACTGAGTCTCAGAAAGAAGCAAGGACTTATCCAAGGTTACACTGAGTCTAAGAGACAAAGCCTGGTCTAGAATCCTGGGCTTGTGGTCAGCATCCCATTCCTCGCCGCTCCCACCTCCCAGCCTGCCCTTTTCCCACGCTCTCTCCTTTTTTCTCTGGAAGCCTCTTGAAGCGACTGCCATTTGGGAGCTCCCCTTTCTCTTCACTCTGTGAAAACTCTCAGATCCACCCCTAAACCTGTTTTCCTGTAAGAAGATGGGGAGAAGACGGAGGGAAACTTAAGTATTGGTCCTTGTCCTAGGACCCTCCGATTTCCTTTCCCATAGAAGCTAGGCAGATGTGTCTTTGTTGGAAACTGGAGATCAGAGGCCAGAAAGGCAACACAAGTATAGTGGTTACTAGGATGGGCTCTAGAAAAAAATGCTTGGATTTCAATCCTGACGATCATTTACTTTTGACCTTGAGCAAGTTAATCTCTAAGTGCCAGGCATCATGGTTTTTGAGACCATTACATAAGATAAATGCAAGTACAGGTAAAGCAATGAGAATACTGTCTGGAACATGGAAATCACTCAGTAAATATTACAGAATTTTTTTTTTTTTTTGAGATGGAGTTCTCTCTTGTTACCCAGGCTGGGGTGCAATGGCCCGATCTCGGCTCACTGCACCTCTGCCTTCCAGGTTCAAGCGATTCTCCTGCCTCAGCCACCCAAGTAGCTAGGATTACAGGTGTGCAACACCACGCCCGGCTCATTTTTTGTATTCAGTAGAGACGGGGTTTCACCGTGTTGGTCAGGCTGGTCTTGAACTCCTGACCTCAGGTGAGACTCCATTAAAAAAAAAAAAGTTACAGAGCACAGAAGGAGGACATCTCTCCAGATTGGGAAATGGTCAGGGAAGGTTTCCAGAAGGAGGTATATACTCTGACCTGAGTTCCAGAAGATCAACAGGAAGTTTCTCAGGTAAAAAGGGTCGGGGAAACTAAGTATGTGTAACAACAGGGAGCAACAGATAAAACGGTATGTTCAGGCACCAACAAGTAATTCATTAACATTAAGATGGGAGATGGAGAGTTTAAAGGGAATGAAACCAGGGGAGGAAGAAGAACAGAGGAAGGAGTACTGGATTCAAATACAAGGCTAAAGAATTTATCCTTGGCCAGGTGTAGTGGCTCACACTCACACTGGTAATCCCAACATTTTGGGCACCAGAGGCAGGAGGACTGCTTGAACCCAGGAGTTTGAGACTAGCCTGGAGAACGTAATGTGACCCATGTCATAAATAAATAAACAAACAAACAAAATTTTTAAAAAATAATTTATCCTGTAAGGTACATGAGTTGAGGACGAGTGAGGTAAAGTAAAGGAATTCAAGCCAAGGAGTGACAACATCTGACCCAAATCTGAGAATGATCACTTTAGGGGTGATGTGGAAAAAGAAATTTGAGAAAGGAATAAATGTCCTCAACTGAAAAGTCCAGAAACTTTTTATCCAAGGTGTCCGGGGTGATCTGGTGCTAGACGACCTCTCATATTAACTCAACTCATAAAACACAAGTTAAAAACAAATGCATAACTGTATTAATTTGCCCTGGGAAATGTAACTGCTCAGAAGCCCAGACTACTCAACTGTAAAGTGATCTCCTTCCCAGTAGGAAATAAGTTTGGCAGAGTGATTGCTTCTTAGAGAATAAGAAACTATAGGAAGGGATGCTCATAAGATTTTTTTTTCTGGGCCGGGCGCGGTGGCTCAAGCCTGTAATCCCAGCACTTTGAGAGGCCGAGACAGGCGGATCACAAGGTCAGGAGATCGAGACCATCCTGGCTAACACAGTGAAACCCCATCTCTACTAAAAAATACAAAAAACTAGCCGGGCGTGGTGGCAGGCACCTGTAGTCCCAGCTACTCAGGAAGCTGAGGCAGGAGAATGGCGTGAACCTGGGAGGCGGAGCTTGCAATGAGCTGAGATCCGGCCACTGCACTCCAGCCTGGGCAACAGAGCGAGACTCCATCTCAAAAAAAAAAAAAAAAAAAAATTTTTTTTTTCTTTTTTCTTTTTTTTTTTTTTTTTTTTTTTTTTTTTTTTTTTTTTTTTTTTTTGTCGCCCAGGCTAGAGTGCAGTGGCTCCATCTCGGCTCACTGTAACCTCCGCCTCCCAGGTTCAAACGATTCTCCTGCCTCAGCCTCCCAAGTAGCTGGGACTACAGGCTCGTGCACCATGCCTGGCTAATTTTTTTTGTTTGTTTGTTTTTTGTTTTTTGTTTGTTTGTTTTTTGAGATGGAGTCTCACTCTGTTGCCCAGGCTAGAGTGCCATGGCAATCTCTGCTCACTGCAAGGTCCTCCTCCAGGGTTCACACCATTCTCCTGCCTCAGCCTCCCGAGTAGCAGGGACTACAGGTGCCCGCCACCACGCCAGGCTAATTTTGTTGTATTTTTAGTAGAGACAGGGTTTCACTGTGTTAGCCAGGATGGTTTCAATATCTCGACCTTGTGATCCACCTGCCTCGGCCTCCCAAAGTGCTGAGATTACAGGCGTGAGCCACTGCGCCAGGCCAAGATTTAATGTTTTTTTGTTTGTTTGAGACAGAGTCTCGCTCTGTCACCCAGGCTGGAGAGCAGCGGCACAACCTCGGCTCACTGCAACTTCTGCCTCCCGAGTTCAAGCTATTTCCTGCCTCAGCCTCCCGAGTAGCTGGAACTACAGGCGTGCGCCACCATACCCAGCTAATTTTTGTATTTTTAGTAGAGACGGGGTTTCACCATGTTAACCAGGCTGGTCTCGAACTCCTGACCTCAGGTGATCTGCCCACCTCGACTTCCCAAAGTGCTGGGATTACAGGCGTGAAGATTTAATGTTTAAATCCCCACTCCCATTCTTACTAGCTGTGTAAACTGGGGCACATCAGTTAAACACTGAAATGAGAAGAGTCATTCTGACCCCTCATAGAATTGCATTGAAGATTCATAAATTAATGGAAAAAAGAAATTTTGAAAATCTGGGACATAATATACTTTTAATAAGTTGCAATCTGGGACACCCATTTTAGGATGAGGAACATGAGAGAGCAAGTGGACATCTGAGGGAACATAACCCCAGGAGAGGGTGTGCGGCAGAGTGTGCCTGGAGTGTTCATAGAGCAATAAGGAAGCCAGGGTGGCTGGAGAGGGTTAGGGTGGGGATGAGTGGTGGAAGATAGTAGAAGGTGTGGTGGAGTTGGCTTGCAATTCAAAACATCAATTTTCTCCTCCATAGTGTGTAGACCCGCCTCCTCAGGGACACTGCCCAGCCCTACTTGCATCCAGATGTGGCCATGTGACTAGTTCTCAACAATGGAATGTGTGTAGGACTTTTTGTATGCCACTGCTAGATGAGGGCACTTAAGAAGCAGATTAGACTTCTCCCTTCTTTCTATTTTTGCCTTCCACCAGCTAGAATTAGAAGATTCTGAGGCTCTAAGTAATGGCAAAGCACATGGAGGAAAGGCTCCAGCTGACCAAGAATACCCACACCGGACTGTTCTGTGAACAAAAAATAAACTTCAGTTGTGTGAAGCCACTGGTACTGTGGGGTTTATTTGTTACAATAGCTAGTATTAACCATCACCAAAGTAGATGTCGGGGTAGGAGGATAAATCATGGAGAGCCTTGTAGGCACACTATAAGGATTTTGCCATTGTCTGAATAAAATGAGAAATCACCGGAGAGTTTTGAGCGAAGGAGTGACACAACCTGACAGCTTAAAAAGAAACACATAGTACTGTTTTAAGCACTTTACATATATTAACTCTAACTGGAATTTACCCCTGGACTCTAGCTTTATATACCCAACTGACTTCTTATAATTTTTTTAATTATAATTTTTTTTTTTTTTGAGACGGAGTCTCACTCTGTTGCCCAGGCTGGAGTGCAGTGGCGCAATCTTGGCTCACTGCAAGCTCTGCCTCCTGGGTTCACATCATTCTCCTGCCACAGCCTCCTGAGTAGCTGGGACTACAGGCGCCCACCACCAAGCCCAGCTAATTTTGTTTTGTATTTTTAGTAGAGATGGGGTTTCACCATGTTAATCAGGATGGTCTCAATCTCCTAACCTCATGACCCACCTACCTCGGCCTCCCAAAATGCTGGGATTACAGGAGTGAGCCACCGCACCTGGCCATTTAATTATAATCTTTTTTAAAATTAAGATGGGGTTTCACCATGTTGCCCAGGCTGGTCTGGAACCCCTAAGTTCAAGGGATCCTCCCACCTCAGCATCCTAAAGTGCTGGGATTACAGGTATGGGCCACTGCGTCCTGCCTCAATGAGTGTTTTGAAAACGTCAGTTTGAAGAGACAGGAGATTACTTGCCTTTTTATTACTCTCTCCAGCCTTGCTTCTGCCTTGGAGGAAGGCACGAACAGCAGAGCTATATCTTGCAAGTCTATACCTTGCAAAAGCAACACCAAACTAGACAGAAGGGAGGATATGATCACGACAGATCAGTCTAAGAGTGGAGGGAATGAATCCTTAGGAAAGGTCCACACAGATCCACTCACAGAGCCGAACCCTGTTTTGAAAACCAGAATGAGGTATTGACATATATCTTGGATCAAATATATATAATTACAAATATACATAATTTGCTGTCTGTAACAGCAAAAACTGTTATAATTGCTGTTTGTAACAGCAAAAACTGAAAACAGAGCCGGGCGCAGTGGCTCACACCTGTAATTCCAGCACTTGGGAGGCTGAGGCCGGCAGATCACCAGGTCAGGAGTTTGAGACCAGCCTGGCCAACAGGGTGAAACCCCGCCTCTACTAAAAATACAAAAATTAGCTGGGCATCGTGGCTCGCACCTGTAATACCAGCTACTCAGGAGGCTGAGGCAGGAAAATCGCTCACCCCCCGGGTGGCAGAGGTTGCAGTGAGCCGAGATCGTGCTACTGCACTCCAGCCTGGGAGATAGAGCTAGACTCCGACTGAGGGGAAAAACAAAACAAAACAAAACACTGAAAACAATCTAAATACCTAGCTATAGGAGACAGATTAAAGAAACTATAGTTTCTACCAACACTGGAATACTATGCAGCTATAAAACAAAACAAGAGAAAGAAAAAAAAAAGGAAAAACTGTGTAATATGTTATCAAATGTATAAAAAAGAGAAAATAAAAGAATTATGTATTTTTATATATATGCATAGCCTATTTAATACAAAAATTAGCCAGGCATGGTGGCGGGCACCTGTAATTCCAGCTACTTAGGAGGCTGAGGCAGGAGAATTGCTTGAACCCAGGAGGCAGAGGTTGCAGAGAGCTGAGATCATGCCATTGCACTCCAGCCTGGGTGAGAGCAAAACTCTGTCTCAAAATAAAAATATCTGAAAAAAAACAATTGATTGCTTCTGGGGAAGGAAACTGAATGGCTGGGATCAGGAATAGAATGGAATGTTTCACTATACATTGTTTCATACTTTTTGAGTTTTGAACCATAAGAATGTATTACCTATTTGTATTAATCAGGGTTCTCCGGAGAAACAGAACCAACAGGATATATATAGATATAGAGAAAGAGATTTCTTTTGAGAGATTGGCTCATATGATTACGAAGACTGAGAAAGAAGTTCCACAATCTGCTATCTATAAGCTGAAGGCTCAGGAAAGCCAGTGGTGTAATTCAATCTGAGTCTGGAGGCCCAAGAATCAGATGTCCAAAGGCAGGAGATGAAGAATGTCCCAGCTCAAGAAGAGAGAGCAGGCCAGGCATGGTGGCTCATGCCTGTAATCCCAGCACTTTGGGAGGCCAAAGGGGGTGGATCACTTGAAGTCAGGAGTTCTAGACCAGCATGGCCAACATGGTGAAACCCCATCTCTACTAAAAATACAAAAATAGCCAGGAGTGGCAGTATGCACCTGTAATTCCAGCTACTCGGGAGGCTGAGGCATGAGAATTGCTTGAACCTGGGAAGTGGAGGTTGCAGTGAGCCTAGGTCGCACCACTGCACTCCAGCCTGGATGAATGAGTGAGACTCTGTCTCAAAAAAAAAAAAAAAAAAAAAAAAAAAAAAAAAAAAAAAAGAGAGAGAACAAATTCTCCCTTCCTCTGCCTTTTTGATGAATTCAGGACCTCAGTGGACTAGATGATGCCCACCCACATTGGTGAGGGCGATCTCAGTCTACCGATTCAGATGCTAACCTCTTCTGGAAATGCTTTACAGACACACCCAGAAATAATGTTTTACTAGCTACCTAGGCATCCGTTAGCCCAGTCACGTTGACACATAAAATTAACCATCACACTATTAAAAAATATGTAATAGACCGGGTGCGGTGGCTCATGCCTATAATTCCGGCACTTTGGGTGGCCGAGGTGGGCGGATCCCCTGAGGTCAGGAGTTTGAGACCAACCTGACCAGCAAGGTGAAACGCCGTCTCTACTAAAAATACAAAAATTAGCAGGGTATGATGGTGCGTGCCTGTAGTCCCAGCTACTCGGGAGGCTGAGGCACGAGAATTGCTTGAACCCAGGAAGCAGAGGTTGCGGTGAGCTGAGATCAAGCCATTGCACTCCAGCCTAGGCGACAGAGCAAGACTCCATCTGGAAAAAAACCAAAAACATATTAAAACAACTAAGAAATACCTTTTACTGTGAAGTGAGCAAAGCCTTGTGAATCCTTCTGGAGACAGCCTATACCTATGCTAGCATGGGTCAGCTCAGCTCTACCCAGGCATAACCTGTCTACTCTCCAGCTCAGTATAGCATTCAAGAACACATTAGCTGATGAACTCACAGGTGCTCAAACACTTTCTCTCCAACACTCAATGTGGAGTTCACCATGTACAATCGAAACAAATTCCACGTATCGTATAGAAAAATGTAAGCTTCACAAATATGGGCTTTCTTAAGACTAGAAACACCAATATATCTAAGGAAGTAGTGACGCACTCAGCTACCTCTGACGCATCTTTACAAAATAAGTCACATATGCCTCACTTCCCCATACCCTGTGTCCCACTAGCCTCCAACACCTTGCCTGTAACCAGCTTCAGGATCCTCATGTCTCTCAAACACAAGCTTCCTAAATCAGTTGAAAATTAGACATTACCTTTCATCTATCCTAACCCACAGCAACAAAGAAGCCACAAAAAATAGCCTCAGGCTTACTCTGATACCCCATGGTGAGGAAGTATGAAGTTGAAGCAACAGGAGGAGCAAATTACTGATAACGTCCCCAAGTGATGCAAGATGCAACTTTCCCAGATGTGTGAGCTTGTGTATTTCTGTTTGAGCTTTTTTTTTTTTTTTTCTTTTTCTTGAAATGTAGTCTCTCTTTGTCGCCCAGGCTGAATTGCAGTGGTGCTATCTCGGCTCACTGCAACCTCTGCCTCCTGGGTTCAAGCGGTTCTCCTGCCTCAGCCTCCAGAGTAGTTGGGATTATACAGGTGTGCGCCACCACACCCGGGTAATTTTTGTATTTTATTAGGGACAAGGGTCTCAGTATGTTGTCCAAGGTGGTCTGGAACTCCTTAGCTCAGGCATTCACCTACTCGTCCTCCCAAACTGCTGGGATTACAGGCATGAGCCACCATGCCCAGCCTGTTTGAGCTTATTTCTATGTGAGTAAGCATTTGTGCATAGTGGTGATCATGTATGTATATTATGTGCTTATATATATTAGATGTATGTGTGTTTGCATGTGTAAGTAATTGTATGTGTGTACTTTATATGAGTGTGTGGGCCATGTGCGGTGGCTCATGCCTGTAATTCCAGCACTTGGGGAGGCCCAGGCAGGTGGATCACCAGAGATTAGGAGTTCGAGAGTTCGAGACCAGCCTGGGCAACATGGTGAAACCCCGTCTCTACCAAAAATACCAAAATTAGCCGGGTGTTGTGGCATGTGCCTGTAGTCCCTGCTACTTGGGAGACTGAGGCAGGAGAATCCCTCGAACCCAGGAGGCGGAGGTTGCAGTAAGCCAAGATCATGCCACTGCACTGCAGCCTGGGAGACAAGAGCAAAACTCCATCAAAAAACAAAAAAGAAGAAGGAAGGAAGGAAGGGAGGGAGGGAGGGAGGGAGGGAGGGAAGGAAAGGAAGGAAAGGAAGGAAAGGAAGGAAAGGAAGGAAAGGAAAGGAAGGGAGGGAGGGAGGGAGGGAAAGAAAGAATAGTGTATGTAGAGGCTGAGACAGGGTAGGGTGGCTGGACCAAGGAAGCAGAAGAGTCGCTTTGGCTCTCCTATAAGCCCAGGAGTGACTCCAGTGCTCCCCTCAGCCTCTTCCCCCTTCTCCCTGGGTCCCCCTAGGTTGAGAGCATTTTTAGAGTATGGGTGGATGACTTTATCTGCTGCACCCACCCTTCTCCCTTACATTGTGAACGCAGTGGCCTCCTTATTCACATCAGTTTGAGAGCCAAGAGCTTCCTAGGAAAGGCTGGATGATATAATGAAGGGAAGTGAATGGCACTTGGACCAGATCCCAAAAGGAAGATATATTTAGCTATGGCTGAGCTCTTAAAAGCTTTGGGGAACAAAATTATTATTCTATTTTTTGATTGCATAGTGATTACACAATTATGTTTGCCAAAACCTATAGAACTGTATATTATAGGAAGCAAAACATCTTCCAGATGCCTCCTTAACGCAGTAGGCAGCACATCAGTCTCATAATCTGAAGGCCCTGAGTTCGAGCCTCAGAGGAGGCAAGGTCACCTTGTTAAGCTGGTGCAAGATAAAGAGCTTGTCTGTATTCTATATATTTTTGAGACAGAATCATTTTATTTATTTATTTATTTATTTATTGAGACAGAGTTTTTCTCTTATCGCCCAGGCTGGAGTGCAATGGTGTGATCTCGGCTCACTGCAATCTCCGCCTCCTAGGTTCAAGTAATTCTCGTGCCTCAGCCTCCTGAGTAGCTGGGATTACAGGCGCCCACCACCATGCCCAGCTAATTTTTTTTTTTTTTTTTTGAGATGGAGTCTCACTCTGTCGCCCAGGCTGGAGTGCAGTGGCATGATCTCGGTTCACTGCAACCTCCATCTCCCAGGTTCAAGCGATTCCCCTGCCTCAGCCTCCTGAGTAACTGGGATTACAGGTGCTTGTCACCATGCCTGGCTAAGTTTTGTATTTTTAGTAGAGGCAGGGGTTTCCCCATGTTGGTCAGGCTGGTCTCAAACTCCTGACCTTGTGATCCTCCCACCTCAGCCTCCCAAAGTGCTGGGATTACAGGAGTGAGCCGCTGCGCCCGGCCTTTTTTTTTTTTTTTTTTTTTTTTTTTTTTTGAGAGGGAATCTCACTCTGTCGCCCAGGCTGGAGTGCAGTGGTGGGATCTTCGCTCACTACAACCTTTGCCTCCTGGGTTTGAGCAATTCTTCTGCCTCAGCCTCCTGAGTAGCTGGGATTACATGTGTGTGCCACCACACCCGGCTAATTTTTGTGTTTTTAGTAGAGATGGGGTTTCACCACGTTGGCCAGGCTGGTCTCGAACTCCTGACCTCAGGTGATCCACCCACCTCGGTCTCCCAAGGTGCTGGGATTACAGGCATGAGCCACCTCACCTGGCCTAATTTTTAAATTTTCAGTGGAGATGGGGTTTTGCTATGTTGATCAGGCTGGTCTCTAACTTTAGGCCTCTAGCAATCTGCTTGCCTTAACCTCCCAAAGCGCTGGAATTACAGGTGTGAGCCACCACCCCTGGTCCTAGATCTTGTCATTAATACAGATATGTGGACCACAAAAGGTAATATAATTCCCATCAAATGTAAAATACATAGTTTTTTTTTTGGTAAGCCTATACAAACTTCTCCTAGAAAAAACACCACTCCCATGTAGTAGGTTTTGACAAATGTTGGAACTGACCAAAAGCCCCCACCAAAACAATCTACCTGGGCTGCCAGGGGCGAGACAATAAAGTGAGAAGCAACTCAACTGACCACCTTTGAGGCTGGGACCCTGGAGTGATATAGCTGGGCCACCCCTTGGCCTGCTGCCTCAACTCCTGCCTGCCACCCTCAAGGTTTGCTAAACTCAAGTTGTGAGTTATCAGCATATGTAACCTGGCACCAGGGGCCCTGCAGGTGACAGGCAGGGCTGCTGTTCATATTTGTGTACATCGTACCATGAGACACCATCATTGTACTCATTATTAATTTATATAGGTATGATGACAGTTTTCCAACAGATGGCAGTAAAGTATCTTAAGAAAGAGGCATCTGGCCAGGCACAGTGGTGCATGCCTGTAGTCCCAGCACTTCGGAAGGCCTAGCTTCGAGGATTGCTTCAGCCCAGAAGTTCAAGACCAGCCTTGGCCACACAGTGAGATCCAGCACCCCCACCCCCATCTCTACAAAGAAAAAAGAAAGAGGCATCTTCTTTTTCTTTTTTTGAGATGGAGTCTCGTTCTGTTGCCCAGGCCAGAGTACAGTGGTGCGAGCTCATCTCACGGCACCCTCAGCCTCTCGGGCTAAGTGATTCTCCCACCTCAGCCTCCCAAGTAGCTGGGATTACAGGAACGCTCCACCATGCCCTGGTATTATTATTATTATTATTATTTGTATTTGTATTTGTATTTGTATTTTTAGTAGAGATGGGGTTTCACCATGGGTGATTTTGCCCAGGGTAGTTTTGAACTCCTGAGCTCAGGCAATTCGCCCGCCTTGGCCTCCCAAAGTGCTGAGATTACAGGCATGAGCCACCTTGCCCGGCAACATCCTTTTCTACTTCATCCAAAATCACCATATGAGCTAACAGTAGGGCTATGTTGCCCAGCGTGGTGCTAGCAAATAGTAGAACACAAGACTCTCAGAACCAGAAAGTCAACATTCATTGTGCTCTGTCACATCACATGGCTTCCTCCCATGCCTCTACTTCATTCTTTTCTTGTTTTCCATCCTCGCTTATCAAATCCAACATTTCTCTACTAAATAGAAAAGCAGCTGGGCACCATCGCTCACGCCTGTAATCCAGCACTTTGGGAGGCTGAGGTGGGTGGATCACCTGAGGTCAGGAGTTCCAGACCAGCCCGACTTACATAGTGAAACCCCGTCTCTACTAAAAACACAAAATTAGCCGGGCGTCGTGGCACATGCCTGTAATCCCAGCTACTCAGGAGGCTGAGGCAGGAGAATTGCTTAAACCTGGGAGGCAGAGGTTACAGGGAGCTGAGATTGTGCCATTGTACTTCAGCCTGGGCGACAAGAGAGAAACTCTGTGAAAGAAAGAAAAGTACGGAAGGAAAGACGGAAGGAAGGGAGGGAGGGAGGGAGGGAGGGAGGGAAGGAAGGGAGGGAGAAAAGAAAAGCTTCAGGCCCAATTTCTCCCTGAAGTTGCAGAGCATATCTCTGACCGTCCCACCTCCCCACCTCACCCTCCTTCCCTCAGAACCCTCCTACCACACCCAGATTTTTCTAGAAGTTTATCTATTTCATCTAGGTTTCCCATATATTTAACACATATAATTTGGTAACATAAAAAATTTCTCTTTTCCAGTGTGGTGGCTTAAGACTGTAATCCCAGCTCTTTGGGAGGCCAAGGTGAGAGGATCACTTGAGCCGAGAGTTGAAAGCAGTCTTGTTCACGTTGCCTGCTGCCTAGACAAGACAGGGGCATTGCAATGGAGAAAGGGTAATTTACGTAGAGCTGGCTGTGCGGAAAGGGTAATTCACACAGAGCCAGCTGTGCTGGAGACCACTGTTTTTTGTTTGTTTTGTTTTTGTTTTGAGATGGAGTCTCGCTCTATTGCCCAGGCTGGAGTGCAGTGGCATGATCTCGGCTGACTGCAACCTCTGCCTCCCAGGTTCAAGCGATTCTCCTGCCTCAACCTCCTGAGTAGCTGGGATTACAGATGCACACCACCACGCCCGGCTAATTTCTGTATTTTTAGTAGAGACAGGGTTTCACCGTGTTTGTCAGGCTGATCTCAAACTCCTGACCTCATGATCAAAAGTGCTGGGATTGCAGGCGTGAGCCACCACGCCCAGCCCCAAATTATCTTTAGCAACTGTGATCCCTCAATGCTTGGGAGACTGATTGGAGTAATAATGAAACATCAGGGCTGGGCACGGTAGCTCACGCCTGTAATCCCAACACTTTGGGAAGCCGAGGCAGGCGGATCATGAGGTCAGGAGATCGAGACCATCCTGGCTAACATGGTGAAACCCCCGTCTCTACTAAAAATGCAAAAAACTAGCCGGGCATGGTGGCGGGCGCCTGTAGCCCCGGCTACTCGGGAGGCTGAGGCAGGAGAATGGTGTGAACCCAGGAGGCGGAGCTTGCAGTGAGCCACGATCACGCCACTATACTCCAGCCTGGTCGATAGAGCAAGACTCCGTCTCAAAAAAAAAAAAAAGAAGAAGAAAAAAAAGATAATTTGGGGCCAGGTGCAGTGGCTCACACCTGTAATCCCAGCATTTTGGGAGGTCGAAGCAGGCAGATCACTTGAGGTCCAGAGTTTAAGACCAGCCTGGCCAACAGGATGAAAGCCCATCTCTACTAAAAATACAAAAATTAGCCGGGCATTTTCGCGGGCGCCTGTAATCCCAGCTACTCAGGAGGCTGAGGCAGGAGAAACGCTTGAACCTGGAGGCGGAGATTGCAGTGAAGTCGAGATCACGCCACTGCACTCAGCCCTGGGTTACAGAGCAAACATCCATCTCAAAAAAAAAGGTAATTTGGCAGGTAGGGGCTTGGGAAGTGGGAATTGCTAATTGGTCAGGTTGGAGATGGAATCATAGGAGGTTGAAATGAGGTTTTCTTGCTGTTTTCTGTTCCTGGGTGGGATGGCAGAATTGGTTGAGCCAGATTACCGGTCTGGGTGGTGTTAGCTGATCTATCTAGTGCAGGGTCTGCAAAATATCTCAAGCACTGATCTTAAGTTTTACAGTAATGATGTTATCTCCAGGAGCAATTTGGGGAGGTTCAGACTCTTGGAGCCAGAGGCTGCATGACCCCTAAACTGTAATTTCTTTTTCCTTTTTTTTTTTGAGATGGAGTCTTGCTTTGTTGCCCAGGCCGGAGTACAGTGGTACCATCTCAGCTCACTGCAACCTCCGCCCCCCAGGTTCAAGCAATTCTCCTGCCTCAGCCTCCCAAGTAGCTAGGATTACAGGTGCCCAGGACTATGCTCGACTAATTTCTGTATTTTTAGTAGAGATGGGGTTTCACCCTGCTGGCCAGGCTGGTCGCGAACGCCTGACCTCAGGTGATCCACCCACCTCATTCTCCCAAAGTGCTAGGATTACAGGTGTGAGCCACCTTGCCCTGCCCCAAACTGTAATTTCTAATCTTGTAGCTAATTTGTTAGTCCTTCAAAGGCCGACTGGTCCTCAGTCAAGAAGGGTTTTTTTTGAGAAAGGGCTATTGTCAATTTTGTTTTTAGAGTCAAACCATGAACTGAATTGCTTCCCAAAATTAGTTTGACCTTGCCGGGCGCGGTGGCTCAAGCCTGTAATCCCAGCACTTTGGGATGGCCGAGACGGGCGGATCACGAGGTCAGGAGATCGAGACCATCCTGGCTAACCCGGTGAAACCCCGTCTCTACTAAAAAATACAAAAAACTAGCCGGGCAAGGCGGCGGGCGCCTGTAGTCCCAGCTACTCGGGAGGCTGAGGCAGGAGAATGGCGTGAACCCAGGAGGCGGAGCTTGCAGTGAGCTGAGATCCGGCCACTGCACTCCAGCCTGGGCGACAGAGCGAGACTCCGTCTAAAAAAAAAAAAAAAAAAAAATTAGTTTGGCCTATGCCCGGGAATGAACAAGGACAGCTTAAAGTTTGGAAGCAAGATGGAGTTGGTTAAGTCTGATTTCTTTCACTGTCATAATTTCCTCAGTTATAATTTTGCAAAGGCGGTTTCAGCCTAGGCAACATAGGGAGACTCTGGCTGGCTCTACAAAAAAAGAAAAAATTTAAATTAGCTTGGCATGGTGGCTCACACCTGTAATCTCAGCTACTTGGAAGGCTGAGGTGGGAGGATCACATGAGGCCAGGAGTTGGAGGTTGCATTGAGCTATGATCGCACCATTGCACTCCAGCCTGGGTAACAGAGTGAGACCCTGTCTTAAAAAAAATATTCTCTCATGCATGTAGCCATTTCTTTTCCTCAGTCTTCATTTTATTTATTGGCACTTTTTCTTTTTGCCTTGATCAGTTTTGCCAAATGTGTAAAACTTAATATTTTCAAAGTACTAACTTTTGTTATTTTTCTGTATTGTTTCTGTCAATGAAAAGAGTCAAATTCTGTAAAATGTTTGAAGATATTTATTTATTTATTTATTTATTTATTTATTTATTGAGATGGAGTCTCACTCTGTCACCCAGGCTGGAGTACAGTGGCACAATCTCGGCTCACTGCAACCTCCGCCTCCCGGGTTCAAGCAATTCTCCTACCTCAGCCTCCTAAGTAGCTGGGACTACAGGCGTGCGCTGCCATGCCCAGATAATTTTAGTATTTTTAGTAGAGATGGGGTTCCACTATGCTGGGCAGGCCGGTCTCGAAATCCTGACCTCCTGATCCGCCTGCCTCAGACTTCCAAAGTGCTAGGAATACAGGCATGAGCCACCAAGCTCGGCTTTTTTTTTTTTTTTTTTCCAGACAGAGTCTCGCTCTGTCACCCAGAATAGAGTGCAATGGCACAATCTCCGCTTACTGCAACCTCTGCCTATCAGGTTCAAGGGATTATCCTGCCTTAGCCTCCCAAGTAGCTGGGATTACAGGAGCCTGCCACCATGCCCAGCTAATTTTTGTATTTTTAGTAGAAGCAGGGTTTCAGCAGGTTGCCCAAGCTGGTCTTGAACTCCTGACCTCAGGTGATCCACCCGCCTCGGACTCCCAAAGTGCTGGGATTACAGGCATGAGCCAACGCGCCTGGCCCATACTTAATATTTTTATTTAGTTATGATTTCCTGTTCTTACATATCTTTATAATCTTGAATATGCTTATTAAAAAATCTATCTGACCCAATTATTCTACTTATAGTGTTATATGTTGTTCAATGTGTTCTTTAATAGTGTTTGTTCTTGGGTGTCTAGTTATATCTCATGTTCTGATATTAGTTTAGTATGTTAATATGTATTGAGGAAGGGCTGAAGGTCAAGCCCCAGTGTCTTTCTCAGTGGATTAAAGAGAGAGATGACCGGGCACAGTGGCTCACGCCTGTAATCCCAGCACTCTGGGAGGCCAAGGTGGGT
The DNA here is from genome assembly GCF_024542745.1 of Macaca thibetana thibetana. Taxonomy (NCBI): domain Eukaryota; kingdom Metazoa; phylum Chordata; class Mammalia; order Primates; family Cercopithecidae; genus Macaca; species Macaca thibetana. The sequence continues at coordinate 56,235,352 of NC_065591.1, read as the reverse complement.
GGATCACCTGAGATCAGGAGTGGGAAGCCAGCCTGGCCAACATGGCGAAACCCCATCTCTACTAAAAACACAAAAATTAGCTGGGTGTGGTGGCATACGCCTGTAATCCCAGCTACTTGGGAGGCTGAGGCAGGAGAATCAACTGAACCCAAGAGGCAGAGGTTGCAGTGAGCTGAGATCATGCCACTGCACTCCAGCCTGGGTGACAGAGCAAGACTTCATCTCAAAAAAATATAAATATATAGAGAGAGGTTAGGCTGGGTACGGTGGCTCATGTCAGTAATCCCAGCACTTTGGGAGGCCAAGGCGGGTGGATCACTTGAGGTCCAGGAGTTCGAGACCAGCCTGGCCAACATGGTGAAATCCTGTTGAAAATAGAGCCAGCCGGGTGTGGTGGTTCACACCTGTAATCCCAGCACTTTGGGAAACCAAGGTGGGCGGATCACCTGAGGTCAGGAGTTTGAGACCAGCCTGGCCAACGTGGTGAAACCTCATGTCTACTAAAAATACAAAAATTAGCTGGGCGCGGTGGCGTGTGCCTGTAATCCCAGCTACTCGGGAGGCTGATGCATGAGAATCGCTTGAACCCGGGAGGCAGATGTTGCAGTGAGCCGAGATAGCACCATTGCTCTCCAGCCTAGGCAACAAGAGGAAAACTCCGTCTAAAAAAAAGCCAAGTGTGGTGGCATGCACCTGTAATCCCAGTTCCTGACGGGGCTGAGGTAGGAGAATCGCTTGAACCCAGGAGGGGGAGGTTGCAGTGAGCTGAGATCACGCCACTGCACTCCAGCCTGGGTGATAGAGTGAGACTCAGTCTCAAAAAAAACAAAAACAGGCCAGCCTGGCCACAGTGGCTCATGCCTGTAATCCCAGCACTTTGGGAGACTGAGGCAGGCAGATCACCTGAGGTCAGGAGTTCAAGACCAGCCTGGCCAACATGGAGAAACCCCATCTCTACTAAAAATACAAAATTAGCTGGGCATGGTGGCTCACGCCTATAATCCTAGCACGTTGGGAGGCCAAGGCAGGCGGATCACAAGGTTAGTAGATTGAGACCATCCTGGCTAACATGGTGAAACCCTGTCTCTACTAAAAATAAAAAAAATCAGCCGGGTGTGGTGACACGCACCTGTAGTCCCAGCTACTCGGGAGGGTGAGACAGGAGAATCTCTTGAACCCAGGAGGCGGAGGTTGCAGTGAGCTGTGATCACGCTACTGCACTCCAGCTTGGGCGACAGAGTGACTCTGTCTCAAAAAAAAAAAAGAAACATAAAACAAAATTAGTTGGGCATGGTGGCTCACACCTGTAATCTCAGCACTTAAGGAGGCCGTGGGGAGCAGATCACAAAGTCGAGAGATCGAGACCATCCTGGCCAACATGGTGAAACCCTCTCTCTGCTAAAAATACAAAAATTAGCTGGGCCTGGTGGCATGCACCTGTAGTCCCAGCTACTCAGGAGGCTGAGGCAGGAGAATCACTTGAACCTGGGAGGTGGAGGTTGCAGTGAGCCGAGATCGCGCCACTGCACTCCAGCCTGGCGACAGAGCGAGACTTCACATCAAAAAAAAAAAAAAAGACACAATCATATTCCATCAGGACCCACCCTATATTTAAGCTGGGCGCATTGGCTCATGCCTGTAATCCCAACACTTTGGGAGGCTGAGGCAGGTGGATCACGAGGTCAGGGGTTCAAGACCAGCCTGGCCAACATGGTGAAACCCCGTATCTACTAAACACACAAAAAATTAGCAGGGGGGAATGGCGCATGTCTGTAATTCCAGCTACTTGAGAGGCTGAGGCAGGAGAATCGCTTGAATCTAGAAGGCCAAGATTGAGATCGTGCCATTGCACTCCAGCCTGGGTGACAGGGCCAGACTCCATCTCAAAAACAAACAAACAAACAAAGAGATTAGAAGAAGCCTTGGGTAGAAATCCTCAGGCACCAAAATTCTGATCATTTCTACCTTTGATTCCCACTTTATCAGGCCACTCCTCTTGTCAGGAATTTGCCTATAAACTCTTGGGGAAAAACTCTCAATATTGGAGGTAGTTTCCTTAGTGAATTCCCAGTCCTGGATGGAGGAAGTAGGGAGACAGAAGTGAATATTGAGGTTGCTAACACCTTCAATTCCTCAGCCTAAAAGGGCTTTTTGCATTACTGTTGTTAAACTGGTGGTAAGAAGCCTGGGCTCTTTTTTTTTTTTTTTTTTTTTTTTTTTTGAGCCGGAGTCCCACTTTTACCAGGCTGGAGTGCAGTGGCGTGATGTCGGCTCACTGCAACCTCCACCTCCCGGGTTCAAGCAATTCTCCTATCTCAACCTCCCAAAGTAGCTGGGACAACAGGCGTGCCCCACCACGCCCAGCTAATGTTTGTATTTTAGTAGAGACGGGGTTTCACCATGTTGGCTAGGATGGTCTTGATCTCTTGACCTTGTGATCCGCCTGCCTTGGCATCCCAAAGTGCTGGGATTACAGGTGTGAGCCACCGCGCCCAGCCAAGAAGCCCAGATTCTTATTCAATGATGGAAGAGCAAACAATCAAACGTAACTTTTGTTGTTTCATTGCCCTCCAGTCTGCTCCTTCAGCTGTAGTTACCAATATTAATGCAAACGTGCACGTGCACTCCATTAACTAAAGCTTCTTTTGGTTTCTGGGTTTTGTTAATTTCTCAGATCTATTCTTCTCTTTTGCTTCCATTGTTTCTCCAGGGTTGCTTTTACTTTTATGTATTTTTCATTGAAAAGTATTAATTGCGGGGTGTGCTGGCTCACGCCTGCAATCTCAGCACTTTGGGAGGCTGAGGCAGGCCTGAGGTTGGGAGTTCAAGACCAGCCTGACCAACGGAGAAAGCCCATCTCTACTAAAAATATAAAATTAGCCGGGTGTGGTGGTGCATGCCTGTAGTCCCAGCTACTCGGGAGGCTGAGGCAGGAGAATCACTTGAACCCGGGAGACAGAGGTTGCGGTGAGCCACTTTCATACCATTGCACTCCAGCCTGGGCAACAAGAGGGTAACTCTATCTAAAAAATAAAAATAAATAATTAACGAGCCCCGGTGCAAGTGGCTCACGCCCGCCTGTAATCCCAGCACTTTGGAAGGCTGAGGTGAGTGGATCACCTGAGGTCAGGAGTTGGAGACCAGGGTGGCCAACATGGCGAAACCCTGTCTCTACTAAAAAATACGAAAATTAGCCGGGCATGGTGGCCCACATCTGTAATACCAGCTATTCAGGAGGCTGAGGCAGGAGAATCACTTGAACTCGGGAGGCAGAGGTTTCGGTAAGCCAAGGTTGTGCCGCTGCACTCCAACCTGGGTGACAGGGCAAGCGTCCATCTCAAAACAAACAAAAAGACTATTAGGTATTTGGCATAAAAAATTGAATGCGGCCTGGTGCAGTGGCTCACAACTGTAACCCCAGCACTTTAGGAGGCTGAGGCGGGTGGATCACTTGAGGTCCAGATTTCGAGACCAGCTTGGACAGCATGGTAAAACCCTGCTCTACTAAAAATACAAAAATACAAAAATTTAGCCGGGTGGGGTGGTGCATGCCTGTAGTCCCAGCTACTCGGGAGGCTGTGGCAGGAAAATCGCTTGAACCCGGGAAACAGAGGTTGCGGTGAGCCAATATCAGGCCATTGCACTCCAGCCTGGGCAACAAGAGGGAGACTCTGTCTCAAGAAAGAAAAAAAAAAATCAAAAACAAAACAAAACAAAAAAAACCTGAATGTATACATGGAGCTATTTTAAAAATGAAGACTGAGAAACAAAATTGGAGGGCTCTTTTGTAGAGCCCTGTTTCACTTTTTGCATAAAACATAGAATAATTGGAGTCTTAAAGTAATCCCCAAGTTGGGTGAATTCCCAGGTAGAGTCTTCTGCCACTCTCCCCATTCCCAGAACCAGGTCTCTCTTTTGTTTCTGTCCCACATCATCCCAGGGATATCACTGGCTGCTTTAATGTTTAATCTCAGGGTCTCTATCACTGTTAAGGGGAAGGACATGATATGACCTACAAGCTTTCTGTTCACAGGGATCAATTCAGCTCGTTTCCAATCTCTTTTTTTTTTTTTTTTTGGTGGGTGGGGGAGGGGCAGCTAGGGTCTCACTCTGTTGCCCAGGCCAGAGTGCAGTGGCATAGTCTCGGCTCACTGCAATCTCCACCTTCCGGATTCAAGCAATTCTCATGCTTCAGCCTCCTGAGTAGCTGGGATTACAGGCATGCACCCCCATGCCTGGCTAATTTTTGTATTTTTAGTAGAGACGAGGTCTCGTCATGCTGGTCAGACTGTTTTTTTTCCTTTTTTATTTTTGAGACAGAGGCTTGCTCTATCTCCCCGGCTGGAGTGCAATGGCACGATCTTGGCTCACCGCAACCTCAGCCTCCTGGGTTCAAGCGATTCTCCCACCTCAGCCTTCCGAGTAGCTGGGATTACAAGCATGTGCTGCTACATCGGCTATATTTTGTTTTTTTTAGTAGTTGACCAGGCTGGTCTCGAACTCCTGACCTCAGGTGACCTGTCCGCCTCGGCCTCCCAAAGTGTTGGGATTACAGGTGTGAGCCACCGGGCCCAGCCTGTTTTTTTTCTTTTTTAAAGACAAGGTCTCGTGGCTGGGTGCGGTGGTTCACGCCTGTAATCCCAGCACTTAGGAGGCCGAGGCAGGCAGATCACCTGAGGTTGGGAGTTCGAGACCAGCCAGACCAACATGGAGAAACCCTGCCTCTACTAAAACTACAAAATGAGCCGGGCATGGTGGCACATGTCTGTAATCCCAGCTACTCAAGAGGATGAGGCAGGAGAATCGTTTGAACCTGGGAGTGGGGAGGTTGGGGTGAACCGAGAGCGAGTCATTGCACTCCAGCCTAGGCAACAAAAGCGGAACTCCATCTCAAAAAGAGAAAAAGACAAGGTCTCATAGTGTTGCCCAGGCTGGTCTCAAACTCCTGGGCTCAAGTGATCCTCCTGCCTCAGCCTCCCAAAGTGCTGGGATTACAAGTGTGAGCCACCTCGTCCAGCCTCAATTTCCTATTCTTTTCCCCTTCATATCAGCATTCCATTTCTTTTTACGTTCATCCGGTGGGATTGTAATCATGTGTCTGTCCTGCTCTCCCCCGACCAAGTGGTAGGCATGTGACCCCTGGTATGCAAATGCTGAGCAAGTATGACAAGATGTCTGCACTTTATTTGGCAGTGGCCTGACCTCCATCCCACTGTGAGGCATTTCTGGGTTCTAGCCTCTCCCTTTTGCTTAAGCCAGCCAGCATTTGTTGCTTGCAATCAATAAACCCTCACTGACAGCAGCCACACTGTATGGAGTATCAGGACACGAGTGCGGCCTGCCCCAAATGCCCAGCTTCAGCTCAATATATCAAATGAATGTTTCTGCCCCACACACCTGACTCAGGTAGCCCTTTGTTTTCCCAGAATCTTCCCTATATGTTAAGGCCTGCTCAGATACCATCTGGTTTGTAACCAACCCTTCCCACATTCACAGCTGAAGCCAACTGATGCCCAAGGTTTGCTTTAGGCAGCACTTCCACCAAAAACAGGAAACGTGTTTACTCACTTCTCCCAAAAATCTCACTCACTGGGCCTCTGAACTCAACTCCAGCTCCTCAGATCTGAACTGATGCCTCTCCTTCCAATAAGGCTCTTTAGAATTGTTTTTGTTTTCTGAGGCAGAGTCCTCTTCTGTCCCCCAGATTGGAGTGCAATGATGCCATCTCAGCTCACTGCAATCCCCATCTGCCGGGTTCAGGGGATTCTCCTGCCTCACCCTCCCAGAGTAGCTGGAATTACAGGCATGCGCCACCATGCTCAGCTAATTTTTTATTGTTAGTAGAGATGGAGTTTTGCTTTTAGGCTGGTCTCGAAGTCCTGACCTCAGGTGATCCACATGCCTCGGCCTCCCAAAGAGCTGGGATTACAGGCGTGAGCCACCGTGAAACAGTCTACCCTAGGCTGGGAAGGTGGCTCACACCTGTAATCCAAGCACTTTGGAGGCCAAGGTTGGCAGATCACCTGACATCAGGAGTTCATGATCAGCTTGGCCAACATGGCAAAACCCCACCTCTACTAAAAATACAAAAATTTAGCCTTGCGTGGTTGCGGGCACCTGTAATCCCAGCACTTTGTGAGGGCAAGGTGGGTGGATCACCTGAGGTCATGAGTTTGAGACCAGCCTGGCCACCATGGTGAAACCCCATCTCTACTGAAAATACAAAAATTAGCGGGGCACGTGGTGGTGGGCACCTGTAGTTCCAGCTACTCAGGAGGCTGGGGCAGGAGAATCACTTGAACTCGGGAAGCAGAGGTTGCAGTGGGCCAAGATAGTGCCATTGTACTCCAGCCTGGCGACAGAGCGAGACTCCGTTAAAAAAAAAAAAGTGGGGGGGGCCAGGGCCAGGCACGGTGGCTCACACCTATAATCCCAGCATTTTCAGAGGCTGAGGCGGGCGGATCACCTGAGGTTGGCAGTTTGAGACCAGCCTGACCAACATGGAGAAACCCCGTCTCTACTAAAAATACAAAAATTAGCTGGGCGTGGTGGCACATGCCTATAATCCCAGGTACTCAGGAGGCTGAGGCAGGAGAATCGCCTGAACCCGGGAGGTGGAGGCTGCGGTGAGCTGAGATCACACCATTGCACTCCAGCCTGGATAACAAGAGCAAAACTCCATCTCAAAAAAAAAAAAGAATTAAATTACATTCAATTAAAAAAAGAAAAAAAAGGGATGTGTAGGGTGGGGGATCAGACTGGGGAGGAACATATACGTAGATAAAAGTACTGGCAATGTTCTGATTCTTGGGAAGCGGAGGTTGCAGTGAGCCGAGATCCTGCCACTGTACTTCAGCATGGGCAACAGAACCAGACTGTCAAAAAAAAAAAAAAAAAAAAAAAAAAAAAATAGGTCCACCCTAGTGATTTAGTTACTAGGCAATCCTGTCTCAGAGGTGAAAGGTACTGAGTTTTGAATCAACACATTAATATTTGCCTGAGGCCTGTTAGCTTACCACGAAAGAATCCACTTTTAGTAGTGTCAGTTAATAATGGGCAAAAACACCATCTTCCAGTGATTCATGATGGGTTTTTATAGGTTTACTCTAGAAAGTTGAGACTATTAAAATATGACTAGTTTTCCATGTAAAATATACAATATATAGGACAATGTATTCCTTCACACTGCTTCCATAACATAGTGTTCTAATGCTAATCTGAGGGTAGTTTTTAAAACTGCCTTCAGACTTTGGTTACCCCAGAACCATAATGGTGAATACTGGGTCAATTTCTACTCCCAGCACTGTATTGAGCAGTCTGGTCATAATGAAGAGTGCTCACTTGGCACAGCTCTAGAAGCTGGATAAGGCACCATACAGCTCAGATGGAACCCGAAAACGTAACAGTTAAGTGAGGTTCCCCCACCTTCTATTCTCAAAGAGCAATCCCTGCTAACACATAGTAGCAAACAGATGACTTGATATTATGGTTTGTCATACCAAGTGCTATTTCAAGAATTAAAGAACTCTAGAAGAGTCTCTTTATACCTCTATGGAATTCTCATTTTATCTTACTTTGTATTACGAGCAAAGTAATAAAATGGAAATCAATGCAATAAATGGCAATAAAACATCCAAGAAGCAGCTCGTTTTGTTTTTCGATGTGGTTGAGTATTTCATTATAAACAGTATGGTGGCACACATCTGTAATCTCAGCTACACCGGAGGCCAAGGCAAGGACTGCTTAAGCCATGGAGTTCAAGACCAGCCTGGGCAACGTAGCAAGTCCCAGTCTCAAAAAAAAAAAAAAAAATACTGGGCACAGTGGCTCACGCCTGTAATCCCAGCACTTTGGAGGCCGAGGTGGGTGCATCACAAGGTCAGGAGTTCAAGACCACCCTGGTCAACATGGGGAAACCCCATCTCTACTAAAAATACAAAAATTAGCTGGGCACGATGGCGGATGCCTGTAATCCCAGCTACTCGGGAGGCTGAGGCAGGAGAATTGGCTGAACCCGGGAGGTGGAGGTTGCAGTGAGCCGAGATCACGCCACTGCACTCCAGCCTGGGTGACAAAGCAAGGCTGTCTCAAAAAAAAAAAAAAAAAGAACGTTAATTTACTTAAATGTGTGTGAAAGTATATTGTAAGCTGTAAAACAAGCAAGGTACGCTTAATTTAATATTCTGAATTGGGGCAACTTATTAATTTTTCATTAATTTCAGAGAATCCTATCATGTCTGAGCTGTAAGGATCCTGGACCTTAGAGCTCTTTTTTTCTAGATGAGAAAAATGAGGACGAGAGCTTAAGCAATATCCTGCCTCAAGTCACCCAGACTAAGTTTGTCCCAGATAAAAGAAAAATAATAATCAGAATACTGAAAACTGCAATAAGAGGTATCTTCTAAACATCTTAAGTATGACCACTGAATGATTATCAGGAAAGCTTCAGCCCTTTTGATTATACCCATTTTCAAAAAGCCAGAGACCTTTAAAAATATTCCTTTATAAATAACTCATTCTATATACTAGAAATATTTACTTACCTCAACTATTTACTTAGCAACAGGGTGCCACTCTGTAGCCCAGGCTGGAGTGCAGTGGTGCTAACTCGGCTCACTGCAACCTCCACCTCCTGGTTTCAAGCGATTCTCCTGCCTCAGCCTCCTGAGTAGTTGGAACTACAGGCATTCACCAACACATCCAGCTAATTTTTGTTATTTTTAGTACAGACAGGGTTTCACCATGTTGGCCAGGCTGGTCTCAACCTCCTGACCTCAGGTAATCTGCCCACCTTGACCTCCCAAAGTGCTGGGATTACAGGCATAAGCCACTGTGCCCAGCCTTACCTCAACAATTTAAATAATTGCTTTAGAATCCTCAAAAGCCGGTTGGCCATGGTGGCTCACGCCTGTAATCCCAACACTTTGAGAGGCCGAGGAGGGTGGCTCATCTGAGGTCAGAAGTTCAAGACCAGTCTGACTAACATAGAGAAACCCCATCTCTGCTAAAAATACAAAATTAGCTGGGTGTGGTGGCACATGCCTGTAATCCCAGCTACTCGGGAGGCTGAGGCAGGAGAACCGCTCGAACCCGAGAGGCAGAGGTTGTGGTGAGCTGAGACCGCGTCATTGCACTCCAGCCTGGGTAACAAAAGCAAAACTCCGTCTAAAAAAAAAAAAAAAAAAATCCTCAAAAACCAAGAATTACAAGTTTTAAATATTTCAGCTGGGCGCCGTGGCTCACGCCCAGCACTTTGGGGGGCCAAGGTGGGCGGATCACGGGGTTAGGAGATAGAGACCATCTTGGCTAACACAGTGAAACCCTGTCTCTACTAAAAATACAAAAAATTAGCTGGGCGTGGTGGCGGGCGCCTGTAGTCCCAGCTACTTGGGAGGCTGAGGCAGGAGAATGGTGTGAGCCCGGGAGGCGGAGCTTCCAGTGAGCCGAGATTGCACTCCAGCCTGGGTGACAGAGTGAGGCTCCATCTGGAAAAAAAAAAAAAAAGAAAAAAGTTAAAATTTTTTGAGTCTCGCACTCTTGCCCAGGCTGGAGTTTAGTGGCGCCATCTCGGCTCACTGCAAGCTCCACCTCCCAAGTTCACGCCATTCTCCTGCCTCAGCCTCCCAAGTAGCTGGGACTACAGGTGCCCACCACCACACCCAGCTAATTTTTTGTATTTTTAGTAGAGATGGGGTTTCACCATGTTAGCCAGGATGGTCTTGATCTCCTGACCTCGTTATCCACCTGCCTCTGCCTCGCAAAGTGCTGGGATTACAGGTGTTTGAGCCACCACGTCTGGCCCAGAATTTAAGAATATACTTTTATTCAACGACGAATTTGTTTTTAGTTTTTTGAGAAGAGTCTGGCTCTGTCACCCAGGCTGGAATGCAGTGGCGCAATTTCATCTCACCACAACCTCCACCTTCTGGGTTTGAGCGATTCTCGTGCCTCAACCTCCCAAGTAGCTAGGACTATAGGCGTATGCCACCACACCTGGCTAATTTTTCATATGTTTAGTAGATGGGTTTCACTATGATGGCCAGGCTGGTCTCGAACTCCTGACTGCAGGTGATCCACTCGCTTCCGCCTTCCAAAGTGCTGGGATCAAAGGCGTGAGCCACCTTGCCCGGCCAGAGTTTTTTAATCTAAGTACTTCCATGAAATAAATCCCAAATGTGACATTTAGGTTTCTCCAGTACAATTTATTATTATTATTACATTTTAGCTTGCATTTACTAAGTGTCATGGAAATATTATACTCAAAGTAACAGAGTTCCAGAGAAAGACCATTAATTAAGAAAGAACAGTTTCACTTTCTTAGCATGTCAACTTCTAGTTAGCCTGCTTGTCTCCGCACCACAGATGCTTGTCTTCTTGTGGTTGTTACCGTATAATTGTCAAGCCAAAGCTTGAATTTACATGTGGCATCAGGCCGAGTCTATGAATCCATGAAGACAGGCCATCAACTGCACTGAGGGTACAGCCTGCTGAAGGGTCCTTTCTTGACAGTCAATGATGATGAATCTGGAAAAACTGTCTATTCTCTTAGGAGAAGAAAATATACCCCACCTAAAGTTGTAGCTACCATTAACAAAAAAAAAAAATTAGCAAAGGGAAAGAATCAATGATAAGGACAGTAAATATACTCTGAGAATAGAGTAAGTACAATTTACACACGCTGGAGTAAATAGTGAAGCTTCTGAGTCTAAGCTCATTTTTAAAATTCTGATAAAAATTTACTCAATTACATTTTATACAGTAATATTTAGTGAATTTGTCCAAAAAGGCTATGTTTTAATTTATGTGTAAAAATAACAAAGGATTTATCAGTCTCTGGGCAATAAGAAAGGAAGAAAGCCTTGCTAGAAATAATAATCTCACACAAAAGGCCAGCTGACATAAGAATACTATAATAATCAATATATTTTCTTTGTATTTACAATAAAATCTATCTGTTAATACTGTGATAGAAAAAATAATCAGTCCACATCATGTAGTAAAAACAGGCTTTTGAGGATGATTATACCTCTCATAATAAAAACATACAAGGATTTCTCATAGCTAAAGGACTTTTCAACATAATGAGTCATGGGTGAAGGTAAAACTGACAGAACACTTTAGATCAGCTATGTCCTACAATCAAGGAATCAAGGGCATTACCCATTTACCAAGCAGCAAAAAGCACTTTCATTTTTCTAGAACTATTTAAATATAGTAGTTGCCATGTGATCAGTTAATTTTACTTTGTGAGTTAGAAAAAGACTAAATTGGGAAACTGCAATAAGTAATCAAAAGCAGCTCCAAACAAAAAAGCCATCAATAGAAACAAAAGGCATTTTTCTAGGTGTATTATGCATAAAAAGAATAATTACACATTATTAAATGTATTCTTTAATAACCAGATTAATAAATGAGGTAAAATTTAGTCATTGGAACAAATAAACTATATTTAATCACTTGTGTTTTGCTGTCATTGTTTAAAATAATTAACTTAATGTCTAAAAACTACAAACTCTTAAGTGTTTGCTTTTTAGAGCCCCTTTTGAGATATTAAAGAGACATAACAAATTATCTGAATATAAATTATCAATACCACGGCCGGGCGCAGTGGCTCAAGCCTGTAATCCCAGCACTTTAGGAGATGGAAGTGGGCAGACAGCCTGAGGTCAGGAGTTCAAGATCAGCCCGGCCAACATGGTGAAACCCCATCTCTACTAAAAACACAAAAATTAGCTGGGCATGGTGGCACACACCTGTAATCGCAGTTACTCAGGAAGCTGGGCCAGGAGAATCGCTTGAACCCAGGAGGCGGAATTTGCAGTGAGCCGAGATCATGCCACTGCAGTCCAGCCTGGGCAACAGCAAGACTCCATCTCAAAAAAAAAAAAAGAAAAAAATTAACAATATCAAATATGATACAGTTATATAATACCAATTTTGTACATGCACAGTGAAAATACTGTAAAAACTACAAGATAAAAGAAAACAGACTGGCCAGAACTTTAAATTTCAGACTAATCCATGATAAAAATCTAGAAGATAAAAAACAAAAATGAAATTAACAAAATAGACAACTTGATATCCTTTCTATATTCAGTCGTCTACTAACATGCAATTTCCAAACAAATCCATTACCTCAAAAGAGGAAGAAAATGTAAATCTCTTTTTAAGTTTTCCAGTTTATGCTCTGAAAAAAGCCTAACATTAACAAAACTTGCAACACTACTTTTAAAAATCTAGAATTTAAGAATATCTATTTTAGTTATTAAAGAGAAAAAATATTCAATTAAATCAAATGAATTAGCTGGATCAACAATTTCCTACCACACTACTATTATCTATAGCTACCCTTGGTATAATAATTTATGTCTAAGATGTCTACCTTAATACCATAATACTTTATGTCTAAGATGTCTACCTTATTGATAGCACTTTTCACAGTATACCAATTTCCATTTTTACTTTCTTCTCCCCTTGTCGCTTAAATGTATTACTTTAACTATCTGACAGGAAATTTTATTTTACAAATTCCTTGTTTAATTACTGAAGAGGTGATTTTAAAACATAAATGGATGCACCTGTTAATCCTGAGATGGTGATGACAGCAAAACTAAAAATCAGATGATTATTTTTACTCAAATTTCTGCTTTAGTTTTTTTTGGAAGATGGCTGGCAGAATAGAAAGCACAGCCAAGATCATCAGAATAAATATTGAGTTCCAGGAAACAGCTTCTCCTGCTGTTGTAAGTTGATACAGTGTTGTTCCTGCCTTAATGGCTACAAAAGAAGGAGGTGCAACACCTGAAATAAAAAATAAAAAGATACAGTAAAAACCACCGTTTTTAAAAAATTAAAATTTTCTGTGGGCATAAAGTTTCTTAATAGAGCTATTTTCATTTTGGGAAAAAAAATTAAGAATTTAAAGCTCAAGTTTATTTCCATATAAAGAATTCAATCTTTCCTAATCACCTCTTAAAGATAATGATCTTTTTTTATTTTTTATTATTTTGAGACGGAGTTTCCCTCTTGTTGTCCAGGCTGGAGTGCAATGGTGCGATCTTGGCTCACTGCAACCTCTGCCTCCTGGGTTCAAACGATTGTCCTGCCTCAGCCTCCTGAGTAGTTGGGATTACGGGCATGCACCACCACACCCAGCTAATTTTGTATTTTTAGTAGAGATGGGGTTTCTCCATGTTGGTCAGACTGGTCTTGAACTCCCGACCTCAGATGATCCGCCCACCTCAGCCTCCCAAAGTGCTGAGATTACAGGCATGAGTCCCCATGCCCAGCCAGGATAATGAATTTTAAAAACCCAAGATAAGTGCCCAGAGAATAATTTTATATTTATCAAAAATGCTTCCCCGCCACCCCCCCAAGAGTTTGACTCTATCCACTCATTGCAGCCTCAGTCTCCCCAGGCTTGGGTGATCTTCCCACCTCAGCTTTCTGAGCAACTGGGACTACAGGCATGTACCACCACACCCAGCCACTTTTTGTAATTTTTGTCAAGAGAGGGGGGTTTGCCATATTGCCCAGGCTGGTCTCTATAACTCCCAGGCTCAGGCAATTCGCCCACTTCAGCCTCCCCAAGTGCTGGGATTACAGGTATGAGCCACCACACCCAGACTATCAAAAACCTTAAAAGAAAAAAAAAGGCCTGGCACAGCGGCTCGTGCATGTAATTCCAGCACTTTGGGAGGCCAAGGCAGGCAGATCACTTGAGGTCAGGAGTTTGAGACCAGCCTGGCCAACATGGTGAAACTCCATCTCTACTAAAAATACAAAAATTAGCTGGGTATGGTGGCGCACACCTGTAATCCCAGCTACCTGGGAGGCTGAGGCAGAAGAATCACTTGAACCCAGGAGGCAGAGGTTGCAGTGAACTGAGATCACGCCACTGAACTCCAGCCTGGGTGACAGAGAGAGAAAATCTGTCAAAGGAGAGAGAGGAGAGGAGAGGAGAGGGGAGGGGAGGGGAGGGGAGGGGAGGGGAGGGGAGGGGAAGGGGGAAGGGGAAGGGGGAGGGGAAGGGGGGGGAGGGGGAGGGGGAAGGGGGGGAGGGGGAAGGGGGGGGGGGGAGGGGAAGGGGGGAGGGGGAGGGAAGGAAAGGAGAGGAGAGGACAACAGACAGAGGAAAGCAAAGGAAAGGAAAGGAAAACGGAAAGGAAAGGAAAAAAGGAGGGAGGGAGGGAAGGAGGGAGGGAGGGAGGTCTGTTCTAGCAATTTCAAGTTTAAGATACTGAAAGTGTGAGTAAAGAGAGCAGTGCATACAAAAGTACATACAGAATGATGGCATTTCACTAAAAATCAAAACAAAGGGAAAGATATTACTTTAGCCAAAGCTAAAATTAAATCTCTGCCTTTCACCTGTAAAATGGAGATAGAAACAAAAATTCTCTCTTTAGATTCCATGGATGACATTTAACAAAATTAAAAATTCCCCATGCTGATGTCAGTTTGTCAATTTTCTTTTTTCTTTTCATTCTTTCTTTTTTTTTGAGATAGTGTTTTGCTCTGTCACCCAGGCTGGAGCGCAGTGGCACAATCTCGGTTCACTGCAACCTCTGCCTCCCGGGTTCAAGTGATTCTCCTGCCTCAGCCTCCTGAGTAGCTGGGACTGTAGGCACCTGCCACCACGTTCAGCTAATTTTTGTATTTTTAGTAGAGACAGGGTTTTACCATATTGGTCAGACTGGTCTTGAACTCCTGACCTTGTGATCCGCCCACCCTGGCCTCCCAAAGTGCTGGGACTACAGGTGTGAACCACCGCGCCCGGCTAATTTTTTTTAAAGTAACAATAAATAATTGATTTTGGTTATTCTTTTCAAAAAGAAATATTCTTACAAGAATTAAGCTTTCATAGATATTCAATATGTAAGAAATCTGCTCTTTTTTTTTTGGACATCTAAACAATTCAACTTGTACTGGAAAGAAAAGCAAAACACTCCTACAAAGAATGAGAATTCACAAAATATATAAATAATCTTCATGTCCACTGATTAATTTCAAAATTAAGGCCGGGCACGGTGGCTCACGCCTATAATCCTAGCACTTTGGGAGGCTGAGGCGGGCGCATCATCTGAGGTTGGGAGTTAAAGACCAGCCTGACCAACATGGAGAAACCCCATCTCCACTAAAATACAAAATTAGCTGGTCGTGGTGGTGCATGCCTGTAATCCCAGCTACTCAGGAGGCTGAGGCAGGAGAATCGCTTGAACCTGGGAGGCAGAGGTTGCAGTGAGCCGAGACAGCACCATTGCACTCCAGCCCGGGCAATAAGAGCGAAACTCTGTCTCAACAACAAAAACACACACAAAAAAAAACACACAAAAAAGCAAAATCAAGTATTATTTCTTTAAAAGCAAGAACGTTTGTTGATCATTGCTTTCTCCATATTTTTGATAACATCCACAATAAATGCTGGTCTCAATAAAAGGAAAAATAGGATCAATTCTCTCCTGAAAATTCAAGTTCAACATTTTAATACTTCATTAGGAAACAAATTTGCTGCCGGGCACGGTACCTCAGGCCTGTAATCCCAGTACTTTGGGAGGCCGAGGCGGGTGGATCACGAGGTCAGATCAAGACCATCCTGGCTAACAAGGTGAAACCCCATCTCTACTAAAAATACAAAAAGTTAACTGGACGTGGTGGCGGGCGCCTGTAGTCCCAGCTATTCAGGAGGCTGAGGCAGGAGAATGGCATGAACCCAGGAGGCGGAGCTTGCAGTGAGCCGAGATCGTGCCACTGCACTCCAGCCTAGGTGACAGAGCAAGACTCTTGTCTCAAAAAAAAAACAAGCAATCAAATAAACAAACAAAAAAAAAACTCCAAAAAACACAAAGGAACCATTTTGCCAAAGCAACATTTAAAAAAAAAAAAAAGGGCTGGGCATGGTGGCTCACGCCTGTAATCTCAGCACTTTGAGAGGCTGAGGTAGGAGGATCACAAGGTCAGGAGTTTGAGACCAGCCTGGCCAACATGGTGAAACCCCATCTCTACTAATAATACAAACATTAGCCAGGCGTGGTGGCATGTGCCTGTAGTCCCAGCTACTCGGGAGGCTGAGGCAGGAGAATGGCGTGAACCCAGGAGGCGGAGCTTGCAGTGAGCCGAGATTGCACCACTGCACTCCAGACTGGGCGACAGGGTGAGACTCAGGGAAGGGGAAGGGGAAGGGACATAGGAGAAAATTGCTCAAAAAAGGCAATTTGATTTTTTTTCCTCTCCACTTAGAGGAACTGGAGGTTATAGGTCCTGCTTAACTCTCTATTATTAAAACGATATACAGTAGAAAGTGCTCTTCTTTAAAGAGGCAACACAAAAATAACCTAAATCAACACGATGCAACAAACACTTCTGAGTATCTATTTATACAGCCAGGCTTTGTGCCCAAGAGTTCTAGATGGTGCTGACATATCTGCAGAGAGTATGCATGCAATCTAGATCAGCTGGACACTGTTAGATATGTACACAGTAGCTCATACACGGCAAGAACCAGAGGCCTTACCTAGAAAAGTACCAATAAAAAAAACTTTCAATGGCACGTTTATCACAGGAGATGTGATATTAATAAACCAATTAGGCAGAAATGGTGTTATTCTCAAAAATATAATGTAGTTAATGAGATGTTCTCTATGACGGTCAACCTGTCATAAGAAAGAAAATAATTAGCATCAGATTGAGGACAACTTCAAAATAAGTCGCTTAATATAAACACCTTATTTCAAATTCTCATTCCTGATACTTCAGAGCATACCCAAGACAAATGATCAGGCTGGCATGGTGTTTCATGCCTGTAATCCCAGCACTGTGGGAGGCCAAGGCAGGTAGATCACCTGAGGTCAGGAGTTCGAGAACAGCCTGGCTAACATGGTGAAACCCATTTCTACTAAAAATAGTGGTGGCATGCGCCTGAAATTCTAGCTACTTGGGAGGCTGAGACAGGAGAACCTCCGGGAGGCGGAGGTTGCAGCGAGCCAAGATGCACTTCAGCTTGGGCAACAAGAGCGAAACTCCAACTCGAAAAGAAATGAAAAAAGAGAAAAGAAAAGATCAAAAAAGGCCAGTGGTGACTCATGCCTGTAATCCCAGCACTTTGGGAGGCTGAGGCAGGAGGGTCGCCTGAGGTCTGGAGTTTGAGACCAGCCTGGCCAACATGGTGAAACCCTGTCTCTACTAAAAATACAAAAAATTAGCTAGGCGTGGTGGCACGCGCCCATAATCCCAGCTACTCGGGAGGTGAGGTAGGCAGGAGCATTGCTTGAACCCGGGAGGCAGAGGCTGCAGTGAGCCGAGGTCATGCCACTGCACTCCAGCTGGGTGACAGAGCGAGACTGTGTCTCAAAAAAAAAGAAAAGAAAAAAATGCACTGGGAGTTGGCTGATACAAGTGTTTCAATAACACATTCACAGAATACTGCATTAACATAAAATGGATAGGTATCTAATTATGTGGATGCCTTTATACTGACACTTTGACTTCTCTGATTGAATTTACTCGGATAAAAATTACCATCACAGGTCTAAAACATTTGTATGTGAAATTATTAACATTCATATTTGCCTACCACCTATTTTTATTTGGTCAGAAGATAGTTGTCATTACTTGAGTTAACTTAGGAAATAATTTGTGTTGGTTTAATACATGTAGCTAATTCATGTAGGCACTAAACACAGAACTTCCAATTAACAAAGTTACATCAAATAATTTAACAATACATGTTTACCTGCTGTGACCATTTTACTGCTTTCTCTGTTAGGTATTTGTATACAACTGGTCTCCCAACTAAATAGGAAAGCAT
Source organism: Macaca thibetana thibetana (assembly GCF_024542745.1). Lineage (NCBI taxonomy): Eukaryota > Metazoa > Chordata > Mammalia > Primates > Cercopithecidae > Macaca > Macaca thibetana. The sequence continues at coordinate 56,217,549 of NC_065591.1, read as the reverse complement.
ATAACAAAAAGAGGCACCAAGTCCAGAACACTGGAAAACAAAAAGAAGCCATAAGCATTTTGTATTTTTCCATCTTACTCACATTGATTTATTCACCTGAGTAAAAGCTCAATTAATTTACTTCTTTCGGAGGTGGGGAGGGTACTCTGCAAGACATCTCTTGTGCAGAGATGATCTAGTACTTTCTCAGACCAAATTGTACCTCAAGTGAGATCAGCTAAAACAAACTGGCACTTGTGATTACACCTAGTGACTATATCCAAATAATTAATGCTAGGCTTTAGCCTAAGAATAAAATTTCAGGAGCCAATTTCCAACCTCCTCCCAACCCCCACAATTTCTAAGCTTGAAAACACCACCTCTGGCCCTGGGACTTAACTCATTGTGCTCATCAACTCTTTTGGACTGTCGCAGTTACAAAATCCAATAGGAAAGAAAAGCTAAAACATAGCTTATAAATGCAACTAAGTCTATAATTGGTCTGTTCTGGGGGAAAAACAAATTGTAACACCTCCTTGTGAAGGGACTTTAACTCCTCGTATGCTCACATAGACTAGTGGGATTAAAATATCATCATCCTCATCATTCTATTGTGTTTTTTTTTTTTTCAGTCTCCCAATTTTATTTTTTCATACTTACCAAACAAACAAGAAATAAGGCCAGTGGAAAGGGATAAAGAAACCCTGAAAGTATACTGAGAAATATAGAGCCTGGAATAGCAAATGTTTGCAAGCTGGTAACTTTTAAGTTAAGGATTAGAACACAATTAAGTGGAATTTTAAAAGACGAATGTAACATTTCGGGAAAAAAGTATAAATACAGAAATTATCATATAATGAGATTATAACCAAAGGTTTAGCCTCTAAGTTGACCAATTACTAAACGGTATCATAAATACTAGCAAGTGTGCGCTACTAAAAGGTTTCCAAGACAAAAATTCAGTATGTACTAGATAGAGAGGAATCGGGCACTTTGGGGGAGGAAAAAAGAAAAGATCTTCCGTAATCTTTCAGTGCTTCTCTAATACATTTTACTCCCAAATGTTTTCAGGGAAATCATGTACATATAATTATTTCTAATTTAATTATGAAGATTTACCTAAATTCACTACTCATTTTAAAGGAATAGGAGCTACAAGAGAATTAAAAAAATAAGAAAAATAAAATAAGAATAGAAATTACAAAATATAGTAAAAGTCACAAATCTTATTTATTTTTGAGAAGGGGTCTTGCTTTGTCACCCAGGCTAGAATGCAGTGGCGCACTCATGGCTCACTGCATCCTCAACTGCCCAAGCTCAAGCAATTCTCCCACTTCAACCTCGCAAGTAGCTAGGATCACAGACGTGTGTCACCATGCCAATTTTTATTATTTGTAGAGATGAGGTCTGGCTATGTTGCCCAGGCTAGTCTTGAACTCCTGGGCTCAAGTGATCAGCACTGCTCATCTTCACTTCCTCAGAGGAGATTCTCTCCTTGTTCCCTGTGACATGCTTTACTATTCCACTGTGCTATTGAAACTTCCTCCGGCTGGGCGCGGTGGCTCACGCCTGTAATCCCAGCACTTTGGGAGGCCGAGGCGGGCGGATCACAAGGTCAGGAGATCGAGACCACGGCGAAACCCCGTCTCTACTAAAAATACAAAAAATTAGCCGGGCGCGGTTGTGGGCGCCTGTAGTCCCAGCTACTCGGGAGGCTGAGGCAGGAGAATGGCGTGAACCCGGGAGGCGGAGCTTGCAGTGAGCCGAGATCGCGCCACTGCACTCCAGCCTGGGCGACAGAGCGAGACTCCGTCTCAAAAAAAAAAAAAAAAAAAAAAAAAAGAAACTTCCTCATAGCCAATATTAATAACTTAATAACTTTTTCTCAACAGTCACCTTTCAGTGATCCCTGCATAGGATTAGACTTCATCCTGCATGAAACATGGCTTCAGTGAACTGTACTTCTTCTTCTACATTACAGGAAATTTCTTCTCTAGATTTTTCTCTTTGCCCTCAAATCTGAAATTTCTCTAACGTTCTGTTAGTCACACTCTCCCTTTCCTTTGACAAATTTGGCAATTTCCATGGCTTCAAGTATCACCCACATATAGTACTAAAACTCAAAACTCTCTGATCAGCCAGCCTCAAATTTTCGACCTGTTTCCTACACGTCTCTGTTAAAAACAAAACACACACACACACACACACATACACACACACATTTTGGGTTACGATTGTATTATATGGGCCAGGTAGGGTGCCTCATGCCTGTAATCCCAGCACTTAAGGAGGCTGAGGCGGGCAGATCAAGAGGTCAGGAGATCGAGACCATCCTGGCCAACACGGTGAAACCCTGTCTCTACTAAAATACAAAAAATTAGCTGGGTGTGGTGGTGGGCGCCTGTCGTCCCAGCTACTCGGGAGGCTGAGGCAGGGGAATGGCTTGAACACGGGAGGCGGGAGATTGCAGTGAGTCGAGATCTCGCCACTACACGCCAGCCTGGCAACAGAGCGAGACTCCATATCAAAAAAACAAAACGAAACAAAAGATCATATTATGGATAGTTTCACACATATATAAATGTAGAAATATTCAGTGTAAATGATGAGTTGATGGGTGCAGCAAACCAACATGGCACATGTATACCTATGCAACAAACCTGCAATGTTGCACACATGTACCCCAGAACTTAAATAATTAAAAAAAAAAAAAAAAGAAAAGAAAGCAAGACTCCAAAGGATGAAAGGAGATAAATGGAAATTTTGCCTTGAGGAAACTGAGAGAAGCAGGAATAAATGAGGACAAGTTCCCAGGAAGTGTTTTGTTGTTTTTGTTGTTATTGTTTAATGCAACTGTTTTTTTTTTTCTTTTTTTTTCCCCTAAAATTTGGTGAAATTCCTACTTGTCTGAAAAGGAAACCTAAAATTACAGCTGAAATTGGGGAAAAAAAAACAAAGTTGAGAAACTAGTGTTACGATGCCCTATGTCAACATATTTCAGGCTGGGTGCAGTGGCTCAGGCCTGGAATCCCAATACTTTGGGAAGCTGAGGGTGGATCACTTGAGACTAGGAGTTGAAGAACGGCCTGGCCAACATGATGAAACCCCATCTCTAATAAAAATACAAAAATTGGCCGGGCACAGTGGCTCATGCCTGTAATGCCAGGTCCTCAGGAGGTTGGGACACGAGAATCACTTGAACCCAGGAGGCAGAAGTTGCAGTGAGCCACGATCATGCCACTGATCTCTGGTCTGGGCAAGAGTGAGACTCTGTCTCAAAAAATAAAAATAAAAATAAGGCTGGGTGCGGTTGCTCACGCCTGTAATCCCAGCGCTTTGGGAGGCCCAGGTGGGAGAATCATGAGGTCAGGAGTTCGAGACCAGCCTGCCCAACATAGTGAAATCCTGTTTCTTACTAAAAATACAAAAACTGGTCGGGTGCGGTGGCTCACGCCTGTAATCCCAGCACTCTGGGAGGCCGAGGCAGGCGGATCACGAGGTCAGGAGATCAAGACCATCCTGGCTAACACGGTGAAACCCCGTCTCTACTAAAAAAGTACAAAAAATTAGCCAGACGTGGTGGCAGGCACCTGTAGTCCCATCTACTCGGGAGGCTGAGGCAGGAGAATGGCGTGATCCCGGGAGGCGGAGCTTGCAGTGAGCCGAGATCGTGCCACTGCACTCCAGCCTGGGCGACAGAGCGAGACTCTGTCTCAATAAAAAACAAAAAACAAAAACTAGCCAGGAGTGGTGGTGCGTGCCTGTAGTCCCAGCTATTTGGGAGGCTGAGGCAGCAGAATGCTTGAACCTGGGAGGCGGAAGTTGTGGTAAGCCGAGATCATGCCATTACACTCCAGCCTGGGTAACAGAGTGAGACTCCATCTCAAAAATAAATAAATATAGGCCAGGTGCAGTGGCTTACGCCTGTAATCGCAGCACTTTGGGAGGCTGAGGCAGGTGGATCACCTGAGGTCAGGAGTTCGAGACCAGCCTGATCAATATGGTGAAACACTGTCTCTACTAAAAACACAAAAATTAGCTGGCAATGGTGGCACGCTCCTGTAGTCCCAGCTACTCAGGAGGCTGAGACAGGAGAATCGCTTGAGCACAGGAGGCAGAGGTTGCAGTGAGCCCAGATTGCGCCACTGCACTCTAGCTTCGGCAACAAGAGCGAGACTCTGTCTCAAAAAATAAATAAATCAATAAAATAAATAAAAATAAAAACCCCACATTTTTCAACGTCCAAATTGTTTAATATCATTAAAATAATTCCTTTTCTGCCAGGCGCGGTGGCTCACGCCTGTAATCCCAGCATTTTGGGAGGCTGAGGTGGGCGGATCACCTGATGTCAAGGGTTTGAGACAATCCTGGTCAACATGGTGAAACCCCGCCTCTACTGAAAATACAAAAATTAGACGAGCATGGCGGCAGGCGCACGTAATCCCAGCTACTTGGGAGGCTGAGACTGGAGAATCGCTTAAACCCAGGAGGTAGAGGTTGCAGTGACTAGAGATTGCACCACTGCACTCCAGCCTGTGTGACAAGAGCGAAACTCCACCTCAAAAAAAAAAAAAAATTGGTTTAAAAATGATGATTATTTTTATAACATCAAGAGGTAATGTCTTTCATTAACTGAGAAGATCTGGAAAATAGTTTGGATAAGAATAAAAGATATTAACAAATCAGAAATGAAAAATTAAACTCCACAATTTGCAAAATTAAGCACCCACAGCATAAGCCATTTGAAATAAGGCTATTTTCCTGACTAGTTAAAATGTAATCTATTTCTATAAAATAAATATGTATCAAATTGTAAAAAAAATTCATTCCTTTGAATAAGTATCTTAAGAATTTTTACAAAGGAAACAATGCAAGAAAAAAATCATGAACAAAGGAGATTCATAATACATACCTATAAAAATTAACACATTATATCTCCAAACCTAAGAGAACAATTATAAAAATACTATTTTGACTAATAATTTAAAATAATTATATAAACTAATATCATCAGTTAAGTAATACAATTATAAATCAAACCCATAAAATAATATGCAGTAAAGGAAAATGTTTGATAAGTGAAAAAAGCAGAATACAAAAGAATCAAAAGAACTTGTGATAAATATTCAGACATAAAAACAGTCCAGGAAACAGGATTAAAGTGATAATTTTTTTCCATTTCAAATTTTCAATTATTTAATATTGTTACACTGCAATAACAAATTTTAAAAGGAAAATATGTATAAATGAAAAGCAGACCTTTTACACTTTTTCTTGAACAAAATTAGAAAACATTTTTTCAGTTAAAAGGATACAAAATATATGTAGCAAAATAAGCTACAAGTACTTGAACATAAAAGGTGTCCTTATATTTGGATAAAACTTTTCCTAGAGCCTTGGCATCATCCATATCTCTGGGAACCTTCATATTCACTCTTTCTTCTCTAAAGAAATAAAGTGAAAAATTTTAGAACAGAATTTTGCCAAGATAATATCAAAGTCAAGTTCACAACATGAAGTTTTATCCAAAATGATTTGATGCCTTGATCTGTTGTCTAAATTAGCAATTTTTAAGTTTAAAAGTTTATAATGTTTTCTTCATTTACATAGTCTTGCTCTGTTGCCCAGGCTGCAGAGCAGTGGTGGAATCTCAGTTCACTGCAATCTCTGCCTCCTAGGTACAAACAATTCTCCTGCCGCAGCCCTCTCAGTAGCTGGGATCACAGGTGTGCACCACCATGCCAGTTAATTTTTGTATTTTTAGTAGAGAGGGAGTTTCACCATGTTGCCAGGCTAGTTTCAAATTCCTGTGCTCAAGTGATCCTCCTGCCTCAGCCTCCCAAAGTGCTAGGATTACAGAAGTGAGCCACCACACCTGGCCTATAAATTAGTATTAATTTAATTTTATTTTTATTATTTTTTTGACACAGAGTCTCACGCTGTTGCCCAGGCTGGAGTGCATTAGCATGATCTCGGCTCACCGCAACCTCCACCTCCCAGGTTCAGGTGAGTTTCCTGCCTCAGCCTCCCAAGTAGCTAGGATTATAGGCACATCCCACCATGCCTGGCTAATTTTTGTATTTTTAGTAGAGACGGGGTTTCACCATGTTGGCCAGGCTGGTCTCAAACTCCTGACCTCAGGTGATCTGCCCGCCTTGGCCTCCCAATGTGCTAGGATTACAGGAGTGAGCCACTGTACCCGGCTATAAATTATTTTTTAATGCTTTAATATAATTTCATGAGACAGGCAATTTTTTCTTTTTAATGTCTCAGCAGAATCAGACAGGTAATTTATACATGAAAGTTCTGGATGACACAAACCAAGGGTTAAAGGCATTTGTTCCAACATCGAAATAAATTTTGACTTGAATATAAGAAATGAGCCACTGACCAGGCACGTGGTGGGTCACGCCTGTAATCCCAGCACTTTGGGAGGCTGAGGCGGGTGGATCGCCTGAGGTCAGGAGTTCGAGACCAGCCTGGCCAACATGTTGAAATCCCGTCTCTACTAAAAATACAAAAATTAGCTGGGTGTGGTGGTGCACACCTGTAATCCCAGCTACTCGGGAGGCTGGGGCAGGAGAATCACTTGAACCCAGGAGGCAGAGGTTGCAGTGAGCCGAGATCGTGCCACTGCCCTCCAGCCTGGGCAACAGAGTGAGACTCTGTCTCAAAAATCTCAAAAAAAAAAAGAGAAAAAGGAAAAAGAAAAAAACAAATGAACCACAGATGTTAGTATATTAAAAACATTTAACATCATTTTGGGTAATCCTGATGATAAACCAAATAATAATTTACAATGAAAATTAAGTAAAAATGTAACAAATTCATAGTTTACTTTCTTGAATTCACAAAAAACTGCAAGTTTTCCATTTTACTCTATATTTGGCACTTTGTTTGGAACTGAATGATTTCTTGCTTAGGGAAGCATCGAATAATCACCTTTGTGTTTCATGCATATTATGATCATTTGTGTTGTTTGTTTGTTCTACAGGCAGGCTCCCATGCTTTGTCACCCAGGCTGGATGGAGTGCAATGGCACGATCATAGTTCACTATTACCTCCATCTCCTAGGTTCAAGCGATCCTCTCACCTCAGCCTACTGAGTAGCTGGTACTGCAGGCACGTGCCACTATGCTTTGCTAGTTTTTTTTTTTTTTTTTTTTTTTTTGAGACGGAGTTTCGCTCTGTCGCCCAGGCTGGAGTGCAGTGGCCGGATCTCAGCTCACTGCAAGCTCCGCCTCCTGGGTTCACGCCATTCTCCTGCCGCAGCCTCCCGAGTAGCTGGGACTACAGGCGCCCGCCACGTCGCCCGGCTAGTTTTTTGTATTTTTTTTTAGTAGAGACGGGGTTTCACCGTGTTAGCCAGGATGGTCTCGATCTCCTGACCTCGTGATCCGCCCGTCTCGGCCTCCCAAAGTGCTGGGATTACAGGCTTGAGCCACCGCAGACAGTCTCGCTCTGTCACCCAGGTTGGAGTACAGTGGCGCTATCTCGACTCACTGCAAGCCCCGCCTCCCAGGTTCACACCATTCTCCTGCCTTGGCCTCCCAAGTAGCTGGGACTACAGGCACCTGCCACCACGCCTGGCTAATTTTTGCATTTTTAGTAGAGATGGGGTTTCACCATGTTAAGACAGGCTGGTCTTGAACTCCTGACCTCAGGTGATCTACCTACCTCAGCCTCCCAAAGCGTTGGGGTTACAGGCACAAGCCACCAAGCCAGGCCACTGTGCTAGTTTTAAAAATTTTATAGGCCGGGCACAGTGGATCACACCTGTAATCCCAGCACTTTGGGAGTCCAAGACGGGTGGATCACGAGGTCAGGAATTCAACACCAGCCTGGGCAGCATGGTGAAACCCTATCTGTACTAAAAATACAAAAATTAGCCGGGCATGGTGGCACACACCTACAGTTCCAGCTACTTGGGAGGCTGAGACAGGAGAGTCGCTTGAACTGGGAGGCAAGGGCTGCAGTGAGCCGAGATTGCACCACTGCACTCCAGCTTGGGTAACAGAGCAAGTGAGACTCCATCTCAAAAAAAAGTTTTTTGGCCGGGCGCGGTGGCTCACGCCTGTAATCCCAGCACTCTGGGAAGACAAGGTGGGCGGATTGTCTGAGCTCAGGAGTTCACGACCAGCCTAGGCAACAAGGTGAAACTTCGGTCTTTACTAAAATACAAAAAAATTAGCTAGGTATGGCGGCGTGTGCCTGTAGTCCCAGCTACTTGGGAGACTGAGGCAGGAGAACGCTTCAGCCTGGGAGGCGGAGGTTGCAGTGAGCCAAGACTGCACCACTGCACTCCAGCTTGGGCAACAGTAAGACTCTGTCTCAAAAAAAAAAAATTTTTTTAGACAGACGGGGCCTCGCTACGTGACCCAGGCTGTTCTCAAACTCCTGGATTCAAATGATCCTCCCACCTCAGCCTCCCAAAGTGCTAGGATTACAGGCATGAGCCCTCATTTGTTTACATGGTAAAAAAAATTTAACTGAGCTATGACTGGGAAAAGCGACTCACACCTGTAACCCCAGCACCCACCACGTCTCTACAAAAAAATTTAAAAACTAGCAGAGCATGGTGGTACAGGCCTCTACTCCTAGCTACTTAGGAAATTGAGGTAGGGGATCGCTTCAGCCCAGGAGGTTGAGGCTGCAGACAGCCGTAACTGTGCTACTACACTTCAGCCTGGGTAACAGAGCAAGACCCTGCCTTAAAACAAAACAAAACAAAAAAAAAAGAGGTGTGAGCCCCAGTGCTGTTTTCTCAAGTCAAACAAGACACCCAGTAAACTAAAGGTTCCTACTTATGAAATTTATAAAACTAAAAAGACTCTAGGCTGGGCACAGTGGCTCACGCCTGTAATCCTAGCACTTTGGGAGGTCAAGGTGGACAGATCACATGAGGCCAGGAGCTCAAGACCAGCCTGGCCAACATGGCAAAACCACAACTCTACTAAAAATACAAAAATTAGCCAAGTGTGGTGGTGCAAACCTGTAATTCCAACTACTTGGGAGACTGAGGCAAGAGAATTGCCTGAACCCAGGAGGTGGAGGTTGCAGTGAGCTGAGACGGCACCATTGCACTCCAGCCTGGGCAACAATCTCGAAACTCAGTCTCCAAAAAAAAAAAAAAAAAAAAAATTGTGGGCTGCGCACAGTGGCTCACGCCTGTAATCCTAGTACTCTGGGAGGCCAAGGTGGGCGGATCACTTGAGGCCAGGAGTTTGGGACCAGCCTGGCCAACATGGTAAAACCCCATGTCTACTAAAAATATAAAAATTAGCCAGCCATGGTGGTGCACACCTATAATCCCAACTACTCAGGGGGCTGAAGCACAAAAATCCCTTCAACTCAGAAGAGGAGGCAGAGATTGCAGTAAGCCAAAATTAATACCACTGTGCTCCAGCCTGGGCGATAGAGTGAAGAAAAGAAAAAAAATGAAAAATGAAGAAAAGAAAAAAAAAAAAAGAATTGTGATTGAAGGCAATTTGGAGAAAACATGTCATTCCTGATACTTTTAAAACACATTTCATAGTTCTCCATTACCACATCAGGCTGGCCCTGGTTGAAAGTCTAACTACATCTTAGTAGTCCTTTATATAATCTATGATTATACCAGGGTGGTATTACTAGGGTTTAATAGCTCTGGGATATTTTGCCCTTCTAAAACGTATTTCCAGGCTGGGCACAGTGGCTCACGCCTATAATCCCAGCACTTTGGGAGGCCAAAGCAGGTGGATCACCTGAGGTCAGGAGTTTGAGACCAGCCTGGCCAACATGGTGAAACCCGTCTCTACTAAAAATACAAAAATTAACTGGATGAGGTGGCCCACCCCTATAATCCCAGCTACTCGGGTGGCTGAGGCAGAATTGCTTGAATCTGGGAGGCAGAACTTACAGTGAGCTCAGATCACGCCACTGCACTCCAGCTTGGACGACAGGGCAAGACTCTGTCTCAAAAAATATATAGAGGGTGTGTGTGTGTGTGTGTGTGTATATTTTAACATATATATAAAATATACACACACACATATTTATGTATGTATTTCCACATGGGTTTTGTCGTGTTGCCCAGGCTGGTCTCACACTCCTGGACTCAACCAATCCATCCACTTCGGCCTCCCAAAGTGTTGAGATTACAGGTGTCAGCCACTGCACTTGGCCTTAATCCACTTTCATCTTATAAATATCTATACATTTTCAGTTTATTTCCCATACTTACTCACTAAGCTGAGGAAAATTTTTATATACCAAAAACATAACAAAAGCTGCAGATAAGAAAATGGACACCAATATAAGGAGTGACATTCTTGCTGATCCAGCTTCTGCCCAGGATTTTTCTGAAAGAAAAAAGAAGGTATAATTAAGATAAATATAAAGAAAGACATGCCAGCAACTAATTTCTATAAATGCTTTCCTTCCAGATAATGGTGTGTACTTTTGCCTAAAACGATGTGACATTAAATTTAAGCACTGGGCTGGGCGTGGTGGCTTACGCCTGTAATCCCAGCACTTTGGGAAGCCGAGGCAGGCAAATCACTTGAGGTTGGGAGTTCGAGACCAACCTGACCAACATGGAGAAACTCTGTCTCTACTAAAAATACAAAATTAGCTGGGCATGGTGGTGCATGCCTATAATCCCAGCTATTTGAGAGGCTAAGGCAGGAGAATCGCTTGAATTCGGGAGGTGGAGGTTGCAGTGAGTGGAGATAAGAGCCATTGCACTCCAGACCGGGCAACAAGAGCAAAACTTCATCTCAAAAAAAAAAAAAAATTAATTAAATTTAAGCACTGTACAGTACTTGAAGTTTATTAACTGGACATATTACTTTTGGGGGATACATCCATTTTAGAAGTATGAAAAAGCAGAACACCAGAGTCTGTAGCACTGGCTTACTGATAAGCCAAAGGGGAAAAAAAGAACATTGTTCTAAATGTTCTAAATTTTATCACATACTGTCAATTTCATATTTCTATACTGGGAGCCAACAGCATAGACAAAATGGCCCTTTTGGAAAAATGAGGTAATTTGGCAATTACTTCAACTGTTTTAAGAACACAGATATTCACAAATGCAACTGGAGAAATGTTACACTTTCTCTTTATACCAAATGCATCAGAATATAAACTTGAATCTCAAATGTTTTGGGTACCTCTGTAACTCCAACAATGGGAGAATATTTGTAGTCCCACAAAAGGTAATCTCAGTATTAGCTTAAAAAATTATATGAACAATAAAAGTACAGAATGAGATTCAAGAAACAGTAAGTAGAAGGAAGTACAGGGCTGTTCTGCCAGGAACTGGTCAATAGCGCGGAGGCCAGGACAACTTTACATTGTGCTCACTGGGGAAGAGGTAGGAGTGGGTGACTCAATTTTTATTTTACCATTATCCCTTGTGTACACTGATAATACTCAAAAGTATTTAAAAATATGTATACTATATGTCCGGGCACGATGGCCCATGCCTGTAATCCCAGCACTCTGGGAGGCCGAGGTGGGCGGATCACAAGGTCAGGAGATCGAGACCATCCTAGCTAACACGGTGAAACCTTGTCTCTCCTAAAAATACAAAAAATTAGCTGGGTGTGGTGGCAGGCACCTGTAGTCCCAGCTACTTGGGAGGCTGAGGCAGGAGAATGGCGTGAATCCGGGAGGTGGAGCTTGCAGTGAGCCGAGATCATACCACTGCACTCCAGCCTAGGTGACAAAGCGAGACTCCGTTTCTTAAAAAAAAAAAAAAAATGCATACTATAATTCAGATTTATGATTTTTAGTTCCCTTAAAATGGATTCAACTATTGCACAGGTGGCTTTCAAACATACTTTTATGAAGTATCCTAAAAGTACTGAACTGCCTATACTCTACTACTTTAGCAAATCCTTCTTCATAAAAGTTTATAAATGTGTATTAGACAGCTGTCATTGCTGCTCTACCCCGTCTCCCTTCCTTTGAATTAACACCCTTCCCTTGTCCCATAAGGGGGCCAATCTCAGGAGCCCCTATTCTTACATTCTACCCTCCCAAACCCAGAAGGCTCTCTGGCCCAGGGTTGGACACTTGACCCAAGTAGAAACAAATCATTACTGGCTGACCAGATTTTCTCTTGATAATTTGAAAAAAAAGAGATACTGGTTGTCAAGGGACAGTGGGACTTGGAGCTAAAAGGTTAAATGGTGGAGGACACAGTAAGCCAAAGTGGTAAGCCAAAGACATGTATCAGAAAATAGGAGAGGTTGGAACAGAAACCCAGAGAAGCAGAATTGGGAAATATAGCTAAGTTACTTGCTGATTTCTAATGTTCCACTTCCCCTGATGCCTACCTCTATTTCTTGCTCAGTGAGATTATTTCTTATATTCTTTTTCTCTTGTTTAACAATCTTCCTTTTTATTTTTCTTAGTTTAAACTGATGTCTATTCCTTTCAACCAAAAAGTCTTGACTAAATAAAAGATAAGCTTCATTTTATCCCTTGTCTCACTACCACAATTGGAATTAGTAAGATTTTGCTAACTTTTTTCCCCCCGAAGAGACAGGGTCTCCCTATGTTGCCCAGGCTGGACTTGAACTCCTGGGCCCCAGCAATCCTCCCACCTTAGCCCCTCAAGTAGCTGGGACTAAGGTATGTACCACTGAGCCCTGACTAGGTATTACTAAATTCTAAGTTGAACACATAGAGAAATAGAAACCAACTGGCTCCTTGCTACTGGTAGACTACAAGAATCAGCATTATCAGGAAGCTTGATGGAAATTCAGATTCCCACTGAAGCAAAAATCTGCATTTTAATGATACTCATGTGATCTTCACACACATTAAAGTTTGAAAAGCTAAAATCTGGCCCACTTTTACAAGTAAGAGGCCTAAAGAAGGAGACTGCACTATCTAGTTATAAAAAAAAAATTCCTGAGCCATAGTGGTGGTGGTGTACACCTATAGTCCCAACTACTCAAGAAGCTGAGTCAGGAGAATCGTTTGAGCGCAGAACTTTGATTCTGGCCTGGGCAACACAGTGAGACCCTATCTCTAAAAGGAACCAAATAATGTGAAGCGTATTTCCAAAGCATTTTGTTGTTGTTGTTGTTGCTGTTTGAGAAGGAGTCTCGCTCTGTCGCCCAGGCTGGAGTGCAGTGGCGTGATCTTGGCTCATTGCAACCTCCACCTCCTAGGTTCAAGCAATTCTCCTGCCTCAGCCTCCTGAGTAGCTGGGATTACAGGCATGTGCTACCACATCTGGCTAATTGTTTTTGTATTTTTGGTAGAGATGGGGTTTCACCATATCAGCCAGGCTGGTCCAAGTGATTCTCTTGCCTCAGCCTCCCAAGTAGCTGGGATTACAGACGTGCACCACCACGCCCAGCTAATTTTTGTATTTCTAGTAGAGATGGGGGTTTCACCATGTTAGCCAGGCTGGTCTTGAACTCCTGACCTCAACCTCTGCCTCCCAGACTTTAGCTCATCTCTTATTTCTGAAATTTATTGCAGGAAGGAAGAGGATCATAATATAGGACAAAAGGTACTTTCGGTGGAACAATAAACCAAGCATGCCTATCTCTTAGTACTCTAGTTCATTAACCCACAGACGTATTGATATGTATGCTTTTTAGGAGCACAGAGAATTAAAAACACACTTTAAACATCTCAGGTCAAACATGAAAAGGTTTCTGCAGAATCTTGTAATAACAAATGGCTAAATGTCTGTTACATTTATGCTCTGGTTACTATCTAATTTAATATATATCTTGAGGCCTCCTAATAAGTTATATTCACTCATAAGTTATATTCTCTAAAAAAGCATAATCAGCAAAAAGTTGCAAAAACATCAGGGTGTACTAAATCCAATTGAACAAAAAATGTTGTTTTGGTTTATAAATATAAATCCCATTTATTTATTTATTATTTACTTTTATGAGATAGTGTCTCACTCTGTTGCCCAGGCTGGAGTGCAGTGGTGCAATCATAGCTCACTGCAGCCTTCAACTCCTGGGAGTTGAACGCCTTCAACTTCAATCCTCCTGCCTCAGCCTCCTGACTAGCTGGGACCACAGGTGTTTGTGACCATGCCTGGTTAATTAAATCATTATTATTATTATTATTATTTTTGAGATGGAGTCTCGCTCAGTCACCCAGGCTGGAGTGCAGTGGCGTGATCTCGGCTCACTACAACCTCCGCCTCCTGGGTTCAAGCAATTTTCCTGTCTTAGCCTCCCAAGTAGCTGGGATCACAGGTGCCTGCCACCATGCCCAGATAATTTTTGTATTTTTAGTAGAGACGGGGTTTCACCATGTTGGCTAGGATGGTCTTGATCTCTTGACCTCGTGATCCGCCCACCTCGGCCTCACAAACTGCTGGAATTACAGGCGTGAGCCACTGCACTCGGCAATTTTTTAGTTTTGTATTTAGAGACCAGGTCTCACTATTTTGCCCAGGCTGGTCTTGAACTCCTGGCTTCAAGCAATCCTCCTGCTTCAGCCTCCCAAAGTGCTGGGATTACTGGTATGAGCCATTGAACTGGGCTAGAAAACCTATTTAAACACAAACCATTTTCACAAGGCTAAAATAGTTATTTTTCTATTTTATTGAATAAAAGGCTATTCAATAAACTAGGTAAGGAATGAGGGTAATATAAATATAAATATTGAGTTTTCTATAGGTTGACATCAAAGTAAAGACACATTATACACACAAGTAGTGTATATTTTTTCAGGACGTCCATTATGATAATTTATAATTATAGAGCGGGTGTGGTGGCTCACTCCTGTAATGGCAGCACTTTGGAAGGCCAAGGTGGGCAGATCGCCTGACGTCAAGAGTTCAAGACCAGCCTAGCCAACAGGGTGAAACCCTGTCTCTACTAACAATATAAAAAATTAGTTAGGCGTGGTGGCACACCCCTGTAGTCCCAGCTACTGGGGAGGCTGAGGTACGAGAATTGCTGGATCCCGGGAGGTGAAGGTTGTGATGAGCTAAAATTGTGCCACTGCACTCCATCCTGGGTGACAGCTATTAATTATAGACAAATCATAGATAATAAACTGTTTTGGAGATACACATCACATTATATACTTCTTAAAGTTATGTTACTTTTAAATCCATCTAAAGGTATGCTACTTTTAAATCCAATTAACTTACCCCAGCCCAGTTTTTTTTTTTTTTTTTTTTTGAGGCGGAGTCTCGCTCTGTCGCCCAGGCTGGAGTGCAGTGGCGCGATCTCGGCTCACTGCAAGCTCCGCCTCCCGGGTTCCCGCCATTCTCCTGCCTCAGCCTCCCGAGTAGCTGGGACTACAGGCGCCGCCACCACGCCCGGCTAATTTTTTTGTATTTTTAGTGGAGACGGGGTTTCATTGTGTTAGCCAGGATGGTCTCGATCTCCTGACCTCGTGATCCGCCCGTCTCGGCCTCCCAAAGTGCTGGGATTACAGGCTTGAGCCACCGCGCCCGGCCAACCCAGCCCAGTTTTAACTTACTTTCCTGCTAGAATCAGGTGCAGAGTATAAGAAAAACTAACACAAATAATTTAATATTATAAGCATCTTTTTAAAACCTTCAAAACCTTTTTTTTTTTTTTTTTTTTTTTTTGTAGAGGGAGTCTCTCTCCGTCACCCTGGCTAGAGTGCAGTGGCATGATCTCGGCTCACTGCAACCTCCGTCTCCTGGCTTCAAGCGATTCTCCTGTCTCAGCCTCGGGAGTAGCTGGGATTACAGGCGCCTGCCACCACGCCCAGCTAACTTTTTTGTATTTTTAGTAGAGACGGGTTTTCACCATGTTGGTCAGTCTGGTCTCGAACTCCTGACCTCAGGTGATCCACCCGCCGCAGCCTCCCAAAGTGCTGGGGTGACAGGTGTGAGCCACTGCACCAGGACATTCATTTTTTTTATCCTGAAAATATCTGCATACATAAGAATGACTTTTAAGAAAGAATGATGGCTCTTCCCCCCCTTTCTTAGCAATTCTCTTTAGAACTTCTATCCAAGCTATGTACTTAAATATAGTTGTGATTAGCGCTGTCCGCTAAACATCTATTGAGTACCAAATGCTTTGTTCACTCTGTGCTCCTAAGAAGCTGATGCCACCATTAGCTAGCTAGATATTCCCCTTCCCCCGACAAGGAAGAGTAGAGTTAAAAGGGGCATTTAGTTTATAGGAAAGCAAGATCACTGGGCTAGAGTGAAGGCAAGATTCATGGAGTTTGTGGAAATTTTGTTGAAGATTAAAAGATGGGAAAAGGGGGAGGGCGCAGAGGCTCATGCCTGTAATCCCAGCACTTTGGAAGGCTAGGACAGGTGGATCACCTGAGGTCGGGAGATTGAGACCAGACTGGCCGACATGGTGAAACCCCGTCTCTATTAAAAATGTAAAAAATTAGCCAGACACGGTGGTTGGCACCTGTAATCTCGGCTACTCAGGAGGTTGAGACAGGAGAATCGCTTGAACCCATGAGGCAGAGGTTGCAGTGAGCAGGGATCGTGCCATTGCACTCCAGCCTGGGTAACAAAAGTGAAACTCCCTCTCAAAAAGAAAAAAAGAAAAAACAAAAAGATGGAAAAAGAGTCAGCTTTTGTTTTGTTTTGAGATGGAGTTTCGCTCTGTCACCCAGGCTGGAGTGCAGTGACGCCATCTTGGCTCATTGCAACCTCCGCCTCAGCCTCCCAGGTTCAAGCAATTCTCCTGCCTCAGCCTCCCAAATAGCTGGGACTGTAGGTGCCTGCCACCATGCCTGGCTAATTTTTGTATTTTTAGTATATACAGGGTTTCACCATATTGGTCAGGCTGGTCTCGAACTCCTGACCTCAGGCAATCCTTCTGCCTCAGCCTCCCAAAGTGCTGGGATTACAGGCGTGAGCCATGGTGCCCGGCCTACAGTCAGCCTTCTATCCTGTACATGTGCAGCTAACTATTTTAAAAGACTTAAATAGGTAATAGTCTTTTTTTTTTTTGAAACAGGGTCTCCATCAACCAGGCTAGAGTGCAATGGTGCAATCACGGCCCCCTGCAGCCTGGATCTCCAAGGCTCAAGAGATCCTCTTAACCGCAGCCTCCCAAGTAGCTGAGATTACAGGCGTGCATCATGCCCAGCTAATTCTTGTATTTTTTTTTTTTTTTTAATAGAGACAGGGTCCCACTATGTTATGTTGCCCAGGCTGATCTCAAATTCCTGGGCTCAGGCAATCCTCCTGCCTTGCCCACCCAAAGTGCTGGGATTACATGTGTGGGCCATCAAACCCAGGCTAATGTACTCCTCTTAAGTTAAAAATTAAATAAGGCTTTTAGTATGCTAGCTCTAAAACTATAATATTTTTCTTTACATTATGAATTTACCAGTACTAAAGTAAAGAATAAGATGAGTGAAAGGAGTTAGTGTTTAACTGGACTAAAGAACATTAATTACCCTGAGTTTTCCTTGAGTAGACAGGTCTCTAATTGCTACCTGTCTTATTATAGTTGAATGATGAAATATATAGACATTTGAACAAAATTAAGATCTAAGTTTAACTTGATATTTTCCTCACTCTCTAAAATTAGGCAAACTTTCTCAAGCATTGTATTCTATAGTAACACAAGAAAACAACTGATGAGGGTGCAATAAAGCCTAATGACATTCCACTCTGAGGTTCTCCTTTCGCACAAACTGGTAAACAGAGAATGCTGGCAATTATAATTCAACAATCCTTGGGTATAATTCTAACAAGAGTTCTAAACATAGATTAAAAAGTCATAAATCTTGTTTTTATACGTCTACATTTAAATTTATAGCAAACACATTTATAATGTGCCTTCTTATGGCCACATTACACATACGTGCCTTTTAGCATTACAGCTACTTACACCAGTACTGCTCTATCACCCAGGCTGGAATGCAGTGGCGTGATATCGGCTCATTGCAACCTCCGCCTCCCAGGTTCAAGTGATTCTCCTGCCTCAGCCTCCCAAGTAGCTGGGATTACAGGTGTGCACCACCATACCCAGCTAATTTTTGTACTTTTAGGAGAGACAAGGTTTCACCGTGTTAGTCAGGCTGGTCTTGAACTCCTGACCTCATGATCTGCCTGCCTCGGCCTCTCAAAGTACTGAGATTACAAGCATGAGCCACCATATCAGCCTAAGTAATGTATATGACCAGGTGTATATATATATATATATAACTCAAGAAAAGATTTAAAAAAATTTTTAAAACCAGCATTTAATCCCAAAGCACTGATATTTTCTCTTCTATTCCATTATTTAAAAATGCTTATTTTTGATTATCCATCAAATTGATTTCACACCCCTCACAAGGGTCATGACTTATATACTGAAAAACACAGGCTGGGCACGGGTGACTCACACCTGTAATCCCAGCACTTTGGGAGGCCAAGGCGGGCGGATCACAACGTCAGAAGATCGAGACCATCCTGGCTAACATGGTAAAATCCCATCTCTACTAAAAATGCAAAAAATTAGCCCCGCATGGTGGCGGGTGCCTGTAGTCTCAGCTACTCGGAGGCTGAGGCAGGAGAATAGTGTGAACCCGGGCAGTGGAGCTTGCAGTAAGCCAAGATCGTACCACTGCACTCCAGCCTGGGCAACAGAGCGAGACTCCGTTTCAAAACAAAACAAAAAAAAGATAGAGGTTTTTCATCATAATTAAATTTCCACAAACCTCCCCAATCACAAGTATTATAAGTGGAAGTAAAAAATCACATTTTACAGATCTCGAATTTGTCTTCAACATTTAGTTCATCATCTTCAAAAAATAGCTCCCCTACTAAACTCATTAGCTATATGATCTATCCAAGCAGCAACAAGATGGCCAGGCCATGGCAATCCTCTTCCCATTTTCCCTCACCACTCAGGGCTCAACAGCATGGTGAAGCTCAGGTGGGGGTAGGGGATGGAGAGCACAACGGATACTTTCCCCCAGTACAACATGGCATCTGAAGCTTGATAGGAGAGCAGAACTGGTGAGACCTGAGGGAAGGGTCCAGGGCCTGTATTCAGTCAGAATCACTGCTGGAAGAGGAGGAGGAATGCTTGCTATGCTTGTGGTGCTTGTGCATCTTTTTATGAGCTTTCTTCATCTTCTTCAGTATCTTCTTGTCCACTATCACTGCTGGTCTGACCATGCCAGGAGCCAAAGGATTCACAGGAGGCATTCCAGGGGCAGGTGGTAGGTATGGAGGAGGGTAGGGACCCGAGCGTTGGCATCCTGGATACCCTGGCTGTGGCACAGGATGAGGGGCCAACCTGGGGGGAAAGCCGAATTGCCCTGTGGAGCTCCTGGGGGAGGAGGACAGGGACCCGGGGGAAAGGGTGGGTTGATAGGTGGTGGGTGGGCAGGATTGGAACCTACAGGGCACCCGATGTTGGGGGGATATGGATTTGGCCCTGGCTTCCTGGCATTGGGATTCCGCATGTTTAGGTGTGTCCTCCAGCCTTTCCACCACCGCCTGGGCTTGATGCATCCTCAAGAGCTTCTTAACTAGTTCCACCTCCTGTCTGCTCTCTCATCTTCATCATGCAAAAATTAGACTTTCCGTGTTACTTCTGCCTTACTCAAGTATTCAAAGTGGTCCACAGACTACTAGGCTCAGCTCTGAGACTAGAGGCCAGAGTAATGGTAAGGAATCCACTAAATGTGCAAACATTGCAGATAGCGTGTAAAATAGTTCAAACATACATATGATGACAACTACTTATTTGCCAAAGTTATATATGTCACTTAATAAAATACAAATGCATTTCCAAGTATCATGGAATTTACAGGAACATTCTGACACCATCCTGAACAGGCCAACTTCATCGCCTACTGACACCCAACAGAAACCCTCTGCTCTTGACAAGGTAATCTTACCTACACACATAAAAGTTTCACACTAACCTTCAATCCTACTACTCTATTTCTCCTAGCCTGGAACACCCTTCCCTTCTCTCTACTTATGCAAATCTTACTTACCTGGCAAAGCACAATGGCTCATGCCTGTAATTCCAGCATTTGGGGAGGCCAAGGCAGGAAGACACTTGAGCCCAGGACTTCAAGACATCCTGGCCCGCCTCTTCTCTATAAAAAATAAATAATTAGCTGGGCATGGTGGCACATACTTGTAGTCCCAGTTACTTGGTGGAGCTGACGTGGGAAGATCGCCCGAGCCCAGGTGGCTGAGGCTGCAGCGAGCTATGATCATGCCACTGCACTCCAGCACAGGTGACACAGCGAGGCCGTGTCTCAAGCCACTAAAAACAGGCCTTACTTCACCATGAAGGCATGCCTTCACATCCCTTCCCTGTCTTCCTATAGATTTGTGATCTATAGATGTCATGTGACAGCATCATAAGAATAATTGTGTTGAATGTTCTGTTGTAATAAAATAAGATAAAAAAATAAGAGTACTTTGGAAGTTTCAAGGTTTTATTTTTTGAATAGCTTTAGGTAAACATCATGAATAGTAAAACTGGCTGCTACCTCAAATGAGATGTCAATTTTTAGGGATGCCCTATCTGGAAAACACTTTTTCAGGAAATGCAGACCTTGGAATATGTCACCCTCAGTAGTAGAGTCTTCAAAACAATCTTTTATTCAGAGCTGATTTATACATTAACAATGATTCATTTCTCTGTTTTTCAAGTTATATGAAGTTACCTGGCTTCAGTGTATATAAGCTGGAAAAATACCAAATACATAAAGGTGACAGAGTCAAATTAGACTGTTGGAGACATTTTAAATTATTTGAAAATACATTAACATTTTCTGCTACACACTCTTAAAGCTCTCCTTAGCCATCACTGGTGGTGGAACACACCTGTGTGAGCTACAGACAAACTTCTTAGGATCACTTCAAGTTTATGAGCTTTAAAATCATTTAAAGAACAATTCCAGGCCAACACGGAATCAAAGTAGTTTGTAGGCACAGTTTTTTCCTTAAAACAATATTTAAAGCCGTGAGTGAGATTCTGCAATTATAGAGGCAGTAGGAATAAAGAGAAAACAAAAACCAAAAATAAAGCCGTGAGAAATGTCAGGATGTAGTAGGGGGAAAAAACTTTAGAATGAGTGACCTCAGCTGTAACTAAGTAACTGCTAATATTTATTTAGCCCCCACTTCATATCCAAGCATTACTCTAAATCTTTTACGTGAATTATTTCGTTTAACCCACGCACCACCTATTAAGTAGATATTATTATTATCCCCATTTCACAGTTCAGACACTGAGGTTTTCTGAAAGTTACCAAGTCCAAGATCACAAGAAAACAGTAGGGCAGGGACTCACACACCACCTGCCACCTGGAAGTATTAAGTCCTTGCTCCTAACTACTACTTCACTGATCTGGCTTTATGACTTTGTAAGTCATATACCCACCTGGGCCTCAGTTTCTTCATCTGTATAAACAACGCAACGAATGCTACAGTACAGCTCCTTCCAGCTCTGCCTAGCGTCGTTATTATCAACCTTACAATCTACCTGAGCGTCAACAAGCCAGTGTCATCCTTTCTTTTAAGTGAATTGTACTCAAACAGCATTTACAATGCACCTACTAGGCGTACGGCCTTGTGCTGCGCGAGCGCCCAAGCCCAACTCCCTCACGGTCTCTGCTCCCGCCCCTGCGCCAGCAGGCTCCCTCTTTCCCCACAACTCTCCGAGACCTGCGGGGGTCCTTTTTCCCTCCGGACACACAGAAGCCTCCGCCCACCCCCAGCTCTGCTCCCTGGGCCCACTCACCCTTCTGGTGATCTCCGCGGCCAGGCGCCGCGGGACCCCGCGTCTCCGCTGCCCCGTCCCCCACGGGGGTCGTGTGGTGAGCGCCCGTCCGCGAGCGTTCGGCGACTCTGCCTTTCGCCATGGCAGCTGCAAGGAAGCTGAAAGAAGCGGTGCGGTGCCGCGCCCCCTAAACAACAAAATTCTATCGCAGGCTCCTTACTACGCCGAAGCGCCACGGCCAGATCCACTTCCGGTGCGACCGCCTCACCCGGGACGACCTCAACCTAGCTAGCACAGCGACGCCCTGCAAACACCCGCAGCGCCCGCCCCAGGCTAAACCCCGCCCCGTGCCGCCCCCGAGCCTCGCGCGCTCGTGCGGCCCAGTAACCGCGAGACAAGTCAGGGTCCTGGACCGCCCCTTTCAGTGCCCCGCCCCACCTACGGGAAAGAGGTAGTCACATGGCGCCGGGGCGAGAGCATGCGCAGTCGCGGCACCCAAGTCACCCGGCTGCGGCTCACTGGCCCTGGCGTCCAAAGCTCAGCCTTAATTACCCGGAAGTGCAGTCCCCGGGACGTCAAACCTTTTGTCCAGGCCGCCGGAAGTGCCTGTGATTAGTCGGCATTTCGCGGCTGAGGCTGATTCAGCCCATTACGTCAGTTCCGCCGCTGCTGTCCTCAATTTGGAGGCGCCAGAGTGCTTGGTCTAAATATGGTGGAAAATAGAAAGGCTGAGCAAAACCTGCCTGAGTTTCAGGAAACTAAGGCTCAGAGAGGGCTACGTAAAACCTGTGAAGGTCACAGGATGGCAAAAATGGGCTTAGACTCCAGGTTGTCTTGTTCCCAAAGCTAACCGCTTTGCATTACCTGCTGCCCCCCCCTCCTTACTACTAAACCCAAGTCAGCTCTACATTTAGCTCATTCGTAAACTAAGCGGAAACATGCCTTTTACACACGTACTTTTTCTGCTTCTACCCCTCAGAGCACATTCAGCTTACTCACCGTGGTTACCTCTTGAAAGTAACTTGGAGGCCAGGCGCGGTGGTTCACGCCTGTAATTCCAGCACTTTGGGAGGCCAAGGCGGGTGGATCTTCTGAGGTGAAGAGTTGGAGACTGGCCTGGCCAACATGGTGAAACCCTGTCTCTACTAATAATACAAAAATTAGGCCAGGTGCAGTGGCTCATGCTTGTAATCCCAGCACTTTGGGAGGCCAAGGCGGGCAGATCACCTGAAGTCGGGAGTTCGAGACCAGCTTGGCCACGTCTCTACTAAAAATGCAAAAAATTGGCCAGGCGGCATGATGGTTCAAGCCTGTAATCCCAGCACTTTGGGAGGCCAAGGCAGGCGGATCACCTGAAGTAAGGAGATCAGGACCAGCCTGGCCAACATGGTGAAACCATGTCTCCACTGAAAATACAAAAAAATTAGCCGGGCGTGGTGGTGGACGCCTGTAATCCCAGCTACTCGGGAGGCTGAGGTAGGAGAATCGCTTGAACCCGGGAGGCGGAGGTTGCAGTGAGCCGACATTGCGCCACTGCACTCCAGCCTGGGCAACAGAGCGGGACTCCGTCTCAAAAAAAAAAAATACAGAAATTAGTCGGACATGGTGGTGCACACTACTCTGGAGGCTGAGGCAGAAGAATT
Organism: Macaca thibetana thibetana; assembly: GCF_024542745.1. Taxonomy (NCBI): domain Eukaryota; kingdom Metazoa; phylum Chordata; class Mammalia; order Primates; family Cercopithecidae; genus Macaca; species Macaca thibetana. Next base: position 56,194,253 of record NC_065591.1, on the reverse strand, counting down.
GCTTAAACCCGGGAGGCGGAGGTTGCAGTGAGCCGAGATCGTGACTCTGCACTCCAGCCTGGCAACAGACCGAGACTCCATCTCAAAAAAAAAAAAAAAAAAAAAGAATAAAATACCTAGGAATACAGCTAACCAGGGTGGGAGGTGAAAGATCTCTACAATGAGAATTACAAAACACTGATGAAGGAAATTAGAAACAATACAAACAAATGGAAAAATATTCCATGCTCATGATCATGGACAGGAAGAATCGATATTGTTAAAATGGCCAAACTGTCCAAAGCAATTTACAGATTCAATACAGATTCAATGCTATATCTATCAAACAGCTAATGACATTTTTCTTTTTCTTTCTTTTTTTTTTTTTTTTTTTTTTTTTTTTTTTGGTGGTGGGGGGATAGAGTCTCACTCTATTGTCCAGGCTGGAGTGCAGTGGCACAATCTTGGCTCACTGCAACCTCTGCCTCTCAGGCTCAAGAGATTCTCCTGCCTCAGCCTCCTGAGTAGCTAGGATTACAGGCACCCGCCACTGTTCCCAGCTAATTTTTGTATTTGTAGTAGAGACAGGGTTTCACCAGGTTGGCCAGCCTCCCAAAGGAGGCTGAAGCCGGCAGATCACTTAAGGTCGAAAGTTCAAAAATTCAAATTTTCACAGAATTAGAAAAATACAGGCAGGCACGGTGGCTCACACCTGTAATCCCAGCAATTTGGGAGGCCAAGGTGGGCAGATCGCTTGAGGTCAACAGTTCGAAACCAGCCTGGCCAACATGGTGAAACCCTATCTCTACTAAAAATACAAAACAATTAACCAGGTGTGGTGGTGGGTGCCTGTAATCCCAGCTACTGGAGAGGCTGAGGCAGGAGAACTGATTGAACCTAGGAGGTGGAGGTTGCAGTGAGCTGAGATTGCACCACTGCACTCCAGCCTGGGACGACACAGCGAGACTCCATCTCAAAAAAAAAGAAAAAGAAAAAGACATTCTACAGTTCATTTGTAACCAAAACAGAGCCCAAATAGCCAAAACAATCCAAAGCCAAAACAACTTCAAACCAAACAACAAGATTACAGTAACCAAGACAGCATGGTACTGGTACCATAGACCAATGGAATAGATTAGACACACAGACCAATGGAACAGATTAGAAAACCCAAAAATAAAGCCACACGCCTACAACCATCTGATCTTCAACAAAGCCAACAATAACAAGGAATGGGGAAAGGACACCCTATTCCATAAATGGCGCTGGTATAACTAGCTAGACATAGACAGAAGATTGAAACTATATCCCTTCCTTACACCATATACAAAAATAAACTCAAGATAGATTAAAGACTGAAATGTAAAACCCCAAAACTATAAAAACTGAGAAGAAAACCTAGGAAATACCATTCTGGATGTGGACCCAGCAAAGACTTCATGATGTCGACTCCAAAAGCAATTGCAACAAAAACAAAAATTGACAAGTAGGACCTAATTAAACTAAAGAGCTGCACAGAAAAATCAATGATCAACAGAGTAAACAGAGAAGCTACAAACTGGGAGAAAATATTTGCAAACTATGCTTCTGACAGAAGTGTAATATTCAGAATCTATAAGAAACTTAAATCAACAAGCAAAACCCAAGGAAACCCATTAAATAATGGACAAGGGTTAATTTGTGCAGTGGTAATAGAAAAAAAAAGGAAAAAGATGGGCAAAGGACCTGAATAGACACTTCTCAGAAGAAGACATACATGTGTGGCTAGGCACCGTGGCTCATGCCTATAATCCCAGCACTTTGGGAGACTGAGGCAGGCAGATCACCTGAGGTCGGGAGTTCCAGACCAGCCTGGTCAACATGGCTAATCCCCAACCCTTAGAAAAGTACAAATATTAGTCAGATGTGGTGGCGCATACCTGTAATCCCAGCTACTCAGGAGGCTGAGGCAAAAGAATCACTTGAACCTGAAAGGCGGAGGTTGCAGTGAGCCAAGATCATGCCACTGCATTCCAGACTGGGTGACAGAGGAAGACTCGTCTCAAAACAAAAACAAAAACAAAGCAAATCCCAGGTCGGGTGCAGTGACTCACACCTGTAATCTCAGCACTTTGGGAGGCTGAGGTGAGCAGATCATCTGAGGTCGGGAGTTTAACACCAGGCTGGCCAATATGGTGAAACACCATCTCTACTAAAAATACAAAAAACAGGCCGGGCGCGGTGGCTCACACCTGTAATCCCAGCACTTTGAGAGGCTAAGGCAGGCGGACCACGAGGTCAGAAGATCAAGACCATCCTGGCTAACATGGTGAAGTCCCGTCTCTACTAAAAATACAAAAAAAAAAAAAAAAATTAGCTGGGCATGGTGGCGGGTGCCTGTAGTCCCAGCTACCCGGGAGGCTGAGGTAGGAGAATGGCATGAACCCAGGAAGTAGAGCTTGCAGTGAGCCGAGATTGCGCCACTGCACTCCAGCCTGGGTGACAGAGCAAGACTCCATCTCAAAAAAAAAAAAAAAAAAAATTAGCTGAGCATCATGGCGCATGCCTATAATCCCAGCTACTTGGTAGGCTGAGGCAGGAGAATCACTTGAACCCAGGAAGCGGAGGTTGTGGTGAGAGAAGATCGGTCCACTGCACTCCAGCCTGGGCGACAGGATGAGACTCCGTCAAAAAAAAAAAAAATCCCAGCTAGATTTTTTGCGGAATTTGACAAACTGATCCTAAAATTCATATGAAATCCAGGGGACCCCGAATAGCCAAACCAATCTTTTTTTTTTTTTTTTTTCTTTTGAGATGGAGTTTCGCTCTTGTCTCCTAGGCTGGAGTACAGTGGCATGATCTCAGTCCACTGTAATCTCTGCCTCCTGGGTTCATACAATTCCCCTACCTTAGCCTCCCGGGTAGCTGGGATTACAGACGCCTACCATCACGCCCAACTAATTTTTGCATTTTTAGTAGAGACGGATTTCACCAGGTTGGCCAGGCTGGTCTCGAACCCCTGATCTCAGGTGATCCTCCCACCTCAGCCTCCCAAAGTGCTGGGATTACAGGCATGAGCGGCCGTGCCCAGCCTGTATTGTATTTTCTAAAGTTTTTGCAATTGGTTTGTGTTACCTTAATAATTAGAATAAAGCAATGAAAACAAAAAAGATTTTAAATGCTTGTAATGTTAGTGAGCATACAATTTTTGCTATGCTTCTTTAATTTAATATCATGTGGGGTTGGGCCTGTAATCCCAGCACTTTGGGAGGCCAAGGCGGGTGGATCACGAGGTCAGGAGTTTGAGACCAGCCTGACAGATATGGTGAAACCCCATCTCTACTAAAAATACAAAAAAATTAGTTGGATGTGGTGACGTGCACCTGTAATCCCAGCAACTCGGGAGGCTGAGACAGGAGAATTGCTTGAGGCTGGGAGGCAGAGGTTGCAGTGAGCCAAGATCGTACCATTGCACTCCAGCCTGGGTGACAGAGCAGACTCTATCTCAAAAATATATATATATATATAAAATAATAATTTAGTATAATGTGAAGTCTTCTTACCTCTTCCTTGACTAGAGGAATTCAGTGAAAACAGCATCTTCTCCCTGGGCTGTGGGCAGGAAATGGAACCCCTAAGCTTTGCTTTGCAAGATGAGGAGACCTCAGGCTAAGGTGGGAATGGAAATAGTTTAGAAACAGAAAAAGAAGAGCAGTTTCTCAGATTGCCAAAGAAGGAGAATGTTGTCCTAAAAATAGATTAGAATGTGGTGGCTGGAGTCAGGCATTCTGAACTAAATTTTCAAGTCTTAGTATTCAGGAAGCTGTCAGACAAGGCAGACCAGAAGCCAATAGGATCAGGTTCCTGGAAACCAGCTAGTGAAGCTGGAATGAAGAAGCCGACTATGGTTGCAGGGTAGCCAGGGTCCGCACCTTCCAATACTGGGGCAGCAGTGAGTTCTGTCCCCAAACTGTTTGGGGAAAGGCCTGGGCTCCTGTCAAGGGCAATCATCCAGGCCAACCTTCCTGAATTGACATCACTCAAGTGCCAAAAGAATGTAGGACGCTCAGCTGGACTCTATTTTGAGACAAGGTCTCACTCAGGCTGGAGTGCAGTGGCATGATCTCGGCTCACTGCAATCTCCACCTCCTGGGCTCAAATGATCCTCCCACCTCATCCTCCCGAGTAGCTGGGACTACAGGTGTGCAACACCATGCCCAGCCAAATATATATATTTTTTTTATTTTTTGTAGAGACAGGGTTTTGCCATGTTGCCTAGGCTGGTCTCAAGCTCTTGAGCTCAAGTGATCCTCCCACCTCGGCCTCCCAAAGTGCTGGGATTATGGGCATGAGCCACCGCACCTGGCCTTAGCTGCCTTTCATTTGTACTGGGTGGAGAGAGTGCCGGACAGGAGTCCAGGTAGTTCAGGCTTTGAGGCTTGGCCCTCTGGCCCATATCACTCGATGCTATCCGCCCAGGCCAGTAAACAATTCTAATATCTAAAGAGTCTAAATTACCTGAACAAAATCAGAATATTATTACCTTTTAAAAAGAACAGCTTTAGGCCGGGCACGGTGGCTGACGCCTGTAATTCCAGCACTTTGGGAGGCTGAGGCAGGCAGATCATGAGGTCAGGAGATCGAGACCATCCTGGCTAACATGGTGAAACCCCATCTCTACTAAAAATACAAAAAAATTAGCTGGGCGTGGTGGCAGGCGCCTGTAGTCCTAGCTACTTGGGAGGCTGAGGCAGGAGAATGGTGTGAACCTGGGAGGCAGAGCTTGCAGTGAGCCAAGATCGCGCCACTGCACTCCAGCCTGGGCGACAGAGTGAGAGACTCCATCTCAAAAAAAAAAAAAAAAAAGAAAAGAAAAAGAAAAAGGACAGCTTTATTTTCTATGTTTTTTTCATAGAACATATCATCAATCATCATTATATTATACGGCATATTTGCATGGATTTATTTGTTTTATGGTCCCTCCCTAGTTGGAATCTAAGTTCCATGAGGGCAGGGGACTTTTTCTGCTTCCTTCACTGCTGTCTTTTCAAAGCTTAGGAGAATCCCTGGCACATTATTGCTCAGAAAATCTTTGATGAGTTTGTTGACCAAAAAAAAAAAGGTTACCAAAGGTCAAACAGTAAAGTTCAAAAAGTAAAAGTTGGCCAGGCACAGTGCCTCACACCTGTAATCCCTGTATTTTGGGAGGCCAAGGTGGGAGGATCATGAGGTTAGGAGTTCAAGGCCAGCCTGGCCAACATTGTGAAATCCCGTCTCTCCTAAAAATACAAAAATTTTTTTGTATTTGGCATGGTGGCAGGCACCTGTAATCCCAGCTATTCAGGAGGCTGAGGCAGGAGAATCATTTGAATCTGGGAGGCAGAGGTTGCAGTGAGCCAAGATTGTGCCACTGTACTCCAGCCTGGATGACAGAGCAAGACTCTGTTCCCCCCCAAAAATAAGTAAAAATTAAGAGTCCCTATCCATATCTTTATCTATTTCCACTTCCCTAAAATAGCGGCTATAACATTTCTGTGTGCAATATTAATCCTAGAACAATCTGTCTTGTTTACTTCTGTATATCCTAAGCAGAGCACAGTGCCTGGCATACATCAAAGTACTTAATAAAAGCTATTTGAAAATTCACTGAATGAGTTGCAAGCAGTTTTGAGGTTGGGGTGGCATGGTTAGCAGGAAGGGTTGGCAGCTGTAGGCTATTTCCCCAGACAAGTTACGGTGCGCTCCTTGAGTTAGCCATTCATTTATGCACCCCAAGTACCCAGAAGCATGCCTGAACACGCTAACATTTATTTATTGAGCACTTACACAATTATCCAATCATATATTGTCAAGAGGAATTTGATACTGCAGACCGCTACACTACTTCTGACTTCCTTGAATAAGGCTCCCTGCCCTATTAAACTGGCCCAGTGCCTTCCTACCAAAATATGTGGCCTCAGGGCAGAACTCCTACCCCAAGGGGCTCTCTCTGCCTCTTGGCTACTGACCAGGCCAGTAGACACAGACACTCATACTCATGTCCAGCATGTCTGGATGGGACACTGCCCAGTTAGAACCTCTAAGAGACAGTGATCTGTCAGCGTCTCTGTGAGGGTGTTGATCGCCTCCTCTTTGGGGGCTTTGTCTGAGAGCTAGCTTCTCTGTGGAAAAGGCAGTCAAAGCCAGAAGTGAACCACTCAGTCACACTGAAAATACAATGTTGAAGCACTAACCTGAAATGTGGCAATTTACAGCTGTCACACCACAATCACTAAGTGAAATCACATTTTGCACCAGACTTCCAAAAACTTAATCATATGAAAACTATTTATATTGCTTTGAAAGATTGGTAAAAGCTGTTTGCCTCAAATGTAAAAAAGTCTACTATAGGATTTCTGCTGAGAAGCACAAATACACAAGGCAAAGTGGTTCTTTTCTTTTCTTTTCTTTTCTTTTTTTTTTTGAGATGGAGTTTCGCTCTTGTTGCCCAGGATGGAGTGCAATGGCACGATCTTGGCTCACCACAACCTTCGCCTCCCAGGTTCAAGGGGTTCTCCTGCTTCAGCCTCCCAAGTAGCTGGGATTACAGGCATGCATCACCACACCCAGCTAATTTTGTGTTTTTAGTAGAGACGGGGTTTCTCCATGTTGGTCAGGCTGGTCTCAAACTCCTGACCTCAGGTGATCTGCCCGCTTCGACCTCCAAAAGTGCAGGGATTACAGGCTTGAGCCACTGTGCCCAGCCCAAAGTAGTTATTTTCTATTTTTCATCAGAATATATTTAATTATCAATAAAGTGACGTACTAAGCATAGAAGAGTGACTTAGGTGGATTCCTTGATAGTTAAAAACTTTATTAAATCAACAAAACAAAATCAAATTTCCTAGAATTTACCTTCATGAGAGTAAAACTTCTTAGCAGGACTGGTACACTTTTTTTTTTTTTTTTTTTTGAGACGGAGTCTTGCTGTTGTCACCCACGCTGGAGGGCAGTAGTGCAATCTCAGCTCGCTGCAACCTCCACCTCCCGGGTTCAAGTGATTCTCCTGCCTCAGCTTCCCGAGTAGCTGGGACTACAGGCGCATGCCACCATGCCTGCCTAATTTTTTGTATTTTTAGTAGAGACGGGATTTCACCATGTTAGCCAGATTGGTCTCGATCTCCTGACCTCATGATCCGCCTGCCTTGGCCTCCCAAAGTGCTGGGATTACAGGCGTGAGCCACCGCGCCCGGCCAGGACTGGTACACTTTTAGGTTCCGATTCCGCTTTGTTTTCTTCTTCAAGAAGACAAGAGAAATGTCACAACTATTTGCCATATAGTATTCAATCCTGTATTAGAAATAAAGACCGAGTGTGGTGGCTCACACTGGTAATCCCAGCATTTTGGGAGGCCGAGGTGGGTGGATCACCTGAGGTCGGGAGCTTGAGACCAGCCTGACCAATATAGAGAAACACCCTCTCTACTAAAAACACAAAATTAGCCGGGCGTGATGGCACATGCCTGTAATCCCAGCTACTCAGGAGGCTGAGGCAGGAGAATCGCTTGAACCCAGGAGGCAGAGGTTACAGTGAGCCAAGATCATGCCATTGCACTCTAGCCTGTGCTACAAGAGTGAAACTCCATCTCAAAAAAAGAAAGAAAAATAACAACAATAAAACTAATCAGCTATGAGATGCTATTGGAACAAGTGGGGAAATTTTAGTATGCATTTAACATTAGATAATAGCATTAAGTTGCCAGGCATAATGCCTCACACCTATAATTCCAGCACTTTGGAAGGCCAAGGAAGGAGGATCACTTGAGCCCAGAAGTTCAAGACCAGCCTGTTCAACATAGGGAGATGTCATCTCTATAAAATATAAAAATAAAATTAGACGGCTAGGCGCAGTGGCTCATGCCTGTAATCCCATGAGGCCAAGCTGGTGGATTACTGAGGTCAGGAGTTCACAACCAGCCTGACCAACATGGAGAAACCCTGTCTCTACTAAAAATACAAAATTAACCGGGCGTGGTGGCACATACCTGTAATCCTAGCTACTCGGGAGGCTGAGGCAAGGAGAATCACTTGAACCCGGGAGGCAGAGGTTGTGGGGGGCCAAGATCATGCCATTGCACTCCAGCCTGGGCAACAAGAGAGAAACTCCATCTCAATAATAATAATAATAAAATAAATAAATAAATAAATAAATAAATAAATAAATAAAAATAAAATTAGCCGGGTGCGGTGGTGTGTGCCTGTGGTCACAGCTACTTGGGAGGCTGAGGTGGGAGGATTGCTTGAGCCAGGGAGATCGAGGCTGCAATGAGTTGTGATCATGCCCCTGGACAACAGAGCAAGGCTGTCTAAAAAAAAAAAAAAAAAAAAAAGCATTGATTCAATATTAAGTTTCTCTAATATGGAAATTATTCTGTAGTTATATATGAGAACATCTTTGTTCTGAAGAGCTACATCTTAAAGAGTTTGGGGGTAAAATGTTAATGATGACTACAGCTTACTCTCAACTGGTTCAGCCAAAAAAAGTAAGAGTGTGAGAGAGAGAGTGTGTGTGTGTGTGTGTGTGTGCAGGGAGAGAGACAGAGACAGAAAGCAAATATGGGAAAAATGTTAGCAGTTAGGCAATCTAGACAAAGAGCATATGGGTGGTCATACTATTCTTGCAACTTTTCTTCAGGTTTGAAAATTTTTTAAATAAAAAGTTGGGAAATTATATATATACATATACATATATATCTATTTGCATACTATACTTAAGGCCTACAGTTTTTACATACTTAGTGTCCTTTTCTTTCTCCCTATGATTACAGACCTGTCACATTGCCCCCTCCCAATCATGGGACCTCTTTACCTGGCCACAGTGAGTGGCCCAAGGCAATGGTGATAACTCAAAGTATTTAATAGTTGGCAGGTCAGAGGTTGTTACCAATCAGAGTAGACACTAGATAGATGCTGGTACCTGGGCACACTGGTTGAATATCAGTGCTGGTCCAAATGTGAGCATGTGACACACGATGAGCCAATCCAAGTCCTTCCCATGGATTTTTTGTAGAGGACTACATGCTCGCAAACGAGACGTTCCCGATAAGTCCTGCTCTTGCAAACGAAGCGTTCCGGTAAGTCCTGCTCTTACAAACAAAGCAGGGCGTTCCTTCCCTGCAAACAGGGAGGACAAAGGAGCCAGCTGCTAACAGCAGACCCTGGGGGCTTGTTTATGTGTAAACATCTTGAAAATCCAGAAAGTCAGGGAAAGGTCAGAAAAACAACAATGTGTCTTGTGACTTGGCAACATTCCACAAACAACTGTATAAAATAAAGCAGAGCACGCCATTGGAGGCGGCCGCCACCTTTGTCTTGTCTTGTGTGTTCATTCCTTTGTTTAGGAAACACGTGGACCCCAACATCTGGCGCAGCGAGTAGGGTCCATGGCTCCACGAGAGCAAGGAACTGGAGGGGGAACACCCCGGGCAGGTAAATAAAGTAAGGGGGACCCACGGGAAAATTATGGGGAATTCCACCTCTCTGGCCTCTGAATATTTGCAGTTACTCCAGGGACTGTTGATGTCTATAGGAGTAGTAGTAAAAGAAAAGACTTTGAAGCGATCATTTGCCCATGTAGAACAATATTGTTATTGGTTTCAATATCAAACCAAGTGCAGTTAAATCGAAAGGAATGGTTACAAGTGGTTAAAGTCCTGCGTAGAGCTCATCAGTGAGGGCAAACAATGCCTCTGACTTTGTGGACTTTGTGTAGTTCCATTACTCAGGCATTAGAGTTACTTGAAACTGACTCAGAGCATGGCCATACTGCCACAGGAGGTGAGGCATCTGAAGCTCTAGAGAGGAACATATTTATGCCCCGGTTGTTGAGGACAAGGAATTGGAAAAAGAGCTAATGCCTCCTTCATCTGAAGGAAATTCTAATTTGCAGCACATTTTAGAGATGTTACAACAGTTGTTAAAATTGCAAGGTACCGCTGCTCCTGTTTCTCCTATCTCTCTGCCACGAGCCTTCCCTGTTACCTTCCCTTCTGCTCCTTTGGAAAAGGACTTCCCTTTGCCTCCACCTCCAACCTCTTTGCCTATGTCAGGTCAGGTTTTCTCTGTGACTCTTCCTACTGTAGGAGAAAAGAAGGAATCAAAGGAAAAGGATGATTTCGAGGAATTAGATTTATTCCCAATAACACGGGCTGCTTTCGGCCCCAATGCTCAGTTCCCAAACGGTGGCCAGAATGTGACTTTTACAGCCCTACAATTTAAATTTTTGAAAGAAATGAAAGCTGCAATTTCTAATTATGGACCTCAGTCACCGTTTGTTCTTGGCCTTCTCGATTCCTTCTCTTCAGAACATATGATGATTCCTATTGACTGGGAAACGTTGGGACAGGCTGTCCTTGATCATTCGCAATGGCTTCAGTTTAAAATTTGGTGGTGGGAGGAAGCAAGAATACAAGCTAGAAAAAATGCTACCCGAAATCCCCCAGGACGTACTGAAGAGCAGCTTACAGGTTCAGGACAATACGCCACTTTTAATGCTCAGGCAGGCTTAGATGATATTGCTCTCACTCAGATTAAAGCCTTGTTTATAAAAGCGTGGACTAAGGTTGAAATAGCGGGTAAAGGCCGGGCACGGTGGCTCAAGCCTGTAATCCCAGCACTTTGGGAGGCCGAGACGGGCGGATCACAAGGTCAGGAGATCGAGACCATTCTGGCTAACATGGTGAAACCCCGTCTCTACTAAAAAATACAAAACCCTAGCTGGGTGAGGTGGTGTGCGTCTGTAGTCCCAGCTACTTGGGAGGCTGAGGCAGGAGAATGGCGTGAACCCGGGAGGCGGAGCTTGCAGTGAGATGAGATCCGGCCACTGCACTCCAGTCTGGGTGACAAAGCGAGACTCTGTCTCAACAACAACAACAAAAAAGAAATAGCGGGCAAAACTTCTTTATCTTTTGTAAAGATCCTACAAGGAGCCACTGAGCCGTATCCAGATTTTGTAGCCCGTCTTCAAGATGCTGTATTAAAGACTGTAGGTTCAGGTCCTGCTGCTAAAATTCTTTTGGATACTCTGGCTTTTGAGAGTGCTAATCCCGAGTGCCAAAAATTGCTGCATCCTCTAAAAGCTAGTGGAGTTGATTTAGATGAATACATTCGGGCTTGTGCAGGTGTTGGAGGAGCTATTTACAATGCTCAATTGTTTGCTGGGGCACTTTCTAAGGCTTTAAAAGGCAATTCTAAACAAAGTATATGCTATCAATGTGGGAAACCCAGTCATTTTAGAAAGGAATGTCGGAAAAAATTAGGCTCTTCTGCTCTAAAAGAAAAAAGGTTACCATCTGATATGTGTAAACGATGTGGCAAGGGTTGACACCGGACCAATGAATGCCGTTCAAAAACTGATAAAAGTGGGAATGTATTGTCACCCCTCTCGGGAAACGGGAGCCGAGGCCCACAGGCTTGGGGCCCCAACAACTACAATGCAGGCCTACCCCAGTACCCAGTGAGCAGTGGCTTACAACATCGAGGAATGACCTCGAGTCCTCCTTAAAGACATCTTACCCTACCCCAGTTTCTCAGCTTTATGCTGCCACCAAGCAGAGTGCCACTGCTGACTTAGCTATTGTCCAACCTTATACTTTATCTCCTAATAGAGGAATATATAAGTTGGCTACCGGAGTGTGTGGTCCTTTGCCAAAGGGACATGTAGGACTTTTACTAGGTCGAAGCAGCAGCACTATGCGGGGGTTAATGGTGGTCCCAGGAATTATTGATCCTGATTTTACTGATGAAATCCTTATTAAGGTACAAGTCTCACAACTTATGCGCCTAGAGGCAGGGGAACGTATTGCACAATTGCTTTTATTGCCTTTTTTTCCTTTCTTATCTAGAGACGTGTCTCGTCAAGGAAGTTTCGGTAGTACTGGGAAAACTGTTTTCTGGGAAGCTTTAGTTTCTGATCAAAAACCTTTATGTTCATTGCAAATTAATGGGATACTTTTTGAGGGATTAGTCAACACAGGAGCGGATGTATCTATTATATGCTTGGCTCAATGGCCTGATCATTGGAAAAAGAAACAAGTATCAGTTACTCTATCTGGCCTAGGTACTGCTTCTATAGTCTACCAAAGTGTCGAGCCCCTGAGCTGTATAGGACCTGAAGGACAACAAGGAAAAGTATTCTTTTATATTATTCCCATTAATATTAACCTTTGGGGCCATGATCTTTTACAACAATTTGGTGCCTTTTTAAGCATTCCTCATATTTCTTCAACTGTCAAAAATATGATGTTCAAAATGGGCTACAATCCTTTAAACTCTTAGCCACTGTCCACAAGCCTCAAACTTTACAATTGAAGTGGAAAACTACAACTCCTGTTTGGGTGGAACAGTGGCCATTATCTAAAGAAAAACTTAAGGCTTTAAAGAATTTAGTTAAGGAACAATTGGCCGAGGGGCATATTGAACCAAGCACTTCTGCATGGAATTCCCCTGTGTTCGTCATTAAAAAAAAAAAAAAAAAAAAAAAAAGGAAAATGGCACTTATTAACTGATCTTAGAGCTGTAAATGCTTGTATTCAACCCATGGGGACTTTACAACCTGGGCTTCCTAATCCAGCTCTTATCCCACAAAATTGGAAATTAATGGTTATAGATCTTAGAGATTGTTTTTTTACTATCCCATTACAACCCCAAGATTGTGAAAAATTTGCCTTTACTGTTCCCGAATATAATAATGGACAGCCTACTCAAAGATATCAATGGAAAGTTCTTCCTCAAGATATGCTTAATAGTCCTACCTTATGTCAAGAGTTTGTTCATACAGCCTTAAATCCCGTTAGATGTCAATTCGCTACTGTGTTAATATACCATTATATGGATGATATTCTCTTAGCAACTCCTGATGAAGTCCTACAAGGTCAAGTTTTTCAGGTCTTACAACAACAATTAACTCTATAGTTTACGTATTTCTTCTGAGAAAATACAGACTCAATTTCCTATTCAATATTTAGGATACCTTTTAGCAGAAAAGCATATTCGGCCACAAAAAGTTCAAATTCGAAGAGATCAACTTTTAACCCTTAATGATTTTCAAAAACTGTTAGGAGACATAAATTGGCTTTGCCCCATCTTAGGCATCCCTACTTACAAATTGCAATATCTATTTGCTACCTTGGAAGGAGATTCAGATTTAAATAGTTCTCGTCAATTATCCCCTGTAGCAGAAAAAAAAAAATTGTCATTTGTAGAAAATAGAATTAGTGAAGCTTGGCCGGGTGCGGTGGCTCAAGCCTGTAATCCCAGCACTTTGGGAGGCCGAGACGGGCGGATCACGAGGTCAGGAGATTGAGACCATCCTGGCTAACACGGTGAAACCCCGTCTCTACTAAAAAATACAAAAAACTAGCCGGGCAAGGTGGCGGGCGCCTGTAGTCCCAGCTACTCGGGAGGCTGAGGCAGGAGAATGGTGTGAACCCGGGAGGCGGAGCTTGCAGTGAGCTGAGATCTGGCCACAGCACTCCAGCCTGGGTGACAGAGCCAGACTCCGTCTCAAAAAAAAAAAAAAAAAAAAAAAAAGAATTAGTGAAGCTCACCTTGATTATATTGCACCCAATCTTCCACTTTCATTGTGTCTTTTTCATACTCCCCATTCGCCAACGGCCGTTTTACACCAAGATAATATTCTAGAGTGGCTGTTTTTGGCTAATAAAGCCATTAAGAAAATTCACCCGTATATTGATAAATTGGCTGAATTAATTATTAAAGGACATCGAGCTCGTCAGTTGCTTGGTGCTGACCCTATAAAAATTATTACCTGATTATCTAATCAATACATTGAATCTCTGTTGGAAACTCATGAGGGTTGGCAAGTGGCTTGCGCTGAGTATACTGGTTCTTTTTCTTAGCATTATCCTAGTAATAAATTATTTGCTTTTCTGCAACAATATTCTTTACTGCCATATAATCCTATCTCTTACACTCCAGTTAAAGGTCCCACCTTTTTTACTGATGCTTCAAGCAATGGAAAGGCTGGATACTGGACTTCAGACAATTCAAAAATTTCTCACTATCCATTTGAATCAGTACAACAAGGAGAACTTTTTGCCATTCTTATGCTTCTACAAGACTGGCCTCAAACCCCTGGTAATATAGTTAGTGATTACCAATACGCAGTATACATAACTAAATATATATCTCAAACTTCTTTACCGTTATTTCCTCAAACTCCTTTACAAAAATTATTTTCTTTATTATTTATAGCTCTTACTTCTTGCACTACCCCCCTTTTCATCACTCATATTGGCTCCCATTCGGCGTTGCCAGGACCTTTAACTTTTGGGAATAACCAGATTGATTTCTTACTTATTGGAAGTGTCCAACGGGCTCAGGTTGAGCACCAACTACATCATACAAATAGTTTAGGATTACAACGGCGATTTTCTATAACATGCCGTCAAGCCCGAGCTATTGTCAGAGCCTGCCCATCTTGTGCTCCTATTATTACACCTTTTTAAAGTCCAGGTATTAATCCTCGAGGCACTGAACAAAATCACATTTGGCAAATAGATGTAACTTATGTTCCTTCTTTTAGTCGTTTAAAATATGTTCATCATACAATTGATACCTGGTCACATTTCCAATGGGCTACACCATTGCCTTCTGAAAAGGCTGACTCTGTTATTACTCATTTACTTACTTGCTTTGCAGTTATGGGAGTTCCTGCTGAACAAAAAACTGATAATGCCCCTGCTTATTGCTCTCGTAAATTGGCTGCCTTCCTTTCTTTATACCATATTCGTCATTCCACTGGTATTCCATTTAACAGTCAAGGTCAAGCAATTATTGAAAGAGCCAATGCTACCTTAAAATTACAACTTTTAAAACAAAAAGGGGGAGATGGGCGAGATTCCCCAAAACATCAAATTCTGAAAGCCCTTTTTACTTTAAATTTTCTCAACCATTGGCGCCAATTACAGCAGTCTGCAGCGGTGAAACATTTTCAACGGCCTTTAGAAAAGCCGCAAAACAGTATTCTGTGGGTGTATTATCCTTCATTACAAGGGAAATATTTAAAAGGAAAAGTTTTACAATGGGGCCGAGGCTATGCTCTTGTCCATACAGGTGCCGGAGACAAGTGGTTTCCATCTCGACTGTTGAAACAGTGCCATGGCAAAGCGAAGCTGATCCGAAGAGATCCTGAAGGAATTCCAGGAGCTAAATCTGAGCGCTCAGAGAACATTCACCTTTGGAACTTGATGTGCGGGCCCCTGACGTGGGGTCAACTGAAAAAGCTTACTCAGAAAGCTGAAGGGGTTGTTCAACAAGCTGGGCAGCCCAAAACCCACTGACTTTATTCCTGGCTATGCTGGCCATAGTAAATTGTCAGGTAATGGCTGGAGAATTTACATACTGGGCTTATATTCCTTTTCCACCCTTATATCAAGGTGTGGCCTGGGGAGACAGAAGAGGCCCAGTACTTACTAATGATACTGCTTGGATGCCATCGCCTTTTTAAAACCAGGATCCTGAATTAGACACTGGCACAGTAAATAGTTCGTATCAATTTGGGGTTGAAGGGTTACCTATATGTCTTGGGGGTAGTCCACATTGTCTGCATCTTTCTCATGAGGCTTGGGCTGTTCGCTATAACCATAGTCGTATCTCTGCCTTTACTATGATTATTGTGGCTCAAAGTTTTAAGTATAATCATACTGCAGTACTTAATGAAACTCTGCCAAGTACATTATCTTTATGCCCCATCCCCGATGTGTCCGGATGTGTTTCCCAACTAGAGTGGACTAGATGTAGAGGTAGTGGGCCACGATTGTTGTTAGAAGTAAAAGGGAAGAGTCGTAAATACCTTGTTACAGATTGGAGTGTACGTGGAGATTTTCAGACTACATTCAGCCATGTCAACCTGCGTTGGCATAAAGGTAATCACAGCATTTCTGCAGATGGCAATGAAACTATTATTTGGCATGATGGTGGTCTATCACCCCCTATGCCACATTTGGCTAATACCTCACAAATACAAAGTCATATTTGGAAGTTGCTAGCTGCTGGTAAACCAATGTTCACTTTCACAGGAAACATGTCCTTAAATCTTACTACTAATATTGCTAACCCTTTCCATATATCTGCATCGAAATAGTTCTACATATGTTATTGCTTGTGTAAGAAAACCTTATGTGTTGTTAACAGGAATTTTTAAATGGGATAATAATACAGGGGTAGTTAACTGTACAAACAATTGTACATTCTTAAGTTATATAAATACTACTTGGTGGAATAATAATTGGAATGAGTTTCATTCTGATTTATATATACTAAGAGCCAGAAAAGAAACCTGGCTACCTGTAAACTTAACATGTACTTGGAGTGAATCTGCTAGGGTTACTCAAATTTACAAGGTTATGCAAGATCTTGTCCACCGCAGTTGGAGGATGGTTGGAATCATCGTGACCGTGGTGATAGGACTTGTAGCAATTGCTTCCACTGCCACTGTTGCTGGATTAGCTCTACACCAGAGTATACAAAATGCAGAATTTGTGCAACAATGGCATGAACAATCACATTTGTTGTGGCAGCAGCAACGAGACATAGATGCTCGTTTGACTGAACGAGTGGATAATCTGGAGCAAGTGGTTTCTTGGTTAGGAGATCAGCTAACAGTGTTGAATACTCGAGCTTTGTTAAAATGTGATTGGAATACTACCCAATTTTGTATTACTCCTGTTCCTTTTAACAGCACTGTACATAATTGGACTGAGATAAAGAGACTTTTAATTGGTCATAATAATCTTTCCCTAGAAATACAAGAATTAACACAAAACATTTCTGAAACATTTCGCAATCAGTTACCGTTGCTGACTGGTGCAGATTTGATGACTGGTATTGCACAAAATTTGACATCTTTGAACCCTATGAGCCCTGTAAAAACTTTGCTGACCTCTGTTTCTAGTAATGTATTGATTGTTGTTCTTGCCTTTGTCATTTTCACAGTCTGCTAGAGATGGTACCAAAGGGCAAACACCGAATCCCAGCGAGCCCAACATGTAATGATGGTTTTAAAAGAAATTCAAACTTGTAAAGAAGGAAAGGGGAAATGTAGAGGACTACGTGCTCGCAAATGAGACGTTCCCAATAAGTCCTGCTCTTGCAAACGAAGCAGGGCGTTCCTTCCCTGCAAACAGGGAGGACAAAGGAGCCAGCTGCTAACAGCAGACCCTGGAGGCTTGTTTATGTGTAAACATCTTGAAAATCCAGAAAGTCAGGGAAAGGTCAGAAAAACAACAATGTGTCTTGTGACTTGGCAACATTCCACAAACGACTGTATAAAATAAAGCAGAGTGCGCCATTCCAGGTGGCCGCCATGTTTGTCTTGTCTTGTGTTGTCTTGTGTGTTCATTCCTTTGTTTAGGAAACACGCAGACCCCAACATTTTTGAAATTAGTCCTTAAAAATAGTGAGAGATTCCATAAGCTGTGAAGTCCTAGGGTAAGCTTCACTTCTCCCTTTCTCAGGGTTTGTTTATATGAACCAACAAATTAACCCTCTGGAGCTTACACTAGTTTGATCTGGACTTCTGTCACTTGTAACCAAAAAGTTTTTAAATTTATTTTCCCAGAATTTATTTATTTATTTGTTTGTTTGTTTGTTTGTGTGTTTGCTTATTTTATATATATTTTTTGGAGATGGAGTTTCCCTCTTGTCCCCAGGCTGGAGTTCAATGGTGCGACCTTGGCTCACTGCAACCTCCGCCTCCTGGATTCAAGGAATTCTCTTGCCTCAACCTCTTGAGTAGCTGGGATTACAGGCATGTGCCACCATGCCCAGCTAATTTTTGTATTTTTAATAGAGATGGGGTTTCACCATGTTGGCCAACCTGGTCTCAGACTCCTGACCTCAAGTGATCTGCCCACCTTGGCCTCCCAAAGTGCTAGGATTACAGATGTGAGCCACCATGTCTGGCTATTTTTCCAGAATTTAATTAAGGATATAAAACATTATTATTATTACTATAGAACTAGATTTGTGGCCAGGCATGGTGACTCACGCCTGTAATCCCAGCACATTGGGGGGCTGAGGCAGGCAGATCATGAGGTCAGGAGTTCGAGACCAGCCTGGCCAATATGGTGAAACCCCCCATCTCTAGTAAAAATTCAAAAATTAGCCAGGTGTGGTTGCGCACGCCTGTAATCCCAGCTACTCGGGAGGCTGAGGCAGAAGACTCACTTGAACCGGGGAGGTGGAGGTTGCAGTGAGCTGACATCATACCACTGCACTCCAGCCTGGGCAACAGAGTGAGGCTCCCTATCAAAAACAAAACAAAACAGTCCAGGCATGGTGACTCACGCCTGTAATCAATCCCAGCACTTTGGGAGGCCGAGATGGGCGGATCATGAGGTCAGGAGATTGAGACCATCCTGGCTAACACAGTGAAACCCCATCTCTTTTGTATTTCTAAAAATACTAAAAATTAGCCCGGTGTGGTGCCTGGTGCCTGTAGTCCCAGCTACTCGGGAGGCTGAGGCAGGAGAATGGTGTTAATCCAGGAGGCAGAGCTTGCAGTGAGCTGAGATTGTGCCACTCCAGTCTGGGCGACAGAGTGAGACTCTGTCTCAAAAAAAAAAAAAAAAAAAAAAACTAGACTGTGGTTTTGTTAATTTAGTCTTCTCTCCAAAACAAACAATTAAAAGTTAATAATGGGCTGGGCGCAGTGGCTCATGCCTATAATCTCAGCACTTGGGAGGCTGACGGGGGCAGATCACGAGGTCAGCAGTTTGAGAACAGCCTGGCCAAGATGGTGAAACTCCATCTCTACTAAAAATACAAAAATTGGCCAGGCATGGTGGCGGGCACTTGTAATCCCAGCTACTCAGGAGGCTGAGGTGGAAGAATCACTTGAACCTGGGAGGCAGAGATTGCAGTGGGCTGAGATCTCAACATTGCACTCCAGCCTGGGGGACAATAGCGAAACTCCGTCTCCAAATAAATAAATAAAATTGAAATAAAAATAAATTTTTTTTTTTTTTGAGACAGAGTCTCACTCTGTCACCCAGGCTGGAGTGCAGTAGCACGATCTCAGCTCACGGTAAGCTCCACCTCCCGGGTTCATGCCATTCTCCTGCCTCAACCTCCCGAGTATCTGGGACTACAGGCACCCACCACCAGGCCCGGCTAATTTTTTTTTTGTATTTTTAGTAGAGACGGTGTTTCACTGTGTTAGCCAGGATGGTCTCAACCTCCTGACCTTGTGATCCGCCCGTCTCAGCCTCCCAAAGTTTTTATTTTTTTATTTTTTTATTTTTTTATTTATTTGTTTTTTTGAGACGGAGTCTCAGTCTGTCGCCCAGGCTGGAGTGCAGTGGCGCAATCTCGGCTCACTGCAAGCTCCGCCTCCCGGGTTCACGCCATTCTCCTGCCTCAGCCTCCTAAAAAAGTATTTTTAGTAGCCTCCTACTAAAAATACAAAAAAATTAGCTGGGCATGGTGGCATGCACCTGTAATCCCAGCTACTCCGGAGGCTGAGGCAAGAGAATCACTTGAACCCAGGAGGTGGAGGTTGCGATGAGCTGAGATCGCACCACTGCATTCCACCCTGGTGACAGAGGCTACCAACAGTAGGAGAACAAAACTGAACCAGAGTGGTAGACACCAGGGATGCCTCCCAAACAACAGGTGACCCTGCCTCAAGCTGGGGAAGAACCCTGATCACCTCATCTCTCTCCCTGACCTCTTGCCCAGAACAGGGAAGGAGACAAGGTGTGCTGGGCATGGCCTGGCCTCCACCTGCCTTCTAGGGCACCAGAGTGGGAGGAGGATGGAAAATGTCAACCACTCTCCTCTTGCCATAAGTGTAGCTTGGGTTAGAGAGGCAGAGAGCTTTAAACCAATAATGAGATTGACGTTTTAAACAGACAGAGCTGCAATTTAGTAATCAAGTCATAGGATGTGCCCCAGGTTTCATAAGGTACAAGAGAGGCTGATTTACCGCAACACAGTTGAAAGGGTTAATTAAAAATGATAACATTTAATAATTACTGACCAGTCGCAGTGGCTCACACCTGTAATCCCAGCACTTTGGGAGGCCGAGGCAGGCGGATCACTTGAGGCCAGGAGTTTTGAGACCAACCTGACTATACCTGTCCTGAGATTTCTTAGTAAGCCAGTTACCCATATGTTTGGGGCCCACCACATGTCAAGACCATGTAATGTGTCAGTTGAGAGCTCTCTCTTCTACTTGCTCAAAGAATAAAATCCCGGCCAGGTATGGTGGCTCACACCTGTAATCCCAGTACTTTGGGAGGCCCAGGTGGGCAGATCACTTGAGGCCGGGAGTTTGAGACTAGTATGGCCAAAATGGTGAAACCTCGTCTCTACTAAAAATACAAAAATTAGACAGGTGTTGTGGCTCATGTCTGTAATCCTAGCTACTCAGGAGGTTGAGGCAGGAGAATCACTTGAACCTGGGAGGTAGAGGTTGCAATGAGGAGAGATTGTGCCACTCCCAAATACTTTGGGAGACTGCTTTCTGATGTAAATTGTTTGCTGTTAAAACATGGGGTTAGAGAGACAGGAATAGCAAGCAGACAGAGCTGATGCCCTCTTAACTCTTCTTGGTAGGTGAGTGAATTTGGCCTTTATTCTACAACAAAAGCTGAACTTACCTTTAAAATGTCTGCTTTGAACAAGCTAAGATTTATCGGAATTCATATCCTGAGAGATTTTTTTTTATTATTTCTGAGACGGGGTCTGGTGGCTCTCTTGCCCAGGCTAGAGTGCAGTGGTAACATCTCGGCTCACTACAACCTCTGCCTCCCTGGTTCAACTGATTCTCTGTGTCAGCCTCCTGGCTAGCGGGGATTACAGGTGAGTATCACCAGGCCTAGCTAATTCTTTGTGTTTTTGGTACACACAGGATTTCACCATGTTGGACAGGCTGGTCTTGAACTCCTAACCTCAAGTGATCTGCCCACCTCAGCCTCCCAAAGTGCCTGGCCCTAAAGGTGTTATTCTTTTTTTTTTTTTTTTTTTTTTTTTTGAGACGGAGTCTCGCTCTGTCCCCGGGCTGGAGTGCAGTGGCCGGATCTCAGCTCACTGCAAGCTCCGCCTCCCGGGTTTACGCCATTCTCCTGCCTCAGCCTCCCGAGTAGCTGGGACTACAGGCGCCCGCCACGTCGCCCGGCTAGCTTTTTGTATTTTTTAGTAGAGACGGGGTTTCACCCTGTTAGCCAGGATGGTCTCGATCTCCTGACCTCGTGATCCGCCCGTCTCGGCCTCCCAAAGTGCTGGGATTACAGGCTTGAGCCACCGCGCCCGGCCAAGGTGTTATTCTTAAACTACATCATCTCTTGCCAGAGATTTCTGCAGTTTTTTCAGTTCCTTTTATAATTCAGTTTGACAAATATTATTGACTACCAGAACTGTTGCAATGAACTGTGTTGAATGGTCCTTCCCTCAAGAAAAATCACACTCTACTAGGACAGAAAGAAAAATACATAACTAGCAGTAACTCAAGTCAGATTGTAATATTTGTTCTAGTGGTGCTATGGCAGTCCAAAGAAGTGAATGTGCAGTCTTTTGGTTTTGTTTTTTTTTTTTTTGAGACAGGGTCTGGCTCTGTCACCCAGGCTGGAGTACAGTGCAGTGGCACAATCTCAGCTCACTGCAACCTCTGCCTCCTGGGTTCAAGCGATTCTCCTTCCTCAGCTTCTTGAGTAGCTGGGATGATAGGCACTTGCCACCACACCTGGCTAGTTTTTGTGTGGTTTTTTTTTTTGGTACAGACAGGGTTTTGCCTTGTTGGCCAAGCTGGTGTTGAACTCCTGACCTCAGGTGATCCTCCCACCTCGGCCTCCCAAGTGCTGGGATTATAGGAGTGAGCCCCTGCAGCTGGCCTGAATGTTCATTCTTCACAGGGTTTGTCAGGACCTTCATGAAGGCCTTATGGAGGAATTAGCATGTTGCTTGGATTTTGAAAAGATAAATAGGATTTAGATAGGACAAAATGGGAAAACAGCGTTCTGGAGAGAAGGACACCAAATCAAGGGTCCAGCATGGTGGCTCATGCCTATAATCCCAGCACTTTGGGAGGCCAAGGCAGGCTGATCACTTGAGGTCAGGAGCTGGAGACCAGCCTGGCCAACATGGTGAAACTCCATCTCTACTAAAAATACAAAAATTAGCCAGACCTGGTGTCTCACGCCTGTAGTCCCAGCTACTCGGGAGGCTGAGGCAAGAGAATCACTTGAACCCAGTAGGCAGAGGCTGCAGTGAGCCAAGATGGCACCACTGCACTCCAGCCTGGGAAACAGAGCAAGACCCTGTCCCATATGCACACAAAAAAAGAAAATATATTGAAGACAAACACGGACATTTTAATGTGGTCTAAATAGTAGATACTATTGAGGAATTATTGTTTATTCTCTTAGTTATACTAATGGCCAATTTGTCACTTTTTAAAAAATGCCCATATCAGTTCAAAAAAAGAAAGAGGAAAAAAATGGGAGGGAGCAGGGGATGAAATATGAGAGATACAAATAATAAATATTGAAAAATTATCACCAGATGCCATGGCTCAAGCCTGTAATTCCAGCACTTTGGAAGGCTGAAGTGGGAAGGTCACTTGAGGGCAGGAGTTTAAGACTAGCCTGGGCAACATATCTAGACCCCGTCTTTGCAAAAAATTTAAAAAATTAGCCGGGTGTGGTGTCTTACACCTGTATTTCCAGCTACTGAGGAGGCTGAGGCAGGAGGATCTCTTGAGCCAAAGAGTTTCAGGCTGCAGGGTGCTAAGATTGCACCACTGCACTCCAGCCTGAGCAGCAGAGCAAGACCCTGTCTCTTAAAATACTGCTACTAATAATACTGAATTTCCTCAGTAAAGAAAATATCTATAATGTTGAATTTTAGAGTTCTATGTCAAAATGCATATTCATGTGTCCGTTTCATGTATGTTCTGTTTAATCATGAAATTTATTAATCTGAGACTTCGTGGGCCACTTGTGTTTCTTTCTTTCTTTTTTTTTTTTTTTTTTTTTTTTTTTGAGACAGAAGAGTCTCTCTCTGTTGCCCAGGCTGGAGTGCAGTGGTATGATCTCAGCTCAATGCAACCTATACCTCCCAGGTTCAAGCTATTCTTCTGCCTCAGCCTCCCTAGTAGCTGGGACTACAGATGCGTGCCACCATGCCCGGCTAATTCTTGTATTTTTAGTAGAGACAGGGTTTCACCATGTTGGCCAGGCTGGTATCGAACTCCTGACCTTGTGATCTACCTGCCTCAGCCTCCCAACATGCTGGGATTACAGGCATGAGCCACCGCGCCTGGCTAGGCCACGCATGTTTCTATGTTTCAACATGTAGTAACACAACGCTCTTGGCCTTTTTTTTTTTTTTTTTGAGATGGAGTCTCGCTCTGTTGCCCAGGTTGGAGTGCAGCGGTGCTCTCTCAGCTCCCTGCAACCTCCACCTCCCGGGTTCAAGCCATTCTCCTGGCTCAGCCTCCCAAGTAGCTGGGATTACAGGGGCGTGCCACCACTCCCAGCTAATTTTTGTACTTTTAGTAGAGATGGGGTTTCACCATGTTGGCCAGGCTGGTCTCAGACTCCTGACCTCGTGATCTGCCTGCCTCAGCTTCCCGAGGTGTTGGGATTACAGGCCAGGTGTGAGTCAACACTCCTGGCAACTCTTGTCCTTCTTTTGGATTTAATTTTGTTAATTCTGGCAGACAGAGCAACTATAATTAAAGATATTTAATTAAAACAGCCAGCTTATTCATGGTTTCTGCTAAATAATTTAAAATCTAACAGCAGCCGGGCACAGTTGATCACGCCTGTAATCCTAGCACTTTGGCAGACTGAGGCGGGTGGATCACCTGAGGTCAGGAGTTCGAGAGCAGCCTGGGCAACATGGGGAAAACCCGTCTCTACTAAAAACACAAAAATTTAGCCGGGCATAGTGGCAGGTGCCTGTAATCCCAGTTACTCGGGAGGCTGAGGCAGGATAATTGCTTGAACCTGGGAGGCAGAGGTTGCAGTGAGCCAAGATGACGCCACTACACTGTAGCCTGGTTGACAGAGTGAGACTCTGTCTCAAAAAAATAAATAAATAAATAAAAAATAAACAGCAGGCCAGGTGCGGTGGCTCGTGCCTGTAATCCCAACAGTTTGGGAGGCTAAGGTGGGAGGATAGCTTGAGCCCAGGAGTTTGAGACTAGCCTGGGTAACATAGTGAGAACTTGTCTCTACAGATAATAATAATTTTTAGGGCTGGACTCGGTGGCTCACATCTGTAATCCCAGCACTTTGGGAGGCTGAGGTGGGCGGATCACCTGAGGTCGGGAGTTCAAGACCAGCCTAACCAACATGGAGAAACCCCATCTCTAATAAAAATACAAAATTAGCCAGGCGTGGTGACGCATGCCTGTAATCCCAGCTACTTGGGAGGCTGAGGCAGAAGAATTGCTTGAACCCTGCTGGTGGAGGTTGCAGTGAGCCCAGATTGCGCCATTGCACTCTAGCCTGGGCAACACGAATGAAATTCTGTCTCAAAAAAATATATTATTAATAATAATTTTTTTAAATTAGCTAGGTGTGGTGGCACGAGCCTGTAGTCCCAGTAACTTGGGAGGCTGAGGCTTGAGCCCAGGAGGTTAAGACTGCAGTGAGCTGTAATTGAGCCATAGCACTCCAGCCAGGGTGGAATCTCATGAGACCCAATCTCATTTAAAAAACTAATAAAAGACTGGCCGGGTGCGGTGGCTCATACCTATAATCCCAGCAATTTGGGAGGCCAAGGCAGGCAGATCACTTGAGGTTAGGAGTTCAAGACCAGCCTGGCTAAGGTAGTGAAATCTGATCTCTACTAAAAAGTACAAAAATTAATCAGGTGTGGTGGCAGGCACTGGTTCCAGCCACAGAGTAAGACTTCATGTAAAAAAAACAAAAAAACAAAAAAACAAAAAACTAATAATAAAATCATAAATAAAAATAAACAGGCAAAAAAAAATCTTTCTGAAGTAAAATGGATTGGACAGCATTATGATGGATGATCCCAAAATGAAGTGTCTGTTTGTCTGTTTCTGAGCACATACTTTTACTTTTGGCAACAGACTTAGACCACTGACCAATCTTCACCATTGGGCAAGCTGGTCTCAAACTCCTGAACTCAAGTGATCTGCCCACCTCGGCTTCCCAAAGTCCTGGGATTACAGGCGTGAGCCACTGTGTCTGGCCGAAATTTTTTTCTATGTTTTCAAAGCAAATGACCAAGAAGAACTCTTTCAATTGCCTTATCACCACCCTGGAAAGGCAGACGGGTATTATCCCAATCTGATATGTACAAACGGGCAGACAAATACTGAATTATTTTCTGTCATTCTCCATTGTGTTCAGAGGTCTGCCAGGAATTAAAAAAACCCTTTTCAGTCTCCCGACAACACTCTTCCACTCTTCCTTTATTATTATTATTATTATTAATTTTTCTTTTTGAGACAGAGTCTTGCTCTGTCACCCAAGCTGGAGTGCAGTAGCACGATCTCGGCTCACTGCAACCTCTGCCTCCCGGGTTCAAGCAATTCTCCTGCCTCAGCCTCCCAAGTAGCTGGGACTATAGGCGTGCACCACCATGCCCAGCTAATTTTTGTATTTTTAGTAGAGACAAGGTTTCACCATGTTGGCCAGGCTGGTCTCAAACTCCTGACCTCACATGATCCTCCCACCTCAGCCTCCCGAAGTGCTGGGATTACAGGCGTGAGACACCATGCCTGGCCCTATTATTATTATCATTTTTGAAATGGAGTCTCACTGTGTTGCCCAGGCTGGAATGCAGTGGCTCAATCTCAGCTCACTGCAACCTCTGCCTCCCGGGTTCAAGCGAATCTCCTGCCTCAGCCTCCCGAGTAGCTGGGATTACAGGCGCTTGCCATCTCGCCCGGCTAATTTTGCTGCTGTTGTTGTTGAGATGGAGTCTCGCACTGTCACCTTGGCTGGAGTGCAGTGGCACGATCTCCGCTCACTGCAACCTCCACCTCCCGGTTCAAGCGATTCTCCTGCCTTAGCCTCCTGAGTAGCTGGGATTACAGGCACCCACCACCATGCCCCAGCTAATTTTTTGTATTTTTAGTAGAAACGAGGTTTCACTATGTTGGCCAGGCTGGTCCTGAGCTTCTAACCTGGTGATTCGCCCGCCTCGGCCTCCCAAAGTGCTGGGATTATAGGCGTGAGCCACCGTGCCCTGCCATACTCAGCTATTTTTTGTATCAATATTCTTCTTTTCAACAGAAAACTGGAATATATGAACAGTTCACCAATAATAAACTTCTACAGCTTATTTATTCTGCAAAACTAACCACTAGACACTCACTTAGTCAGGCACCCTAGATAGCTTCTGGCAAATAAACACCTCAGCAGAAAAGACAATTGAGAATTAGCTCTTTCAGCACTTGATCTTTTTCATCCAGTTGTTCTGTGCCTCTTTCCTCCTCTGAATAATCTTTCATCATTTGCTCTTTAGGGAACCTAAGCATTGCATTGCCTTTTGAGAATAAGGCATTTCAAGTCCTTTGTTTGGTAAGAGCAGAATTTCTCACTGTGAGAAAGGTATTCTACTTCTTGTAGGTAGGACTGTGCAGGACTTTTACTTCCTAAGTTAAAGAATTCTGAATTGTTTGAAGTTTTTATGAGTATAAATGCTTTTGTAATCAGAAAGATATATATAAACATTTATATCTTTAAAATCATCAACACCAAAAAAAAAAAAAAGGCAATACCACAGAAAAATTTATTTTACACATGGAGCTCTCCAAGGGGATAAGATTTCCTCTTCTAGTGCATTTTGTCCTTTTTCCTCTTCTAATGGTGAAATTCCATGCTTTCCTAGAAATTTTGACGTCTTAAACTGAACTACAGCTGGGTATGGTGGCTCATGCCTGTAATGCCAGCAGTTTGGGAGGCCGAGGAGGAATGACTACTTGAGGCCATGAGTTCAAGGCCAGCCAATATAATAAGACCCTGTCTCTACAAAACATACAAAATAGGGCTGGGTTCAGTGGCTCATTCCTGTAATCCCAGTATTTTGGGAGGCTGCAGCAGGCAGATCACCTGAGGTCAGTAGCCTGGCCAACATGGTGAAACCCTGGCTCCACCAAAAATACAAAAATTAACTGGGCGTGGTGGTGCATGCCCATAGTCCCAGCTACTTGGGAGGCTGAAGAGAAAGATTGCTTGAACCTGGGAGGCAGAGGTTGCAGTGAGCTGAGATTGCACCACTTCACTCCAGCCTGGGTGTCAGAGTTGGATGGACTCCATATCAATAAAATAAATAAGTAAAAATTAGCCAGGTGTGGTGGTGCATGCCTGTGGTCTCAGCTACTCGGGAGGCTCAGGCAGCAGGATGACTTGAGCCTATGAGTTCAAGGCTGCAGTGAGCTATGATCATTCCACTGATTTCACTGCACCCCAGCTTGGGCAACAGAGCAAGTCTCAAAACAAACAAACAAACAAACAAAAACAAGCTGGTCGTAGTGGCTCACGCCTGTAATCCCAGCACTTTGGGAGGCTGAGGTGGATGGATCACGAGGTCAGGAGTTCAAGACCAGCCTGGCCAAAATGATGAAACTCCATCTCTGCTAAATATACAAAAATTAGCCAGGCATGGTGGCTGGTGCCTGTAATCCCAGTTACTCAGGAGGCTGAGGCAGGAAAATTGCTTGAACCCAGGAGGCAGAGGTTGCGGTGAGCCAATATCATGCCACTGCATTCCAGCCTGAGTGACAGAGTGAGACTCCATCTCAAAATAAAACGAAACAAAACAAAAAACAAAAACAAACCCTAATTTTTTTTTTTTTTTTTTTTTTTTTGAAACAGAGTTTCCCTTGTTGCCCAGGCTGGAGTGCAATGGTGCAATCTTAGCTCCCTGCAACTTCCGCCTCCCGGGTTCAAGCAATTCTCTTGCCTCAGCCTCCCAAGTAGCTGGGATTACAGGCACCTGCCCCCATGCCCAGGTAATTTTTTGTATTTTTAGTAGAGACAGGGTTTCACCATGTTGGTCAGGCTGGTTGCAAACTCCTGACCTCAGGTGATCCACCCACCTCCGCCTCCCAAAGTTCTGGGATTACAGGCATGAGCCTCCGCACCCAGCCAAACCTATTATGATAACCTCTGGTCTCTGCCTCCAGTCTTGCTCTGTTCAAATCACTCCTAGCACTGTTACCAGAGTGATCTTTCTAAAACATAGATCTGAGTGTGTCACATCCTTACTGCAAATTATCTGAGGCTTTTTATCCCCTGTAATCTTCAAGGACTCCATGTTCCAATCCCTACCTACCCACTTCTCTAGCCCATTACTCTCTACCTATCACCTGCTCTTTAAACTTCCACAATATTAGACTAAGCTTTAAGGGATTGTTCCTCAAAGCCCAGTCCAAACTATTTCTGTCTATGTCCAGATGAGGATGTACAAAGACTTTCGAAAAGCTTGACTTTGCTGGGGCTGGATTCAGGTGTGTTCCTGTCGGTAGGATTGAGGTCATAGGAATTGAGACACATGAGTTGGAAGTAAGGTGGGTGAGTGTCATCACCTTGCTGATTGTCAATGTCTCTCGAAACCTGCCTTAACAATAGCAGAATCAGCAGTGCATATCCACATCCCTTTGATATCTGTTTCCTCTGTGTGCTGCAACGTCTGCTAAATGGATTACCTGGCATTTCTAAACCAGAAGCTGCCTCAGAATGAGTGTCATGTAGGTCAGAGGCTGCTGTGGCTTAGATTTACTGGGCCTCTTAAGTTGCTGCTGTTGCTGAAGGGATCAGGAAGTGAGGGTGGGGAGGGGGAAGGGACTTAAGGAGTAAGAGAGGCCACAGCAGAGTAGTTCTGTACCCCTAAAGACTGTTTTATTAAAGGCCAAGTTCTTCCTTGCCTGCATTTATTGTGCAATGATTGGAAGCACCTCAAACTTCACTCCCATTGGTTATGCACAGTTTACTGAACTAGTGTGCTGTAAGAACACAAAAAGTGTGTGTTAGTAATTGCACCTGGAGCAAATACAAGGAGAGGTGGTCAAGGTCTAGAAAAGCATCCACTAGAATATAATTAGTAATGTGTCAGGTAGAGGTATTATGGATAACTTTTTTTTTTTTTGGAAATTTTAAAATTAATTCATCTTTTAAATAATGTTAACAGAACAGCGGTTAGCGGGGAAGAATGCTGTCTCCTTGAGACCTGAATTTCTAGAAGCTAATATTATGGAATGCATTTACAGATGCTCTTCAACTTATGATGGGGTTGTGTCCTGATAAACCCATTGTAAATTGAAAATCTAGTAAGTCAAAAGTGCATTTAGGCCGAGGCAGGTGGATCCCCTGAGGTCAGGAGTTCAAGACCAGCCTGGCCAACATGGTGTAACCCTGTCTTTACTTAAAAAAAAAAAAAATTTTAAAAAAAAAAAAGGGGCCAGGCGCGGTGGCTCAAGCCTGTAATCCCAGCACTTTGGGAGGCCGAGACGGGCGGATCACAAGGTCAGGAGATCGAGACCATCCTGGCTAACACGGTGAAACCCCGTCTCTACTAAAAAATACAAAAACTAGCCGGGCGAGGTGGCGGACGCCTGTAGTCCCAGCTACTCGGGAGGCTGAGGCAGGAGAATGGCGTGAACCCGGGAGGCGGAGCTTGCAGTGAGCTGAGATCCGGCCACTGCACTCCAGTCTGGGCGACACAGGGAGACTCTGTCTCAACAAAAAAAAAAAAAAAAAAAAAAAAAAGAAAAATTAGCCGGGTATGGTGGCGGGCACCTGTAATCTCAGCTACTTGGGAGGCTGAGGCAGGAGAATTGCTTGAACCTGGGAGGCAGAGGTTGCAGTGAGCCAAGACTGTGCCACTGCACTCCAGCCTGGGCGACAAGAGCAAAACTCCATGTCAAAAAAAAAAAAAAAAGTGCGTTTAGGCTGGGCACGGTGGCCCACGCCTGTAATCCCAGCACTTTGGGAGGCTGAGGCAGGCGGATCACGAGGTCAGGAGATCGAGACCACCCTGGCTAACATGGTGAAACCCCAACTCCACTAAAAATACAAAAAAAGTAGCCAGGAGTGGTGGCGGGTGCCTGTAGTCCCAGCTACTCAAGAGGCTGAGGCAGGAGAATGGTATGAACCCGGGAGGTGGAGCTTGCAGTGAACTGAGATTGTGCCACTGCACTCCAGCCTGGATGACAGAGTGAGACTTCGTCTCAAAAAAAAAAAAAAAAACGTGCATTTAGTACACCTAACCTAAACCAAATTTCAGAGCTTAGCCCAGCCTACCTTAAATGTACTCAGAACACTTATATTAGCCTAGACTTGGGCAAAGTCATCTAACACAAAGCCTACTTTATAATGAAGTCTTAAGTATCTCATGTATTTGATTGAATACTGTACTGAAAGTGAAAACAGAATGATTGTATGGGTACCTCCTAAAGTCAAAAATCCTAAGTTGAACCATCATAGATCAGAGACCATCTGTATGCCATAATAATTCATCCCAGTCCATGAGTCACCATGGAGCTCATCAGAGCACACCTGTAGAACTAGAGAGTCATAGAAGGTCCCTACCTTAAAGACAGTCTAGTCCAATTTTTCCTTTCTTTTTTTTTTTTAAAAGAGTCTTGCTCTGTCACCAGGCTGGAGTCCAGTGGTGCGATCTTGGCTCACTGCAACCTCCATCTTCGGGTTGAAGCGATTTCCCTGCTTCAGCCTCCCAAGTAGCTGGGACTACAGGCACGTGCCGCCACACTCAGCTAATTTTTTGTATTTTAGTAGAGATGGGGTTTCACCATGTTGGCCAGGATGATCTCAATCTCCTAACCTCATGATCTGCCCCGCTCGGCCTCCCAAAGTGCTGGATTATAGGCGTGAGCCCCTGCACCCGGCCATCTCTTGTTTTTTTTTTTTTTTTTTTTTTTGAGACGGGGTTTCGCTCTTACTGCCCAGAATGGAGAGCAATGGCACGATCTCAGCTCACCGCAACCTCCGCCTCCCAAGTTCAAGCAAGTCTCTTGCCTCAGCCTTCTGAGTAGCTGGGATTACAGGCGTGTGCCACCATGCCTGGCTAATTTTGTATTTTTAGTAGAGATGATGTTTTTCTATGTTGGTCAGGCTGGTCTCAAACTCCTGACCTCAGGTGATCCACCTGCCTTTGTCTCCCAAATTGCTGGAATTACAGGAGTGAACCACCATGCCTGGCCCTATTTTTTTTTTTTTAAGAGACAGGGTCTTGCTCCGATGTCCAGGCTGGAGTACAGTGGCACAATCAAAGCTCATTGTAGCTGGGCATGGTGGCTCGTGCTTGTAATCCCAGCACTTTGGGAGGCCCAGGCAGGCGGATCACCTGAGGTCAGGAGTTCGAAACCAGCCTGGCCAACATGGCAAAATCCAGTCTCTACTAAAAATACAAAGATTAGCTGGGTGTGGTGGCATGTGCCTGAGGCACGAGAATCGCTTCAACCTGGGAGGTTGCAGTGAGCCAAGATCATGCCACTACACTCCAGCCTGGATAGGAACAACAACAACAACAAAAGCTCACCGTAACTTCCAACTCCTGGGCACAAGTGATCCTCCCACTTCAGCCTCCTGAGTAGCTGAGACTACAGAGGACATACCATCATGCCTGGCTAATTAAAACAATTTTTTTTTTTTTTTTTTGTAGAGATGGATTCTCACTATGTTGCCCAGACTGGTCTCTAACTCCTGGCCTCAAGTAATCCTCCCCTGGCCTCCCAAACTGCTGAAATTACAGGCGTGAGCCACTGTGTCCAGCCTCAATTCTTCGTTTTATAGAAGAGAAAACAAACCTAGAGGGTTCAAGTAGTTTTTCCACACTAGCACAACTCATTCGTGGTAGAGCTGAAAAAAGAATTCAGGCTTCTTAGCTTTTGACCAAAGGAATGAATGATTTTAGTCTTTCTTACTACTACCTTTCAAACTCACTGCAACCCCCGCTTCCCTAGCCCTTTACCCTAAGGTCTTTTCTGTCTTCCAACAAGCCTCTCACCTAGCTCTCAGGTGAGATAACAGATGAGTTTCTCTACCTCACAACTCAAGGCACTCATGTCACACTGTCCCAAGAAATCTTCTCACCACATTCTGCTCTAGTTGCCAGTAGCCACAGAGCGTTTCTTCCACTCAGCACATAGCACCATGAGACACTAACTTTCCCACTCACTCCTTGCTTGCCCTTGACTTCAGAGCAAGAAAACCACAGCACTCAGACAGTTCTCTTCAAAGAAATCCTCACTTTTCAAACTTCCTCTCCTTGATTTTCTTTTCTCAGGCCAAAAGTGGGTAATGGGCTACAGGTTTCAGAACCAATTTGGAGGCTACCCCTTGAGCAAGTCCTGCATAAATAATTAGACATGTCTCTTTATATGGGGGTACTTGTCACCTATTGTTTTAAGCTCCAAAACTAAGAAAATAGGAAAATCTAATTTAACATCCTGTCTCAATTGCATTTATTCTTTCCCAATTCTCTTTGTTTCTTAATGCATTCCAGCTGAGGTTTTTACATTTAATTTTTATTAGGTTATGCATTCCAATGAGAGAACACACACCTCCTTTTTTTTTTTCTTTTTCTTTTTTCTTTTTTTTGCAGTTACATGATTTAATAGAGTGAAAACAGAGCTCTCATACAAAGGGAGGGGACCCAAAGACGGTAGCCATTGCTAGCTCCAATGCCTGGGTTTATATCCTGATCATTGTCCCTCCTGCTGTGCTTTCAGGCAATAGATGATTGGCTATTTCTTTACCTCCTGTTTTGCCTAATTAGCATTTTAGTGAGCTCTCTTTACTACCTGATTGGTCAGGTATGAGCTAAGTTGCAAGCCCTGTGTTTAAAGGTGGATGTGGTCGCCTTCCCAGCTAGGCTTAGGGATTCTTAGTCAGCCTTGGAAATACAGTTAGTCCTGTCTCTCAGTCCCCGCTCTCAACAGGAAAACCCAAGTGCTGTTGGGGAGGTTGGCCGACGACCGCTCTAACTGCTTCCTGCTGAACTGGAGTGTAGTAGGGGTTGTGCAGCTGAGATTTCCTCGGGAGGGGTGCCTTCGATGTCATTAACATTGGAGCATGGGCTAGCTGGTCCAGGGATCCGCGGTAGATCTTAGTCATGGACTGCATCTGGGGCTCCATTTGAAGAACTATTTGTAGCTTTACAGCTTCGATTCTGGAAGAGACAAACTTAACAAGGAGGTTAAAGATACAGGGTACAAAGAGGAGTAACAATATTATAGCTGCTAGAGGTCCTAAGAAGGGGAGAATCCAGGGCATCCATTGGCTGAGGAGGCCCCAGGGTCCGGTGATTTGAAGCTCCTCTGCTCTACGTTGTATTCGATCTCAAATTACTTTAACTTTCTCGGTGACGATTCATGATTGATTAACATAATAATAGCATTCTTCCCCTAAAAATAAACAGGTTCCCCCTCTTTCAGTGGTTAGAAGTCTAAAGCTCTTTGATTTTGAAGGATTACTGCTGCTAGGGAGTTAGGTTGATCTTGCAAGGTGACCAGGGAGTCGGCGCCTGTTCCATGTCACCATTTAGTTCTTGAGATAGTTTGTAGTAGAACTGAGTAGAGGCTGTGATACTGCCAATGCCAGTACCTAGTCCGCCTAGCACTCCTGCTCCAATAACAAAAGGAAGAATGGGTACTCTTTTGTTGCGGAGCTTAGGTACAACGTAATTGTATAAATCTTGTTCAGTGTAGATGGTCATAGGTGGCACTAAGAATGAGAGGAAGCACATAGATTCTGAAGAGCCATTCATACAACGATAGGCTGAGGCACCACAGACAAAAAATATTCCTAGAGGGTAGACAGATTATTCATGTGGGAGGAGTTACCCACCTGATGCATTGGGAGTTGGTTGTGTCTATAGTATTGCTAAATTTTTCACAGGTGAGGTTTGAGGTATGGGCTATTTCCAGATGGAAACAAGAGGTCCTACTAAAACGGAAGTGGTGTTTATTTCTGTGCTGAAGTTGTTCCATTGTTCAGGTACAGGGATTGAAGTGTACGACCTGAAGTGCAGGGGGAGGCACATCCAACAGTTAGTAGGGTTTTGGGCCGAGACCTCATGGAGCCCGGTGAGAGTGGTATTAAATAGGCTTACCAGGTGAGTATGGGTATGGAGGGTTTCATGTAGTTTTGAGATCTAGTCCTTTGTAGGGGCTAGGGTGCTATGTACTCGGGTCAGTTGGGAGATTACTTCCTTTACATGTTTTTCTCTTGCCTGATCTTGAACTCCGCTCCCATTAGACACACCGGTATGAGTGAAGTAAGTCCAACAGACAGTGGCTCCAAGTCCTCCAGTACAACTAGGATTAATCATTTTCCCTGTCCCATAATGAGTATTTGCATGCATGCAAAGAGTGGCAGAGTTATAGCAGTTGCAGGGCATATGGGCAAACGCCTCCTTTTTATTACTATTATTATTTTTTGGAGACGGAGTCTCGCTCTGTTGCCTAGGCTGGAGTGCAGTTGCACAATCTCAGCTCACTGCAACCTCTGCCTCCCAGGTTCAAGCCATTCTTCTGCCTCAGCCTCCAGAATAGCTGGGACTACAGGCGCGTGCCACCACTCCCGGCTAATTTTTTGTTTTGTTTTGTTTTTTCTAAGTAGAGACAGGGTTTCACCATGTTGCCCAGGCTGGTCTCGAACTCCTGAACTCAGGCAATCTGCCCGCCTCAACCTCCCAAAGTGCTAGGATTACAGGTGTGAGCCACCATGCCCGACGCACCCACCTCCTTTTGAATTTGTTAGACCTTCTTGTGGGACCAGCCTCTGTCTCCTTCCTTCCCCTTAGCTAGAGGCATTCAATACCACCTGCAGGCTCATTCTTGATCTAGTCACTGCACAAAATTTGCCCAGAGGCAGGAGGAATTTATGGCACTTCAGTTCCCCACTCAGATTTTCTTTTCTTTTTTTCCTTTCTTCTTCTTCTTCTTTTTTTTTTTTTTAGACGGAGTCTTGCTCTGTCACCCAGTGACTTGATCTCAGCTCACTGCAACCTCTGCCTCCTGGGTTCAAGTGATACTTCTACTTCAACCTCCCTAGTAGCTGGGACTACTGGGCACAGGCCACCACGCCTGGCTAATTTTTGTATTTTTAGTAGAGACGGGGTTTCACCATATTGGCCAGGCTGGTCTCGAACTCCTGACCTCATGTTTTCCCCCCTCAGCCTCCTAAAGTGTTGGGATTACAGGTGTGAGCCACCACATCCGGCCATTCTGAGGTTTTCTATGAAGGCTGTTGCTAGACTGAACTCAAGTCCCAGTTTTTTGTTTTTGTTTTGTTTTTGAGACAGAGTCTCACTCCGTTACCCAGGCTGGAGTATAATGGCATGATTTTGGCTCACTGCAACCACTACCTCCTGGGACCAAACGATTCTCCTGCCTCAGCCTCCTGAGTAGCTGGGATTACAGGTGCGTGCCACCATGCCCGATTAATTTTTTTTTTTCTTTTTCCTGAGATGTAGTCTTGCTCTGTCACCCAGGCTGGAATGCAGTGATGCGATCTCAGCTCACTGCAACCTCTTCCTCCTGGGTTCAAGCCATTATCCTGCCTCAGCCTCTCGAGTAGCTGGAATTACAGGCATGTGCCATGATGCCCAGCTAATTTTTGTATTTTTAGTAGACACGGGGTTTCATCATGTTGGCAAGGCTGGTCTTGAACTCCTGACCTCATGATTCACCTGCCTCGGCCTCCCAAAGAGCTGGGATTACAGGTGTGAGCCACCTTGCCCGGCCTCAAGTCCCA
Organism: Macaca thibetana thibetana; assembly: GCF_024542745.1. Classification (NCBI taxonomy): domain Eukaryota; kingdom Metazoa; phylum Chordata; class Mammalia; order Primates; family Cercopithecidae; genus Macaca; species Macaca thibetana. The sequence goes on along the minus strand of NC_065591.1, from coordinate 56,158,531 downwards.
GTTTCATCCAAAAACTGACCTCCAGTCTCATTCTTGAGATCTAGTTTCGCCTTGGACTCCAGACCCAATGCATGGATTTCAGCCTAATGCCTTAGATCCAGTCCTGTTACCCCTTCCAGTGTCCTGATCTCCCTACAACTGAGGACTTCCTGCTCCTTCCTTCCTTCCTTCCTTCCTTCCTTCCTTCCTTCCTTCCTTCCTTCCTTCCTTTCTTTCTCTTTCTTTCTTTCTTTCTTTCTTCTTCTTTTTCTTTTCTTTTTTTTTTTTGGAGACAGAGTCTCGCTCTGTTGCCCAGGCTGGAGTGCAGTGGCAAGATCTTGGCTCACTGCAACCTCCGTCTCCTAGGTTCAAGGAATTCTCCTGCCTCAGCCTCCTGAGTAGCTGGGATTACAGGTGTGTGCCACCACACCCGGCTAATTTTTATATTTTTAGTAGAGACAAGGTTTCACCATATTGGTCAGGCTGGTCTCAAATTCCTGACCTCTGGTGATCTGCCCACCTCAGCCTCCCACAGTGCTGCAATTACAGATATGAGCCACTGCGGCTGGCCAAATGAACATCTTTCCTGCTCCTTTCAATTCCTCATTCCCTGGGACTGGAATGCCTTTGAACTTTAGCCGAGTGGCTAAAGTTCTACTACTTGGTTATCAGACTTATCTGTCTGAAATCCTGATGAGCATCTCCTGTCTCAGAATTCTCTGTCTCCCATTAAGACAATATGTCATTCTCTATTTGGCCCCAGATGCCAACTGCTTGTCTACACTATTGCTTGCCATTTGTCACTGTGCCCTCCTAGTGGCAGATTTGGCCTGTCCGGTGCTACTGCAGCTGACCCTGTGTCCCCTTGTGGAACCACTTTCTAGTGTCTTCCTCTCAGTTGACCACCACAGGACTCAAGCCAGGGATGGACCATTATCCATGAGTGGAATGTTTTATTATATAACTACTCCAAGGAACAGTATAACTCTTGGGACCAAACCAAGAAAACCATAGCCCTATGTAATAGGGCCTTTGAGAATGGTATTCAAGAGCAACAGATCATGGAGTTACCTGCAGTATCTACCCAGAAAGTGTCAACCTGGATCAGAGACTGTTGAGTCCTGGGTTCTCATGCAGTGAAAGTGTATGTAATGAATGTCCATTTTGCCCATCCAGCATCCCTTCTTCTGGTGAGGTACCATAATTTGCCTTCCTCATTTCAATCCATAGGGTTCACAGCCTTAACTGACTAATCAGAGCAACACAGCACCCCTTGAACATAGCGACTGTTTCAGGCATGTGTATACGACCCAAGCTGGGCCAATGGCAGTCTTACCTGAGAATTTTATTGGCACTCTTGGAAAAGAGGTGGTTTCTGTTGGAGTTACTAGGTTGGTAGAACGTAAGCTGGAGCTGCTGGTGACCATCTTTGTTACCGCATAAACAGAGCCTACCTGGGAATAAAGTAAACTTAGAGGAAAGCAAAATTGAAAGATGGAAGCAATGTTGCAACCCTGATCTAGTCCTAAAGCTGGCAATCTACCAGTGGACTCCTTGGCTCATTAATCAACATATTTACTTTTATTGTGTAAGTCAGAATGAGTTGGAGTACCATTACTTGCAACTAATACAACTGGCAAATATTTCCTTCTGCTTTACCAGCTGAGCAAGCCTCTAGGGAGGAAATACAGCAAAGAAAAGCAAGTTTTAAAAAAAATGTGCAGGTGGGCACGGTGGCTCATGCCTGTAATCCCAGCACTTTGGGAGGCCAAGGCAGGTGGATCATGAGGTCAGGAGTTCAAGACCACCCTGGCCAAGACGGTGAAACCCCTTCTCTACTAAAAATACAAAAATTAGCTGGGTGTGGTGGCGGGCGCCTGTAATCCCAGCTATTCGAGGGGCTGAGACAAGAGCATTGCTTGACCCGGGAGGTGGAGGTAGTAGTGAGCTGAGATTGCACCACTGCACTCCAGCGTGGGAGGCAGAGCTAGACTCTGTCTCAAAAATAAAATAAAATAATAAAATAAATAAAAAATAAAAGGCCAGAGTGGTGGCTCACACCTCTAATCCCAGCACTTTGGGAGGCTGAAGCAGGCTCCTTACCTGAGGTCGGGAGTTCAAGACTAGCCTGACTAACATGGAAAAACCCTATCTCTACTGAAAATACAAAAATTAGCCATGTGTGGTGGCACATGTCTGTAATCCCAGCTACTCGGGAGGCTGAAGCAGGAGAATCACTTGAACCTGGGAGGCAGAGGTTGTGGTGAGCTGAGATCAGGCCATTGCACTCCAGCCTGGGCAACAAGAGCAAAACTCTACCTCAAAAAAAGAGAAAAAAAGTTTGCTCGGCCTGGCGCGGTAGCTCACACCTGTAATCCCAGCACTTTTGGAGGCCGAGGTGGGCGGATCACCCAAGGACAGGAGTTTGAGACCAGCCTGTCCAACATGGTGAAACTCCATCTCTACTGAAAATACAAAAATTAGCAGGGCGTGGTGGCACGTGCCTGTAATCCCAGCTACACAGGAGGCTGAGGCAGGAGAATCACTTGAACCCAGGAGGTGGAGGTTGCAGTGAGCCAAGACTGCGCCACTGCACTCCAGCCTGGGCGACAGAGTGAGACTTCATCTCAAAAAAAGAAAAAAAAAAATGTGCTCAAGGCCGTGTGCAGTGGTTCATGTAATCCCAGCACTTTGGGAGGCTGAGGTGGGCGGATCACCTGAGGTGAGGAGATGGAGACCAGCCTGACCAACATCAGGAAACCCCATCTCTACTAAAACTACAAAATTAGCTGGACGTGGTGACAGGCACCAGTAATCCCAGCTACTCTGGAGGCTGAGGCAGGAGAATCACTTGAACCTAGGAGGCAGAGGTTGCAGTGAGCCAAGATCTCACCATGGCACTCCAGCCTGGGCAACAAGAGCAAAACTATCTCAAAAAAAAAAAAAAAAAGTGCTGAAAAATGAAAAAAAAAATTTATCCATTCAACCATCACTTAAGAATTGCAACACAGGGCCAGGCGTGGTGGCTCGTGCCTGTAATCCCAGGACTTTGGGAGGCTGAGGCGGGCGGATCATGAAGTCAAGAGTTTCAGACCAGCCTGGCCAACATGGTCAAACCCCATCTCTACTAAGAACACAAAAATTAGGCCAGGCAAGTGGCTCATGCCTCTAATCCCAGCACTTTGGGAGGCCGAGGCAGGCGGATCATGAGGTCAGGAGATGGAGACCATCCTGGCTAACATGGTGAAACCCCATCTCTACTGAAAATACAAAAAATTAGCTAGACATGGTGGCATGCACCTGTAGTCCCAGCTACTCGGGAGGCTGAGGCAGAAGAATCGCTTGAACCCGAGAGGCGGAGGTTGCAGTGTGCCAAGATTGTGCCACTGTATTCCAGCCTGGTAACAGAGCGAGACTCCGTCTCAAAAAAAAAAAAAAAAAAAAATTAGCTGGGCGCATGCCTGTAATCCCAGTTACTCGGGAGGCTGAGGCAGGAGAATTGCTTAAACCTTGAACCCAGAAGGTGGAGGTTGCAGTGAGCTGAGATCACACCACTACACTCTAGCCTAGGCTACAAAGCAAGACTCCATCTCGAAAAAAAAAAAAAAAAGAGCAACACAGTGCAGTGAAAGCAACACAAGATTTGGAGCCTACCAGAGCACTACTCAAATCTTAAGTCCCCTATTTTCTGGCTATGTACACTGAATATGTTAATTAATATTTAGAGCCTCTGTTTCCTTTTTTTTACAACGAGGATAACTATCTATCTCTTAGGGGTATTAGGAGTAGATATAATATACATGGTGTCTGTAACTAAAAGGCTTTCAATAAATGGTAGTTAGCCTTGGCAACATGGCAAAAACCCCTCTCTACAAAAAATACAGAAATTATCTGGGCGTGCTGGCTTACGCCTGTAGTCCCCACTACTTGGGAGGCTGAGGTGTGAGGGTCATTTGAGCCCAGAGAGGTTGAGGCTACAGTGAGCCATCACACCACTGCACTCCAGCCTGGGTGAGAGAGCAAGACCCGCCTCAAAAACAAAACAAAACAAAACCAAAGTCAATGAATGGTAATTATTTTAATTATCAAACACTTTGATCTGCAAGGACTTTGGGCTAGTGTATTCAAGAGGGATTAAAAAACACAACAAAAACTTGAGTCCTCTCTCTGGCAGTTAAAATACTAGATTAAAAGAGAAGACACAGATGTTAAATTGGGAGAGAAAAGCAGTGCAAGCAGTGATGTGACTGGCACAGGCCTTGGCAGCTGAGAATAAGAAAATAATTCCCTTTTAGCTATTCATAAAAGGTTTCATGGAATAAGTGAAATCTGGGCCCTAAAAGATGAACAGATTTTCTGTTTGTTTGAGATAGAGTCTAGCTCTGTTACCTAGGCTCTGGAGTGCAGTGGTGCGATCACAGCTCACTGCAAGTTTGACCTCCCAGGCTTAAGCCCACCTTAGCCTCCTGAGTAGATGGGACTACAGGTGTCTTACCACCATGCCTGGCAATTTTTTTTTTTTTTTTTTTTTTTTTGAAGATATGGGGTTTCTCTATGTTGCCCAGGCTGGTCTCAAACTCTTGGTGTCAAGTAATCATCTCAGAATTTTTTTTTTTTTTTTTTTTTGAGACAGTCTCACTCTGTCACCCAGGCAGGAGTGCAGTGACGTGATTTCAGCTCACTGCAACCTCCACTTCCTGAGTTCAAGTGATTCTCATGCCTCAGCCTCCTGAGTAGCTGGGATTATACACACACTCCACCACACCTGGCAAGGCCCAGGATTTTTGATAAGCAGAAAGTGGGAGAAAGAGCATCCCAGAAAAACAAGTGTTTTTAAAAAACAAAATGCACAGCTGTGTCTACAGGCATTACTGGGTATATCATTGTGGCCAGAGTAGAAAGAAAGGGAGAAAGAGGGAGGGAGGGAGGGAGGGAGGGAGGGAGGGAAGGAAGGAAGGAAGGAAGGAAGGAAGGAAGGAAGGAAGGAAGGAAGGAAGGAAGGAAGGAAGGAAGGAAGGAAGGAAGGAGAAAAAAAGGGAAGGGAAGGAGAAGGGAAAGAAAGAAAGAAAATCACTTGGGTTTTCTTTCAAACTGCACACTTTCATCAACTGCCCCTAAAATCCTGCCTCAGTGAACCACTGTAACTGATGAGAGTGTGTTAGAACCCTCAGCTGTGTGTTCGAACACGAAAAATGGTTGGGAAACATCAGCCCAGAGGCAGGAAGACTGTTTTAGAGACTATTTTGTGTGGTCAAAAGGACACCTGGGGCTGCGGGCAGTGGCTTATGCCTGTAATCCCAGCACTTTGGGAGGCTGAGGCGGGCGGATCACCTGAGGTCGGGAGTTCGAGACCAGCCTGACCAACATGGAGAAACCCTGTCTCCACTAAAAATACAAAATTATCTGGGCATGGTGGTACATGCCTATAATCCCAGCTACTCGGGAGGCTGAGGCAGGAGAATCACCTGAATCTGGGAGGCGGAGGTTGTGGTGAGCCAAGATCGTGCCATTGCACTCCAACCTGGGCATCAAGAGGGAAACTCTGTCTCAAAAACAAAAACGAAAACAAAAACAAAAAGGACACCTGGATCAGTAAAGCTATTTTTTAAAAAGGAGGGAGGGGGCACTTGTATTCATCCCTCACTTGGTCCCCTATAATCATTTCTTCCTAGCTGCATTCCCTGTCTCCAGTCCCTCTTTCAAATAATTTTATTTTATTTTTATTTTTATTTTTTTTGAGACAGAGTCCTGCTCCATCGCCCAGGCTGGAGTGCAATGGTGCGATCTCGACTCACCACAACCTCTGCTTCCCGGGTTCAATCAATTCTCTTGTCTCAGCCTCCTGAGTAGCTGGGATTACTGGCATGAGCCACCACACCCGGCTAATTTTTATATTTTTAGTAGAGACGGGGTTTCACCATGGTGACCAGGCTGGTCTCGAAATCCTGACCTCAGGGGATCCACCTGCTTCAGCCTCCTAAAAGTGCTGGGATTACAGGCGTGAGCCACCGCTCCCGGCCATCATTTTCTATTTCATGTCTAGATTAATCTTCCTGTTCTGATCCTATTATCCCAACCCCAAAACCCTTAATGACAAACCACAATCTACAGAACAGACTAGAATTCTTTGGCTTTCCATAGAAGGCTCCTTTTGGATGAGGTAGCAATCACCTTTCAGATCTCATTTCTCACTATTTGTCATCAGGTATCTTCAGGTCCAGCCAAGCTGAACTACTCAAGAGTCCCTTGCTTTTCTGTCCATGGATCTTTCATGTTGCTCATTCTGCCTAGAATACCACTTCACAGTACTCTTCTCAGCTGTCTTAATCTTCTGGGTCCCTGAAGGCTCAATTCAGACACCTTTCCTTATTCCACCTTTCTCTCCCACCACTGCCTTTGATAATGTCTCTCCATTCTGAACTCCTATAGAACTTTACCTGTACCTTTTGTAAAAAGTAGAGGTTCCTCTTCAAAAACTTTCCTACCCATCTAATTAGGAATAGTTACTTCTCGTAGAAGCAAAATTTATTCAAAGACCTGTGCTAACACTCTTAAATATCTGCTAGCCATAATAAAGAAATCAATGTATTTTATGTTCTTAGCTCCCACAATTTAGCCTAAATATTTGCCCTGATATGCTTATACTGGTCCAAGCAAGCATTAAGTCATAGCCTTCCTTATTTAAAGGTGTTTTTACCTTTCTCAGCTTTCCACAAGTTACTTCCTCCTTCCTTTGTTCTCCTCTGCCTTTGTCTCTTTTAAAAAGTTCTAAGTCACTAGCCAATCAGGACAAATACAAAATGTGAGGTCCCGTTCCAGCCAATGGAAACTGGACACAGTAGTAAGGTGGATGTGTCAGGTTATAAATGACCCTGTCTCCTTTGTTGGGTGTACTCTCATGGCAAAATTGCTGGCAAGTGTACCCTTTCTGCAGAAAGTAAAAATGGCCTTGCTGAGGAAGTTAAATTTATGTTCAATTGCTATTCATTTATGACACCAAGGAACAAACATTTCAATTTCTTCATGCGTGGATCATTGGCTTTTTTTTTTTTTTTTTAACTCTGTCATTGTTTATTTTGTTTAAATCAAAATTTAAAACAATGTAATGAATAAAATACCAACCACCCAGAATCACCAACTTTTAACACTGTTTCATATTTACTTCCATATATATGTGTGTGTGTGTGTATATATGTGTGTGTGTGTATATATCTCTATAGTTTTTTTTTTTTCTTCAGACGGAGTTTCACTCTTGTTGCCCAGGCTGGAGTGCAATGGCACGATCTCAGCTCTCTGCAACTTCCGCCTTCTGGGTTCAAGCGATTCTCCTGCCTCAGCCTCCCAAGTAGCTGTGATTAAAGGTGCCCGTCACCACGTCCAGCTAATTTTTGTATTTTTATTATTTTAGTTTTCATTTTTTGAGATGGAGTCTCACTCAGTCACCCAGGCTGGAGTACAGTGGCATGCTCTCGGCTCACTGCAACCTCCGGCTCCCAGGTTCAAGCAATTCTCCTGCCTCAGCCTCCTGAGTAGCTGGAATTACAGTTGCCTGCCACCACGCCTGGCTAACTTTTGTAGTTTTAGTGGAGACAGGGTTACTCCATGTTGGTCAGACTGGTCTCGAACTCTGACCTCAAGTATTTTCACTACTTTTAAAATTAGCATTTCAACAAGGAAATTAAATAATGCTAAAAAATGTGATTTTAAAAATCATTATATAAATGTACCATAATTTAAAAAACTTATTACATTGTTGCCAGTTTTTAATTTCTAACTAAACAATCTTTTTTTCTGAGAGGGAGTCTCACTCTGTCACCCAGGCTGGAGGGCAATGGCGCAATCTTTGCTCACTGTAACCTCTGTCTCCCAGGTTCAAGCAATTCTCCTGCCTCAGCCTCCTGAGTAGCTCAGAGTACAAGCACATGCCACCACACTCAGCTAATTTTTGTATTTTTAGTACAGACGGGGTTTCACCATGTTTGTCAGGCTGGTCTCGAACTCCTGACCTCGTAATCTGCCCACCTCGGCCTCCCAAAGTGCTGGGATTACAGCCACGAGCCACCGCGCCTGGCCTAATTAAACAATCTTATATAACCTACTATGCACCCACATAAATTGAAAATAAATGAATTAAAAATAGATAAAAATGGGATATCTAGAATTAAAAAAATACTGCAGTGACTGGCATACATAAATCTTTACCCACATCTGCTATTATTGCCTTAGGATACCTACATAGAAATAAAATTACTGAAACAACAGGTTTGTACGCTTTTACTTTTATCTGTATTTAAAAATGCATGAAGTTAAAAAATATTTTGATAGCACCAAGAAATGTGTAGTGGAAAAAAGTAGTCTTCTGCCTCATTCCTCTTCATAGCCCAAAGGCAACCATTTTCCACTTTTTTCACTGTTATTTTGGGTATTTACCTCCATGCATCAAAATAATGTGCTTATGCTATTTCTTGATGTATCTGTTTTAAACGCAATCTATTGCTTTCCTGTTATGGTAGATGAGGTTGTAGCACTCTTACAAATACACCACATACCCACCACCATTTCTCCTTCCCCAGCCTCCCAAAGTAGTTAAATCATAATTTTGGTTCACATCAATAGTAAGCATTTACATTATGATTAATATGTGTAATTTTCTTTCTTTTTTTTTTTTTTTTGAGACGGAGTCTCGCTGTCGCCCAGGCTGGAGTGCAGTGGCTGGATCTCAGCTCACTGTAAGCTCCGCCTCCCGGGTTTAGGCAATTCTCCTGCCTCAGCCTCCCGAGTAGCTGGGACTACAGGCGCCTGCCATCTCGCCCGGCTAGTTTTTTTTGTATTTTTTAGTAGAGACAGAGTTTCACCGTGTTAGCCAGGATGGTCTCGATCTCCTGACCTCGTGATCCGCCCGTCTCGGCCTCCCAAAGTGCTGGATTACAGGCTTGAGCCACCGCACCTGGCCAATATGTGTAATTTTCACAGATGAGTCAGGAAGTGTGCTGTGATTCATTTCTTGTAAAACTCTATTGAATAGGAAGACCCATTTTACTTCATCTGCACCAACACTGGGTAATAAAAATTTTTTTCTGATATTAAAAACATGTTGCCAGACATGGTGGCTCACACCTGTAATCCCAGCACTTTGGGAGGCTGAGGCAGGTGGATCACCGGAGGTCAGGAGTTCGAGACCAGCCAGGCCAACGTGGTGAAACCTCGTCTCTATTAAAAATACAAAAATTAGCCAGGCATGGTGGCAGCGCACACCTGTAATCCCAGCTACTCGGGAGGCTGAGGCAGGAGAATTGCTTGAACCCAAAAGGTGGAGGTTGCAGTGAGCCAAGGTCAGACCATTGCACTCCAACCTGGGCAATAAGAATGAAACTCCATCCCTCCCCCACCCACCAAAAAAAAAGAACCAACCATGTTCACCATGGACAAATTTAATTCAGAAAAATGAAAAGAAATTAATATCTACTGTAATCGCAGACACTATATGAACTGCAGCTCTTACCACTTCTGTGATCCCTGTCCTCTCTGCCTGTAAGTACCTATATCAATGCTACTTGGGCCATCTGTTATGTCCCTGAGGTGTCCTTAATCCTGAGGCCCCCTTGGAGCCTCAGCTCTCCCTGCTACTGCCACCTAGAATCTGTCACTGACAACTTGCAGACCTTCACTGCCCATCTCTCTCTGGCCAGTAGGTAAATGCCTTTCTTACATTCAGCTCTTTTTAAAACTGAGGATCCCACAGAGTGTGTGCTGGGTTCTTAATAATTCAATTCTTTCAGCATGCCACGCAGAAGAGGACCTGGGCTCCTGGTGATTCAGTGGTTTCCATTTTAGTACACAGCCTTCTCCTTCCCAGGACTGATAAGCGTGCCCCAAAGGGTTGAGCTGGGGCAGGTTTGAACCTAGAATCCTCACAAACACTGTCTTCTCTAGCACTCAGGCCCTATGGTCAATTCTACTCCTTATAAGGGTATCCTTGGTACAGAATTTTTCCTGTAAGGAATCCATTATTTCTTTCTGCAAACTGTATTTCATCAGGTGGTAATCATTTTAAAACCCAAATTTTATTTCCCACAATACTTCTGGATCCAAGAAGATTAAAGTATGGGGCTTGATGGTTCAAACCTTCTGTAACAGCAACAGAGCAGAGCACAATGATGCCTTCGAAAACCTACAGCAACAAGGACACTCTACTATATACAATATCTATCACAGTGCTGGTAAACGCCTCACAACCATCAAGCCATCTCCCTACCCCATATATTTCTTCCTCTGTGAAGCTTTTCTTCTTCCCCATCTATTCACTGAGTTGCTCTCTGTCCTGTTCACACTTCGATCAGAACACTTATTACACAGTATAATAATGACATAATTATATATTTATCTCCCCTCACTAGAGCTCTGGAGGGCAAGAATCCGAGTACCACAATACAGGGTGCAGAGCAGGCCTAAAATATTTATGGGAAGGATGGGAACCAGACTATGCTGGAGTGCTTTAAATACCAGTGAAAGGACTTTCCAGTCAAACCAAAAGACAACAGAGTATTACATTTTCTTGCACAGAGGAATGGCTTGCAGAATACAGTGTGCCATAAAAATGCACCTGGTCATTGTGTGAGGTTGGATGGGAATGTAGCAAAACCAGTTAGCAAGTTGCTGAGGTGACCCTGACCATGGAGAGCAAGAACTACATCGAAAAGACATTTCAAAGAAAATACAGGCTGGGTTCGGTGGCTCTCGCCTGTAATCCCAGAACTTTGGGAGGCCAAAGCTGGCAGATCACGAGGTCAAGAGATTGAGACCATCCTAGCCAACATGGTGAAATCTCGTCTCTACTAAAAATACAAAAATCAGCTGGGCGTGGTGTCCTTCGTCTGTAGTCTCAGCTACTCAGGAGGCTGAGGCAAGAGTATGAACCCGGGAGGCGGAGGTTGCGGTGAGCCGAGATCGTGCCATTGAACTCCAGCCTGGGCGACAGAGTGAGACTCCGTCTCAAAAGAAAAAAGAAAGAAAGAAAGAAAGAAAGAAAATACAAACAAAAGCTCAGACTTGCTGAGCTCCTGCTATGTGCTAGGCAATGCCAACAACAAAGTGGCATCAACAAGGTGGCATGGAATCAATCATCCTCATTTCTGTTAAGTGGGTGGGGGTAGGAGTAAGGGAGTGTCACACATCCGCAAACGGTAACGCTGAACTTCCAAGGTAGGTCCATCGGGCTCTCAGGACCCGCGGCTGTCCGAGGCCTCAGTTGCCTCAATTAGTCTGAGGCTAACTTCCTCCTTGCACCGCAGGGTAAGGAATACTTTCCTGTGCGGAGGCCTCAGCTCCTCAATGTACAGAAAAGGGCCTTGCAGGGCCTAAGCACTGGAGCTCAGGGACCCTTTATCAAGCTGCCAAACCTTGTCAGGGGCTTGGAAGGACACCTAAGGGCTGAAGCGAGCGTGCTGTGGCCCCTCTGGGGCAGTGGGAAGGCGGCAGGGCTTCGCGGGCGGAGGCCAGAGCTCCGCTGACGCCGGAGCGGAAGCGGCTGAGTCATGGTGGGGGCAGGAACACCGCCCATTTGGAGAAGGCTCGGGACGCCGGCGGCTCCAGCATTACTGAGCTGTGACTTGGCGTCCGCACCTTCACTGCAGTCGGGAACCACCAGTGACGGCGGTGACCGGAAAAGCTGAGTCAGCGCAGACAACGCGAGCGACGGCGGGGAGGGGCTGACGCTCCCGGGGCCGCGCGCCTGGGCTCCAGGGCCCAGCGAACCGCCACGACCCTGACGTTGCAATTCCCGCCAGCTCGGCTGGGGCTGCATGGGGCTGGGTCTCCCGGATCCCGTGAGGGGATTGGAGTCTGAGGCTGAAATTTGAAATCTTGAAGTGGCCCCAAGCCACAAATACTACAGACAGGTTTCAGTGGGAATTAGGACCTTGGGAAAGGAGACAGCAGTGCCCCCAAAGACTGGGTAGATTTTGAAGATTAAAGCCACTTGCCTAGGAACAAAAATGATTTGCCTGACTCAGTTCCAAAATGCAGCAAATAATAATTAACGCGAAACACACACGCACTTTTTTTTGTTTTAATGCAAGAGCAAAACTTTTAAAATTCCGAAAGAAAATAAATCTTGGTTTCCGAGATGAATTGCGTCAAAGGAACATATCTTGGGGCCCCAAGATCACTCAGCTAAAGGGAAAAGTCGAACTGGGAACTGCTTAGGGAAAACCTGTCTCCCATTCTATTCAGTTACCCCTCTGCTCACTAAAATAAATGCGTATCTGATTGCCTCCATTGGAGAGGCTAATCAGAAACTCAAGAGGCTGGGTGCGGTGGCTCACACCTGTGATCCCAGCACTTTGGGAAGCAGAGGCGGGCGGATCACTTGAGGTTAGGAGTTCCAAACCAGCCTGGCCGAAATGACGAAACCCTGTCTCTACTAAAAACACAGAAATTAGCCGGGCATGGTGGCAGGCGCCTGTAATTCCAGTTACTCGAGGGGCTGAGGCAGGAGAATTGCTTCAACGCGGGAGGCGGAGGTTGCAGTGAGCCGAGATCAGCCATTGCGCTCCAGCCTGAGCAAGAGAACCAGACTCCCTCTCAAAAAATAAAAATAAAAATAAATAATAAATAATAAAAATAATAAATAAATAAATAAAAACAGGCTGGGCACGGTGGCTCACACCTGTAATCCTAAAACTTTGGGAGGCCGAGGTGGGTGGATCACCTGAAGTCAGGAGTTCCAGACCAGCCTGGCGAACATGGAGAAACCCCGTCTCTACTAAAAACATAAAAATTAGCCGGACCTGGTGGCGGGCACCTGTAATTCCAGCCGCTTGGGAGGCTGAGGCAGGAGAATCACTTGAACCTGGGGGCGGAGGCTGCAGTGAGCCGAAATCGGGCCACTTCACTCCAGCCTGGGTGAAAGAGGGAAACTCCTTATGAAGGAAAGGAAAGGAAGGGAAGGGAAAAGGGTAGGGAAAAGGGAACAGAAGGAGGGGCGTGCCACGGGCGTGGTGGCTCACGCCTGTAATCCCAGCACTTTGGGAGGCCGAGGCCGGCAGATCACGAGGTCAGGAGATCGAGACCATCCTGGCTAAAACGGTGAAACCACGTCTCTACTAAAAACACAAAAAGTTGGTTGGGCGTGGTCACGGGCGCCTGTAGTCCCAGCTACTCGGGAGGCTGAGGCAGGAGAGTGGCGTGAACCCAGGAGGCAGAGCTTGCAGTGAACCGAGATCACGCCACTGCACTCCAGCCTGGGCGACAGAGCGAGACTCCGCCTCAAGAAAATAAATAAATAAATAAAAATAAAGAAAAAAAGAAAGAGAGAGAGGGAGAGAAAGGGAGGGAGGAAGGAAGGAAAGAAAGCAAGCTCAAAAGAATGCAACCATTTGTCTCCTATCTACCCATGACCTGGAAAGCCCCCATTTCCAGACCAAACCCATGTTGATCTTATATATGTTGATTGATGTCTCATGTCTCCCTAAAATGTAGAAAACCAAACTGTGCTCTGACCACCTTGGGCACATGTCCTCAGGATGTCCTCAGGAGGTCCTCAGGGCGCGCATCCTCAACCTTGGCAAAATAAACTTTTTAAATTAACTGAGACCTACCTCTGATTTTTGGGATTCACAAGTTTTAACAGGATGAGAGTTTTGCAGAGGGAACTTTACATAGGTCCCTGAAACTTGCTCAGAGGTACCGGGACTCAGTAGTTTATCTCTTTCGCTAGTTTCTCCCCACTTCCACACTACTGAGGCCAGAACTCATTTTTGTATAATAGTGCTTAATTAGGCTGGACACAGTGGCTCACGCCTGTAATCCGAGCTACTCGGGAGGCTGAGGCAGGAGAATCGCTTGAACCCCCCTCAGGAGGTGGAGGTTGCAGTGAGCCGAGATTGCGCCATTACACTCCAGCCTGGGCAACAAGAGGGAAACTCCATCTCAAAAATAATAATAATGCTTAATTGATTTTGTTCAGGTTTCTTTTTTAGATGAAAAACAACTATATTATAGAATTTTCTTGGGGGGGGGGGAACACACTTAATTGCAGTCGCTAAACCAGAAGTTACAATTACTTTTGCTTCTTTTCCTACATTTTGTTCACAAGAAGAGGTTTTTGTTTTTGTTTTGTTTTGTTTTATTTTGAGATAGTGTCTCACTCTGTCGCCCAGGCTGAAGTGCAGTGGCACGGTGTGGGCTCACTGCAAGCTCTGCCTCCTGGGTTCAAGTGATTCTGTCGCCTCAGCCTCCCGAAAAGCTGGGATTACAGGCGCCTGCCACCATGCCCAACTAATTTATATATTTTTAGTAGAGACAGGACTTTGCCGTGTTGGCCAGGCTGGTCTCGAACGCCTGACCTCAAGTGATCAGCCCGCCTCAGCCTACCAAAGTGTTGGGATTACAGGCGTGAGCCACTGTGCCTGGCCTCAAAGTGTGAGTCTTTCTCAATCATATCAGTGATGAAATGGAGAATACAAAACAAAATAATGGATAATGGTGGAAATGAATGTAATGTCACAGATTATTTTTTGTTTTTTATTTTTCATTTTGAAATGGAGTCTAGCTGTTGCCCAGGCTAGAGTGCAGTGGCACGATCTTGGCTCACTACAACCTCCGCCTCCCAGATTCAAGCGATTCCCCTGCCTCAGCCTCCCAAGTAGCTGAGATTACAGGCAGATGCCACCACACCCAGCTAATTTTTGTATTTTTAGTAGAGGTGGGGTTTCACTGTGTTGGTTAGGCTGGTCTCCAACTGCTGACCTTATGATACACCTGCCTCGGCCTCCCAAAATGCTGGGATTACAAACGTGAGCCACCGTGCTTGGCCTGTCACAAATTTTTTGTCTTGGGCAATGGAACTGAGGATGAGAGGGAGAAGAAAACAGTCAAGAAGCTATTCCTTTTCATCTGAAAGTTCTTATGCACTTCTTTGTAACCATGTGCATATGTTACTTTTTTCTTTTTCTTTTTTTTTTTTTTTTTTTTTTTGAGATGGAGTCTCGCTGTGTCTCCCAGGCTGGAGTGCAGTGGCGTGAACTCGGCTCACTGCAAGCTCTGCCTCCTGGGTTCACGCCATTCTCCCGCCTCAGCCTCCCAAGTAGCTGAGACTACAGGCGCCCGCCACCACGCCCGGCTAGTTTTTTTGTATTTTTAGTAGAGACGGGGTTTCACCATGTTAGCCAGGATAGTCTCGATCTCCTGACCTCGTGATCCACCCGCCTAGGCCTCCCAAAGTGCTGGGATTACAGGCTTGAGCCACCGCGCCCGGCCACTTTTTTCTTTTTTGTTGTTTTGTTTTGGATGTGTGGTCTGAGTGCTCGCTTTTGAGTCACTGGGCTTGACAGTTCTTCAAACTGAAAACTACTCTAAGAGTCGCAGATCTGGTTCCGGTATAACACACACTAGAATTTTGCTATTTTATTGTTTTCTCTTAGGCACCGTTTTCAACTGCTGCTATTCATTCATCCATTCAGCACATATTTGTTAAGGGGCTTTTATGTGCCAGGCACTATGCTAAGGTCCTAAAGATGTCCTTCAAACAGCCAGCCAAAAATTGGAACATGTTTTATGCCAGCTACATAGAGTGTGTTTTTGTTAAAGACTTCTATTATTGTGGGCCTTTGTTCTTGTTACTAGTCAATCTTGTGATGATGTAATAGAATGTAGCTTTCTTTGCAACAGAGCTGGACCCAGAACATTCCATTCTGGACTGCAGAGTCCTGCACATGTGAAATAGAGATAGGACTGACTTTGGACACTGTGATAAGTAAT
Source organism: Macaca thibetana thibetana (assembly GCF_024542745.1). Lineage (NCBI taxonomy): Eukaryota > Metazoa > Chordata > Mammalia > Primates > Cercopithecidae > Macaca > Macaca thibetana. The sequence continues at coordinate 56,142,793 of NC_065591.1, read as the reverse complement.
TCTCTTCCATTAATACTGCTTTTCTGGAGCTATGCCCTAAGATAATGTTATACCAAAGGGTCCCGTGGACACTTTGCTGCAGAAATTATTTGATTCAAATCAATTCAATATAAAATCATGTATTGAGTGCCTACTACTTATAAGCATGGGGTAGGAATGGGAGATAAGCCAAAGATGAAAATAACCCAGACCCTGAAGCTCATCATTTTTTGAGAGTCTTAAATCTTCCTAAAGACTGATCCAGATACTTCTCTTTTTAAAATCTTTAATGGGTCTCGTTGGCTTTCAGATTTTTTTCATTTCAAAAAAAAAAAAAAAAAAAACAAAACCCCACTGCGTTTTAACTGAGTACCAGACACTGTGCTAGGGGTTGGTTATACCATTTCAGAAAATTACATTATTGATGGCAATGGTGTTGATAGTATTTGAGTCACCTGCACAACATGCATGTGTCAATCAGAATTTGCAGCTGTAACATGCATGATTTTGCTATGTATAGTTGCTAGCAAATGACTACTGCTTTATTTATTTATTTATTTATTTATTTATTTATTTACTTACTTACTTACTTACTTACTTATTGAGACAGAGTCTTGCTCTGTAGCCCAGGCTGGAGTGCAGTGGCACAATCTCGGCTTACTGCAACCTCTGCCTCCTGGGCTGAAGCCATCCTCCCATATCAGCTTCCTGAGTTGCTGGGACTACAGGTGCATGCTACCACACCTGGAGAATTTTTGTATTTTTTGCAGAGATGGTGTTTCTCCATGTTCCCCAGGCTGGTCTTGAACTCTTGAGCTCGAGTGATCTGCTTGCCTTGACCTTCCAAAGTGCTGGGATTATAGGCATGAGCCACCGTGCAATTATGTATTGAAATATGTTATTATAAATAACCTTTTTATTTCTTCTTTGTATTACAGTTAGCGCACAACATTGATTTTCTTAAATATATATGTGTAGTTAGTTTGACTGTATTATCTATGGATCTCATTTAATAATAGTACAGAGGAGATTACAAAAAGAACTACTAGTCTACTCAAATACATTTGAATGACTGATCCTGGCAATTATTGCCATCAGTGTCAAACCCCAGGCTTATTCTTATTTGGTACACCTAAGATCAGGCCAAGTTGCTTTACTTTGTATTCCCAGTATTGGAGCAAGCATCTTCCACTCCCACAGCCCCATCTCAGGTCATCTTGTTCTATAACTATAGGACTCTGTCACCTTTGACACATCTAATTGACCTAAGGGAGTCTGTTCATTTTCTGTCCAATTGCCCACAAGAGTTGTTACAGACTGGCCCAGTGGGTCACACTTGTAATCCCAGCACTTTGGGAGGCTGAGGCAGGCGGATCAACTGAGGTCAGAAGTTCAAGACCAGCCTGGCCAACCTGATGAAACCCTGTCTCTACTAAAAATACAAAAAATTTAGCCGGGCGTGGTGGTGGGTGCCTGTAATCCCAGCCACTCAGGAGGCTAAAGCAAGGAGGAGAATCACTTGAACCCGGGAAGCAGAGGCTGCAGTGAGCCAAGATAGTGCCATTGCACTCCAGCCTGGGCAACAGAGTGAGACTCCATCTCTAAATAAATAAATAAATAAGAAAAAAAAAAGAAGTCCAAAGAGACCAAGATGGAAGTTATAGCTTTAAATTCAAGCTTTCTGTTTCCCAAGTGAGTACAGCAAATCCTACTTTTACCATTTGTTCCCAGACTCATGTATTCTAACCATTTTGAGTACATATCAGCATTAGTTCAGCATATAAATATATCATGGAGGACAGTACCTGAAACCCACAGGGGATGATCTCCAACCTGATGGCTATGGTGAACTTTTAATAGGCCACTCCAATTCTGTTAGCAATAGCTTTAGAACTATTGGGGACTGTGAAAAGACCAGTGGATTTTATGGCCATGCTCTCCGTTGTACTTTCTTTGCCATAAAAAGAGTCCCTGTTCTGAGCAACGTTGTATGGCATCTTATGATTTTTTTTTTTTTTTTTTTTTTTTTTTTTTTAGACAAACTCTTTCTGTCACCTAGGCTACAGTGCAGTGGTAAAAACAGGGCTCACTGCAGCTTCAACCTCCTGGGCTCAAGCAATCCTCCTGAGTAGCTAGGACCACATGCTCATGCCACCACACTCAGCTAATTTTATTTTATTTATTTATTTATTTTGAAATGAAGTTTTGCACTTGTCGCGCAGGCTGTAGAGCAGTGGTACGATCTCGGCTCACTGCAATCTCTGCCTCCTGGGCTCAAGAGATTCTCCAGCCTCAGCCTCGGGAGTAGCTGGGATTACAGGCACTTACCACCATGCCCAGCTAATTTTTGTATTTTTAGTAGAGGCGGAGTTTTGCCATGTTGGCCAGGCTAATCTCAAACTTCTGACCTCAGGTGATCCACCCACCTTGGCCTCCCAAAGTCCTGGGACTACAGGCATGAGCCACCATGCCCGGCCAACTCAGCTAATTATTATTATTATTATATTTGAGACACAGTCTTGCTCTGTCACCCAAGCTGGAGTACAGTGGCACGATCTCGGCTCACTGCAACTTCTGCCTCCTGGATTCAAGAGATTCTCCTGCCTCAGCCTCCCGAGTACTTGGGACTACAAGTGCTTGCCACCATGCCCGGCTGATTGTTTTTGTATTTTTAGTAGAGATGGGGTTCCACCATGTTGACCAGGCTGGTCTCGATCTCCTGACCTCAAGTGATCCTCCCACCTTGGCCTCCCAAAGTGCTGGGATTACAGGCGTGAGCCACTGCACCTGGCCTAACTTCGCTAATTTTTAACATTTTTGTAGAGATGGGGTCTCACTACTTTGCTCAGGCTGGTAGATAAGAATTCTGTAAGCGCTAAGGTAGTTGTGCTGGCAGAGGCACTGTGGGTAGAAATAACTCTGTTTCTAGAACAGTTGTTAGTACTAGTTAGAATGAATTGCTGCCATCCTGGCTAACATGGTGAAACCCCATCTCTACTAAATATACAAAAAATTAGCCGGGCGAGGTGGCGGGCACCTGTAGTTCCAGCTACTTGGGAGACTGAGGCAGGAGAATGGCGTGAACCCGGGAGGCGGAGCTTGCAGTGAACTGAGATTGTGCCACTGCACTCCAGCCTGGGCAAAAGAGTGAGACTCCGTCTCAAAAAAAAAAAAAAAAAAAAGAATACATTGCTGCCTACTCCAGGAAGGAAGAGATCTGATTATAATCAATCTTCCACCACTGGGTGGCTAGTTCCCTCCAGAGGTAGAGTAATACTGAGAACTCAGCATCAATATCTTCTGTTGGCAGTTTGGCCATTCATCAGTGGCAAAGCCATATCAGCCTTTGGTTAGAAGGAACCCATAATATTGGGCCCATGCTATCACGGCCTCTCCATTAACAGACCCATTGTATAAGCACTGAGATGGCCAAGGAGAGAGTCTGGCTGACATCCACAGGAGAAGTTAACCTGTTCACCTGGATTCTGAGTGCCTCTGGTTGACATTATTATGAGACACAAAGGTCTACACATTTTATGCCTATTTCATCAAAAAAAAACTTTTTGGGATTTAATTTAATTTTTTTTTTTTTTTTTTTTTTAAATGGAGTCTCGCTCTGTCATCCAGGCTGGAGTGCAATGGTATGATCTTGGCTCCACCTCCTGGGAATTAATTTAATCTTTTTTTTTTAATTTTAACTTTTTTTAGAGACGGGGTTTTGCTATGCTGCCGAAGCTGGTCTTGAACTCCTGGCCTCAAGTGATTTTCCTGCCTTGGCCTCTCCAAATGCTGGGATAACAGGCATGAGCCACCACGCTCAACCTGTGCCTATTTCTTTTAATCTATCCATTTACTCCATTTCCTTCGTACCCAGACCTCTCGTCCCCATCTTCTAATCTTTTCTTTCAGGGTCCTGACTCTTTTTTTTTTTTTGGAACGGAGCCTCGCTCTGTTGCCCAGCCTGGAGTGCAGTGGCGTGATCTTGGCTCACCACAACCTCCACCTCCCGGGTTCAAGTGATTCTCCTGCCTCAGCCTCCCAAGTAGCTGGGACTACAGGCGCCTGCCACCATGCCTGGCTAATTTTTGTATTTTTACTAGAGATGGGGTTTCACTATGTTGGCCAGGCTGGTCTCCATCTCCTGACTTCGTGATCTGCCCGCCTCGGACTCTCAAAGTGCTGGGATTACAGGTGTGAACCACTGTACCTGGCCAATTTTTTAAATTTGTTTTTGTTTTGAGACAGAGTCTCACTCTGTTACCCAGGCTGGAGTGCAGTGGGGCAATCTCGGCTCACTGCAACCTCTGCCTCCTGGGTTCAAGCGATTCTACTGCCACAGGCCTCCTGAGTAGCTGGGACTACAGGTGTGAGCCACCACGCCCGGCTAGTTTTTGTATTTTTTTAGTAGAGATGGGTTTCACCAAGTTGGCCAGGCTGGTTTCGCCCTCCTGACCTCAAGTGATCCACTGCACCCGGCCCCAGGGCCCTGATTAACCAGACAAAACACTCAACACTGGAAGTGAAATCTCAACCCATTTATCCCTCCATACAGAGTGAATGAACAAATAAATATACCATTCTCAACTCTACTCACTGGGAGAATTTCCCTTTATTGCTATCTTTTAGGGGCACCCCTGAGTAGAGCTGTGGTGCAGCAAGGTCCTTTTTAGTACCAATGTATTATCTGACCCTCTGTGAACCACGCCTAAGTTTCCTGCACCCATTATAGGCACCCGGCCTTGGTCCTTACTTTCTACAGAGCAGTAGCCACATACTAATTGCTAGAAGCTGTGTTGATATGTTTCTTGCGTTCAAGCTTTAAAAAAGCCATCCCCAGCAGGCTATTAGGACCAGCTCCAGGTATGTTCTTGCCAAAAGATTGAATCTGAGTCATGAGCAAGTGCCAGTATGTCAGTAATTGTCATCTATTCAGCGTTATGTTCCACTCCCCTGCTCCAACAACCTGAAGATGCACTCCTTTGGTTTCAGTTTGGACATATTATTCCTAATTCTGTAATTCTTTTGGTGTGTAACCTATTTTCTCTTTGAGCAGGACAGCTACTTCCCTCCCTGGGCTATGCTGAGACCTTGCTCGGTTTATCAGTATGAGCCTGGAGGCAGTGAAGGATGGCAGAGATAGATCTTAAAGACGAGAGTCATTTGTGAGGCATCTGCCTCAGGTTAGGTCTTCTTGCAAGGTGTCCAAGCCAGCTGAAGTGTCTCTCTTCCAGCTAAAGAACAGATTGCTTCTGATAGCCTGGGGAATTAGGAGAATGAATCCAGAATTCAAAATTCTCATGTTTATCTACGCAAATATCTTTATCTTATTAGTGTCCCACTTTCTATTAGGGCCTGACTTTGACTTAAGAATTTTGCTGAGGTTTTGAAGCAATGCTGCCCTTACTCTTAGAACCTAGGCCTGATTTTTAGTGCAGTCTACCCTATTATTATAAGTATCGAGGGTCTTCTGAAATGCTGTCATAGAGGCTCTGTTGCTTTCACAGCTTAGCTTGTCAACTGGTTTACCATAGCTTATCCTTTTTTCTTTTTTTGGAACATTCCAATGCTTCCAATGTTAATATACAAATCCACCGAGCACTGGTGGAAGGAGGTCTACTGAGGCCCTTCTTCCTAAGGGTCTGCTTTTCTTTTCTTTCTTTTTTTTTTGAGACAGAGTCTTACTCTGTTGCCCAAGCTGGAGTGCAGTGGTACGATCTCTGCTCACTGCAACCTCCACCTTCTGGGTTCAAGCGATTCTCCTGCCTCAGCCTTGTGAGTAGCTAGGATTACAGGCATGCATCGCCACACCTGGCTGATTTTTGTATTTTTAGTAGAGACAGGGTTTCATCATGTTGGCCAGGCTGGGCTCAAACACCTGACCTCAAACAATCCACCTGCCTTGGTGTCCCACAGTGCTGGGATAACAGGCATGAGCCACCGCACCTGGTCCTAAGGGTTTGCTTTCTTTTTTTTTTTTTTTTTTTTTTCCACTGTGTTGTCCAAGCTGGAGTGCAGTGGCACGATCTCGGCTCACTGCAACCTCCACCTCCCAGGTTCAAGCAATTCTCCTGCCTCAGCCTCCCAAGTAGCTGGGATTACAGGAGTGCGCCACAATGCCCCGCTAATTTTTGCAATTTTAGTAGAGACAGGGTTGTGCCAGGTTGCCCAGGTTGGTCTTGAACTCCTGACCTCAGAGGATCTGCCTGCCTTGGCCTCCCAAAGTGCTGGGATTACAGGCGTGAGCCACCATGCCCTGCCAAGTTGATTATTTGTATCAAGTATTTGAACTGCCCACTAAGACAAGAATCAACATTTTTCAGAGGAAGATAACAAAATCCAGACTCCTACAATGTATTATTCGTAACGTCCAGTATTACAGTTATTTATTTATTTATTTATTTATTTATTTATTTATTTGAGACGGAGTTTCACTCTTGTTGCCCAGGCTGGAGTGCAATGGCGTGATCTCGGCTCACTGCAACCTCTGCCTCCCAGGTTCAAGCGATTCTCCTGCCTCAGCGTCCCAAGTAGCTGGGATGACAGGCATGCACCACCACACCCAGCTAATTTTGTGTTTTTAGTAGAGACAGGGTTTCTCCATGTTGATCAGGCTGGTCTCGAACTCCCAACCTCAGGTGATCTGCACACCTCGGCCTCCCAAAGTGCTGGGATTATAGGCATGAGCCATTGCGTTCTGCCCAGTATTAAATTTCAATTTCCTAGACATACAAAGAATGAGGAAAATAAAATTCATAGTCAAGGTGGGGGGAAAAGTAGTCTATACAAATTAAACCCAAGATGGCCTAGATGTTAAACTTATCAGAAAAAGAATTTAGGCCAGGAGCAGTGGCTCACGCCTGTAATCCCAGCGCTTTGGGAGGCCAAGGTGGGCAGATCACCGAGGTCAGGAATTAGGAGAATTAGGAGTTCGAGACCAGCCTGGCCAACATTGTGAAACCCTGTCTCTACTAAAAATACAAAAATTAGCCAGGTCTGATGGCACACACCTGTAGTCCCAGCTACTCAGGAGGCTAAGGCAGGAGAATCGCTTGAACCCGGGAGGCAGAGGTTGCAGTGAGCTGAGATGGTGCCATTGCACTCCAGCCTGGGTGACAGAGTAAGACTCTATCTCACACACACACACAAAGTCAAGCACGGTGCCTCACACCTGTAATTCCAGCAATTTGGGAGGCCCAGGTGGGCGGATCATGAGGGCAGGAGTTCGAGACCAGCCTGATCAACATGGTGAAACCTTGTCTCTACTAAAGATACAAAAAAAAAAAAAAAAAAAATTAGCTGGGCATGGTGGTGCGTGCCTGTATTCCCAGCTACTCGGGAGGCTGAGGCAGGAGAATCACTTGAACCTGCAAGGCAGAGGTTGCACAGTGAGCCGAGATCATACCATTGCACTCCAGCCTGGGTAACACGACGAGACTTCATCTCAAAAAAAAAAAAACAAACAAAAAAAAAAAAACAAAAAAAAAGAAAGAGTTTAAAGGAGGTATCATAAATAAGTTCAAAAATTATATTTAGGGAAAGAAAGAAAAGTATAATCTTAATGAGTTAACAGAAATAGAAACCATAAAAAATAACCAAATGGAAGTTCTAGAACTGAAAATTATAATAGCTGAAATAAAAAATTCACTGGATGGGATTTACAGCAGATTATATATGGCTTAATAGGCCAATAGAAAGTTTTCATTCTGAAGAACAGAATGTTGAGAAACCATAGAGAAATGAACAGACACCCCTTAAATTTATATGAATTTAAAAACAAGAAAAATGGCCTCAGGGACTTTTAGAGCAATATCAAATGACCTAATATATATGTAATCGGAGTCCCGGAAAGAAAAGAGGGTGCAATTGGATCAGAAAAAAACTATTTGAAGAAATAATGTAGCTGGGTGTGGTGGCTTACACTTGTAACCCCAACACTTTGGGAGGCTGAGGCAGGTGGATCACCTGAGGTCAGGAGTTCGAGACCAGCCTGGACAAAATGGTGAAACCCCATCTCTACCAAAAATACAAAAATTAGCCATGTGTGGTGGCAGTTGCCTGTAATCCCAGCTATTCAGGAGACTGAGGCAGGAGAATCGCTTGAACCCCGGAGGCAGAAGTTGCAGTGAACCGAGATCATGCCATTGCACCACTCCAGCCTGGGCAGCAGAGCAAGACGCCATCTCCAAAAAAAAAAAAAAAAAAAAAGCCAAAAGTTCTCCATATTTGATAAGAACAGACAACATTACAAGGACATAGGAGCCAGCTTGCAAAGCCTCTGACAGGCCAAATCTGAGGAAATCAAGGCAACAAAATATATTCTGATAAAAGAATAGATGTAAGAAGTTCAACAAATTTCATAAATGGTAAAAAAATTAAAAGGCAAAAATAAAGACAGCCATACCTAGCCACATGATAGTCCAACAGTTGAAAACCAAAGATAAAGAAAATAAATCTTGAAAGATGGCTGGGTACAGTGGCTCACGCTTGTAATCCCAGCACTTTGGGAGGCCAAGGCGGGCGGACCACCTGAGGTCAGGAGTTCGAGACCAGCCTGACCAACATGGTGAAACTCCGTTTCTACTAAAAATACAAAAAATTAGCCAGGCATGGTGGCGTGTGCCTGTAGTTCCAGCTACTTGGCAGTCTGAGGCATGAGAATTGCTTAAACCTGGAGGCAGAAGTCGCAGTGAGCCGAGAGATCGTGCTACTGCACTCCAGCCTGGGTGACAGAGTGAAACTCTGTCTCCCCCTATAAATAAATACATAAACACGTTTAGCTTTGAATCTTTGTTTTTTGGATTTTTTTTTTTTTTTTTTTTTTTTAAAGACAGAGTCTCGCTTTGTAGAAACAAGGTTTCATTTTTTTGCCCAGGCTGGTCTTGAACTCCTGGCCTCCAGTGATCCTCCCACTTCAGCTTCCCAAAGTGCTGAGATTAAAGCCATGAGCCACTGTACCAGCCCTCCATGATGTGAATATACTACTTTTGTCTTTTCCATTGACCTAGTGATAGGTATCTGGGTTGCTGCCTACTTCTCCCTGCAACAACACCACCAAAAAGTGATGAAGAATATACTCTGAAATATAAACCTAGAACTGGGAACACAGCTGATACATTGAGATATTTGTCCCCTTCAAATCTCAGGTTGCAATGTAATCCCCAGTGTTGGAGGCTGGACTTGGTGGGAGGCGTTTTGCTTCATGGGGACTGATCCCTCATGAACGACTTTATGCCATTCTCACTGTAGTGATTGATGTCTCGCCACATTAGTTCACAGGAGATCTGCTCGTTTAAAAAAGCCTGTGACTTCCTCTCCTCTCTTTTGTTCCCTATCTCACCATGTGATATGCCAGCTCCCCCTTCGCCTTCCATCATGATTGTAAGCTTCCTGAGGCCTCACCAGGAGCAGATGCTGGTACTATGCTTCTTGTTCAGCCTGCAGAACTATGAACTATGGTCTTGCTAAGTTGCCCAGGCTGGGTTTGAATTCTCGGCCTCAAACAATCCTCCTTCCTTGGTCTTCCAAAATACCAAGATTATAGTTGTGAGCCACTGTGCCTGGCCACCTTAAATATTTCTTTACATCCTATTCAGGAATTCAAGCTTCCTCCTCTATGAATTGCCTATTAATATTTTCCCACTTTTTTCAGTCTTATTTGTATTGGCTTGTAGGAATTCTACGTGTATACCTAATAATGATGCTCTGTGGCTTTTAGATGTGGTAAATATCTTTACAGAGTCTGCTATTTGTCTTTTAACTTCATCTAGAGTATTTGTTGTTAGATAATCGTGTTAAATCTAGGAAACTGTAGAGTCCAGATTCAACCCAAAGAGCCAGGTGGGGAAAGGGGGTGGCTCTTACTCCCCATATTGCTGGGGGTGCCTCACCCCCCTGCGTTCTGTGTCCATTATTACCATTGTCTTTTTTTCTGGTATCAGTGACAATTTCACAGGGTGTGGGTACATAGCCTGTGATGTGAAAACTAATAGCATCCTCTGCACCTCCGTATATTAGGAACCATAGCACACCATGGGTGTCCACTTTTTGTGAGATTTGGGGTAATGTCATTCTTGGTTTCCCTGAATATTGGGGGAAATATCACAGGGCGGGTGTCCACCCACTACTCTGTTGAGAGGCACATCCTACGTTAGCTATTGGAAATTAGGAGCTATATCACAGATGGGATGTAGAGCCACTGTCATATCTCAAGTACTATCATGCTCTCCCCCACGAGTTGTGAGGAACATTATCACAGGGAGGGTGTATACCTTCTGCAGTATTGGGCGTAATATCATCATCTCTTCCTTTAGATGATAGGAACAATATCACAGAGCGGGTGTACACCCGGTGTATTTTGGAAGCAATGTCATTCACTCTTCTTCTCGATTTCACAATTCATATCACACTTGGGGTGTACACCCCTTGCTATATTGGGAGTAATATCACCTCTCCCCATGTGGTTATTAAGGACAAAATCACAGGGTAGTGTACACTTCCTCCGTTATTGGGAGTAATATCATCCACTCACCCTCTGGATACAGGAACCACATCACAGAAGAGTCGTACACCCCCTTCGATATCGTCAGCGATATCATCATCCTCTTTGCACCTGGATATTAGGAACAATACCACGGGGGATTGGGGATGTACACCCACTGTGAGATCCAGAGTAATATCAGCCTCTTTCCCGCTGGATATTAGGAACTATATCACAGGTGTGTGTGCACCTTCTGCGATATTGGGAGTAATATCAGCCTCTACCCTGCTGCCTATTAGGAACAATATACGGGAGGCAGGGGGGTTACACTCCCTGCGATATTGAGCATAATATTGTTCTCTTTTCTCTGTACATTAGGAACTATATCACAGGGGTCTGTACACCTTCTGCAATATTGGGATCAATGTTATCCTCTCCCTCCCCGAATATCAAAAAGAATATCACAGCAGCGTGTACACCCCCTGCGATATGGCCAGTAATGTCATCGTCTCTACCTTTGGATACTAGGAACAACATCACAGAGGGTGTGTACACGCCCTGCGATATTGGGCATAATGTTATCCTCTCTTCCCCTGGATATGAGGAACAATATCCCTGGTAGGGGGAGGTGGAGTACCTTAAGAACAGTATCACTGGGTGGGGGTACACCCGCTGCGATATTGGGTGTAGTATCATCCTCCCTTCCCTAGGATACTCAGAACAATATCACAGGAGGGCTGTACAGCCCCTGCGATATTGGGAGTAATATCATCCTCTCCCCCTCTCGACATAAGGAACAATATCCCAGGATGGGTGTACATCCCTTGCAATATTGGGCATAATGTCATCGTCTCCCAATGTGGATATTGGGAATAATGGCACAGGGGGGTGTACACCTTCTTTGATATTGGGAGTAGTATCATCCTCTACCCTTGGGATTGTAGGCAAAATATTGAAGGGGTTTTATAACTCGTGCGATATGGGCAGTAATATCATCCTCTCCCCACCTAGCTATTAGGAACTATATCACTGGCGGCTGTACACTTCTCGCGATATTGGGAGTAATATCATTCTCTCCCATCATGGGTATTAAGAACAATATTACAAGGGAGGTCCGCCATCCCCCGATATTGAGAGTAATATTATGCTCTCCCCTTCGAGATATTAGGAACAATGTCACAAGAGGTGTGTACAACCCCTGCGATATTGGGGGTAATATCCTCTCCCCCTAAATGTAAGAAACAATATCACAGGAGGATGTACACCGCCTGCGATATTGGGAGTAACATCGTTTTCTCCCCCTCTGGATATTCTGAACAATATCACAGTGGGTGTGTACACACCCTGTGATGTTGCCACTGGTATCTTCCTCTCTCCCGCTGGCTATTAGGAACAATGTCACAGAAGGGGTGTACACCCCCTGCTATATTGAGACTAATATCATCCTCTCGCCCCCTGGATATTAGGAACAATATCACAGGGGTGGTGTACACCCCCTGCGACATTGGAAGAAATAGCATCCTCTCCACCTTTGGATGTTAGGGACAATATCACGGGGGAGGTCTGCACCCCCTGAGACTTTGGGAGTCTTATCATCCTCTCCCACCCAGGATATGAGGAACAAGATGACCGAAGGGATCATCCTTCAGTCATCTCCTTCGGTCATCCAAGATGACCGAAAGGTGAAAATATACACCCACTGCGATATTTTCAATCATGTCATCCTCTACCCCCTGGCTATTAGGAATAACATCATAGAGGGGTGTACCCTTTCTGTGATATTGCGAGTAATATCATCCTCTCCCCCCGGATATCAGGAACAATTATATTAATTGTTAGTATTAATAAATATAAGCACAATTAATAGTAACCATCGATATTAATAATTACAATAGAGTATAAGTTGATACTGATTAAAATATTGACAATTATTAATAATAATTCAAAGTAATATCACTATTAATAATAGAATAATCATATCAGTAATTCATGTTACTTAATTAAATCAATAATAAGTGACGTTGGTAATAAAATAATAATTAATATTAAGATTAATAAGTAATATTATTGATAAATGACATGAATAGTAATTCAACCATGCATAATCATATATTTATAATATTTATTAAAAATTAATAGCATTATACTATTAATTATATTAACATTGATAATTATTAATAAAACTGATGTTTGACAATTAATAATATTATTACTCCTAATACCGCAGGGGGTGTACACCTACCTGTGATATTGTTCCTAATATCCAGGGACGGAGAGCATGATATTAGCTTTAATATAGCAGTAGGTGTACACTCACCCTGTGACACTGATCCTAATATCCAGGGTCTAGAGTATGACATGACTCCCAACAGAGCAATGAATGTACAGCCATCCGGCGATATTGCTCCTAATATTCACGGAAAAAGCCTATGATATTACGCCCAATATCGCAGGGAGTGTACACCTCTTCTGTGATATTGTTCCTAGTATCCGGAGGGGGAAGGATGATAACAATTCCAGTATCGCAGGCTGTGTTCACCCACCCTGTGATACTGTTATTAATATCCTGGAAGGGAGAGGATAATATTAGTCCCCATAGAGCAGGAGGTGCACACCCACCCTGGGATATTGTTCTTAATATCCATGGAGGGGAGAGGCTGATATCACTCCCAATACACCAGGGGGTATACATCCACCCTGTGATATTGATCTTAATATTCAAAGGCCAAGAGGTTGATATTACTGGAAATATCGCAGAAAGTGTACACCCCTGTGTGATACTGTTCCTGATATCCAGAAGGGGAGAAGATTATATTACTCCCCATATCGCAGGAGGTGAACACCCACTCTGTGATAGCTTTCCTAATATGCAGGGGGAGAGAGGATAATATTATTCCCAATATTGCAGAAGGCGTACACCCCCCCACCCCCGTGATATTGTCCTTAATATTCCAAGCCGGAGAAGACGATATTACTCCCAATATCGCAGAAAGTGTACACACCCCAGTGACAGAATTCCCGTGATCCAGGAGGGAAGAAGATGATATTACTTTCAAGATCGCAGGGGGTGTACAAGACCCCAGTGATACTGTTCCTAATTTCCACGTGGGAAAGGATGATATTACTCCCAATATCGCAAGGGTCATAAACACTCCTTTGATATTTTTCCTAATATCCAGGGCTGGGGAGAGGGTGATATTCCTCCCTATATTGCAGAGGGTGTTCACCAGTCTTTGATACTGTTGGCAATCTCTAGAGGGGGAGATGATATTATTCACAAAATCGTAAACACGCTGTGTGTCCACCGTGGATCCCAATATCCAGGGGTGGATATTACTCCCCTTATCGCGGGGGGTGTTCACCCCGCATGTCATATAGTTTATTTTATCCAGGGAGGAGAGGATGATAGTGCTACTAATATCGAAGAAGTGTACACGCCCCCTGTGATATGGTTCCTAATATCCACGTTGGGAGAGGATGATATTACTCTCAATATCACAGGAGCTGTACACACCGCCTGTGATGTTTTTCCTACAATCCAGAATAAGAGAGAACGATATTACTCCCAACAGTGCAGGGGTTGTACCCCTCCACCATGTGATATCGTTCTCAATAGCTAAAGGAAGAGAAGATAATATTATTCTTTGTAGTGCAGGGGGTGTACACCCACCTGTGATATTGTTCCGAATATCCAGGGAGGGAGAGCATGATATTACCCCCAGTCTCGCCGTGGATGTACACCCACTTTGTGATATTGCTCCTAATATCCAGGGGGTAGAGTATGACATTACTCCCAATTTAACAGTGGGTGTACATCCACCTGGGGATATTGTTCCTCATATTCAGGGAAGGCGAAAGTGATATTACTCCCCATACCGCAGAGAGTGTACAACCCTTCTATGATATTGTTCCTAATATCCTGTGGGGGAGAGGATGATATTACGTTCAATATCGCAGGTTGTGTACACCCACCCTGTGATATTGTTCCTAAAATCCAGGAAGGGAGAGGACAGTATAACTTTCTGTATAGTAGGAGGTGTACACCCACGCTGGGATTTTGTTCCTAATATCAAGGAGGGGAGAGCGTAATATTACTCCCAATATGGCAGGGGATGTATATCCCCCCTGAGATATTGTTCTTGCCATGCAAAACAGGAGAGGATGACATTACTCCAGATATCGAAGAAAGTGTAAACCCCCGTGTGATATTGTTTCTAATATCCAGAAAGGGAGAAGAAGATATTAATCATCTATATAGCAGGAGGTGTACACTCACTCTGATATTTTTCCAAATATGCAGGGGGGAAAGAGGATAATAATATTCCCAATATTGCAAGGGTTGTACACCCCCGTGTGAGGTGGTCCTTAATAATATTGTAAGGTGGATGGGAGGATATTACTACATCTATCGCAGAAGGTGTACACGTCCCAGGGATATTGTTGCCATGATCCTGGAGGGAAAAGGATGATATTACTCTAAATATCACAGAAGGTGTACACGTCCCCAGTGATACTGTTTCTAATTTCAACGTGGGAGAGGAGGACATGATACCCAATATCACAGGGAGTAGAAACACTCCTGTGATACTGTTCTTAATATTCAGGGAGGAAGAGGATGATATTACTGCCAATGCACACGGGTGTACACATTCTGTACACCTAGAGTGTACAACCATCTGTGAAATAGTTCATAATTTCCAGAGGGAGAGATATTATTACTCACAACATTGCAAACAGGCTGTGAGTCCACCGTAGATCGTAATAGCCAGCAGGGTAGAGGGGGTGGCTCATACTCCCCATATCGCGCGGGGTGCCTCACCTCCCTGTGATGTGGATCGTAATGGCCGGGGGGAGAGGGGGTGGCTCTTACTCCCCATACCGCGGGGGGTGCCTCGCATGTTGATTAATGGCAATCTCTTTCCTCCTGGATCCTAGATAAAATTTTGCAGTGTGTGTGTACACAGACTGCGAGATTGAAACTACTATCGTCGTCCCCACTTCCAGATATTAGGCACAGTATTACGAAATGGTGTACAGTCTTTGTGAGATTTCGGATTATATCATACTGCGTTTCCCCGAATATTCGGAGAAATACCACAGGGCAGGTGCACTCGAACTACTATATTTGAAGGAACATCATACTCAACTTCTGGAAATTCGGAGCAATATCACAGAATGGGTGTAATGCCATTGTGATATTTGAAGTAATATCGTGCTCTCCCCCAGTAGTTGTTAGGAAGAGTATCACAGGGGGTTGTATACCTTCTGTGGTATTGGGAGTAATATCATCATCTCTTCCTTTAGATGATAGGAACAATATCACGGGGCGGGTGGTGTGCACCCAATGTAGTATTGGGAGTAATATCATTCTCTCTTCTTCTAGATTTTACGATTCATATCACAGGCGGGGTGTACAGCCCTTGTTATATTGGGAGTAATATCTTCTTTCAACCTGTAGATTAAGAATAATATCCCATGGGAGCTGTACATCTCTTCAATATTGGTAGTAATACTATCTTCTCCCTTCCTGGATATAAGAAACAATATCACAGGCGGGGTGTACACCCTTTGTAATATTCGGAGTAATATCACCTCTCCCCACATGGTTATCAGGGACAAAATCGTAGGGTGGGTGTATAGTTCCTACGTTATTGGGAGTAATATCATCCACTCACCCCCTGGATATCACAGAAGATTGTCAGTAATATCATCCTCTTCCCCCGCTCCCCTGGATATTAGAAACAATACCAAGGGGTGGTGGGGTGTACACCCACTGTGACATTGAAAGTAATATCAGCCTCTTTCACACTGGATATCAGGAATTATATCACAGGTGTGTGTGCACCTTCTGAGATACTGGGAGTTAGATCATCCTCTCCCCCTGTCGGTACAAGGAACAATATCCCATGGTGGGTGTACATCTCCTGCGATATTGGGCGTAATATCATCGTCTTCCAATGTGGATATTGGGAATAATGTCACGGGGGGGGTGTGCACCTTCTTCAATAATAATGTCACAGCGGGGGTGTACGCCTTCTTCGATATCATCCTCTCCCCTCGGGATTGTAGGCAAAATATCGAAGGGGTTTTACAACTCGTGTGATATTGGGAGTAATATCATCCTCTCCCTCTGGATATCAGGAACAACAATATCAGTTATTAATATTAATAAATATAATAGTAATTAATAGTATCACCGATATTAACACTTATAATAATGATAGACAAAACTAATATTATTCATAAATATTAAAGATCACTATTAATAATTAATAGTAATATCATTATTATTAATAAAAATAATAATAGTAGGTAATGTTAATTAAATCAATAGTAAATAAATGATGATATTAAAATAATATTAAGATTAATAATTAATGTTATTGACAAATAACATCAATATTAATAATTTTAATCACACCTAATCATAGCATAGGGAAGGGATTCCCATAAACATCACTGTGGTCTCACTGGGTCAAGGAGAAAGAGTTTGAAGTTTAGGAGGCTGAGATGGATGGTTATAGCAGTATGATTTTTGAAAAGAGGAGTTACACAGAAAAAGAGCTCCAGAAATCCACATGGGGTCCCCCTCCACTTTTTCTGAATATTAAGATGGTTATATGCAGGGTGAAACCTCACAGCTTGGACAAATAATAACCAAGGAAGGGGTTAGCCAAAGAGTTCCTAGAGCTCTCACAGGACTAGGACACTAGATTAGAGAAAGCTTGTTGATTACTTGGGGGGCATCAGTAGAAATCCCAAAAAGGCCACACATTAGTTGTGCAGTAAAATAGCCCTATAGTAGATACTAACAGACTTGATCTTTTCTTTTATTTATTTATTTATGGTTGTATAGCTTTTTTTTTTTTTTTTTTTTTTTTGAGACTGAGTTTCATTCTTGTTGCCCAGGCTAGAGTGATCTTGGTTCACTGCAACCTCTGCCTCCTGGGTTCAAGCAATTCTCCTGCCTCAACCTACCGAGTAGCTGGGATTACAGGAGTGTGTCATCACGCTCAGCTAATTTTGTATTTTTAGTAGAGTCAGGGTTTCTCCATGTTGGTCAGGCTGGTCTCGAACTTGTGACCTCAGGTGACCTGCCCTCCTCGGTCTCCCAAAGTGCTGGGATTACAGGCATGAGCCATCATGCCCGGCCCTCCTCTTTTTTTTTTTGACTTTAAGCTCTAGGATACAGGTGCAGAACGTGTTACATAGGTATACATGTGCCATGGTCGTTTGCTGCACCTATCAACTCATCATTAGGTTTTAAGCCCGCATTCGTTAGGTATTTGTCCTAATGCTCTTCCTCCCTTTGCCCCCCCAACCCCTGCAGACTTGATCTTAAAAACCTTTAACTGGCTGGGCACAGTGGCTCACGCCTGTAATCCCAGCACTTTGGGAGGCCGAGGCAGGTGGATCACGAGGTCAAGAGATCGAGACCATCCTGGCCAACATGGTGAAACCCCGTCTCTATAAAAATACAAAAAAATAGCTGGGTGTAGTGGCACACACCTGTAGTCCCAGCTACTCAGGAGGCTGAGGCAGGAGAATCGCTTGAACCCAGGAGGCAGAGGTTGCAGTGAGTTGAGATCATGCCACTGCACTTCAGCCTGGTGACAGAACAGGATTCCGTCTCAAAAAAAAAAAAACAAAACTTTAAACAAGATTTGTAAGTATCAAACTGAACTCTATAATTTAATTGCTAACCAGGTCAAATCCCAACATTTGTTAAAGGAAAACAAGAAAACTCACTCACTCAACAACTTGAAATTCATATCAATATCCAGTAAAAAAGACACAAAATGCAACACAAGTTACTAATATCAGGATGAAAATATCACTGCAGATAATGTAGACATCAGAATAGTGATAAATGAATATTATGAACCACTTTATGCCAATAAATCTGAAAATTCTGATGAAATGGACATATTCCTGGATAGACACAGACTGCCAAATTTGACTTCAGAAAAAGTGGGCCGGGAGTGGTGGTTCACACCTGTAATCCCAGCACTTTAGGAAGCCGAGGCGGGTGGATCACCTGAGGTCAGCGATTAGAGACCAGCCTGGTCAACACGTTGAATCCCCGTCTCTACTAAAAATACAAAAATTAGCCAGATGTGGTGGCGGGCGCCTGTAATCCCAGCTACTCCGGAGGCTAAGGCAGGAGAATCGCCTGAACCCAGGAGGCAGAGGTTGCAGAGAGCCGAGATTGTGTCATTGCACTCCAGCTGGGCGACAAGAGTGAAACTCCATTTTCCCCCCCCCAAAAAAAAAAAAAAAAATTAGCAAATTGGCTAGGCACCGTGGCTCACATCTGTAATCCCAGAGTTTCGAAAGTCCAAGGTGGGAGGATTGCTTGATACCAAGAGTTTGGGACCAGCCTTGGCAACATGGTAAAATCCTGTCTTTACAAAAATTTTTTTAAAAAATTAGCTAGGCATGGTGTCATATACCTATAGTCCTAGCTACTTGGGAGGCTGAGGCAGAAGGAGCACTTGAGCCCAGGAGTTCGAGGCTGCAGTGGGCTATGATCATGCCATTGCACTCCAGCATGGGTGGCAGAGTGAGACTCTGTTAAAAAAAAAAATAGCAAATTGGGCCGGGCGCGGTGGCTCAAGCCTGTAATCCCAGCACTTTGGGAGGCCGAGACGGGCGGATCACGAGGTCAGGAGATCGAGACCATCGTGGCTAACACGGTGAAACCCCGTCTCTACTAAAAAATACAAAACTAGCCGGGCGAGGTGGCGGGCACCTGTAGTCCCAGCTACTCGGGAGGCTGAGGCAGGAGAATGGCGTAAACCCGGGAGGCGGAGCTTGCAGTGAGCCGAGATCCGGCCACTGCACTCCAGCCTGGGTGACAGAGCGAGACTCCGTCTCAAAAAAAAAAAAAAAAAAAATAGCAAATTGAATTCTGTAATATGTAAAAATGACAATACACCATGACCAAATGAGGTTTATGCCAGGAAAGCAACATGTAAAAATCTATTACAGTTATGCAACATGTAATGATGGTTTAGTCGAGAATGGGAGAATGGATTGCATACAGGACAGTGAACATGAGATTATAATAGCATATTATATTACTGCACATTTTCTATGTTTAGATACATGAATACTACCATTGTGTTACAATTGCTCACAGTATTCAGTACAGTAATATGCTGTGGAGATTTGTAGCCTTGGCCATGCATGGTGGCTCATGCCTGTAATCCCAGCACTTGGGAGGCTGAGGCTGGCAGATCACTTGATGTCAGGGATTACAGGCACACACCACCACATCTGGCTAATTTTTGTATTTTTAGTAGAGACGGGGATTCAACATGTTGACCAGGTTGGTCTCTAACTGCCGACCACAGGCGCTCTTCT
Organism: Macaca thibetana thibetana; assembly: GCF_024542745.1. Classification (NCBI taxonomy): domain Eukaryota; kingdom Metazoa; phylum Chordata; class Mammalia; order Primates; family Cercopithecidae; genus Macaca; species Macaca thibetana. The sequence goes on along the minus strand of NC_065591.1, from coordinate 56,122,971 downwards.
TTTTTTGAGGTGGATCTCACTCTGTTGCCAGGCTAGAGTGTAGTGGTGTGATCTCGGGTCACTGCAACCAACCTCCATCTCCCGGTTTCAAGCGATTCTCCTGCTTCAGCCTTCCAAGTAGCTGGGACTACAGGTGCACGCCACCATGTCTAGCTGAGTTTTGTATTTTTAGTAGAGATGGGGTTTCACCATGTTGGCCAGGGTGGTCTTGATCTCTCGACCTCGTGATCTGCCAGCCTCGGCCTCCCAAAGTGCTGAGATTACAGGCGTGAGGAGCCTCCGTGCCTGGCCGCATCTCTTCTTAATTTTTGTCTAATTTCATCCTACCTCAAAATCAACTCTGAGACTATGTTTTATGCTCTTCTGAATTCTCAGCCTTCACCTTGCCTAAGGAGGCTTAGATACCTATGTTGACTGTAGTGCTGGGGATTGAGATTGTGGAACACCATAAGATTATGTAATTGTGTTTACAGTGGCTTAACAAATGACTTTTTTCACTAGTCTTATCATATTTATTTATTGAGCAGTCATTCATTTCGGTGTCTACCACAAAAAGATGGATGTGGTCCCTGCCCTAGAGGAGTTCACATGGAAACTTCCAGTCACAGAAGTCACATTGTCTGTGTCACCAGCTTAACAAAATAAAACTAAAATCTACAAAGAGGTTGAGTGTGCTAATCACTCTACCAACTAGCTCCTGAATGGGCCCTGGGGCCAAGCTCCCTTTGTGGATACAGGAATGCTGGCTCCCCAGACAGGATCTTGTACCCAGTGTGCTCTGTTCTCTCTGAAGAATGAGACACAGGCCCCATGCCAGCTGTAGATCTGCAAGCCTCACTGGCTCCCTGTTCCCAGCACTATAGCTTAAAACCATATTTTTCACCACCACTTCTTTTCCCTTTCAGTTTTAGAGAGAGGAAATCAACATTTTTGGACTACCTTCTATGTGCCAGGTTCTTTCACACACATTGTGCTCTGCTAAAATCTTCACAATTCCATGATATACAAGTCAATTCTGGAATCTAGGCATATAATGGAATAGCTTTTGAATCACAAAGAATGAAGCTTCAATTCTGGCTCAGCCACCTAAAAGTCATTACTAGTATTAATTCCTTTCTTCATTTATTCACTAAAGAATTTTTTAAACTGCTCCTATACATTCTAACTCTGTGGTAGGAAGTGAGGATACAAAGGTGAATAGAACATAATCCTGTTTTCAAGGCCCTCACTTTGGGCAGTGGAGCAGGGAGAGGAAAATTCTTTTTATTTCTGAGATGGAGTTTCACTCTTGTTGCCCAGGCTGGAGTGCAATGGCACGATCTCAGCTCACTGTAACTTATGCCTCCTGGGTTCAAACAATTCAGGGAGAGAAGAATTCTTAAACAGATTGTATTTGTAATACTATTACACTTTTTACAGGTTATTATTATGAAAACTTTCTGACTCTTCACAATTTAAGTAGCCTGAGCCTTGGGTTCTTCATTTGTAAATTTTTTTTTGAGACGGAGTCTTGCTCTGTTGCCCAGGCTGGAGTGCACTGGCGCAATCTCAGCTCACTGTAACGTCTGCCTCCCTGGTCCAAGTGATTCTCCTGCCTCAGCCTCCTGAGTATCTGGGATTACAGGTGAGCACCACCATGCCTGGCTAATTTTTGTATTTTTAGTAGAGATGGGGTTTTGCCATGTTAGCCAGGCTGGTCTCGAGCAAACTCTTGACCTCAGGTGATCCCACCCACCTCCCAAATTGCTGTGATTACCATTGTGAGCCACCACACCTGGCCTAAGTCAGGAATAATTCTGTCTTCCAGGCACAGTGGCTGGCATATAGAAGGTAGTAACATTGCAAAACCCACTGCTCCAGGGAAAGGCTTTCGTGTGCCTTTCCTTCTTTTTTTTTGTAAACTAAAAACAATAAGCGATCATTTAACGAATTGTATTTGAAGGCTTACAATTAATTTTAAGTATACCTGTTTATACAACTTTGTTACAATAATAACAGATATGAAAGGAAATTACTCCAAATCTCACCATCCTTTTAATAGAAAATAAATTATTTTCATTTGCCAACCTTGCTTTTCAGTCTTTGTCCATGTTACAAAGCCATATCCTTACACAAATACTTTTTTGTTATACTTTTTAATGGCTGTGAAATATTTAATTTACTGGATTCTTGCTATTTGCTTAACCAGTCCTATATTGTTCAACATTTCTCTTCAGAGGCAGAGTGATTTAGTGGAAACAATGGAAAGTTTGAAAACAAAGATCTTAGGTTTGAAATCTTAGTTGAACTTCTTACTACGTGACCTTGGGTAAGTTATTTAACCTTTCTGAAACAAACTTTTTCTTGGCTGTTATAAAAGAGGACTTTTTCTTTCTTTCTTTCTTTCTCCCCCCTCCCTCTTTTTTTAAAGAGATGGGGTCTCGCTAGGTAGCCCAGGCAGTAGTGTAGTGGCTATTTACAGGCACGATCTTAACAGGCTGCCACCTTGAACTCCTGGTCTCAAGCAATTCTCCTGCCTCAACAGGTGGATTACGCCCGGCTAGGAAGGTGAATTTTAATAGGGATTATACTTTTACTCTGCATTAAGAGGTGATTTATATAAAGTTCCAATTAAAATTTGGATGCTCAATAAAAAGCCACAATTTAAGTATTTGGTAATTACCAACATGTAATGTGATTAAAAACCTTTCAAATCTTCCGTGTTATTGCCTTAGGATAAAGTCTCATAAGTGGAATTACTTGGTCAGAGTTTAAACATTTTTTGTTTTGTCTTGTTTTTTTGAGACGGAGTTTCGCTCTTGTTGCCCAAGCTGGAGTGCAATGGCACGATCTCGGCTCACTGCAATCTCCGCCTCCCGGATTCAAGCGATTCTCCTGCCTCAGCCTCTCGAGTAGCTGGGACTACAGGCGCGTGCCACCACGCCCAGCTAATTTTTTGTATTTTTAGTAGAAACGGGGTTTCACCGTGTGAGCCAGGATGCTCTCGATCTCCTGATCTCATGATCCGCCCGCCTCGGCCTCCCAAAGTGCTAGGATTACAGGCGTGAGCCACCGCGCCCGGCAGTTTAAACATTTTAATGGCAATCAGAAACACATCTCAAATTGCTTTTCAGAGTTTCCTTCATTTACGCAGCCATTAGCAATAGATTGCACCACACTATCTGATTCCATTTATGATCACTATGGATATAGTACGTGAAACCTTTTGTAACTGATTGTTTTACTTTTCTTTTTGTGGAATTTGAACATTTTTCGTTTTTGAATAGCAAGACTTGTCTGTAGGAACGACAGCTTAGGCAGTCACGTGGGCTGCGGACTGTGTTTGTGGACTACATCTCCCAAAGTGCTCCGCAGGCGCGCCCACAGGAAGTCGCCGGGGCATCTCCCGCCTCCACGCCGAGGCGAAGAGGTTCTATCCGGGGCCTTGGAGCTTCTCTTTCCTTTCGCGCCGGTTGCCGCTGCGGAGCGCGGCGGGTCCATGTGCGCAGTGAGTGGCGCTATCCCTGGCCCAGTAGCACCCGAACCCCGGGTTTGACCGAGTCCGCGCTGCGATGGACCCCAACACCATTATCGAGGCCCTGCGGGGCACCATGGACCCAGCCCTGCGTGAGGCCGCGGAGCGCCAGCTCAATGAAGTAAGGACGCCCGGCTAGCGGTGGCGGCGGGCAGGCGGGCAGACAGAGGTGGCAGGCCGAGTCCCCAGGGCCTGGCCGGAGGCGCGGACGACGTCGTTGAGGGCCCCAACAGGAGGGTGGGGCGGACATCTGACGGCGACTTCCACGCCGGGGCGCCTCGATGTGGTGTGGTGGTGGTGGCTGCAGCCAAGGCTGCCTTTGCTTCGGATCCTGAGCTGGGCCTCTGCCTGCGGTCTAGGCATGAGGAGCCGGCTGAGGCGAAGCGGGCGTGACGGGTTGGACACATGGCCGGCTAGGGTGGCCGGCCGCCCTCTAGCTCATTCCCAGCTGGTTCCTCACGCCCAGGAGGGGGCGAAACTTACTGGGAGGTTATTCAGACGTTTCTGAGACCAGTCTCGCCGTCGCAGGGTTTGGAGGGTCTCCTGGGAATGCCGACCGGTCCTTTGGGGGCTGCGCCTGTCATCCTTGTCACTTGGCTGAGCTGATCAGTGGCCTGCCTCGGGCACAACTTCCTTCTCTCTGGCTGAGTTGCTAGGGAAGGCTTTCAAAGGCAAACCCACGTCTCATTAGTAGGACAGGGGTAGTGCGGGACATTCAGTCTGATCCCTGCTCTTCCACTGTCATAATGCTTCAGTCGGAGGGCTGGCTTATGTAGTGGAAATAATCAGGTGAAGTGCACCCTTCTAGGTATAGCTGCACCATTGATTTCTTGAGTGACCTTGGGCCAAGTCACTTAACCTCTTGATCCTGAGTTTTTCCCATTCATAAAATTACGCCACAGAGTTGCTGTGACAGTCAGGTGCGATAATGTTAAGTCTGAGTGCCTTGGAATGTGCCGAGCTCCTTATCAGTTCAGATATTGCATTCTCTGAAGGTTTTTGTTTCCCCCATATTTTGGGGGGACTGCTCCTTGGAAAACAGCTTTATTGCATGAATATTTATTGTACTATCTCCAACGTCATTCTTTGTTTCTAAACTTTTGCAGTTTTATGTATTAATGATCAGTATTTTAGAGCCTCCTTAAAAGGGCTGCTGTAACTTTTTTGCCAGTTAGTAACTGTCTTTTAGCATACTGCTGAATCTGCCAACTTTGTTGAACTTTAGTGTACATTTTTTAACTGAAAAATCACACTTTAAAATAGAAATTCAACTATTTTATGCGTCTTTTAGCTGGTAAATAATTTAAAAACGTTGTTTATATTGACTTACCAGAAACAGCTGAAATGTTACTAATTGGACTTTTTCAGTGTAAAGGGCTGCACTAGAGATCCCTCCCTCATGGAACTTACAGTTCAAGCAGACTACCTACAGAGTTTACAGAAATTAAATGTAAAATTATTTCAGAATGTTAAATCTATTTTGTATGTAAGTGAGGTCATTATACCACACGAAGTGATGATTATGTGTTCAAATTTTTAGACTCGAAGTCACCTTGGGAGGAGCTTAATTTTTTTGGATATAAAATAGTGAGTTGAACCGTATTACTATTTTGAACCGTTATGCAGCTATGGAAGGAGCAACGGATCACTTTTTGTTTTGATTTGCTTTGTGATCGACATGGGTTAAGGTGAACATTATTTTGCTTGTTAAATAATAATGCAGTTACAATTCTAGAAAAGCTGAAAGTTTAGTCACGGTCATTTCTATCATGACTTTGCTGTAATCGCGTATTATTTTGACTAATTATACTTGCGTGTAATTATTAATTTTAAAAGTGAGTACTTGAAAGAGTTGGTTTGCTTCTACAAAAATTGGGGAAATAATACTTCCTGAAAATCTGAAATTCATTTATTCCTCAGATAGACATTGCATGTCTAGTATATGCACTAACATCTTGTAATAGAGACCTAGGGTATTTGACAAGCTAGTTTTTGGAAAATAAACAAATGATCAAAATAGCATTCAAAGCCTTTTTTACTTAACCATTAAACTACTGTTCTGGAATACTGTCAAACAGTGAACACCGCTAATCTGTCAAAGAAAATTTATTACATGGCCTTTACTTTTGTAATCCTTAGCTATTTACATTTCATACATTTCTTTCAATTATAACACTTAGATTTTTAAATATTCTTCCTAAGGTAAATTTTCTATTAGTATATTTACTTTCATTCCATTTTAATACACTGCTTCTCCCTCTCCCTTCTCCCATTTAAATATTTTTTGCTTTGACTTTCTTGTGGCAGAACATTGATTTGGGAGACAGATCTCAGATAAGTCTTGAATATAGTAAGAATGAGGAAGTAACATTTCTGAAAGGCTCTTGCTTTGGAGAAGATAGAAGAAGGAATTATTCTATGATGTCTCTCATTCCACTGAAGCTGTGTTTTGGTTCATTTAGAACCAAAGAAAAAGATCATTGACATTTGAATGAATCTCTTCACTAAGTGAAATAATCACTGACTCAATGTAAAATTTGTAAATGTTATTAAAGTGTTTATAGTGTAGATAGTGTCAAAATAAAATAGGGCTTCTGCCTCAGAGTCTTTGCACTTAACTCCTTGGAACTCCTTTCATAGTTATCCCCCTAACTTGTTCTCTCATTTCCTTCCATCCCTGTTCAAATATTTCCTTATCACTGAGGAATTCCTTGACCATCATACTCCCTATCTCCTTTCACTTGTTTTCCTCTATAGCACTGATTTGTCATACACATTTGGCTTATTTTTAAAATTAATTTTATTTGGCCGGGCGTGGCGTTTCACGCCTGTAATCCCAGCCTTTTGGGAGGCCGAGGCGGACTGATCACTTGAGGTTGGGAGTTCGAGACCAGCCTGACCAACATGGAGAAACCCCGTCTCTACTGAAAATACAAAATTAGCCGGGTGCGATGGCACATGCTTGTAATCCTAGCTACTCGGGAGGCTGAGGCAGGAGAATCGCTTGAACCTGGGAGGCGGAGGTTGCGGTGAGCTGAGATTGCACCATTGCACTCCAGCCTGGGCAACAGAGTGAGACTCCATCTCAAAAAAATTAATTAATTAATTAAATTTAAAAAATTGGCCAGGCACAGTGACTCATGCCTGTAATCCCAGCACTTTGGGAGACCGCGGCGGGCCGGGCGGATCACCTGAGGTCGGGAATTCGAGACCAGCCTGACCAACATGGAGAAACTCCGTCTCTACTAAAAATACAAAATTAGCTATGCGTGGTGGCACACACCGGTAATCCCAGCTACTAGGGAGGCTGAGGCAGGAGAATCGCTTGAACCTAGGAGGCAGAGGTTGCGGTGAGCCGAGATCATGCCATTGCACTCCAGCCTGGGCAACGAGAGCGAAACTCCATCTGAAAAAATAAAAATAAAAATAAATAAATTTTTTTTTTTATGAGACAGAGCCTTACTCTGTCACCCAGACTGGAGTGCAATGGCGCGATCTCAACTCACTGCAAGCTCTGCCTTCTGGGTTCATGCCATTCTCCTGCCTCAGCCTCCTGAATAGCCGGGACTACAGGTGCCTGCCACCACGTCTGGCTAATTGTTTGTATTTTTAGTAAAGACGGGGTTTCACTGTGTTAGCCAGGATGGTCTTGATCTCCTGACCTTGTGATCCACCCGTCTCAGCCTCCCAAAGTGCTGGGATTACAGGCGTGAGCCACCGTGCTTGGCCTTTTTTTTTTTTTTTTTTTTTTGAGATGGAGTCTTGTTCTTGTTACCCAGGCTGGAGTGCAGTGGCGCAATCTCAGCCCACCGCGACTTCTGCCTCCTGGGTTCAAGCGATTCTCCTGCCTCAGGCTCCTGAGTAGCTGGGATTAGGTGCCTGCCGCCACACCTAGCTAATGTTATATTTTTAGTAGAGACGGGTTTCACCATGTTGGCTAGGCTGATCTCGAACTCCTGACCTCGTGATCTGCCCGCCTTGGCCTCCCAAAGTGCTGGGATCACAGGCATGAGCCACCATGCCCAGCCTATTTATTTATATTTATTTTTTGAGACAGGATCTTGCTCTGTCACCCAGGCTGCAGTGCAGTAGCACCATCATGGCTCACGGCAGCCTCTCCCTCCCGGGCTCAAGCGACACTCCCACTTCAGCCTCTCAAGTAGCTGAGACTATAGGGATGTGCCACTATGCCCAACTATTTTTGTATTTTTTGTAGAGACAAGGTTTCACTGTGTTGCCCAAGCTTGTTTTTAATTTTTTCAGAGCCAAGGCCTTGCTATATTGCCCAGGCTGGAGTGCAGTGGGCTCTGCTGCACTACATAGCTTAGAACTCTTCGCCTCAAGCAGCCTCCTCCTTTCTGAGCCTCCCATGTGGTGGGACTGCAGACAGGTGCTACCACACCTGGCCTAATTTTACTTTTGTTCTCTCCACTATAGTTTTAAGTTTCATGAGGTCATGAATTATTATTTTTTGTTATTGTTATTCCTTAATTTACCAGTAATAGGCTTTATGACTTACTGTTATAATATTAGTAAATAGCAATATGGGCTTTAGCTCTTTTATTTATTTTTAAAAATTTACTATTATTTTTGTGGCAGGGTCTCACTCTGTTGCCTAGGCTAGAGTGCAGTGGCACGATCTTGGCTCACTGCAGCCTCCAATCCCAGGTTCAAGCGATTTTCAGGCCTCAGCCCCTTGAGTAGCTGAAACTTAAGGTGCGTACCACCATACCTGGCTAATTTTAGTATTTTTAGTAGAGACGGGGTTTCGCCACATTGTCCAGGCCAGTCTCAAACTCCTGACCTCAAGTGATCCATCCACCTTGACCTCCCAAAGTGCTGAGATTACAGGCATGAGCCACTGCACCAGCCGGCATTTTTAAATATAATGCCAGGAAGATACTTACGAAATACTCATTCCGAAGGATAATTCCCAGTCTGGTTCATGTAACAGCAAATGTCTGTGTGCTAGGCACTGAGCTAAGTAGTTGGATGCAGAGAAATTCATGATCACTTTCTTACTAGAGCTCCATAATCACTATGTCACTGGCCCTTACAATACATGTGGTCAGTACTATAATAAAACTATATGTAAATTTTGGATAAGGAAACTATTGGATCTGATTTTGGCTAAGGTGGATATGATCTTGGCATCAATAGTCTCTCCCCTGTTGTATTTGCAGCCAAGAAAAATGCTGTAAGTAGAATTAGAGGGTTTACCCAGAAGACATTTAAACTCTTAGTTCCTAAGCTCAATATTTTATATAATGGTTATATATATATATATACACCTTTTTTTCTTTTAGTGGAGTTTTGCTCTTTTTGCCCAGGCTGGCGTGCATTGGCGCCATCCGGCTCACTGCAACCTCTGCTCCCGGGTTCAAGCAATTCTCCTGCCTCAGCCTCCTGAGTAGCTGGGATTAAAGGCATGTACCACCACACCCGGGCTAATTTTTGTGTTTTTAGCAGAGATGGGATTTCACCATGTTGGCCAGGCTGGTCTTGAACTCCTCACTGCAGGTGATTTACCCGCCTCGGCCTCCCAAAGTGCTGGAATTACAGGCGTGAGTCACTGTGCCTGGCCTAATTTTGTATTTTTAGTAAAGATGGGGTTTCACCATGTTGGCCCAGTTGGTCTCGAACTCCTGACCTCAGATGATCCGTCTGTCTTGGCCTCCCAAAGTGCTGGGATTACAGGCCTGAGCCACCGTGCTCGGCCTAATGGTTTTATGTATATAGGCAGCAGTGCTACTTTCTCACATGCTTTATATGAAAAAGTGAACTTGCTTTTGATAAGTTTCTTGATATTTTGGGTTTTTTTTTTTTTTTTTTTTTTTTTTAAACTCACACTACCCTGGCTCACTTTTGGGATTGTCACAGACGGTTAACTATTACTGCTGTATGTGATATACCTTACTTATAAATGGTTCATTTGATTTCATTTTATTAAAAGTATTTAATTAATGAAAATCTTAGGTCTGGAAAAGTGTAAAATAATGGCGTATTTGTAGGATAATCTGGAATGTTTAGAAATAAAGCAATAAAAGAAGACCAGAGTAGCCTGTAGTTTAGATAACATTCCTTCACCAGGAATATTTTAAAGTTACTGTTCTGAATTTGGGAGAAGGAAAGTCCCTGGATACTTTGGCTCTTAGATAGCAAGTTATTCAGTGACGTAGCTTGTTAAAGATCTGAAAGAGGCTGGGCGCAGTGGCTCACGCCTGTAATCCCAACACTTTGGAAGGTAAAAGCAGGGAGAAGATCACTCGAGTTCAGGAGTTTAAGACCAGCCTGGGCAACATAGGGTAGACCCTGTCACTACGAAAAAATTCTTGTAGTGACATGAGCCATGGCACCCGGCTGCTAAACAATTTCTAATAAAAAAGTTTTTTTTTTTTTCAAGTTCCTAGTTGGGGACCAGGTGCGGTGGCTCACGCCTGTAATCCAGCACTTTGGGAGGCCGAAGTAGGCGGATCATGAAGTCAGGAGTTCGAGACAAGCCTGGTCAACATAGTGAAACCCCGTCTCTAAAAATACGAAAAATTAGCCGGGTGTGGTGGTGGGTGCCTGTAATCCCAGCTACTTGGGAGACTGAGGCAGGAGAATCGCTTGAACCCGGGAGGCGGAGGTGCAGTGAGCCAAGATCCTGTCGTTGCATTCCAGCCCAGGCAATAGTGCGAGACTCTGTCTCAAAAAATGAAAAATAAAATTAAAGTTCCGGCTGGGTGTGTTGGCTCACACCTGTATCCCAGCACTTTGGGAGGCTGAGGCGGGTGGATCACGAGGTCAGGATCAAGACCATCGTGGCGAACATGGTGAAACCCCATTTCTACTAAAAATACAGAAAATTAGCTGGGCATGGTGGTGGGCGCCTGTAGTTCTGGCTACTCAGGAGGCTGAGGCAGGAGAAGAGAATAGCATGAACCTGGGAGGTAGAGCTTGCAGTGAGCAGAGATCACACCACTGCACTCCAGCCTGGCAACACAGTGGGACTCCATCTTAAAGGAAAAAAAAATAACATAAAACTTCCTAGTTGGAAAGCATAAAAATGATATTGTAAAATAATATAATAATAATAATTATTATTATTATTTTTGTGACGGGATTTCACACTGTTACCCAGGCTGGAGTGCAGTAGTATGAACATGGCTCACAGCGGCCTTTACTCTCCTGGGATCAAGCTATCCTCCTGCCTCAGCCTCCCAGCTAGCTGGGACTACAGGTGCACACCACCATGCCTGGCTAAGTTTTTTATTTTTTGTAGAGATGAGGTCTCTCTTTGTTGCCCAGCCTTGTCTCCCAAAATACTAGAATTACAGGTGTGAGCCACTGCACCTGACATATTACTGTTTTTTAACAAAGGCAGGGGGACACAGTGAAGAGCCTTAGCCCTGTCCTGAGTCTACGACTATAATGACTTAACCTCACTGTGCCTCATATTTCATGTAGCCAAAGTAGATGTCATATTTGCCTTTGTCAAATTCTTTTTTTTTTTTTTTTCTGGGACAGAGTTTCGCTCTTGTTGCCCAGGCTGGAGTGCAATGGTGCAGTCTCAGCTCACCACAACCTCCGCCTCCCGGATTCAGGTGATTCTCCTGCCTCAGCCTCTTGAGTAGCTGGGATTACAGATATGCACCACCACGTCTGGCTAATTTTGTATTTTTAGCAGACGGGGTTTCTCCATGTTGGTAGGCTGGTCTCGAACTCCCAACCTCAGGTGATCTGCCCACCTTGGCCTCCCAAATTGCTGGGATTACAGGTGTGAGCCACTGTGCCCAGCTTGTCAAATGCTTTAGTAACAACAAAGGTTAGAAGTTCCTTGGTTCTTGAAATTACCTGGTTGTATTTTATGTAAAAATCTGATATCACAGCATTCTTCTACCTCCTATGTTCCTTAAAAATGGTCTGAAGTATAGTAGCTAATTGAAAGTCTCTTTGGTTATATTTCAGTGGAGAGAAATAATACAAAATTACAGTTTTGGCCCGGTGTGGTGGCTCAGGCCTGTAATCCCAGCACTTTGGGAGGCCAGGGTGGGTGGATCTCAGGATCACCTGAGATCAGGGGTTGCCTGGCCAACATGGCAAAACCCTGTCTACTAAAAATACAAAAATTAGCTGGGCGTGGTGTTGCATGCCTATAATCCCAGCTACTCAGGAGGCTGAGGCACGAGAACCGCTTGAACCTGGGAGGCAGTGGCTGAAGTGAGCTGAGATTGCTCTACTGCACTCCAGCCTGGGCGACAGAGCAAGACTCTTGTCTCCCAAAAAAAAAAAAAAAAAGTTACAGGTTTGAAGAGTAAGTTTTAAAAGATACTGACATTAGTGATTACATTGGAAAATGTGGGTCCAGAGGGAAAACTGATTTTGAAGACATGCATTACATACAGGGTGTCTAGTTTGAGGAGCTGGTAAACATCAAGTAGAAAAAGTCTAGCAGGCCATTGGAATGTGGAGCTGAAGTTTAAGAGAGAAAGCAGCAATGGAAAAGTGATATTCTTCTGCAGGCAAGTAATTACAGTAGTATGATCCAAAGGTATGAGATGGACTAGAGGGCTAAACTTTCAACCATGCCTATTTTGAGTTCTTTGAGAAACATCTGAAAAAGCAAACTGGGATTTTGTCATAAAAGTAAGAGAGAAGCCAAGAAAGATAATTTTAAGAAGGTTATTGTGGTTAGTGGTTAGTTTCCTTTTTCTCTTTTTTTTTTCTTGAGATGGAGTCTCACTGTTTCCCAAACTGGAGTGCAGTGACACCGTGTCAGCTCACTGCAACCTCCATCTCCTGGGTTCAAGGAGTTCTTCTGCCTTGTCTCCAGAGTAGCTGGGATAACAGGCAACCAACACCGCGTCCGGCTAATTTTTTTATATTTTTGGTAGAGATGGGGTTTCATCACGTTGGCCAGGCTGGTCTCAAACTCCTGACCTCAGGTGATCTGTCCTCCTCGGCCTCCCAAAGTGCTGGGATTACAGGCGCGAGCCACCACAACAGGCCTTATTTCCTTTTTTTTACATAGATTGAATAAATTATCTACCAATGAGCATGAATTACTTTTGAAAATGAGTAAAAAAAAATTAGAAAAAAGAAAGGGATGTTGATACTCCTAAATGAGAGAGGTTAAACAAACTGAAGACTTTCTGAGAAAATGCCTTCAACTATCGGTAACCTTTGAAAAGCAATATCTAATTTTTTTCTTTTTTTTTTTCTTTTTTTTTTGAGACAATCTCTGTCTCCCAGCTGTAGTGCAGTGGCGCGATCTCGGCTCACTGCAACCTCTGCCTCCCAGGTTCAAGCGATTCTCCTGCCTCAGCCTCCCAAGTAACTGGGACTACAAGCATACGCCACCATGCCCAGCTAATTTTGTGTTTTTAGAGACGGGTTCCGCCATGTTGGCCAGGATGGTCTCCATCTCTTGACCTTGTGATCCTCCTGCCTTGGCCTCCCAAAGTGCTGGGATTACAGGCGTGAGCCACCACACCCGGCCCTACCAATTCATTTTTATCTTTCACTGTTCAAAGTCTTTTCTCCGATTTCTGAGTTTACGTCCCTTAGGTTTTAACTTGAAATTTTACTTATTAGTCCAATTGGAATTAAACTCCCAACATAACTTCATACTGATCTTTTTTCTCCATAATGTCTGGCGCATTGTCAGTACTAGTAAGAAGAATGGAGTTGGCTTTGTTGAAGAATTTTGATGAGATGAATTAAAGGTGACTATTGAAATTATCTGAGTTGATGACAGATAATGAGAAGGTTTAAAGATGTGTAGGAAGGTGGTTTTGTGTTATGGTTAGGAGCTTTTAAAAGTAGAGTATTAGGAGGTTTAGCCCTAATTAATGATGTATAATGACTCATTTGGTGCTTTAGTTCTATGTTAGAATCCAGGAGCTTGAGAAGGGGACTACTGGGCATATAATTAGGGGCAGCATCCAGAAGTTACATTTATATTTTGACTCATATAAAAGATCTATTGTAGCATCTTCTGAGGCCTGTATTGATGTTTGCCAAATTGTTGACAATAATATCATAATTACCCAAATTTTAGAGGGTTTTTGTGATAAAGATTGATGCTAGTGATATTTTTAATTTAGCTTATTTTTATTTTTTGAGATGGAGTTTCACTCTTTCGCCCAGGCTAGGGTGCAGTGGTGCGATCTTGACTCACTGCAACCTTCGCCTCCCAGGTTCAAGCCATTCTCCAGCCTCAGCCTCCCGAGTAGCTGGGATTACAGGTGCCCCCCCACCACGCCCAGCTAATTATGTTTGGTGGAGATGGGGTTTCACCATGTTGGCCAGGCTGGTCTCGAACTCCTGACTTTGTTGTCTGTCCGCCTCGGCCTCCCAAAGTGCAGGGATTACAGGTATGAGCCACCACATCTGGCCCTCATTTGTTATCTTCTTTGGGAGAATACAAGTATTCCTGTCTTAGGAATTTCAGGTGGATAGAAATGTGTATGGGGCAGCTAGATAGATGTTCCTGGTTGAGATTGCTTGTGCCATATATCCCCGCTAGCAGAAATATCCTTTCTTTCTTATTCTTACTCTAGCTTACTTGTATGAAAGTTATAAAGTTACTTTTTTTTTTTTTAAACAAAAATGTTTTTCCTTGTGTTTTGTACAAAAATGGGGGTGGGAGGTAGTGTGGTGGTGCTGGTGGTAACGGCATCCACGGGGCTAGAAGTGGGCGGTGATACGGTCTCTCTCCAGCAAGTCGTCCAGGATTATGTTGGGCGTGGTGCCAATCTTCTTCGCGAGCTCGCTGTGCTCAATGGTGCTCAGGTACAGGTAGCGGTTGAGCAGCTCTCCATCCAGCATGTTGCGCATGGCATTCTGGAGGGTGTTTTTTTGTTTGTTTGTTTGGTTGGTTTTTTTTTTTGAGACGGAGTCTCACTCTCTTCCCCAGGCTGAAGTGCAATGGCGCAATCTTGGTTCACTGCAACCTCTGCCTTCCAGGTTCTAGTGATTCTCCTGCCTCAGCCTCCCAAATAGCTAGGATTACAGGCAGCCACCACCACGTCTGGCTAATTTTTGTATTTTTTTTTTTTAAATAAAGATGGGGTTTTACGATGTTGGTCAGGCTGGTCTTGAATTCCTGACCTCAGGTGATCCACCCGTCTCAGCCTCCCAAAGTACTGGGATTACAGGTGTGAGACCCCACGCCTGGCTGAAAGTTATGCTTTTTTTAATCAATTGCACTTTTAAAATTTATACTTAACATGTTTTCGAAGGTAATTAATAAGGTTAATAAAGTGATGAGTGTTGGGCCAGGTGTGGTGGCTCATCCCTATAATCCCAGAACTTTGGGAGGCTGAGCTGGGCGGACCACTTGAGGTCAGGAGTTGGAGACCAGCCTGGCCAACATGGCGAAGATCCATCTCTACTAAAAATACAAAAATTAGTTGGGCGTAGCAGCACATGTCCCTGTAATCCCAACTACTCAGGAAACTGAGGCAGGAGAGTCATTTCAACCTGGGAGGCGGAGGTTGCTGTGAGCCGAGATTGTGCCACTGCACTCCAGCCTGGGAGACAAAGCAAGACTCCATCTCAAAAAAAATAAAATGATAAGTGCTTATTTTCGTAGTTCAGTGTTGTCAATTTAATTATTCACACATTTAAAGTATGCAATACGGTGGCTTTTAGTATGTTCACAGTTGTACAGCCATCACCCAGTCTTTAAAACATTTCCATGACCCGACAAAGAAAATTCATTATCTTACCAGTCACTCCCCGTTCCATCTCTGACCCCCATCCTAGCCCTAGGCAACAATCCTATTTTCTGTCTATATAGATTTGTGTATTCCAGACATTTCATGTATTTGAATCATATAATATGTAGTCTTTTGTGACTGGCTTCTTTCATGTAGCATTATGTTTTCAAAGTTCATGCATTGTTGTAGCATGTATCAGTACTTCATTTTTTTAAATTGCCAAATAGCATTCTATTGTACGTATCAATAAGACATTTTACTTTCATTTGTTGATGGGCATACAGGTTGTTTCCACTTTTAGAGTATTATGAGTAATGCTGCTGTGAAAGTTGGGGTAAAAATAGTCTTGGTTTTGTTTTTTTAAATTAAATCTGGGTAACCAGCACCCAGACCAAGACACATACAACATTTTCATTGGCCTAGAAAGTTTCCTTGATACTCTTCCTATTCAATACTGTTCCTCCTCCAAGTTATTATTTTTCTGACTTCTATTACTATAGATTAGATTTGCCTGCCTTAATGCACATAATGTAGCTGTACGTCTGTCCAGCCAACAAAAACAGTGGTGGTTTTTGTTGTTGTTTAGAGTTGAGGTCTTGCTTTGTTGCCCAGGGTGGAGTGGAGTGTTGTGATCATAGCTTACTGTAGCCTCGAACTACAAATGCATGCTTCCACTCCCAGCTATTATAATTTTTAGGCTGGGCGTGGTGGATCATGAGGTCAGAAGTTCAAGACCAGCCTGGCCAAGATGGTGAAACCCTGTCTCTAAAAATACAAAAAAAAAATTAGCCGGGCATGGTGGCGGGTGCCTGTAATCCCAGCTACTCGGGAGGCTGATCCAGGAGAATCACTTGAACTCGGAGGGTAGAAGTTGCAGGGAGCCAAGATTGAGCCACTGCACTCCAACCTGGGCGACAGAGTGAGACTCCGTCTCAAAAAAAAAATTTTTTTTTTTTTTTTGAAAATTTTCTATAGAGGTAGTGTCTTGCTGTGTTGCTCAGGCTGGTCTTGAACTCATGACGTTGGGTGATCCTCCTCCATCAGCCTCCCAAAGCACTGGGATTACAGGTGTGAGCCACTGTGCTGGGCAGTTTTTGTTGTTCCAACATAGCTCCCAAACATAAACCAACAGCTTAATCTGGGGTTCTAATCATATAAAGTAGCCTGTTTCAAATTAAGGAAAAACTTCAATGTTGGGAGCTAAAGAGAGGTTGTATACACAAAACCATATATGTGTGCTTTATGGACAATTTAAGGAACTAAAGGGTAACTTGGCTATATATCGACTTACACCTTCCTGATGTTAGAGCATACTCTGAGGAAGGTGAGATTCTACTGAATATGGACATATAAAGGATATATCCATATCAAGACATATTTGTTATGTCTTGATATTTGCTAAGATATTTTCTGTGTTGTGTTTGTTTGTTTTTTGAGACAGAGTCTTGCTCTGTCACCCAGGCTGGAGTGCAGTGGTGCGATCTCGCCTCACTGCAACCTCCACCTCCTGGGTTCAAGCAATTCTCCTGCCTCAGCCTCCCAAGTAGCTGGGACTACAAGTGTGTGCCACCACACCCGGCTAATTTTTATATTTTTAGTAGAGACGGAGCTTCACCATGTTGGTCGGGCTGGTCTTGAACTCCTGACCGCATGAGCCACCGTGCACCTGTGTTGTTTTATACACTCCTTATAGCCATCCTGTGAAGTAGATTTTATTATTCTTATTTTGTTATTGAGACTTAGATTTACTGCATCAACTTGTTGAAGGCTTAGCATTCTAGGAAGTGGCATCACCTCGATTTATAACCAAGACTATCTGATTGCAGCAGTTCATTCCAGGAATTCATGATTTGATGCAGGAGATAAGATATATACTGTAATGTAAATGGTCTGAAAAGTGCCCTAGTAGTGTGGATAGTAATGTCCTTCGGGCTCATCCGTCTGTCCCTTAAATGTAAAAACCTTTCTCACTCTATACTGCCCCTAGGCAATCACATCTTCCAAGGCATTTATTTCTTGGCTCTTCCAATTCATTCAGTGAATTTTTTGAATAGCTTAAATGCCAAGTGTCATATGAAGAACTGGGGATATAAACAGTATAGTCCTTACTTAGTGGGGCTTAGAGTCTAATAGGAGAAACAGGCATAAGAACCATCTACAAATATAGTACACAAACATGTAATAAGCGTTATGAAGGAAAATAATGGTTATGAGAGCAATAGGGATCCCTGCTTTAGCTTGAGTGATCAGGCAGAAAAGGCTTCTCTAAGGAAATAATGTTTAAGCAGTGACCCAAACAGTGTGAAACTGTGAACCAGTTAACTGGTGGAGCGTGCAAGAGAAGGATACACAGCATGCACAAAGACTCTGAAATGAAGTAATGTGTTTCTTTTTGCTTTTATTATTTTTTAATTGATACATGATAATTGTATAATAAATATCTATGGGGTACAGTGGTATTTCAGTACATGTATACAACAATGTAATGATCAAATCAGGGTAATTAGCATATTCATCTCAAATGTGTATCATTTCTTTGGGCTAGGAATATTGGAAATCTGCTCTTCTAGCTATTTGAAAATATACAATAAATTGTTGTATGGTTACCCTACAGTGCTATAGAACACTAGAACCTACTAGTTCTATCTAGTTGTGATTTTGTATTTGTTAAATATGTTTCTTTCTTGGTTGAAAGAACCGAAAGGCTGGTAGGTGGGGCAGTGAGGAGAGCATGTTGAGAAAGTTTTTAAAAATGAGGCTGAAGGCCAGGCACGGTGGCTCAAGCCTGTAATCCCAGCACTTTGGGAGGCCGAGACGGGTGGATCACGAGGTCAGGAGATCGAGACCATCCTGGCTAACACGGTGAAACCCCGTCTCTACTAAAAATACAAAAAAACTAGCCGGGCGAGGTGGCAGGCGCCTGTAGTCCCAGCTACTCGGGAGGCTGAGGCAGGAGAATGCTGTGAACCCGGGAGGCGGAGCTTGCAGTGAGCTGAGATCCGGCCACTGCACTCCAGCCTGGGCGACAGAGCGAGACTCCGTCTCAAAAAAAAAAAAAAATGAGGCTGAAGAAAATGGCAGGGACAAGATGTCTTCATGTAGGACCTTGGAAGGTGCAGTAGAAAGCAAGCTTGTTAAAAGGTTTGTTTAAAGGGGATTGATTTATAATTTTAAAAGATCTTTGGCTGCTAAATGGAGAATGATTGGGGGCACAAATAGTTAAGAGGGATGATAGTCACTTGGACTAGGTTGGTGTTCATGGGAATGAAGAAAATGGATACATGTTAAAGAAGGATTTTGGATATAGAATTGACAGGACTTGATATATTAAATTGGGTTGATGAAGAGGAAAGTGGTGAGGATTACTGTGAGGATAGTGATGAGAGGTTGGAAGAAGTGGTACAGGGAAGTAGAGTAATAATTTTGAGGGGAAAATTATGCTTTGTAAAGGTAGTGATTGGATGAGATCATCTGGGAAGAAGAAAGATGGCCTATGACCAAGTCCTGGTGAATTCTAGCATTTATAGATTAAACAGGATGAGAAATCAGTAAAGGAGCCTGAGAAAGAGACCAAAAAAAAATGGTACGCTGAATGGCATAGGTGGAAGGGTATTTAAGTAAAGTGATAGTGTTGGTAGTCTTCACATCTAGGGTAGTGAAAAGGGTCAATACCTCCCTTTCATCCACCTAACTCCTTCTGTTCAGGTCTTCTGCATTAGGCGATCCTCCTTTTGATTCTTCCATACTGCTACTTCTTCCATTACACACTTTTCCTTTGGTAACTATGAGGGATTGGTTCCAGGACCCCCACGGATACCAAAATTCATGGATGCTGAAGTCCCTTATATGGTGTAGTATTTGCTTATAACCTGTGCACATCCCCCTGAACACTTTAAATCATTTCTAGATTGCTTTTAATACCCAATGCAATGTAAATGCTATGTAAATAGTTGCTGTACTTGTATTATTAAGTTTGTATTATTTTTATTGTATTGTTATTTAAAAATTTTTCCCCCAAATATTTTTCATCTGTGGTTGGTTGAATTCATGGATTTGGAACCCACAGGTATGGGGGCACCGACTGTATTTTATTGCAATTATATCCGATTGTACTTTATTGCAATTATCTGTTTGATTATCTTGTATTTCTTGACAACACTGTAAGTTGCTATGAGGTCATAGAGCCTGGTTGTCATATTCAACCCTGTAGTCTCAGCTCCTGGCATAATGTCTTATACCACAAACACCTAAATAAGTAATTTTTGGAGTGATTGAAAGAATAAAGTCTAGATTCTAATGTGAAACCATTTTTTATATTCAAAGGAAATTTTTTTTTTTTTTTTTAAGACAGAGTCTCGCTCTTTTGACTAGGCTGGAGTGAAGTGGCGCTATCTCGGCTTACCGCAACCTCCGCCCCCTGGGTTCAAGCCATTCTTGTGCCTCAGCTTCCTGAGTAGCTGGGATTACAGGTGCCTGCCACCAAGCCTGGCTAATTTTTGTATTTTTAATAGAGATGCGGTTTTGCCATGTTGGTCAGGCTGGTCTCGAACTCCTGACCTCAGGTGATCTACCTGCCTTGGCCTCCCAAAGTGTTAGAATTACAGGCATGAGCCACCATGCCCGGCTTTTTTTTTTTTTTTTTTTTCCGAGACACAGTCTCACTCTGTCGCCCAGGCTGGAGTACAATAGCAGGATCTCAGCTCACTGCAACCTCTGCATCCCGGGTTCAGGTGATTCTCCTGCCTCAGCCTCCTGAGTAGCTGGGATTACAGGCATGCGCCACCACACTCGGCTAATTTTTGTATTTTTATTAGAGACAGTGTTCCACCATGCTGGCCAGGCTAGGCTTGAACTCAAGTGATCCACCCACCGTGGCTTCCCAAAGTGCTGGGATTACAGGCATGATCCTCCGCACCCGGCCTGATTTTTGTATTTTTAGTAGAGATGGTGTTTCACCTTGTTGGCTAGGCTGGTCTTGAACTCCTGGCCTCAAGTGATCCAGCCACCTCAGCCTTCCAAAATGCTGGGATTTCAGATGTGAGCCACTGCACCCAGTCTTTGTGTGGTTTTTTTGTTTGGTTTTTTTTTCCTTTTTTTCTTGAGACAGAGCCTCTGTCACCCAGGCTGGATAGAGTACAGTGGCCTTATCTTGGCTCGATGCAACCTCTGCCTCTGGGGTTCAAGCCATTCTCATACTTCAACCTCCCATGTAGCTGGGGTTACAGGCACGCGCCTGGCTAATTTTTATATTTTTGGTAGAGATGGGGTTTCACCATTTTGGTCAGGCTGGTCTCGAACTTCTGGACTCAAGTGATCTGCCCACCTCAGCCTCCCAAAGTGCTGGGATTACAGGCATGAGCCACTGCACCCAGCTGGAAAATTCTCTATAAGAATGTGTTTGCAGAATGGGGTAAAGTCTGTAAGAAGATACTAAAATAGCTGGGAATGGGTGGCTCATTCATGCTTGTAATCCCAGCACTTTGGGAGGCCGAGGCGGGTGGATCACCTGCAGTCAGAAGTTTGAGACTAGCCTGGCCAACATGGCGAAACCCCGTCTCTACTAAAAAAAAAAATTAGCTGGGCGTGCTGTAATCCCAGCTACTCTGGAGGCTGAGGCAGGAGAATCGCTTGAACCTGGTAGGCGGAGGTTGCAGTGAGCCGAGATTGCACCATTGCACTCCAGCCTGGGTGATAAGAGTGAAATTCCGTCTCAAAAAACAAACATACAAAAGAATATACTAAAATACAGACCAGAATATTGTTCATGTGAACATTGAGCTAAAAGATGACATTGTAAATGGTGGTTATATTGGGACAAAGGAGAATGAAACTGAGAAAATATACAAGAAGAGATTTAACTTGAATGTTCATTTTAAAAAGATTGTTTTGCCCACCATTTCAAGATAAAATGTTCAGTTCTTTAAATGAGAAGCAGGCTAGGTGTGGTGGCTCACGCCTGTGATCCCAGCACTTTAGAAGACTAAGGCAGGAGCTCTTGAGCCTAGCCCAGCAGTTTAGGACCAGCCTGGGCAACATAGCGAGACCTGATCTCTAACAACAACAAAGCAAACAAAAAATTAAAAAAAAAAAAAAGTCAGAAGCAAATATGACAAATTTAGGAATATGTAACCTTTTTGTACTGTTAATGAAAGTGATCCAGGTCTATAATGTAAAATGTGGAAAATTTAAAAAATTTAAAATGTGCGAAATTCTATTGCATATTCATATGAATGTATTTATTACATTAAGATTATATAGCCTGTATTCTTTTATTGTATGTTCAAAGCTATTGATTTTTAACTTTATTTTGAAATGTAACATGTATACACAAAGGTGGTCATAAAGGTACAGTCAGTTTTCACAAACTGAGCACACTTGTATAAAACAGCAGTCATATCAAGAAATAACACTATCACCACCTTGGAAACTACCCCCAAACTATTCATGGCAATCCGCCCGCCTCGGCCTCCCAGAGCCACCATGCCTGGACCAAACTGTTCATTTTTATTGATTTCGTATGTGTCTGGCCATTTAATGAAATGTTTCTATGGAGAAATTACTTGAAAGAGGAAACAGGTATCACAGAGGATATTTTTATTGAGCTGCTGTCACCAGTGTAGGTTAAGAATGCTAGTTGGAGGGCCTGGCATGGTGGCTCATGCCTGTAATCCCAACACTTTGGGAGGCCAAGGCGGCAGATCACACAGTCAGGAGTTCAAGACCAGCCTGGCCAATATGGTGAAACCCTGTCTCTATTAAAAATACAAAAATTAGCCAAGCATAGTGGTGCATACCTGTAGCCCCATCCACTTGGGAGGCTGAGGCAGAAGAATCGCTTGAACCCAGGAGGCGGAGGTTGCAGTAAGCTGAGATCATGCTACTGCACTCCAGCCATGGCAACAGAGCGAGACTCTGTCTCAAAAAAAAAAAAAAAGAATGCTCGCTGGGGGTCAGACGCAGTGACTCACACCTGTAACCCCAGTACTTTCGGAGGTCGAGGAGGGCGGATCACGAGGTCAGGAGTTCGAGACCAGCCTGGCCAATATGGTGAAACTCCAACTCTACTAAAAATATAAAAAATTAGGGCCGGGCACAGTGGCTCACACCCGTAATCCCTGCACTTTGGGAGGCCAAGGCAGGCAGATCACAAGGTCAGGAGTTCGAGACCAGCCTGGCCAATACAGTGAAACCCCATCTCTACTAAAAAAATACAAAAAATTAGCTGGGTATGGTGGCACTAGTCCCAGCTACTCAGGAGGCTGAGGCAGGAGAATCGCTTGAACCCAGGAGGTGGAGGTTGCAGCGAGCTGAGATTGCGCCACTCCACTCGGGCCTTGGGGGTGGCAGAGTGAGACTCTGTCTCATAAAAAAAAAAAAAAAAAAATTAGCCAGGTGTGGTCATGCACACCTGTAGTCTCAGCTACTCTGGAGGCTAAGACAGGAGAATTGCTTGAACCTGGGAGGCAAAGGTTGCAGTGAGCCGAGATTGCGTCACTGTACTCCAACCTGGGCGACAGAGTCAGACTCCGTCTCAAAAATTAAAGAAAAAAGAATGCTAGTTGGGATAAATGGGAAGTGCAGTGGTATACAGGCAAATGCAGACATCCAAAAAGTTTTAGGATTTAAGTCATTACATTCCTTAAAGTTCAGTATAAGGGAGTGATGAGAAATAAGGCTGGAACCGGTTATGAAGAGCCTTTTGTGTGAGCCAAGCAATGGAAAAGTATTGAAGCCTCTTTGATCTGTTATTTTAAAGTACACTTATTTGCAGAAATTTAAAATGGACTTTTTTTCTTTGTAGGCACACAAGTCTCTGAATTTTGTCTCAACACTGCTCCAGATTACTATGTCGGAACAGCTGGATTTACCTGTGAGACAGGCAGGCAAGTTTCCTAAATTATTTTGAGTGTATGTAATCTATTGTTTAAAAGGTTCATAATCAAACAGCAGAAGTATCTTGGGATGGCCCTTTGGCAATTTTTCCCCCCAGGTAATTTACCTTCAGTGTTTGCAGCTAACATCAGGTACCTTGATATTTGGTGGCAGAGTTTAAAGGAATAATTTTATATTTAGTTGAATTAAAAAAGAAGCTTCAAATAGAAATTGATGGGGTTTATTAAAAGGTTCTGTGTATTTTTAGAGTCCTTCCCTGATGGGTGATTCAAGCAAGACTCAAACTTGTTTGTTTATATAGTCATCTCTTAACACCTTTTTGCATTTTAACAGTTTAAAAAAAAAGTATTATACTATTTTTAGTTCCTGTTCAACATATTGAGCCACTTCCCTTAGTATCAAATAGTCTGAAAATGTGGCATACTTTTCCGAATATTATGTTAATTTGTAAAAAATAATGGAGTTTACATTTTTAATTTTTTTTTTTTTTTTTTTTTTTTTTTTGAGATAGTCTCACTCTGTCGTCCAGGCTGGAGTCAGCAGTGCAAATTCGGCTCACTGCAACTTCTGCCTCCCAGGTTCAAGCCATTCTTCTGCCTTAGCCTCCGGAGTAGCTGGGATTACAGGCGTGAGCCACCACGCCCAGCCTTTTCATTTCTTCTTAATTTATTTGCAGATGTAATAATTTTGTTATGGGAAATATAAAGTACCAATAATTTCATCATTCTAGAAAAACATTACATTTTTGTGTTATTTCTTGCTGTTCTTTTCCCCTGTACCTATTTTGTTAAAAATTTTGTTGGGGCCGGGTGCGGTGGCGCAGTCTGTAATCCCACCACTTTGGGAGGCCGAGGCAGGCGGATCACGAGGTCAGGAGATAGTGACCATCCTGGCTGACACGCTGAAACCCCGTCTCCACTAAAAATACAAAAAATTAGCGGGCACCTGTAGTCCCAGCTACTTGGGAGGCTGAGGGAGGAGAATGGCATGAACCCGGGAGGCGGAGCTTGCAGTGAGCCGAGATCGCGCCATTGCACTCCAGCTTGGGCTACAGAGTGAGACTCCGCCTCAAAAAAAAAAAAGTTTTCCTTGTTTCACTTAATGTTGTATACTAAGCATTTCCCTTTTTTTTTTTTTTTTTTTTTTTTTTGAGGCGGAGTCTCGCTCTGTCGCCCAGGCTGGAGTGCAGTGGCGTGATCTCGGCTCACTGCAAGCTCCGCCTACCGGGTTCACGCCATTCTCCTGCCTCAGCCTCCCGAGTAGCTGGGACTACAGGCGCCGCCACCACGCCCGGCTAATTTTTTTGTATTTTTAGTGGAGACGGGGTTTCATTGTGTTAGCCAGGATGGTCTCGATCTCCTGACCTCGTGATCCACCCGTCTCGGCCTCCCAAAGTGCTGGGATTACAGGCTTGAGCCACCGCGCCCGGCCTCCCTTTTCTTTATGTGGTTCCGGTCTTCAGATGCTTTTTTTTGAGACGGAGTCTCGCTCTGTCGCCTAGGCTGGAGTGCAGTGGCGAGGTCTCCGCCCACTGCAAGCTCCGCCTCCCGGGTTCACACCATTCTCCTGCCTTAGCCTCCCAAGTAGCTGGGACTACAGGTGACCGCCACCGCGCCCGGCTAATTTTTTGTATTTTTTAGTAGAGACGGGGTTTCACCGTGTTTGCCAGGATGGTCTTGATTTCCTGACCTCATGATCCGCCCGCCTCGGCCTCCCAAAGTGCTGGGATTACAGGTGTGAGCCACGGCTCCCGGCCTTCAGATTCATATTTTAATGGCTAAATAATTAGCCATAATATGCCATGTGCAATAAACTGTTTCAATTTTTAGAAATAGAATTTAGTCTCAGGTCTGTTTTGTTAACAGTATATTTTCATTTTCAGTGCCTAAAATGTTGCCTAGTACAGTGTAGGTACTCAGGAAATAAATGAATTTAAATTTTTTATCACTGTAAATTAATTAATTAAATATCCTGGACTCTGCTAGGCAGATAGGATTTTTTTTTTTTTTTTTTTTTTTTAAGACAAACTGGCTATAATGCCCAGGCTAGAATTTAGTAGCTCCATCTTGACTCACTGCAATCTCTGCCTCTCAGGCTCAAGCCATCCTCCCACCTCAGCCTCCTGAGTAGCTGGGACTATAGGCAGCACCACCATGCCCCACTAACTGTATTTTTTGTAGAGATGGGGTCCTGCCCTATTGTCCAGGCTGGTCTCAAACTTGTGAGCTCAAGCGATCTGCCTGCCTGGGCCTTCCAAAGTGCTAGTTTTATGGGCATGAGCCACCATGCCTGGCCATGATTTTTTAAAAGCAAACAATTTTATGTAAATGACTGAACTCCCGGGTCAGCAGTAAATCTTTTTGAAAATATTTCTAAATTTAATAGAAAAGGGTAATAATTTTTATTGTCTCCTTTCCTTCCTTCCTTCCTTCCTCCCTCCCTCCCTTCCCTTCCCTTCTTTTCCTCCTTCCCTTCCCTTCCTCCTTCCCCTCCCTTCCTCCTTCCCTTCCCTTCCCTTCCTCCTTCCCTTCCCTCCTTCCCTTCCTCCCTTTCCTTTCTTCCTCAGGGTCTTAATCCTTGCCCAGGCTGGGGTGCAGTGACTCAGTTATAGCTCACTGAATCTCCAAACTCCTGGGCTCAAGTAATCTTTCTGCTTTAGCCTCCCAAACATCTGGGGCTACAGGCATGTGTCACTACACCCATCTTAATTATTTTATTTTTTAGAGATGGAGTCTCAGTATGTTGCTGAGGCTGGTCTTTTTTTTTTTTTGGGGGGAGAGATGGGGTCTCACTGTCTTGCCCAGGCTGGTTTCGGCTTCCAAAGTATTGAGATTTACAGGCCTTAGTTGCCACGCCTAGCCTCTAGGCTGGTCTTGAATTCCTGGCCTCAAGTGATCCTCTTGCCTGAGCCTCCCAAAGTGCTGGGATCAAAGACATGAGCCACTGTGCCTGGTCTTGTTTCTTTTTTATATATATTCAAGTCTCATTTATCTTTTACTAGTAAAGTTTACATTTTCCCATTTTTAGATAAGAATCTGCCTTTAAATCCAAAATTTTACTATACAGTTAAGTGTTTGGCCTTTAGGAGTGATATTAATAAATTCTAGAGACTTGGTTATGTGTACTAGAAAAATAAATTACACTGGGAAATTGTTTTAGTGTGTACACAATTGGAAGCAGTTAAACTATGGAATTGGTCAAAAAATTTAAAATATCACTAATTTAAAAATTATATACTTGGGGCCGGCCACGGTGGCTCACACCTATAATCCCAGCACTTTGGAAGGCCAAGGAAGGTGGATCATTTGAAGTAAGGAGTTCAAGACCAGCCTGGTCAACATGGTGAAACCCTGTCTCTACTAAAAATATAAAAAAATTAGCCGGGTGGTAGTGGCATGCACCTGTAATCCCAGCTACTCGGGAGGCAGAGGCAGAAGAATCGCTTAAACCTGGGAGATGGAGGTTGTGCTGAGCCGAGATTATGCCATTGTACTCCAGTCTGGGCAACAGACTTGAGACCTTCTCTCAAAAAAGAAAAAAAAATTATGTTCTTGGAATGAGATTCTGTAGTGCATGGCATATGGTGGTTTCATCTGCTAGATTTCGAATGATTAGTTCATTCTGTCTTTGCTAGAGTATCTATTCTGGCTAGAGTAGACTGAATCATGAGATCCTTTTTTTTTTTTTTTTTTTTTTTTTTGAGACGGAGTCTCGCTCTGTCCCCCAAGCTGGAGTGCAGTGGCGCGATCTTGGCTCACTGCAAGCTCCGCCTCCTGGGTTCACGCCATTCTCCTGCCTCAGCCTCCCGAGTAGCTGGGACTACAGGCGCCCGCCAACACGCCCGGCTAATTTTTTTGTATTTTTAGTAGAGACGGGGTTTCACCGTGGTCTCGATCTCCTGACCTTGTGATCCGCCCGTCTCGGCCTCCCAAAGTGCTGGGATTACAGGCGTGAGCCACCGTGCCCGGCCATGAGATCCTTACAGTGCAGTACCAAGTTCTGTTTTGATGGGGCAAAAAATGTTTATCATTCCAAATCACATAAGCATATATATCCCATTCTTTACTTAGAATGGAAATATTCAGAGATTGCGTCCAGAGACATTGGGACTGTTGTGTGGTCTTAATGTTGGTCTCTGTTCTGTTTTGGAGAAAAAGAACCAAAATTCTGTAGTAGTAATAACCTGGATTTTGTTGGTCCTATTTGACTCTTTATCGTAGGTGTAGTTTATCTTAAAACGTTGGCTCACGCCTATAAATCCCAGCACTTTGGGAGGCCAAAGCGGGCGGATCACAAGGTCAGGAGATCGACACCATCCTGGCCAAAAGGTGAAAACCCGTCTCTACTAAAAATACAAAAATTACCTGGGCATGGTGGTGCATGCCTGTTATCCCAGCTACTCGGGAGGCTGAGGCAAGGAGAATCGCTTGAACCAGGGAGTCAGAGGTTGCAGTGAACCAAGATCGCACTACTGCACTCCCGCCTGGCGACAGAGCGACACTCCATCTCATAAAAATACCTTGTTGAGGCCGGGCGCAGTGGCTCAAGCCTGTAATCCCAGCACTTTGGGAGGCCGAGATGGGCGGATCACGAGGTCAGAAGATTGATACCATCCTGGCTAACATGGTGAAACCCCGTCTCTACTAAAAAAATACAAAAAACTAGCCGGGCATGGTGGCGGGCGCCTGTAGTCCCAGCTACTCGGGAGGCTGAGGCAGGGGAATGGCATAAACCCGGGAGGCGGAGCTTGCAGTGAGCTGAGATCCGGCCACTGCACTCCAGCCTGGGCGACAGAGCGAGACTCTGTCTCAAAAAAAAAAAAAAAATACCTTGTTGAGGGGTATTTTAATATATAGTCTTAATCTATTTGAAATACTATAAGATCGAATATTTAATTCCTAAATTAAAGCAAACTAGAATATAAAAATCCCAGTTCTGTCGGTTATCCTTGTTCAAATAAGTACAGGACTCGAGGCCGGGCGCGGTGGCTCACGCCTGTAATCCCAGCACTTTGGGAGGCCGAGGCAGGCGGATCACGAGGTCAGGAGATCGAGACCATCCTGACTAACATGGTGAAACCCCGGCTCTACTAAAAAAATACAAAAAATTAGCCGGGTGTGGTGGTGGGCGCCTGTAGTCCCAGCTACTCCAGAGGCTGAGGCAGGAGAATGGCGTGAACCAGGGAGGTGGAGCTTGCAGTGAGCCCAGATGGTGCCACTGCACTCCAGCCTGGGCAGCAGAGCGAGACTCTTGTCGCAAAAAAAAAAAAAAAGTACAGGACTCGAGATAAGAATTGCTAATTAGAGACGATCCAGTGTTTTGCAGAATTTAAGAATTAATTTTGGACAGTTTCCCTTTACAGTACATCTTACACATTTGTGATTCTGTTGTCCCCCTCTCTCTGAAAGTGCTGGGTAAAAAGCATTGCTAGCAACCTAGATTTTGCCACTTCATCAGTTTGTTAACTTGTCAAATAGCAATGTGCGAAGGTAGCAGTATGATAACTGACGGAAAAATAGTAATCTGTAATTTCTGAACACAGTAAATTCTCCCATAACATAATTTGAATTTGAAGTGGTATGGGATTGAAATACTTAAATTTATAGATTAAGAACCTTTGTATGCTATGATTTTTCTGTGATAAGAATTGTTTTTTTTATTACCTTTGTGTGATGAGTTGTAGAAGCTATGTTGGGGTGTGTATGATGGTTTTGTCTTGAGAGGCTTCATTTAGAAAACTGATTTGATTTAATTTAACTCTCATATAGAAAACAGGGTAAAAAGTGTTGTGACGTTAAAAAAAACCAGTTTTCTCTGGGGTTATTTGCAGAGTTTTCTTACGCTGTGTGATTAGTAATAACCTTGTGCATGATTGCTGTAACTGAGTGTTCAATTTGTGCATTATCAACTTTAAAAATAATTTAATGTAGTATTTTGTTAATGAAAGCATAGCTTTACAAACAGTGGTCTGAAAGAAATACTTGAGGTATGAACATTTAAGGAATTTTCACAGTACTTTCACAGTAAACATTCTTTTGTCAAACTGATCTGTATTTTAGGTGTTATCTATTTGAAAAATATGATAACACAGTATTGGCCTGATCGAGAAACAGCACCAGGGGATATATCCCCTTATACTATTCCAGAAGAAGATCGCCATTGTATTCGAGAAAATATTGTAGAAGCCATTATCCATTCTCCTGAGCTCATCAGGTATGTGTTTTTAAAATTTACCCATTTCTGCAGGGATGTAACTTTCAGGGTTTTTTGTTTTTTGTTTGTTTTTGTTTTTTTGAAATGGACTCCCTCTCTGTGGCCAGGCTGGAGTGCAGTGGTGCGATCCTTGCTCACTGTAACCTCTGCCTCCTGGGTTCAAGCGATTTTCCTGCCTCTCAGCTCCCCGAGTAGCTGGGATTACAGGCACACAGCACCACGCCCAGCTAATTTTTGTATTTTTAGTAGAGACGGGGTTTCACCATGTTGCCAAGGATGGTATCGATCTCCTGACCTCATGATCCAACTGCCTTGGCCTCACAAAGTGCTGGCATTACAGGAGTGAGCCACCGCACCCGGCCTGTGTTTTGTTTTTCTGGGGGGCTTTTGAGGTCTTTTCAGAACATATAACCCTGTTTTTTTTTTGTAGCAGAAAACTTACACAACAAATGCTATTACAGGAGAATGCCTTAGCTTTTTTTTTTTTTTTTTGAGATTGAATCTTGCTCTGTTGCCCAGGCTGGAGTGAGGTAGCGAAATCTCGGCTCACTGCAACCTCTGTCTCCCGGGATTAAGCAATCCTCCTGCCTCAGTCTCCCGAGTAGCTGGAATTACAGGCGTGCACCAGCATCCCTGGCTAATTTTTGTATTTTTAGTAGACACAAGGTTTTACCATGTTGGCCACGCTGGTCTGGAACTCCTGACTTCAAATGATCCACCTGCCTAGGCCTCCCAAAGTGCTGGGATTAGAGATGTGAGCCACCACGCCTGGCCTGTAATTTATTTTCTTACTATGGTTTGATTTCACATTGATGAAACCAAAAACCTCATATAAAACTTGTGGGCCGGGCAGAGTGACCTCAGCCCCCTGAGTAACTGGGATTACAGGTGTGCACCACCAGGCCCAGCTAGTTTTTGTGTTTTTGGTAGAGATGGGGTTTCACCATGTTGGCCAGGATGGTCTTGATCCCTTGACCTTGTAATCTGCCGCCTGGGCCTCCCAAAGTGCTGGGATTACAGGCGTGAGCCAGCGCACCCAGCCTAATTGATGTTCTTAAATGAAACTTGTTTATTGATGATAGGAATGAAAAATAAAACACCTGTATTTGTAACATTTGTTGGGTTTCGTTTTGCTCAGTGACTTATTCTGAATCAAATATATTCTGTGTACATCTAACATCACATGGGTTATTTTAAAATCAGATTTTGGCTAAACTCTATTTTCCTTTCTGTGAGTTAGCAAAATCTTACCTAGTTAGGATTTTTTCCTTACTGTTTATTTTTGGCTTTCAGGGTACAGCTTACTACATGCATTCATCACATCATCAAACATGATTATCCAAGCCGCTGGACTGCCATTGTGGACAAAATTGGCTTTTATCTTCAGTCCGATAACAGTGCTTGTTGGCTAGGAATTCTTCTTTGCCTTTATCAGCTTGTGAAAAATTATGAGTAAGTGTTTCTTTCAATTCCTGTAGAGCTTTGAGAAGTAGGAAAAGTTGGGAAAATTTAAGCCAGTTTGAACATGTAAAATTATAGATAATAAAATTAGTGAGTTATATGGTAATTTCAATTTATTCTTTTCTTTTTGAAGTAGCATTCTAACTCTGCAGTTTCTTTATTCTATTAAGAAACTCCTTGTGCCCTTTTTTCTTAATCGTTGTCTCTTTACCTATTCAAAAACTAAGTTATCTCTAAAGCTGGGCTCCTCAATACGTGCTGATAAAAGTCCTTCCGATAAGTTTTCTAAAATGTGAAGGTGATCAGAATACATTGATGATTAAAGCTCTTTATTACTTGTGGCTTTTTTTCTTTGAGTTTTTATCTCAGTTTAGGAACCTCCCTCTGATTCTTTGAGAATTCATTGGAATTTCATGTGATCTTCTTTAATCAGTGTGTTTTGGGGGATTCACACTCACCTATTTCATTGTTGGCATATTTAAGCAGATTATAGTTCATATATGTCATTAGTATTAGGAAAAAAAGATTTTAGGCCAAGTGATTATTTTAGATCTTGTTTTAGGGATCAGGAAAAAAAGATCTAACCTGGAAAGTTGAAGTATAGCACTGAGAGTGGTAGGCCACATGTTGAAGGAGTTTTTTAAGTCTGTAGTTGATAGGCACTTGAAAAGGTTTGATGGGATATTATGAGGAAGGCATAAGGAAGAGTTTTATACTATGATGGTGACTTTATTGCCAGTCCTAACAGCTACACAGATGCCATTGTGAGCCCTCTAATTCTGGGACTTATAGTTAGCCTCCGATACTCTCTTTGGGTCCCATCTCAAAGTGGCTGATGAACTGCTGCTTTTGTTCTCTGAGCAGGAGAGAAACAATACCATTTACAGCATTGGTACTGGTGTTTTCTTGTGTTCCCACCAGATACCCATCTTCCTGCTAAGGAATGTTCCAGCTGTTACAGTTCTGTTAGAGTTTAGTCTGAGTGACTAAAATTGGAGAAAATAAAAGCAATAAGCTGTCAATATCATTGAGGAGGTTCAAGTCCGTCCTGTCCCATAATCTTAGCAGGAGGGAATATGACAGGGATTTTTAAATGGGAGATACAGGAGGCTGCTACATCATTGGAATTCAGTTCATTTTCAGCCAGTGTTTCGTTGTGAAGCACAAGGTGTTCACAAGGGATCTGTGTGGACTGAAGCAGTTCTAAGAAAATTTATGGAAAAATTGGAATTTGTGGTGGTCCTCAGGAGCATAGATCTCAGGAAATGCTTGTCAGTTGAAGGAACACAAAGAACATGAAGAGGAAGGCGTGTCACACCATATGGAGTGGTATGAACAAAGAAAGAGACGGAAATGTGAGAACCTGTCTTTAGTGGGTAGTGAGGAGACTGCTTAATGGTATTGATAATTCCCAGTGAGAGGTTGGGAATAATTTTGGACTGGTAAATTGGGACCATGTTAAAGAGGGTTTTGAGTGCCAGAATGGGAAATTTGGATGTGATCTTTTAGATACTAAGAACCACTGAAAATTTTTTTTTAACAGAATAGTGATAAGACTAGTATTTAAGGATTTTCTGTGAGTATGGTTCTCCAGTTTGACACATCACAGCCTTGTGGTAGTAGAATTTTATTAGTGTCATATTTTCATACTTTCAGGAATGTTCAGGTCTTACAGGGTAGTAATAAGTTTGGTACCGTAATTTTTTACTCATTAGCTTAGATTGACAACTAGTACCCCTCAACTCCCAGTCCACTATTCAGGGTATTGAGGGAGGTAGGAGAGAATATCTGATGCAGAACAAGTATTTAAAGTCTCTTAGGGTGGGTGATGGACCTGTGATGGATAAATAGAGAGAGCTGCATCATATTAGTTAGTGTTTAAAGGGAATTTTGTGTATACTTGTAGTTTGTATAATCAGATTGGAGAGTACAAATGGCTTTCTTTCGTGAATTGTTATTTTATCAACTCGAAGGTATAGATAAACTTTTAAAATATATGCTAGGTATAATTTCTTAGCACATTAAAGTAATATTTGAAATAATTTGTCAGTAGATTGTGTTAATAGCTTTAGCAGTCATTGTTAATGTGAACATTCCTTTTTGTATTTTTTATTCCTGGTGATTTACTTTGTTACTCATTTCAACTGGTAGGAAAAAAAATCTAGCTTTTAAAAAGAGTCTCCCATTATCATTTTAAAATGTACTCACTCAATTCTTTATATTTTCTCTCTTAAGGAAGAGGGGTACCAATAAATACAACTGGGATGTGCTATGGAAAACCAAGTTAAAGCTGTTTTGATAGTATCTATTCCAGAAAGATAAGCTGTGGCTCTTAGAATAATGATTTCTATAATCACTAATCTGTATTTTACAAATTTAGTCTGCCTATTGACTCCTTAATAATGGAAGCTGGGGCTGGGAGCAGTGGCTCATCCTGTAATCCCAACACTTTGGGAAGCTGAGGCAGGCAAATCACTTGAGCCCGGGAGTTGGAGACCGGTTTGGGCAACATAGTGGAACCCGTTTCTATCCCTTTCTCTGCAGAAAAAAAAAAAGAAAGTAATCAGCCGGGTGTGGTGGCACATGCCTGTAGTCCCAGCTGCTCAAGAGGCTAAGGTGGGAGGATAGCTTGAACCTGGAAGGTTGAGGCTTCAGTGAGCCATGATCACCACTGCACTCCAGCCTGGGTGACAGTGAGGCATTTTCTCCAAAAATAAAAAATAAAAAAAAGAGGATACTGGAATTGCTTTTGTATAGTTATAAATTTGATTGTTTGGTTTTTTGTTTTTTGTTTTTTGAGATGGAGTCTCTTTCTGTTGCCCAGGCTGGAGTGCAGTGGCTCCCTGAAAGCTCCGCCTCCTGGGTTCATGCCATTCTCCTGCCTCAGCCTCCCGAGTAGCTGGGACTACAGGTGCCCACCACCACGCCCGGCCAATTTTTTGTGTTTTAGTAGAGACGAGTTTTCACCGTGTTGGCCAGGATGGTCCTGGTCTCCTGACCTCATGATCTGCCCGCCTCGGCCTCCCAAAATGCTAGGATTAGAGGCGTGAGCCACCGTGCCCAACCCTCAACAGGCTTTTTAACAATATATATATTTTTTGAGATCAAGTCTCTCTGTCACCCAGGCTGTAGTGCAGTGGCACGATCTTGGCTCATAACTGATAGCCCGTTGGTCACATTTTGTTGCCCTTTGGGTTAATGGAAGAACTTCTGGTTTATGATGCTTTTAGAAATAAAGTATTTTCTGCTTTATGTATACCACTTCTGCCTTAATGCTGTTGGTGTGTAAATTACTTACGGATGGTAATATATAATCAGTTTTATTTATCAGCTGCTACTATTTACACAAATATAATCGAATACTTCCTAACCAATTTAGAAAATGAAAAATATCTAGAACAAAACCGTAAAAAGAAAGCATTTGAATAAAACCTTGAGTAAAGATTATCTAGTATTTTCTGAACATTTATTATGAGGTCAATAACCTATTCCAGTTGCCTAGGTTCATGCCTAACTATGTAATACTGAGAAAGATAGTTAACGTCTGTGCCTCAGTTTCCTCAACTATAAAAGTGAGGATACTCATGTGCGCCTTGAAGATTATTGACCTCATAATACATATTCAGAAAATACTGGATAATCTTTACTTAAGGTTTTATTCAAGATGCTTTCTTTTTACGGTTTTGTTCTAGGTATTTTTCTTTTTCTAAATTGGTTAGGAAGTATTTGATAATATTTGTGGAAATAAATGCATAGTTTAAATATATATAAAATTGTGGAAATA
Source organism: Macaca thibetana thibetana (assembly GCF_024542745.1). Lineage (NCBI taxonomy): Eukaryota > Metazoa > Chordata > Mammalia > Primates > Cercopithecidae > Macaca > Macaca thibetana. The sequence continues at coordinate 56,088,401 of NC_065591.1, read as the reverse complement.
AATTCTTACAGAATTAGTTTGTATTCCTACTCAAAGGTATAAAAAACCAGAGGAGCGGAGTCCATTGGTAGCAGCAATGCAGCATTTTCTGCCAGTTCTAAAGGATCGTTTTATCCAGCTTCTTTCTGACCAGTCTGATCAGTCTGTCCTCATCCAGAAACAAATATTCAAGATCTTCTATGCTCTTGTTCAGGTAATATCTATGAAGCAGTTTTTATATATAAAAAGTTAGTCTGTCATTTACCACATTAAGAATTAACAAAGAATTTCAGCATCTGAATAATAGTTAATTTGAAAATCTACATTAAGTGGACGGTTTTCTAGCAAAACATAAATTGCCAAAATTATAAGTCTAAACAAACATACTTCCTCCCCAAATACATAAACAACCCTAATGAATCTTTTTTTTTTTTTGAGACTGTCTCGCTCTGTTGCCCAGGCTGGAGTGCAGTGGCGTGATCTCGGCTCACTGCAACCTCCTCCTCCCAGATTCAAGCAATACTCCTGCCTCAGCCTCCTGAGTAGCTGGGATTACAGGCACGTGCCACCATGCCTGGCCAATTTTTGTATTTTTAGTGGAGACAGGGTTTCACCATGTTGGTCAGGCTGGTCTCGAACTCCTGACCTCATGATCGCCTGCCTTGGCCTCCCAGGGTGCTGGGATTACAGGCATGAGCCACCGTGCCAGGCCCCTGATAAATCTTAAATTGCAAATGGGCAATGTCTAATTCTCTTAAACCATCCACTGCAACCAAATTAGTCAGTTTAGAAACTGTCTTTCACCTTAAGAATCAATGAATCTGGGCCAGGCGCGGTGGCTCACATCTGTAATCCCAGCACTTTGGGAGGCCGAGGTGGGCGGATCACCTGAGGAGGGGAGTTCGAGACCAGCCTGACCCAACATGGAGAAACCCCGTCTCTACTAAAAACACAAAAAAATTAGCCGGGTGTGGTGGTGCATGCCTGTAATCTCGGCTACTTGGGAAGCTGAGGCAGGAGAAAAGCTTGAACGTGCGAGGTGGAGGTTGCGGTGAGCCAAGATCATGCCACTGCACTCCAGCATGGGCAACAAGAACAAAAACCCGTCTCAAAAAAAAAAAAAGTTAATGAATCTGAAAACCAGTTACTTGATTACAGTTGAAGTCTAACACATACTTAACATGCAAAATATACATAGATTGTCTCAATACAAAACCTATTCCTAAACTTGTCACAAAAATACTAAATCAGTGGGCTTTACTGGTATACAGTAATGGCTTTTATTATTTCTGTATGTTGTTCTAAATTTTTCTAGGATAAAAGATACCCACTAAAGAAATGGTTGGGTCAGTATTTGCAGTGAAATGTAATTACTTGTAAAACAGATTTTTAAAAACCAGGAAAATTCTGGTTCTTTTTGTTGTACCGTGTACCATAGAAGGGTTTATCTCAAGTCATACCATTACATTAAAAACTCTCATTTAAATAGATCAGAGCCAGGCACAGTGGCTTGCACCTATAAGCCTGTAATCCCAGTTATTCTGGAGGCTGAGGTGGGAGGATTGCTTGAAGCCAGGAGTTCAAGGCTGCACTCCATCCTCACAGAGCGAGACCTGGTCTCTTAAAAAAAAGGAAGAAAGATCTATGACTTCACCTCCACTAAGATTGTACTTGCCTAACTCTATTCTTTGGTTGGATTTTGTATGTCTTTGCTAGATCTTTAAAGACATTCAGTTATCTGCCACTATGAATCTAAGGGCACCTTAATGCCGTTCCGTTGGACTCTTACATGATTCTTTTGTTAAGTAATTTGAATAAACACTAGTCTTTTCAATATTTTTTCTAACTCTGAGGATCATAACTTTCGGATTAAATAATAGGTCTTTTTGAAAACTATCATAGGGCATAGGGAATAGGACAAAGTAGTTTCTCAACTCATTCTTTGAGACTAGCATACCCTGTTGTAAAAATATAGCCCCATCTCACTTGTGAAAATAGATGTCCTAAAATCCCAAATTGGTTATCTGTTTTATTGGCCTACTGAGAGATAGGATTTATCCCAGGCATACAAGAATGGATCGACAGTAAGAAATTAATTTTTAAATTAACCCTTACATCACATTAAAATAGAGACCTGTAACTATCTTTATGGATGTCAGATAAAGCATTTCATAAAATTAAATAACTATGTCTGCTTTGAAAAAAATAAACAACTGTTAGAATCCTAAAATAGAATCTTTCTTAACTTGATGAAAGTTGTTCATTAAAAGTCTACAATAAATATCACACCTTATGGTGAAAATAAGATATCCCAGTAAAATGGGAATATGGCAAGGATGCCCACTCACTGTTTACCATTATAGATAACAAGCAAAGGAATTTGCCTATGTACTAAAAGTAGGAAATGTGGATTGAATGAAATACTTTTGGTAGGCATTGTGAAGAGTAAAAAGAAGTGGGATTTTCTTTAGCAAGGATTTTGAAATATTAATTCTTGACTTTTATTTAGTATACACTACCACTGGAACTGATAAACCAACAGAACCTGACAGAATGGATAGAAATTTTAAAGACTGTTGTGAACAGGGATGTACCTAATGTAAGTTTCTATATGTTCTCTTATATTACTAAATGTGAATATTTAATGGTCTTTTGAAGACTCTAACTGGTGTTTCCTGTAACATTCTTTATGAACTTTTATAATATGTGATGTGTTTTTCTCTAGATTAGAGGTACCTTTTCATTTGTTTACATATGCATTATATATGTACATTTACTCAGTGTAAAGAGTTGTAAAAGGTGTTTTTAAAAATATATTATTGGTTAAGTGCTTCTGTTATCCTTTTGTTTCATCCTAAATCTTCTGTTTCTTCTGAATTCTTAAATTAAGAGCTCATAGCTGGCTCTTAGCCTAGTTAATTTGTCAGATGCCCACATACAGAGGAAGAACTTGCTTTACAAATTGGCCAAACTTTGTAGTTATGTTATTTTCTCATAATAACTTTATTGAGAAATAACTCACATACCATAAAATTTATTCTTTTAAAGTACAACTTGGTAGTTTTTAGTACATTCAGAGTTGTCCAGTTGTGTTATTTTTATAATCAAAATTTTTAAAATTACTACAATTTTTCTTTATAGTCTAGTTTTCTTTTTTTTTTTTATTTTTTTCCGAGATGAAGTTTCACTCTTGTTGCCCAGGCTGGAGTGCAGTGGTGCAATCTCGGCTCACTGCAACCTCTGCCTACTGGGTTCAGGCGATTCTCATGCTTCAGCTTCCCAAGTAGCTGGGACTACAGATGTGTGCCACCAAGTCGGGCTAATTTTTGTATTTTTAGAGAGATGGAGTTTCACCATGTTGGCCAGGCTGGTCTCAAACTTCTGACCTCAGGTGATCTGCCCACCTTAGCCTACCAAAGTGCTGTGATTACAGGCATAAGCCACCACGCCCAGCCTATAGTCTAGTTTTCTAGAGATATAGGGGAATTTACAGATTACTGAATACCCTGTTTTGTTGTGTTTTGTTTTGTTTTTTTGAGACAGAGTCTTACTCTGTCACCCAGGCTGGAGTGTGGTGGTGTGATCTCAACTCACTGCAACCTCTGCCTCCCAGGTTCAAGCAATTCCCTGCCTTAGCCTCCCAAGTAGCTGGGATTACAGGTGCCCGTCACCATGCCTGGCTAATTTTTTTATTTTTCGTGGAGACAGGGTTTCACCATCTTGGCCAGGCTGGTGTTGAACTCCTGACGTTGTGATCCACCTGCCTCAGCCTCCCAAAGTGCTGGGCTTACAGGCCTGAGCCACCACTCCCAGCCTACCTAGTGTGTTTTATGTACTGTTATTAATATATACTCATTTAACCCTCAAAATTCCTTCTGACTTTTATTTTAAACTTAGACATGGGAGGGTTATGTAATTTATCCAATATAATATTGTTAATCGCATAAGTGAGACCAAAGTCCTATTTTGTAGTTTAATTTTTTTTTTTTTTTTTTTTTTTTTTTGAGACGGAGTCTCGCTCTGTTGCCCAGGCTGGAGTGCAGTGGCCGGATCTCAGCTCACTGCAAGCTCTGCCTCCCGGGTTCACGCCATTCTCCTACCTCAGCCTCCCATGTAGCTGGGACTACAGGTGCCCGCCACCACGCCCGGCTAATTTTTTGTATTTTTAGTAGAGACAGGGTTTCACCGTGTTAGCCAGGATGGTCTCGATCTCCTGACCTCGTGATCCACCTGCCTTGGCCTCCCAAAGTGCTGGGATTACAGGCGTGAGCCACCGCGCCCGGCTAATTTTTTTTTTAAGATTTGTTTCAAAAAGATTTACGAACAATGCATAAGAAACAACATTTCTACACACTCCATAGGAAACTAGTTTGGTGTATATTTTTCTGTGCACATTTAATAGATATATAACTTTTAAAGGTCTCATATACACATTGTGTGCCTTTTTGTGGTATAATTTATAATCTGTGCACCGATTATAAATAAACAATTCAGTGAGTTAACACAATTATATGTACCCATCTAACCATCACCTCAGAATGTTTGCTCATGGCTGGTTCTAGTCATCTCTGCCATCATCTCATTTCCTGCACAATAGATTTCATCTGTTTTAGAACTTATCAAGTAATCTTTTGTTCCTGGCTTCTTTCACTTAATATAATATTCTTTCATGTTGTGTAGTGGTATTTATTATATTTTATTGCTAAGTGGTATCCCATTGTATAGATATATCACAATTTATGTATGTTGATGGCCATCTGGGTAGTTTTACTTTTTCAGTATTAAAGGTAAAGCTATGAATATTCTTTTTTTTTTTTTTTTTTTTTTTTTTTTTTTTTTTTTTTTTTTTTTTGAGACGGAGTCTTGCTCTGTCGCCCAGGCTGGGGTGCAGTGGCCGGATCTCAGCTCACTGCAAGCTCCACCTCCCAGGTTTACGCCATTCTCCTGCCTCAGCCTCCCGAGTAGCTGGGACTACAGGCACCCGCCACCTCGCCCGGCTAGTTTTTTGTATTTTTTAGTAGAGATGGGGTTTCACTGTGTTAGCCAGGATGGTCTCGATCTCCTGACCTCGTGATCCACCCATCTCGGCCTCCCAAAGTGCTGGGATTACAGGCTTGAGCCACCGCACCCGGCCGCTATGAACATTCTTACGTGTCTTTTTGTGGTCACATGTTTTTCACACTCTTGCATAAATATCAAAGAAAGGAATTGGGTCATAGGGTAGGTGTATGTTTTACTTTGTAAGTAGCTTCCAAAGTGGCTGTAGCATTGCTCTCACTAGCAATGTATGAGAGTGTTCACTTGCTCTGTATGTTCACTTCCTTATCCTACTTGAAAAATATGCTGTGGATAGGCTGGGCGCAGTGGCTCATGCCTGTAATCACAGCACTTTAGGAGGCTGAGGCAGGCGGATCATGAGATTAGGAGATCGAGACCATCCTGGCCAACATGGTGAAACCCCGTCTCTACTAAAAATACAAAAATTAGCTGGGCGTGGTGGTGCGCACCTGTCATCCCAGCTACTGGGGAGGCTGAGGCAGGATAATCACTTGAACCAGGGAGGCGGAGTTTGCAGTGAGCCGAGATTGTGCCACTGCACTCTAGCCTGGCGACAGAGCAAGACTCTGTCTCAAAAAAAAAAAATATATATATATGTTATGGATGTCTTAGGTTAATATATAATGATCCAGTTCCTTCTTTCAGTGATTGTGTAATAATCTTTTTTTTTTTTTTTTTTTTTGAGACGGAGTCTTGCTCTGTCGCCCGGACTGGAGTGCAGTGGCCGGATCTCAGCTCACTGCAAGCTCCGCCTCCCGAGTTTATGCCATTCTCCCGCCTCAGCCTCCTGAGTAGCTGGGACTACAGGCACCCACCACCTCGCCCGGCTAGTTTTTTGTATTTTTTAGTAGAGACAGGGTTTCACCGTGTTAGCCAGGATGGTCTCGATCTCCTGACCTCGTGATCCGCCCGTCTCAGCTTCCCAAAGTGCTGGGATTACAGGCTTGAGCCACCGCGCCCGGCCGATTGTGTAATAATCTTTTATGGATCTTCCATAATTAAACATTCCCTTATTAATTAATGTTCAGGTTCTTGGCAATTTTTTTTCATTACAAATAGTATTAGAATTAGTATTCTTGTACACAAATCCTTGCACATTTATACTTATATACCTGAAACTAGATTTCCGAAATGGAGTTTCTCATGCCCTTTCCATTATGAAATATACTGATTTTGATTAAGCTACAATTGTCGTGGCCTTGACTATACTATTTAGATCTTGACTAAAATGTTTGGTTTTAAGCTTGTAGAAGAATTTTAAAAAGCATGTCTTTTATAACCAACTAGTGAAGCCGTGAGGATGCCTCTTGGATTTAAATAGGGTTAATACTTTTCCAAGTCTAACCTTCTACTATGAAAGGCCAACATCAGGCCAGGCGTGGTGGCTCACGCCTGTAATCCCAGCACTTTGGGAGGCTGAGGCGGGCAGATCACGAGGTCAGAAGATCGAGACCATCCTGGCTAACACGGTGAAGTCCCATCTCTACTAAAAATACAAAAAATTAGTTGGGCGTGGTGGGGGGATGCGTGTAGTCCCAGCTACTTGGGAGGCTGAGGCGGGAGAATGGCTTGAACCCGGGAGACAGAGCTTGCAGTGAGCTGAAATGGCACCACTGCACTCCAGCCTGGGTGACAGAGCAAGACTCTGTCTCACAAAGAAAAAAAAAAAAGGCCAACATTAGAGAAGCATTCACATTTTTGTCAATCTGTTCTCATCTCATGCTGTTCCTCCTATATTGTGTTATCTCTATCATTAAATAAGTGTCTCTTTAAAGGAAACACTTCAAGTTGAAGAAGATGATCGACCTGAGTTACCATGGTGGAAATGCAAGAAGTGGGCCTTACATATTTTAGCAAGACTTTTTGAAAGGTAATCTCATCCATATATGGTGATTTAAATTAATTTATTAAGGTTTTGCTTTAAAGTGCTGGCATAAAGCATTATAAAGAAACAATGGGCATTTTGATGTTCTTTTAGATATGGAAGCCCTGGCAATGTTTCCAAGGAGTATAATGAATTTGCTGAAGTATTTCTGAAGGCATTTGCTGTTGGTGTCCAGCAAGTAAGTCTGTTTTTAGTTTTTCTAAGTGAAAACATGGTATCTTTAAGTTAATTTATATATTGCTTATTTCTAGTTTCTTTGACTTCTAAAGAGTGCATGTTTGGACCCTGTACCAGGTCTCAAACATTTTTGGTCTCAGGATCTCTTTATGTTCAAATTACTTATGATACCATTGAGTTCTCATTTATGTGAGTTAGACCTAGTGATATTTATCATTTAGAAATTAAAATAAGAGTAAGCAGTTCATTTAAAAAATAATAACAGGCCTGTTACATGTTAATGGAAATAATTTTTTTTTTCTTTTTCTCTTGTTGCCCAGGTTGGAGTGCAGTGGCACAATCTTGGCTCACTGCCACCTCTGCCTCCCGGGTTCAAGCGATTCTCCTGCCTCATCAGCCTCCCGAGTAGCTGGGATTATAGGCATGCACCACCACACTTGGCTAATTTTGAATTTTTAGTGGAGATGGGTTTTCTCCATATTGGTCAGGCTGGTTTTGAACTCCTGACCTCAGGTGAACACCTGCCTCGGCCTCCCAAACTGCTGGGGATTACAGGCGTGAGCCACCGCGCCTGGCCCATAATTCTAATTTTTGCTTGAAACCTCAAATTTTAACACCAGTAACATATTGTCAGCAATTTTCCTTGAAATGATGTACTCATTTTATTCGTTTTTGAGAAAAATCTGCCGTATTCATAGTCTCAATAACTATTGTCTATCAGTTGTTCTTTCAAGCATAATGTAGTGTTTCGTGGAATAAGAGACTATTTCAGCTTGCAACTCAATCTCCCAAGTGTTGTAACCATTGTACTTTGGTATGTAGTAGAATGGCTGTATGTATACTTCTCATTGAGTAATCATAATTTTTCTTGTCATTACATATATTCTTGGCTGGGTGCAGTAGCTCACACCTGTAATCCCAGCACTTTGGGTGGCCAAGGCGGGCAGATGATGAGGTCAGGAGTTCAAGACCAGGCTGGCCAACATGGTGAAACACTGTCTCTACTAAAAATACAAAAATTAGCTGGGTGTGGTGGTGTGTGCCTGTAATCCCAGCTACTGGGGAGGCTGAGGCAGGAGAATGGCTTGAACCCAGGAGGCAGAGGTTGCAGTGGGCTGAGATCACGCCACTGCACTCCAGCCTGGGAGACACAGCAAAACTCTGTCTTAAAAAAAAAAAAAAAAAACTTAGGAAAAACTTGTTCTATAAGAATATGGCTGTAAAGAATACAGTGACTTGGCCGGGAGTGGTGGCTCACGCCTGTTATCTTAGCACTTTGGGAGGCTGTGGAAGGCAGATTACCTGAGGTCAGGAGTTCGAGACCAGCCTGACCAACATGGAGAAATCCTGTCTCTACTAAAAATACAAAATTAGCCGGGCATGATGGCTAATTACATGCCTATAATCAGGAGGCTGAGGCAGGAGAATCACTTGAACCTGGGAGGCAGAGGTTGCGGTGGGCCGAGATCGTGCCATTGCATTCCAGCCTGGGCAACAAGAGCAAAACTCCATCTCAAATAAATAAATAAGTAAATAAAAATACAGTGATTTTAATATCATACTCTCTTGATTCAAATAAGGCAACAGAACATTTAACACCATGGTTTTGTACCATTGATGCAAATACTGATTTACTCAAAACACAGTTTTTTAAAAAAAGAAAAAGATAACATTATTGTGAAAGTAGCTTTAAACTAGTAGATCCTCTGAAATAGTCTTGGGGACCACTAGAGGTTGTGGACCACATTTTGCATTATCGATGATCTGAAACATGAAGTAGAGTGAGAACTATTGACAGATGCTAAATAGGCAGTTGACTGCTTCGGGTAAGGTTTTCCCAGAAGATGGCTTTAACAAGATAGGGTTTTCTCCCAATACTGTGATTTTTCAGTAGGTAGCATATGGGTTAGGTGTGGTGGCTTACACCTGTAATCCCAGCACTTTGGGAGGCTGAGATGGGAGAATCGCTTGAGACCAGGAGTTAGAGACCAGCCGGGACACCGTAGTGAGACACTGTCTCTAACAAAAACAACAAAAACACCAGAAAAACGAAGATAGCATATAGTTTTCTCTTTTCTTAATCAGAAATGAGTTAAATTATTTTTCAAAGTATACAGTTGTTTTTCTTGATGAAGAGCTGGACATTAAGATATGTGTTAACTGTTTTTACTGGCTTGTAAGTGGTTGAAATTTCTATTTGAACATTGATTTTTGATCGAAAATTTTTTCCCAAGGTTTTATTGAAGGTGTTGTATCAGTACAAGGAGAAGCAATATATGGCTCCTCGAGTTTTACAACAGACATTAAATTATATTAATCAAGGAGTTTCTCATGCTCTCACCTGGAAGAATCTGAAGCCTCATATACAAGTAATTTTATCTGAAATGTTTTTATAGCAAATATAATAGAAATAACATCAATTGTCATAAAGGTTGAAAAATTGCATGTTTGTTGAGTTATGTTACTTAGTCTACTTCTGGTGATTGTTTTGAGAGTATAGCAGAAAAAGGAGAGAAAACACTCTGACGTAAAGTTATGAGAGTTATTTTGTGAATATCCAACTTACCTTTTAAAATCCAAAACTCTTTTCTTCAAACTTGTAATTTAAGTTCTTACTATTGGACTATGATTATATTTTATCATATAATTTGGAGTAGCCAAGGAAATTTATTTCACCAGATTCGTTTCTAGGATAAGTGACTTACCTGCTATTTCTATGAATAATTGATGTGCTTTATTTAGAGCTATAGAATTTTATAGACTAAATTATATATATTTAGAATACTTAATTGCGACCTATGTACATGTATATCTTATAATTATTACAGAGAGGGGAAGTTTGATAGTTGATCTTAGAACACATTAAATGCATTACTAACGTTTGATATTAAGCTTTAAAATACATATAGTGTTACTTTGGTTTTAATACTTAAAGGAAATTTGAAGGTTTAAATTTGAAAATTGATGGCTATTGTTTTCTTAACTTTTAAATTGCAGGGCATTATCCAAGATGTTATTTTTCCATTGATGTGCTACACAGATGCTGATGAGGAACTTTGGCAAGAAGACCCTTATGAATATATACGCATGAAGTTTGGTGAGGAATTTTCACATTTTTAGAAACAACAAATGTCAGTAATTAAGATTACAGTGATTGTGTGTAGCCAACCTGGGGGTATTATGTATCTTCTTTGGTGTTTTAATGTAATTGATCCCTTGTGTAGTCCTTTTTGGGGCTATTTATTAATTATGATATTTGATAATGATAATCTTATTTTTAGCAGACACAAATTCAGTACTGTTAAGTTTTTATTACTGAATGCCAAAACTGTTAAATATTTAAGATTACACCTCAACACTAAATGTCTCAACTATACTTTTGGATCTTATGTTAGCTATCATATGAGTGGGAAATGATAGAACACATCTTGGAAGTTGGAGTCACATGAAGTCCTTGTACAGAATTAAAGAATTGTAATTTGGCTAATAATGTTGAGTATTGGTCCTTCTTACCAAGTCATCTGTGCTTTTCGCAGCTTGTACTTTTGTGACCCTGTTGTGAAAATTCTAACATCAGTAGTGTTTCATATGTATGATTTAAACTGCTAAGTTCTGAGTTAACAAAAACAAAAACTATTAGGACGAATTAATGGATTAACATTTAATATGCATAGGCCAGGTGCGTTGACTAAGGCCTGTAAATCCCAACATGTTGGGAGGCCTAGGTGGGAAGATCGTTTGAGGTCAGGAGTTTGAGACCAGCCTGGCCAATATAGTGAAACCCCATCTCTACTAAAAACACAAAAATTAGCCAGGCATGGTGGCAGGCACCTGTAAACCAGCTACTTGGGAGGCTGAGGCAGGAGAATTGCTTGAACCTGGGAGTTGGAGGTTGCAATGAGCCGAGATCACCCTACTGCACTCCAGCCTGAGTGACAGAACGAGACTCCATCTCAAAACAGACAAGCAAATAAAAACATTTAATTTGTACAGAAAAGACATTGAATTCTGCTTTTGCAAAATTATAAGGGGATCTGGGATCATTTTCATATGTAAAGATTAAGCAATTTTTTTAATGCTTTGGTGAAGAAATTAATATTTATTGTCTTAATTTTAAACTTGTTCTCTAGATGTATTTGAAGATTTCATTTCTCCTACCACTGCTGCCCAGACACTTTTGTTTACAGCCTGTAGTAAGAGGAAAGAGGTAGGCTTATTTAATGTTTAGATAACTTTTGCTGTATTATTTAACATTTATTCAACTATACACTCAGTTTTACATGTTAGTCATGTGAGTCATTTTGTTAGTATGTTTTTTAAGGACTGTTGGCCTATTCAATAACAGTACTTTTCTCTTTTAATCTAGGTACTGCAAAAGACTATGGGATTTTGTTACCAGATTCTTACAGAACCAAATGCTGACCCTCGAAAAAAAGATGGAGCCCTGCATATGATTGGCTCTTTAGCTGAAATACTTCTGAAGGTATTCTTTAGTGTGTTTGTATGTGCATGAGTATGCAAGTAGTTTTTAAAAATAAACAGCCAGCCAGGCACAGTGGCTCACTTCTATAATCCCAGCACTTTGGGATGCTGAGGCAGGCAGATTGCCTGAGCCCAGGAGACCAGTCTGGGCAACATAGTGCGACCCCATCTCTATAAAAATAAAAAATAGGCCAGGTGTGGTTGCTCACGCCTGTAATCCCAGCTATTTGGGAGGCCAAGGAGGGGGGATCACCTGAGGTCAGGAGTTGGAGACCAGCCTGGCCAACATGGTGAAACCCCGTCTTTACTAAAAATACAAAAATCAGCCGGGCATGGTGGTGGGCACCTGTAATCCCAGCTACTTGGGAGACTGAGGCAGGAAAATCACTTGAACTCAGGAGGCGGAGGCTGCAGTGAACCGAGATCATGCCACTGCACTCTACGCTCCAGTCCAGGTGACAGAGACTCCGTCTCAAAAAATAAAAATAAAAAATAGCAGCCTTATAGAGTGTACAGCTCAATGGTTTATTCACAGTTGTATAACTATCACCCCCAGAAGGAACTCTGTATACATTAGCAGTCACTCCACATTTCACCCCAAATCTCCCAGCCCTAGGCTACCTATAGTCCACGTTTTTTCTATGGATTTGTTTATTCTGGGTATTTTATATAAATGGAATCATAGAATATGTAGCCCTTTTTGGGTGACTTAATTTGGTGTAATGTTTTCAAGGATTATCCGTGTTGTAGCATGTTTCAGTACTTTTTCTTTTTTGTTGCCAAATTATATTTCATTATATTAATATACCTCATTTTATTTACTCATTCATTAATTGTTTCTACTTTCTGGCTACTACAAATGTTGCTGTTAACATTCATGTTTAAGTTTTTATGTGGACATAATGTTTTCATTTTTCATGGGTATGTACCTAGGAGTATGAATTGCTGGTCATAATCTGAGACACCGCAGGACCATTTTCCAACATACCTATACCATTTTATATTTCTACCAGCAGTATATTTTGATTATAGCCATCCTAGTGAATGTGAAGTAGTATCTCTTTGTGGCTTTGAAACTTTTCATGTGCTTATTGTCCATTTGTATATTTTCTTTAGAGAATATCTATTCAAATTGCTTGCTCCAAAACCATTGCTTGCCTTTGTTTTTGTTTGTTTGGTTTTTTTTTTGAGATGGAGTCTTGCTCTGTCACCTAGGCTGGAGTGCAGTGGTGAGATCTCGGCTCGCAGCCACCAGTTTCTCGGGTTCAAGTGCTTCTCCTGCCTTAGCCTCCCAAGAAGCTGAGCTTTCCAGCCCCACCTCCCTATATGCTGGAGTGCAGTGGCACAGTCTCGACTCACTGCAACCATGAGGATACTTATGCCTCAGGTGCCCACCACCAGCCAAATTTTTTTATTTTTAGTAGAGATGGGGTTTTGCCATGTTGGCCAGGCTGGTCTTGGAACTCCTGGCTTCAGGTGATCTGCCCGCCTCAGCCTCCCAAGGTGCCAGGATTACAGGCGTGAGCCACCATGCCTGACCCTTGCCCATTTTTAATCGGGTTGTCTTTTATAATTGAGTTGTTAGAAATCTTTGCATTCTAAAGCCAGACACTAAATATTCATAGAATATTTAGTCATTGTATCTTTTATCTTTTCGTTTTTGGAAATGGAGCCTCACTCTGTCATACAGGCTGGAGTGCAGTGGCGTGATCTCTGCTCACTACAATCTTCACCTCCTGAGTTCAAGCGAGATTCTCCTGCCTCAGCCTCCCAAGTAGCTGGGACTGCAGACATCTGCCACCACACCGGCTAATTTTTGTATTTTCGGTAGAGACGGGGTTTCACCATGTTGGCCAGGTGGTCTCGAACTCCTGACCTCAGGTGATCCACCCGTCTCGGCTTCTCAAAATGCTGGGATTACAGGCGTGAGCCACTGCACCTGGCCGTCTTTCATCTTTTCTATACGTGTTCACCCATCCTTCTCTTTGTTTATAAAGTATATATTAAAGACATTCTAATCATTTGTGGTATAGAAGGCTGAGAATTAAGTGAGTTCTCTTGGCACGTTCAAGTTTATTCTTACCTTTCACTTAGCTTCACTGAGGGGTAATACCTTACATAGGTAGAGGCACAGTTATCAAAAACATGAAGTTGATTTTGAGTTGATACTATCAACTAATCTATGGACCTTTTTAAAATTTCACAAGATTTCCCACTGTGTCTGTTTTTCTGTTCCATGACCCAGGCCAGGGTCTCACATTGCATTAAGTTGTCATGTTTGATTATGTAAGTGTCGATATATAAGTGTCTTACATTTTTAATGTTGATTTAATGTGCAGTTTAAGGAACTCTTGTAAAAAGCTTCTTTGCACTTAGAAAATACTCACCTTGAATATTGAGAGTGCCTTTTTAGAGAATCACTTGAACCCGGGAGGTGGAGGTTGCAGTGAGCCAAAATTGTGCCACTGGACTCCAGCCTGGGCGACAGAGTGAGACTCCGTCTCAAAAAAAAAAAAAAGTCTGCCTTTTTAGATAGCCAGTTTATTAGTTTGAAAGCAGGATTTTTCTCAGGTTATGTTATTTTCAACCAGAAACTTTATCAGAGAAGTTTTTTAATTATAAAAGTTTCATAGTAACAAATAAAATTAACCAAACTTACAACACTCAAACACTATTGCTGGTAAGATTTGGCATAATGGCTTTCTAATCAAGGAATATAAAAACATGTAAAAATGTGTTTAGTGGTTTTTGGTGGTGAAGTTCTGGAATAAGAAAATTGGTTGTGGATTCTGGGGTTCAAAGAATGAGCATAAATATATGTAATATTAATAGTCATTTTTAACAGTGTTATATCTGTTTGGAAATTGAGATGATTATATTTGGAACTGTATCAAAATAACTGTTGTTTGTATTTACAGAAAAAGATCTATAAAGATCAGATGGAATACATGTTGCAGAATCATGTATTCCCTCTCTTCAGCAGTGAACTAGGCTACATGAGAGCAAGGGTATGTTTTAAAGCTGCATTATTTGTATACTTTTGTCTTGTAATGAATGATTCTGTGGACTTTTATATTGAAACTTTGAAATGTTCACTTTGAAGGCTGTGTTTTATTTTAGGTTTCTGTTTAATGTAAATCTTTACATGGCTGCTGTAATGTGTGCATAGGTTTCATCTGTGTCTGGTAGCAGTGTCTGTCTGTGTTTTGCATTCAGATCTTGCTATCCACACAAACGTCATGCAGCCAAAGAGTAACTTGGGATCATAGTACTGGTCTAGTGTTGTCTCTGGACACATCTACCACTGGCCAGCCTCCAAATTCCCACACACAGAACTCAGGGAATAGAGATTAGCTTGGGGGAATTTAAGGTAAGGTATCTACACTAACTCACTGTGTTTTTACAAAAGGCTTGCTGGGTACTTCACTATTTTTGTGAAGTGAAGTTCAAAAGTGATCAGAACCTTCAAACGGCCTTAGAGCTAACAAGAAGATGTCTGATTGATGATAGAGAAATGCCTGTGAAAGTGGAAGCTGCCATTGCTCTTCAAGTATTGATCAGCAATCAAGAAAAAGGTAAAGGATTTGTGTATGTCAAGAAAAGTGAATGTTGGCCAGGTGCGGTGGGTCACACCTGTAATCTTAGCACTTTGGTAGGCTTAGGTGGGAAGAGCGCTTGAAGCCAGGTGTTCAAGACCAGCCTGGGTAACATCTCTACAAAAAAATTTAAAAAAAATTAACTGAACATAGTGGCATGTACCTGTAGTGCCAGCTACTTGGGAATCTGAGGCAGCAGGATCACTCAAGCCCAGCAGTTTGAGGCTGCAGTGTGCTGTGATTGCCACTGTCCTCCAGCCTGGGCAACAGAGCAAAACCCTGCCTCTTATAAAAAAATATATATATACACACACACACACACACACACACACAAAATATATATATAGTTACATATAATATATAGTTATATATGTTTTACATATCGTTACTATATGTATATAACTATATATGTAGTAATTGTAAAAAGCCATAATCCTAGAAACTTGGCATACTTGCTTTTTATGAGAAAGTACTTTTTAAAAAAACTCATTGATATTTGTTATACCAGGTTTTAAGAAGTTTTAGGTGTTTTTTAGTTTGTTTGAGACGGAGTCTCGCTCTGTCGCCCAGGCTGGAGTGCAGTGGCCGGATCTCAGCTCACTGCAAGCTCCGCCTCCTGGGTTTATGCCATTCTCCTGCCTCAGCCTCCCAAGTAGCTGGGACTACAGGCGCCCGCCACCTCGCCCGGCTAGTTTTTTGTATTTTTTAGTAGAGACGGGGTTTCACCGTGTTAGCCAGGATGGTCTTGATCTCCTGACCTCCTGATCCGCCCGTCTCGACCTCCCAAAGTGCTGGGATTACAGGCTTGAGCCACCGCGCCCGGCCTAAGTTTTAGGTGTTTTATGCCAGTTTTTTACTCTTTCTCTTACAGCTAAAGAATATATCACGCCATTCATCAGACCTGTAATGCAGGCTCTTCTTCATATTATAAGAGAAACAGAAAATGATGACCTTACCAATGTAATTCAGAAAATGATCTGTGAATATAGTGAAGAAGTTACTCCTATTGCAGTAGAAATGACACAACATTTGGTATGTTGTTTGAACCTATCATTTTTGCAAGCATTTTAATGTAGCTCTCAGTATGTTCCAGGTTATGTCACAAGTGACTTGCCTTACCTTATAGCAGCCAACATTCTTGGCACTTGGGATTGGTTTCGTGGAAGATAATTTTTCCACAGATGGTCTGGGGGAGATGGCTTTGGGATGAAACTGTCCACCTCTTATCATCAGGCAGGCAATGGTTTCTCATAAGGAGTGTGCAACCTAGATCCTTGAATGCACATTTCACAGTAGGGTTTGCACTCCTATGAGAATTTCCGGGAGTAATGCTCAGTCACCAACCACTTATCTACTGGTCCTAACAGGCCATGGACTGGTACCACTCCACAGCCTGGAGATTGGGGACCCTTGCTTTATAGCAGATACTTCACCGACATTACTCTGTAGCACATAAAGCCCTTGAGAGACACTTAAGTTATTTAATTCTAACACAATTGTGTTTCAGAATTATTCCTGTTTTACAGAGAAAATGTGAGGTATAAAATGGTTAATTGCCTAAGCTAGGCAGGGTGGTGTTAGGATTTATAGATGGGCCTTCACAGTATTTGTTCTTAACTACTACCTCAGGCTGCAGCATGACTATCTGTGTAGTGGCCTGGAATGCTCAAAATAATCGATTGAATTTTACAGAAGATAAATCAGTGACCCCCTTGATGATTAAATATGCTTTTATTTGGACATTGTCAAGTTGTAACCAGTAATATTAATGACAACTATTCATAATATTAAGTACCTTTTATACCTTGCCTCATTTAGTCCTCATACGGTGTCTATGAAATCCCCAAAGTGGCATGCAGAAAAGGTCAAGAGAAGTCAAGTAGCTTGTTTAAGGTCAACCAATGAGTAGACTATTTGATTATAGAGCTTAAGCTCTTTATGATCATTAATCAATTTGGAGACATTGATTTGTTGTGGTTTCCCAATGAGAACGTTCTAATAATTAAAAGTCTTAGACAAAAACATGTTTATAATGCCTCAGTGACAAACTTGAGTTATATTCTCTTGAATCTAGGCAATGACATTTAACCAAGTAATCCAGACGGGGCCAGATGAAGAAGGTAGTGATGACAAAGCAGTTACTGCTATGGGAATTCTGAATACAATTGATACACTTCTTAGTGTAGTTGAAGATCATAAAGAGGTAAGAAGATGATCCAGTGTTGCAGTTTTTCAAGCCATTTTATGCTTTTTAGAGGGCTCTGATATCTCTCTGGCATCTCATGTACCGTGTTTTTGCCATTTTCCCTTTTAAAGATAAGATTGGTACATTATATTTTAAGTTCTAAAGTATTAGTAGAAGGAATAGGAAGCAAGTATTTGTTTTGCCATCTTAGGGCTCAGGATTTTGGCTCCTCATGGTTTCTCAGATCCGGAAATATGGTGGTTCCCAGGAAAAAAAATATTTTTCTTAGTTTTCTTTTTCTTTGAAAAATTTTGGTGACATACGCATAGCATAAAATTTACAATCCTAACCATTTTTAAGTATATTCATGTTGTTATGCAACCATTACTACCATCTTCCTAGTTTTCTTCTTTTCCAGTTGTCTTTTGGAAAAGTAAGAATTGTAATAATGGATTTTTTTTTTTTTTTTTTTTTTTGGAGACAGAGTCTTGCTCTGTTGCCCAGGCTGGATTGCAATGGTCGCTGCACCTGGCCCTGAAATTGTTTTTCTTAACATAAAGGAAATATTTTAAGTGTTAAAAATGTAATAAAATAAAGTTTAGGTGATTAAGAAGTTTTGGTTATAGTTTTCTTCTTATTTACTCTTTTCTGTATGTTTTAAATAATTCCATTTTTTAAAAAATCCATTATTGGGCGGCCGGGCGCAGTGGCTCATGCCTGTAATCCCAGCACTTTGAGAGGCCGAGGTGGGCAGATCACCTGAGGTCAGGAGTTTGAGACCAGCCTAGCCAACATGGTGAAACCCCTGTCTCTACTAAAAATACAAAAAATTAGCTGGGCTTGGTGGCAGGCACCTGTAATCCCAACTACTTGGCAGGCTGAGGCAGGAGAATCACTTGAACCTGAGAGGCAGAGGCTGCAGCGAGCCAAGATCACGCCACTGCACTCCAGCCTGGGCAACAGAGCGAGACACTACGTCAGAAAAGAAACAAAGGAAGAGAAAGGGAAAGGAAGGAGAAAAGAGAAGAGAAAAACAATTTCAGATTGATGCAGTTGAAAGCCCTCAGGGGACCACTTCCTAACCCCTTTTCCCTGCTTCCTTTCTTCCTATAGAAGTAACAGTCATGAATTTGGTGTTTATAATTGCAGTGCAGATGCTTGTAATGTAATATATCTTTTATCCATAAATAACATGTTTTCAGATTATCTGCACGTTGCCTTTTACAGCATGAGGTTTTTCACTAAGCTTGTTTTTTTGAGACGGAGTCTCCCTTTGTTGCCTAGGTAGGAGTACAGTGGCACCATCTTGGCTCATTGCAATCTCTGCCTCCCAGGTTCAAGTGATTCTCCTGCCTCAGCCTCCTGAGTAACTGGGACTACAGGCATGCACCAGCACGCCCAGCTAATTTTTCTATTTTTAGTAGAGACAGGGTTTTACCATTTTGGCAGACAGGTCTGGAACTCGCGGCCTCAAGTGATCCACCTCTCTTGGCCTCCCAAAGTGCAGAGATAACAGGCATGAGCCACCACACCAGCCACGTAAACTGTTTTTGTATTCTGCATTATAATTGGATATAAGCAGAAGCCATGACCAATCCTATATGTGCTTTATGTTTTAATAGATGAATTGTTAATTCTATTTAAGGAGTTGTAAATGTATTAAGTTCTGTGTATCTGAAATGGATGTCTTGCTTTTATATCTGATTAGTGGGTATTATTTTACCCTTCCTCCCCTTAACATTCTTATGGCCCTCGGGGATTTGGGGTCTAATTTAGGACTATATTGACAATTATAGAGGAATTTGTATTTTCTGTCAGTCTTGAGTTGGGAGCTGAGTTCAGATTCCATGGTTCACTATATCTAATACACTTTGAAAAACTAAGGTGACTTAAGGATTATTGAGATTCATAGCAATAATGCCTGCCTTCAGATAATTTCTCTGTAAGTCATTGACAGTGACTTTTCCTACATTGAGCTTGATTAATCTCTATGTGCACATAACAGATGTGCTATCTTCAGAATGGTGGTAACTCCTTCCTTTTTTTTTTTTTTTTTTTTTTTTTTTGAGATGAAGTTTTGCTCTTGTTGCCCAGGCTGGAGTGCAATGGCCCTCGACTCACTACAACCTCTGCCTCCCGGGTTCAAGAGATTCTCCTACCTAAGCCTCCCAAGTAGCTGGGATTATAGGCACCCACCACCATGCCTGGCTAATTTTTTGTATTTTTAGTAGAGATGGGGTTTCACCATGCTGGCCAGGCTGGTCACAAACTCCTGACCTCAGGTGATTCACCTCCCTTGGCTTCCCAAACTGCTGGGATTACAGGCTTAAGCCACCGCACCCGGCCAACTCCTTTATTTTCATAGTTGTTTGCATTTTTCGAGAATGTTGTTTTTTCCTTTTTAGGTAAATTTAAGCTGGCCATTCCTTGTGTTTTTCTCAATGTAATGGTATTTCATTCCATTTTTATCTGAGATCACAATTTCATAATGTGTAAGTCATTTTAAAACAAAGACTTGGGCCAGGCGCGGTGGCTCAAGCCTGTAATCCCAGCACTTTGGGAGGCCGAGACGGGCGGATCACGAGGTTAGGAGATCGAGACCATCCTGGCTAACACGGTGAAACCCCGTCTCTACTAAAAATACAAAAACTTAGCCGGGCGAGGTGGCAGGCGCCTGTAGTCCCAGCTACTTGGGAGGCTGAGGCAGGAGAATGGCGTAAACCTGGGAGGCGGAGCTTGCAGTGAGCTGAGATCCGGCCACTGCACTCCAGCCTGGGTGACAGAGCGAGACTCCGTCTCAAAAAAAAAAAAAAAACAAAGACTTAATTTTTTCACAATATTGACTTTACATTTAAGTGTACTGAATTATAGTATACGTTATCTTACTAAGCCATTTAGTGGGCTGTAACTGCATATGATTTTTTTTTTCTTCTCTTTTAGATAACCCAACAGCTTGAGGGAATCTGCTTGCAGGTCATTGGTACTGTTTTACAACAGCATGTCTTAGGTATTATACCTCTGATTGTGCTAAGAATTTAGTGCTGTTTCACATGAGCAAGCATTTGCCTAATGACTTAGTATTCTCTTTTAGAATTCTATGAGGAGATCTTCTCTTTAGCACACAGTTTGACATGTCAACAAGTGTCTCCACAGATGTGGCAGCTACTACCCCTTGTATTTGAAGTCTTTCAGCAAGATGGCTTTGATTACTTTACAGGTGAGTCAAATCAGCATGGAAATACTGAGGGGTTTCCCTGCTTTGATTTATTTGTAGCTTATCATTTGAACGTACACTTTTTTTTTTTTTTTTTGAGACGGTGTTTCGTTCTTGTTGCCAAGGCTGGAGTGCAATGGCGCAATCTCGGCTCACTGCAACCTATGCCTCCTGGGTTCAAGTGATTCTCCTGCCTCAGCCTCCAAGTAGCTGGGATTACAGGCATGTACCACCATGCCCGGCTAATTTTGTATTTTTAGTAGAGACGGAGTTTCTCCATATTGGTCAGGCTGATCTCAAACTCCCGACCTGAGGTGATCCTCCTGCCTCAGCCTCCCGAAGTGCTGGGATTAAAGGCTTGAGCCACTGTGCCTAGCCTGAACGTACACTTTTGAGTGTTCAGACTGCTTCACTGTTCGGAAGAGTTATCAATAGAAGTTAATGCTCAGTGGTGACGCATGGTATTGATTTCTGCTATACAATTTAGTTATTATAGGTTTATTCTTTGTTAATACACATACATATCCACATACCCCCTCATAATCTTCTCCATATAAATGTAAAAATGTGTCTATAATTTTTATGTTTAACTAAGTACAAAGAAAATCACTTTCTTAATAGGATCATTTCTGCATTTAAGTATAAATGAATATATTTTAATTAAAACTGAATGTTAAGCCCAGGCTTAGTGGATCACGCCTGTAATCCCAGCACTTTGGGAAGGCAGGAAAGCACTTCATTCCAGAAGTTCTTAACCAGCCTGGGCTATTAGACCCTGTCTCTAAAAACGCTTTTAAATTAATCAGGCGAGATGGAGTGTGCCTATAGTCCTAGCTACCTGGGAGGCTAAGGTGGGAGGATCACCTGAGTCCAGGGTTTGGGGTTACAGTGAGTTTTAATCACACCACTGCACTCTATCCTGGGCAACAGAGTGAGAGTGTCCACCCCTCCCCCCAAAAAAAGGTGAATGTTAGAGACAAAATGATCTCATAGATTTGCCTTTTTCTAAGGAAATTTTTCAAAAACAAAGATAAAGCATTTGTGTTACTAAAGATGTATAACTGATGTTTTTCATTAATACAGATATGATGCCCCTCCTTCATAATTATGTAACAGTTGATACAGACACACTTCTGTCTGACACCAAGTATCTTGAAATGATATACAGTATGTGCAAAAAGGTAGGTCATTTTTATATATCAGATTTCATGAGGCTTCTGCTATAAAATGTATGAAATTGTGAGGACTCATGTGATACCACATTGTAGTAATAAACATGTAAACATAGATCTGACAGAATTAAGGGCTTTAAAAGTTAAAAGTCATTGGTCCCTAGATGCCACAGCTTTGATAAATATATGTCTTTTGTGTGCCCTCTGACACTTGGAATTTGTTTTTGAATTTTAGAGTGCCCGGAGTTTAACTAACATAGTCTTATGGAATCAAAAGAAGGAAAGAGTCAAGAATTTGAGAGATTTTTGAAAGGATTAGGAATGGATAGAGATGTTTTATAAAGGAAAAGGTTAGCAGCTGTAGGTTTACAACAAGCAATAGGGAATGAATGTCCCCCTTCAGTCTGGTTGGGGAAACAAATAAACTGCAGTCCATCAGCATCAAAGTCAGTGTAATTGGTAGTATTTTAATTTCTAGCAATGTCTGTTGTAGGTCATTAGAAAATGATTTGCTCCATGAAGTTTCTAGATTTCTTTCACTCATCTTTTTCCCTTCTGAACACGAAGTCACACATAATCATCTAGTTATGTTAGTCATTGTTTACTGCCAATTATATTATTAATATTAATATTCTGGGAATAGAGATATACCTATACTATCTACATTTCTATTCCTGAACACTTATTCATAATATTTATAGTCATCTAGTTTTCACTAGCTTTTAAGTCCATGTTTGTTTCTTATCTGGAGTTCGTAGGGCCACATTTGCCCTCAAAAGGCTGCCTCTTCCTCCCTCCATTCCTTCCTCCCCTACTGTTTTTTTTTTTGTTATTGTTATTGTTGTTTTCTTTTTCAAAGAGAAAAGAGTTTCCTAGAAACTACTCCTAGAAAGTAATTCTTTACAGGAGAAAGGTTAGGTGTTTTAGCTACCACCTGTGTATGAGAAGTTAGTGGTTGTCAACTTGCTGTAATCAGGAATGGCACTATAGGATAGGTACTTTGATCACAAAAACAAAGGGCCAGAGGGCTAGACTATGAAAGATAGGAGGCAGACAGCTCCAGATCCTCACAGCTATCCAGATCCTTTAGACTTTCATCTGTGCAATGAACGTTGCAGTTATTCGTATTAATTAGGATACTTCAGGTAATACTCAGAGCCTGTACACAGGGTAGGAAATTGTTTCCTTGATTTAGATATCTGATTTAAAGGATAAAGCCTTACTGCAGTTTATATTCTGTGTTGATCAGGTTCTTACAGGAGTTGCAGGAGAAGATGCAGAGTGTCATGCAGCAAAATTGTTAGAGGTCATCATTCTGCAGTGCAAAGGGCGTGGCATTGACCAGGTCAGTGAGGCTAATAATGATTTGTAGTTCAGAGGGGTAATCTTTTCCTTTCACTTTCTTCATTTTTTGGCGTTTGTTGCATATTCTGTATGTTTTTGTTTATTGAGACATCTAGACAATATTTTTAGTTTAAAATTTAATATATAACAATGATCATATGTTTAATACATAGGAATTGGACTAAGTTTTATGGCTACTTTGTTATCATGAAAGATAAATTTTGGCTTAAGATTTTTTGGATAGCTTTAGTAATTAAATTTCCATGGTCAGTTTTTTTTTTTTTTTTTTTTTTTTGAGACCTCTCGCTGTGTCGCCCAGGCTGGAGTGCAGTGGTGCAATCTCAGCTCACTGCAACCTCTGCCTCGGGTTCAAGCAGGTCTCTGCCTCAGCCTTCAGAGTAGCTGGGATTACAGGCGCCTGCCACCATGCCTGGCTAATTTTATATTTTTAGTAGAGATGGGGTTTTGCCATTTTGACCAGGCTAGTCTCAAACTCCTGACCTCAAGTGTTCTGCCTGCCCCAGACTCCCAAAGTGCTGGGATTACAGGCGTGAGCCACATCACGCGGCCCATGGTCAGTTTTAATAGGAACATTGTGAAGGCATGATTGATATTGTCGTGAGCTTTTTAAAATTTATTTATTTATTTTATATATATTTTTTGAGATGGATTCTCTCTCTGTCGCCCAGGCTGGAGTGCAGTGGCATGATCTTGGCTCACTGCAAGCTCCACTCCCCAGGTTCACGCATTCTCCTTCCTCAGCCTCCCAAGTAGCCGGGACTACAGTCGCCCACCACCGCGCCCAACTAATTTTTTGTATTTTCAGTAGAGATGGGGTTTCACCATATTAGCCAGGATGGTCTCCATCTCCTGACTTTGTGATCCGCCCGCCTTAGCCTCCCAAAGTAGTGGGATTACAGGCGCTCGGCCCGTCGTGAGCTTTTAATAGCTCCATGAAGACTACTAGGCTTTCTCTAAAATTAGATTTCTCAGTACAGTGCCTCAGCAATAAATATTGGTCATGTAATGCTACAATAGGGTTAATTGAGGCAACAAAGAAGTTAATATTTTTAGAATAGTTTGCATGCTATTAATTATAGTCTTAGAATATCTTTCTATCTTTTTTTGTAGTGCATTCCCTTATTCGTGGAAGCAGCCTTAGAAAGACTGACAAGAGAGGTTAAGACAAGTGAACTTCGAACTATGTGTCTGCAAGTTGCAATTGCAGCTTTGTATTATAATCCACACCTACTACTCAATACCTTAGAAAATCTTCGTTTCCCTAATAATGTTGAACCAGTTACAAATCATTTTATTACACAGTGGCTTAATGATGTTGACTGTTTCTTGGGGTAAGTGACACATATTGCAATTTTACTACATTTGCTTTGCGAGGAAGTCTGCTTATTTAAGAAAAGAAAACAGAATTTTTTCTTTTTTTTTTTTTTTAAGGCTTCATGACAGAAAGATGTGTGTTCTCGGACTCTGTGCTCTTATTGATATGGAACAGATACCTCAGGTTTTAAATCAGGTTTCTGGACAGATTTTGCCAGCTTTTATCCTTTTATTTAATGGATTGAAAAGAGCATATGCCTGCCATGCAGAACACGAGAATGACAGTGATGATGATGATGAAGCTGAAGATGATGATGAAACCGGTAAGGGATTTTCAGTGGAAGAAGACGAAACGTATCTACTCAGAAATATAACCGGACTGGGCCAGGCGCAGTGGCTCATGCCTGTAATCCCAGCATTTTGGGAGGCCGAGGCAGGTGGATTACAAGGTCAGGAGTTCGAGACCAGCCTGGCCAGTATGGTGAAACCCTGCCTCTACTAAAAATACAAAAATTAGCTGGGTGTAGTGGTGGGCACTTGTAGTCCCAGCTACTTGGGATTCTGAGGCAGGAGAATCACTTGAACCCATGAGGCAGAGGTTGCAGTGAGCCAAGATTGCATGCATCACTGCACTCCAGCCTGGGCAACAGAGCGAGACTCTGTCTCAGATTTAAAAAAAAAAAAAAAGAAAAAAAAAAAGAAACATCACTAGCCCTTCTCCCAAGTATGTATGTGGGATCATACCCAAATGCTTTCATTCACAGAAAAGACTTCCTATCTTCTAACTAGAGTGATGTAATCAGGAACTTCAGCTGTATCACCAACATTTAGAGCAGTTCAAATCATTATAGTATGCAATCAACAAAGATTTGTTAATTTTATACATTCTCAGCACTGTAGATACAAAGATGAATGAGATGTCATGTGGTTCTTCAAAAGTTTTCTACCCGACTGTGGGAAAGTATTACAAAGCCACATAATTCTGTATATAATAATAGAGTTCTCACAAAAGTGCTGAGTCCACTTAAGAGCGAGAGATTATAGCTCCCTTTTTTATAAAGTGACATGAGCCTTTTTTGTAAGTTTTTGTAAGGTGGCATGAGTCTGTAGTCCCAGCTACTTGGGACTCTGAGGTATCAGATTTGCTTGAGCCCAGGAGTTTGATTCCAGCCTGGGCAACATAGTGAAACCCCATTTCTTTTTGTTTTGTTTTGTTTTGTTTTTGAGACAGAGTTTTGCTCCTGTTGCCCAGGCTGGAGTGCAATGGCACGATCTTGGCTCACTGCAACCTCTGCCTCCTGGGTTCAAGCGATTCTCCTGCCTCAGCCCCCCAAATACCTGGGATTATAGGTGCGTGCTGCCATGCCAGTCTTATTTTTGTATTTTTAGTAGAGACGGGATTTCACTATGTTGCCCAGGCTGGTCTCGAACTCCTGGCCTCAGATGATTCACCCTCCTGGGCCTCCCAAAGTGCTGGGATTATAGGCGTGAGCCACTGCACCCTGCCGTGAAACCCCATTTCTTTTTTTTTTTTTTTTTTTTTTTGAGATGGAGTCTCGCTCTGTCACCCAGGCTGGAGTGCAGTGGCCGGATCTCAGCTCACTGCAAGCTCCGCCTCCAGGCTTTATGCCATTCTCCTGCCTCAGCCTCCCGAGTAGCTGGGACTACAGGCGCCCGCCACCTTGCCCGGCTAGTTTTTTGTATTTTTAGTAGAGACGGGGTTTCACCGTGTTAGCCAGGATGGTCTCGATCTCCTGACCTCGTGATCTGCCCGTCTCGGCCTCCCAAAGTGCTGGGATTACAGGCTTGAGCCACCGCGCCCGGCCGAAACCCCATTTCTTAAAAAAAGTTGTGGGGATTACATGAGGGAATCCTTGACACTTAACATAGGGCTTAGCAGATGGCACTGAATTAACAGTATTAACAAAGGTACACACATTATTATATTTACTATTACAATATTTATGGGGTTTTCATTTTATTTTTAAGCTACTAAGGATTTATGGTCTTAATGTTGACTAAATTTATTGGAGACATCCATCCTATCGTATATTAATTCTAAAACCTAAGCATACCTATTTTACGAGTATGTTTTAAGAGAGAGATTATCACTCTATGTTAATTAAATGTTGATAAATACATTTTATCTATAAGATGGTACACTATCAGTGTATAAATTGATAAAATATTAAGATAAATTATTGTAAGGGTTTCAACATAAGCTATTGCCATTTTTGTCTTTTATCATTTACTAAGCCTTTTAAAAACATCTTATAAAAGGTTTGGTGGGTGTAACGGTAGTGTGTTCATAATATGCAGTCCTTTTTCAGATGTCTAGTATCAAGAATACATTAAATCAAGGTTGGTTTTCTTGGACTCCTATGGGAATTTTCATTTCTGTTCATTGTTGAACATGTATTTAAACCCCAATTCCTGGAGCTTTCTCTTGTCAGTTGTGACTTGTAATTTACTGACAGTGATTGAGATGATTGTCAATTTGCTGAGTAACAAAAGATCTCATTGTTATGAAAGTACTTATATTATGACTTGGCAGAGGAACTGGGGAGTGATGAAGATGATATTGATGAAGATGGGCAAGAATATTTGGAGATTCTGGCTAAGCAGGCTGGTGAGGATGGAGATGATGAAGATTGGGAAGAAGATGATGCTGAAGAGACTGCTCTGGAAGGCTATTCCACAATCATTGATGATGAAGATAACCCTGTTGATGAGTATCAGATATTTAAAGCTATCTTTCAAAGTTAGTCAACTTATTACATGTGGATCCATTTCACTGAACAAATCTGTTGTAGTTTCTGCCCTTTAAAGGAAGAGTTTGGAGGATGTCAAACCCAGACTAGAAAAGGCTTGTAAGGCAAAGTAACCAAAATTATTTCTAAGGTTGCCATAGTTTCTGAGTATTCTTTATTCATCCTGTTATTTTACATTTAGATTGTAATTTTGAAAGATTATAGGAAAATAATGTAGTTCAAAAAAGTATACAGTGACAGTGCCTCTTTGCTACTTCTGATTCCCAGTCTCCCAGCTTTCCTCAGAAGCAACCACTCTTACATGTATACCTGTTTGTTGTATGTTATTATTTGTGTGTATCTTTTTTCCCTGCCCAAACCTATACTTACCTGTTAGAGTATATTAACATTTATGGCATCTGATCTTATAATTCTTTTTTTCCTATATTCTATGATATGTTAACTAATAATATAATCTATTATTACTAAATTAACACCTTGGGCATGATCAAATTTTTAGCTTTAAACAACTTACTTAACCTTGAGGTTTTTGAATTGTATATGCCTAGGATTCTGGAGCCATATACACTGTTAAATATTCCAGGAAAAGTCCACTATTCCTGTAATGTGTCAGTGTATGTGGCTTCAGAATACTAGGTTCTAGTTGCTTTTTATCATCATTTACTTGGATTTCAACAAGGCATAGCATCTATGTTTTACCATCCACGTTAAGAAATTAAATTTCCCCTGTATTTGAAACATCCTTTCCTCTCAGAGTTAATTGCTGTTATAAATCATTTCCTATGCATCGGGAACTGATGAATATATTCTTTGATATAATACATTATCTGATAACCAAGGATTTGAGTCTTCTAAGCCCATGACAAGGCAGTTTTGATGCAAGGTTGCAGAAGCACAAAGTGCTGGTTTCTGAGCCACATGGCAATAAGAACTGATTGAGGTGCCTAACTTGTGTCTGTGTCTTGTACTTTGTAGACAAACACCACATATTATTCGCTAAAGGATGGTTCCTAACACAGGGCCCATGTACCAGAGTAGCCTTGATGATTTTCAAGTTGTTTTAGCTCTGAATCTTTTAAGATGGTTGGGTTAGCTTTATTCCTGAAGTCTCCCTAGTTTGTTACTTAACTATATAAGAACTAGTTAGGCTCTGAATCCTTATTTGCTAGAGAGATGGATCGTAAGAATGATTAGAGTTTTTGGAGGCATAAAGATAAGCTGTAATTAATTTTTATTCCTATATCTATTGTTTCACAAATACAGTAATTTTAAAAATTATTGGGAGAATATAAAATAGATCAGAATTTCAGTATTGGCTCGGGATGGAGTAGGAGGAGTAGAATAGAACAGAGCTACCAAACCTCTCTTATTCATGTTGTTTTCCCTTGTTTTTGTTTTTTGATAGCTATTCAAAATCGTAATCCTGTGTGGTATCAGGCACTGACTCACGGTCTTAATGAAGAACAAAGAAAACAGTTACAGGACATAGCAACTCTGGCTGATCAAAGAAGAGCAGCCCATGGTATGTTAATTAACCGTAACTTCTCTTTAATTAGTGACTTTTATAGCTTTAAAATTTTACAGGTTTTAAATTTTATATCATTTAAGATGATATAAAAGGTATAGTTGTTGCAGGTGATAGGAATTTAATCTAAGGGATTTAATACAGGATAACTGATAACTTAATTTTGGCTTTGGCTACAGTTTGCCTTTTTTTTTTTTTTTTTTTTTTTTTTTTAAGATGGCACTTTGCTCTATCGCAGGCTGGAGTGCAGTGTCAGCTCACTGCAACCTCCGCCTCCTGGGTTCATGCCATTCTCCTGCCTCAGCCTCCCAAGTAGCTGGGACTACAGGCACCTGCCACTACACCCAGCTAATTTTTTGTATTTTTAGTAGAGACGGGGTTTTGCTGTGTTAGCTATATGATACTGATCCCCTGACCTTGTGATCCGCCTGCCTTGGCCTCCCAAAGTGCTGAGATTACAGGTGTGAGCCACCACGCCCAGCCCCAGTTTGCTTATTTTTAAGTATAGTTGGGCCAGGCGTGGTGGCTCATGCCTGTAATTCCAGCACTTTGGGAGGCCACAGTGGGTGGACTGCCTGAGCTCAGGAGTTTGAGACCAGGCTGGGCAACATGACAAAACTCTGTCTCTACTAAAATACAAAAAATTCGCCGGGCATGGTGGCACATGCCTATATTCCCAGCTACTCAGGAGGCTGAGGCAGGAGAATTGCTTGAACCTAGGAGGCAGAGGTTGCAGTGAGTTGAGATTGCACCACTGTACTCCATTCTGGGCAACAGAGCGAGACTCCATCTCCAAAAAAACAAAAACAAAACTAGAGAACGCAGCCAGACGTGGTGGCGCATGCTTGTAATCCCAGCTACTTGGGAGGCTGGGGCAGGCAAGTCCTTGAATCCAGGAGGCAGAGATTGCAGTGAGCTGAGATCACACCATTGGACTCCAGCCTGGGTGACAAGAGCAAAACTCAGTCTCAAAAAAAAAAAAAAAAGTACTTTCAGTATGCAATAACTTTAGCTCATGGTGATGGTTAGATAATAGAAAATTCTGTTAAAAATGTAAACACCTAAGCTGAGCGCAGTGGCTGAAACCTGTAATCCCAGCACTTTGGGAGGCTGAGGTGGGTGGATCACCTGAGGTTGAGAGTTCAAGACTAGCCTGGCCAATGTGGAGAAACCCTGTCTCTACTGAAAATACAAAATTAGCCAGGCATGGTGGCACATGCCTGTAATCCCAGCTACTTGGGAGGCTGCGGCAGGAGGATCACTTGAACCCGGGAGGTGGAGGTTGCGGTGAGCCGAGATCACGCCATTGCACTCCAGCCTGGGCAACAAGAGGGAAACTCCATCTCAAAAAAAAAAAAAAAAAAAAAGTTGGCCGGGCGCGGTGGCTCAAGCCTGTAATCCCAGCACTTTGGGAGGCCGAGACGGGCGGATCACGAGGTCAGGAGATTGAGACCATCCTGGCTAACAAGGTGAAACCCTGTCTCTACTAAAAAAATACAAAAAACTAGCCGGGCATGGTGGCAGGCGTCTGTAGTCCCAGCTACTCGGGAGGCTAAGGCAGGAGAATGGCGTAAACCCTGGAGGCGGAGCTTGCAGTGAGCTGAGATCCGGCCACTGCACTCCACCCTGGGTGGCAGAGCGAGACTCCCTCTCAAAAAAAAAAAAAAGTAAATACTTGGCCAGGCATGGTGGCTCATGCCTGTAATACCAGCACTTTGGGAGGCCAAGGGAGGAGGGTCGCTTGAGTTTGGACATTGAAGTTCAGCCTGGGCAACATAGTGAGTCATCATCATCTCTACAAAAAATAAACAAAATTAGCCAGGCATGGTGGTGCATGCCTGTAGTCCCAGCTACTTGGGAGGCTGAGGCTGGAGGATCACTTGAACCTGGGAGGTGTAGGTTACAGTGAGCCATTATTGTGCCACTGTACTCTAGCCTAGGTGCCAGAGTGAGACCCCGTCTGCAAAAATGTAAAAACTTAGGAAGTTAAATAGCTCCCAGACATGTCTTTTCATCTTCAGATGTTTCTGTGTGGTGTGAAATTTTTAAAAGTACATTTTAGGCCAGGCGCAGTGGCTCATGCCTATAATCCCAGCACTTTGGGAGGCTGAGGCTGGCGGATCACTTGAGGTCAGGAGTTCGAGACAAGCCTGGCCAACATATAGTGAAACCCCATCTCTACTAAAAAACACAAAAATTAGCTGAACGTGGTGGCATGCACCTGTAGTCCCAGCTACTTGGGAAGCTGAGGCAGGAGAATCGCTCGAACCTGGGAGGCAGAGATTGCAGTGAGCCAACTTCGTGCCACTGCACTCCAGCCTGGGAGACAGAGCGAGACTCTGTCTCTAAAAAAATAAAAACAAAAATAAGAGTACATTTTAGGTTATACACCACTGTTAATGCACAACAATTATCTATAGACGTTATTTTTTTATAAATTAAAAAAATTATTTTGTTAATTTTTTTTTTTGAGACAGAGTTCACTCTGTCACCCAGGCTGGAGTGCAGTGGTGCAATCTCAGCTCACTGCCACCTCCATCTCCCGATTTCAAGTGATTCTCGTGCCTCAGCTTTCTGAGTAGCTGAGATTACAGGTGCACACCACCACACCCAACTAATTTTTGTATTTTTAGTAGAGACGAGGTTTTACTATGTTGGCAAGGCTGGTCTCGAAAACTCCTGACTCCTGAGGTGGATGGATCACTCACTTGAGGTTAGGAGTTCTAGATCAACCTGGCCAACATGGTGAAACCCTGCCTCTACTAAAAATACAAAAAATTACCTGGGCGTGATGGCTTGCACCTGGGAGGTAGAGGTTAAAGTGAACCAAGATTGTGCCACTGCACTCCAGCCTGGGCAACAGAGCCAGACTTCGCCTCAAAAAAAAAAAAAAAAAAAAAAAAGATTTTTTTCTTAACAATGGGAAATGAAAATTGGCTAAGAAGTCTACAGCATACAATAAAAGAGATTTTATTCTCTACATAATGCATGCTCCCTTGCCCCTATACATTGGAGAAAACATGAACTTTGGAACTTCCTGGCCACTTACGATGGTTAAGCTACTGGCTTGTTTAATGTTTTGTCAGTTTCTCCCCAAGTTAGTAGATGATTGAATGCCCTATTAAAATTTTGTTTTCTAGAATCCAAAATGATTGAGAAGCATGGAGGATACAAATTCAGTGCTCCAGTTGTGCCAAGTTCTTTCAATTTTGGAGGCCCAGCACCAGGGATGAATTGAGTTATCTCTTTCTTTCCTGCTGTGTGATTGTAGTGAAGAGCTTGTGTTCCTCCTAGTAGTGGTTCCAGAACTGGTTCATGTTATCTATTCTAAACTAACGATCAATAGATGGACAAAAGAAACAACAACCCCAGGAGATGGGACCTGATCATGCAACCTGGCACTGGAAAAGAAATCAGCAGGATTTTGGGGGTGGGGGGGTTGGGAGGTACCTTAGGGGGTGTATTTTTTGAAGAAAGTAAGATCCTGACTCTGAAGCTTCAAAGTGACACTGTGGAAATCTGAAACAAGAGGGGATGTCATGAAGGCAGCTTTTCTTTTTCTGAGGAAAAAATAGGCATGGGCTACAGGACTATTTAAAATGTCTCATTTACAGTATAAAACTCAAAGGTAGATGTAATTTTTACACCTATGAGTATTTGTCCAATTTCTGTCTCTTCCTCACCATTGGGTATCTATTCTTTATATGTAAATAAGATAAGGTCATCTGATAGCCTTATTCAGTCTTCAGCATTTTCATTCATCATTGTTCCTATGTAGATTATTGGACATTTATTGTAGCACTACATAACTGATTATAAAAATCTGTAAATGAATTAGCACTTTCATATTGAAACAAGCCTGCTAGCCTATGTATAAAATAGCAAAATGTTTGCTGTTTATAAAAAGATGTAATGGGGTGGGGGGTAGGGGTAATTTCAAGTTATTAATTTAAAAATGAACTAGCAATTTTGTACCTGGTGACTTTGTGGTGCACTCACCTCTGATAGTGACTTGAATTCGGTATGTAAAAAGGGTTAATGGTATTTCATTGCTGCTAAAAATGACAACTCCCTCTGTGTCCTGTTTTTCTTAAAGCTGTCAGTGTACAAGTGGGTATTTGAATACCAGACCTTACTGTAAAAAATAAGAAAGGTGGTATCTAGAGCATGTAAATTGGATATAAAGTTCTTCTCTTAAAGAGTTGATCTAAGAGTATGGCTAAACATCTATATATGCAATCTATTAAAATAACTTAATTCGGCTATTATGTCTTGATTTGATTGCAGTTTTTTCCTAATTATAACAAATTTTTCCTCATTGGCCTGTTTTTAATCCTGTGCCTAGAAAGAGTACAAAATGCGCACTTGAAAAAATTGATATTTAACACTTACCCACTCCCCCTTCCCCAACTCTTCTACCCCTCTTGTTGATTGTGGTATCTGATCTTGACTAGATAGGCTGAAGGCACATGGTTCCCTCCAAAAACCACTATTGATACCACTGCAAAAACAAGCCAGCAAAAAGATAGTGTAGAGAGGTTGGCTTGCTTCCCTCTCTTCCTAACTGCATGTTGAAAAATAAGCCGTTATTGATCTTAAACATCTGTCAGATGAGTCATACATTGGGTTATTTTTTATATACATGTATACACAGAATATTTCAAATTGAAAGCAACATCTTAATGGATTCAAAACTATTACAAGCTGTTGTCTAAAACAGATGATAAAAAAATTTATAACTGTAAAAACAAATGCACATATTGATATTTAAAATGCATAATTAAGAAAACCCATTGGTGTTGTGTTTTTCTTGTATACCAATAATTAAGCCATTACTGTTGGCACTGTTTGGTTTTCTATTTTAACACTGAAGGAGTGAAAGTATTTCCTATATTTATGAATTTACTACTAAAATCTTGGCAAAAAAAAGAAAAAAATTGTCTAAAATGTGTGGGTGAAAACTGTTAATCAAGTGTGTTTCTACTCCCCCACCGCCGCCCCCTGAAAGTTGGACACCAACTGTATACCCTAGGTTGCTTAAAGGGATTTCACTATTATATAAAGTCAATAAAAATGAAGTAGTTGTATATATGCAACATTGTGTACAGAGGGGAAATAATGAATAGTATTAAAGAAACATTCTCGTCTTCCTTTACCTTTAATCCCCTAATACCTAGTCTACTTTTTAAATTTTCAGACTTCACTGCTTTTTGAATTCATAATTCTAATTTTCACATTATTGTTAATGGAAAATCATATCTAATAAAGGTTTTAGTTATTCCCATGCACAGTATGAAAATTCTCGTTTGCTGAGGTTTTGTTTCCAGAAAATGTATTTGAGAACATGTTTTATTGTCTCCTGTGTCATATAATCCAAACTAATCTCCATTTACAGACTTCAACTTGAAATTGGACCTTATTAAGCTATTTAAATAGTGTTCAAATGATGATAGTTTCTAATGCATCAAATATATACCTCAGTTTTCATGATTTCCTTTAACATTATAGTTTGGTATAGATCAAGAATCTCAACATGTATCAGTTTCTAGATGAGGCTGCAGAATATTTGGAAAATTTTTTGAATGTATTTACAATATTATCTTGTAATTAGCTGCATAGGGACTTGTCTTTTTTTCTTTTTATATACAGCTTTTCCTAGTTTTATTACCCTATAATTTTTTTTTTAGTTGTAGAAGTTAATTCTGATTTTGTGTGGATTTCAGTATTTGTCTGTTAATGGCAGATATTAGCATAAATCACTTTTGTAAATGTAAGCTATCTTTTTTTTTTTTCTTGAAAAAGGCTTTCTGTTTATCAGTATTAAATAAATGAAGTTAATCTGTTTCTCAGCAGGTAATAAAATAGTGACACATTGTATTAAGATAGTGACTGCTGGCCGGGCGTGGTGGCTCACACCTGTAATCCCAGCACTTTGGGAGGCCGAGGCGGGTGGATCACAAGGTCAGGAGATTGAGACCATCCTGGCTAACACGGTGAAACCCTGTCTCCACTGAAAATACAAAAAATTAGCTGGGCGTGGTGGTGGGCGCCTGTGGTCCCAGCTACTGACCCAAGCTGAGGCAGGAGAATGGCATGAACCCGGAAGCGGAGCTTGCAGTGAGCCGAGATCGTGCCACTGCACTCCAGCCTGGGAGACAGAGCGAGAATCTGTCTCAAAAAAAAAAAGATAGTGACTGCTATACTCAACTCTGGAAGAGACTAGAGTATAGAGCATGAGTGGCAAAACCACAGCCCTTGGCCCATATGCTGCTATTCAGTCCCAGATGTAGCCCCTGAAGCAAGCATAAAGAAAAATGATTTAAAAATTGAATTAATATGGAAAATTTAAAAAATGAGTTACATTAATATGACTAAATCATGTATTTGGCAAAGATCTAACACAATGTCTTAAGTATAATAGGTAGTCTCTAAAATAAATGACAAAGTTAAAACATCAGTTATAAAACTGTCAGTTCTGTTCTTTGTAATTTAAAATTTGGTAAAGATTTTCTGTGACCATTTATCAGTGCCTACCGAATTCTGGCTTTTATCTTTGGTGAGTTGGCCATTCTTGCAATAGCCGCTTCACACTTTGTCTCATGGTAAACAAAGGTTACCTGGAAAGTGCTCTTGGAAATAGTACTGTCATCTCTCATTTGGGGGAATTACCTAAATCAGACTTCCAAATTAGAGAAGGCTAGGCTAATAGATTCTTTAACATAAACAGTTACATTTTAAGTTGACCTGGCAATCCAAAAACTAGCATTAGCAGAAGCAGTATGTTTCTCCAAAGGTCTTCTAGACCCAGGCTGTAACTCAGCTAACTAAAGTTATCCAGTACTGTTCTAGGCCCTTCATCCTTTATATGTAGTATTACTACTGAATAAAAACAAGCAATGGGGACAGATATATCCCTTTCGTTTAGGAACCAATACAGCAAGCTATACTCATTGTTGCCCCTTATATAAAGGGTCAAAACATATTCTTATGACCATGCATATCAAAAGAAGCTGGACAATGTGGTTCTTAAAAAGGAGAGTTAGGCAAAATCTTTGGTTTTAGCACCATAGGAGAAATAAATATCAAGTTTTTGCGTATGTATGTGTCTGTATGTGTGAGGTAGTCATCCCCCCTCCAGGTGTTTTTAAGGCACAGGTGAGAATTCACCTTTATATATTTATAGATGCTGGGCCAGGCACGGTGGCTTATGCCTGCAATCTAAGTACTTTGGAAGGCAAAGGTGGGAGGATCGCTTGAGCCCAGGAGTTCAGGACTAGCCTAGGCAATACAGCAAGACCCTGTCTTAATAGGCTGGGCATGGTCGATGACTCATGCCTGTAATCCCAGCACTTTGGGAGGCTGAGGTGGACGGATTACCTGAGGCCAGGAGTTCAAGACCAGCCTGGCCAACGTGGTGAAACCCTGTCTCTACTAAAAATACAAAAATTAGCCAGGTGTGGTGGCACGTGCCTGTAATCCCAGCTACTCGGGAGACTGAGGCAGTAGAATTGCTTCACCCTGGGAGATGGAGGTTGCAGTAAGCCAAGATCGCACCACTGCAGTCCAGCCTGGGCGACAGAGTAAGACCCATCTCAGAAAAAAATAATGATAATAATAGATTCTGCTTTCATATATAAGTTGGAATTTGTCGATTACATACAATATTTGAGCTCTATAACTACCAGAGCCTCTTTTTTTTTTTTTTTTGGAGTCTCGCTCTTGATACCCAGGCGGGAGTGCAATGGCATGATCTCAGCTCACCTCAACCTCTGCCTCCTGGGTTCAAGAGACTCTCCTGCCTCAGCCTCCCCAGTGGCTGGGATTACAGACATGTGCCACCATGCCCAGCTAATTTTTGTATTTTTAGTAGAGATGGGGTTTCTCCATGTTGGTCAGGCTGGTCTCAAACTCCCAACCTCAGGTGATCCGCCCGCCTCAGCCTCCCAAAATGTTGGGATTACAGGCGTGTCCCACCGCGCCCAGTCTACCACAGCATTTAAGGTTTCTTTCTGAATCTTTTCTTTAAATAAACCCAAGAAACTAGAAAAAGTAACTTCCTTAACCTGATAAAAGGCATCTAACAAAACTATAAAGCTAATAGACTTAATAGTGAAAGACAAAATGCCAAAGATGAAAACAAGGATGCTCCCTTCTGCCACTTCTATTCAACATGGTACAGGAAGTCCTAGTCAGGGAAATTAGGAAAGAAGAAATAGAAGACATGCAGATTGGAAAGGAAATTAAAACTATACATCAAAACATGAAGGTCTCTTCACATTACACATAAAAATTAAGTAGATTAAAGGTCTAAATATAAGACCTCAAACTATAAAATTAGGAGAAAAACAGGAATAGGCCTGGGCATGGTGGCTCACGTCTGTAATCCTAGCACTTTCGAAGGTGGGTGGATTCCTTGAGCCGAGGAGTATGTGGCCAGCCTGGGCAACATGGCAAAACCCTATCTCTACAAATAAACACAAAAATTAGCCAGGCATGGTGGCACACAACTGTAATCCCAGCTACTCGGGAGGCTGAGGTGGGAGGATCACCTGAGCGCAGGGAGATTGAGGCTGCAGTGAGCTGTGATCACACCATTGCACTCCAGCCTGGGTGACAGAGTGAGACGCTTGTCTCAAAAAAAAACATAGGCATAAATTTTCATGACTTTGGATAAGGGACTGGGTTCTTAATACAACACAACACAAGCAAAGAAAAAATCAAATTGGACTTCATCATAGTTACAAATTTTGTGCTTCAAGGACACTTTTTTTTTTTTTTACACGGAGTCTCGTCTCGCTCTTGCCAGCCTGGAGTACAGTGGCGCAATCACGGCTCACTGCAGCCTCTGCCTCCCGAGTTCAAGCAATTCTCCTGCCTCAGCCTCCAGAGTAGCTGGAACTAGGAACTACAGGCCAATTTTTTTTTTTTTTTTTTTTTTGAGACAGAGTTTTACTCTTGTTGCCCAGGCTGGAGTGCAATGGCACAATCTCAGCTCACTGCAACCTCCACCTCCCAGGTTCAAAGGATTCTCTCAGCCTCCCGAGTAGCTGGGATTACAGGCATGCGCCACCACACCTGGGTAATTTTGTATTTTTAGTAGAGATGGGGTTTCTGCATGTTGGTCAGGGTGGTCTTGAACTCCCGACCTCAAGTGATCCTGCCGCCTCGGCCTCCCAAAGTGCTGGGATTAAAGGTATGAGCCACTGTGCCCAGCCTTAATTTTTGTATTTTTAGTAGCGATGGGGTTTCACCATGTTGGCCAGGATAGTGTCAATCTCCTGACCTCATGATCCACCAGCCTGGGCCTCCCACAGTGCTGGGATTACAAGTGTGAGCCACTGCGCCTGGCTTTTTTTTTTTTTTTTCCTGAGACAGAGTTTCACTCTGCTGCCCAAGCTCAGATGCAATGGTGCAATCTCGGCTTACTGCAGCCTTTGCCTCCTGGGTTCAAGCAATTCTCTTGCCTCAGCCTCCCAAATAGCTGGAACTACAGGCACCCACAACCAAGCCCAGCTAACTTTTTTTTTTTTTTTTTTTTTTTTTTAAGACGGAGTTTCACTCTGTCGCCCAGGCTGGAGTGCAATGGCATGATCTCGGCTCACTGCAACCTCCGCCTCCGAGGTTCAAGTGATTCTCCTGCCGCAGCCTCCAGAGTAGCTGGGATTACAGGGGCCCACCACTATGCCCAGCTAATTTTTATATTTTTATTAGAGATGGGGTTTTGCCATGTTGACCAGGGTGGTCTCGAACTCCTGACTTCAGGCGATCTCCCCACCTCGACCTCCCAAAGTGCTGGGATTACAGGTGTGAGCCACTATGCCTGGCCAATTTTTTTGTATTTTTAACAGAGATGGGGGTTTAGCCATGTTGACCTGGCTGGTCTTGAACTCCTGACCTCAGGTGATCCACCTGCCTCAGCCTCCCAAAGTGCTGGGATTACAGGCTTGAGCCACTGTGCCCAAAAGACACTTTCAAGAAAGTGAAGACAAGCCAGAGAAAGGGAGAAAATGTTTGCAAAGTATATAACTGAATATATATATATATATATATATAGACATCATCAGTCATTAGGAAACTGCAAATCAGAAACAATGAGATGCCACTTCACACCTACTAGTGTGACTATAATAAAGAAAAGATGAGCTGGGCACAGTGGCTCACGCCTGTTATCCCAGCACTTCCCCAAGCCCAGGCAGGTGGATCACTTGAGGTCAAGAGTTTGAGACCACCCTGGCCAACATAGTGAAACCTGTCTCTACTAAAAACACAAAAAAAGTTAGCCGAGCCTGGTGCTACCAGCCTGTAATCCCGGTACACGGGAGGCTGAGGCAGGTGAATCACTTGAAGCCGAGATCACGCCACTGCACTTCAGCCTGGGCGACAGTGTGAGACTCCATCCAAAAAAAAAAAAAAGATGGACAACTGGAAGTATTGGTAAGAGTATGGAGAAATTCGCCTGTAATCGCAGCACTTTGGGAGGCCGCGGTAGGCGAATCACGAGGTCAAGAGATAGAGAACATCCTGGCTAACACGGTGTAAACGTCTCTACTAAAATTACAAAAAATTAGCCGGGCGTGGTGGCGGGCGCCTGTAGTCCCAGCTATTCCGGAGGCTCAGGCAGGAGAATGGCGTGAACTCGGGAGGCGGAGCTTGCAGTGAGCCGACATCGCGCCACTGCACTCTGGCCTGGGCGACAGAGCAAGACTCCGTCTCAAAAAAAAAAAAAAAAAAAAAGGAGAAATTGAAACCCTCATACATGGCTGATGGGATGTAAAATGCTTATTTGCTGTGGAAGTTTGGCAGTTTCTCAAAAGGTTGAAAATACTGTTTTGTGAGGCCGGGCAGGGTGGCTCACGCCTGCATTCCCAGCACTTTGGGAGGCCCAGACGGGCGGATCACGAGGTCAGGAAATCGAGACCATCCTGACTAACATGGTGAAACCTCGACTCTACTAAAAATACAAAAAATTAGCAGGGCGTTGTGGCGTGCACCTGTAGTCCCAGCTACTCGGGAGGCTGAGGAGAGAGAATGGCGTGAACCCGGGAGGTGGAGCTTGCAGTGAGCCGAGATCACCCCACTGCACTCCAGCCTGGGTGACAGAGCAAGACTACGTCTCAAAAGAAAAAAAAAAAGAAAAGATTGTTTTATGTAGACATGACCCAGCAATTCCACTCCTAGGTATATATACCAAAAGAAATGAAACACAAGGTCTGCAAAAAAAAACTTGCACACAAATGTTCATAGTAGTGTTATTGATAATAGCCAAAAGGTGGAAATAACCCAAATATCTATCAATTGATAAACAAATCGGGCATATACACAACCAAATACCTGGCAATAAAAAGGAATTAAGTACTGTTAACACCCTACAACCTGGATGAGGCTTGAAAACATTGTGCTAAATGAAGTCAGACAAAAAAGGTTCCATTAATATGTAATGCCCAGAACAGGCAAGTCCAAAAGAGCAGAAAGTTAGAGTCATGGTTGCCAGGAGCTGGGGGAAAGAAGGAATGGAAGTGACTGCTAATGAGTATGGGGTTTCTTACAGGGGAAATAAAATATTTTGGATTAGATAGTGGTGTGTGCACAACCTTGTGGATATACTAGAAACTACTCAAGTGTATAAAATGGTGAATTTTATGACAAATTTATTGTATCAAAAAATAATTTTCACAGGTTTATTTTATTATTAATTTATTTATTTATTTTTATTTTTATTTTTTTTGAGACAGAGTCTCGCTCTGTCACCCAGGCTGGAGTGCAGTGGCGTGATCTCGGCTCACTGCAAGCTCCTCCCGGGTTCACATCATTCTCCTGCGTCAGCCTTCCGAGTAGCTGGGACTACAAGCGCCCACCACCACGCCTGGCTAATTTTTTTTTTTTAATTTTTAGTAAAGATGGGGTTTCACCATGTTAGCCAGGATGGTCTGGATCTCTTGACCCTGCTGCCCGCCTCGTCCTCCCAAAGTGGTGGGATTACAGGTGTAAGCCACCATGCCCAGCCTAATTTTTGTGCTTTTAGTAGAGATGGAGTTTTGCCATGTTAGCCTGGTTGGTCTTGAACTCCTGACCTCAGATGGTCCACCTGCCTCGGTCTCCCAAAGTGCTGGGATTACAGGCATGAGCCACTGTGCCTGGCCCAAACTGCAAACTTTTTAGTATATTTTTCATAGCTCTCATCAGAATCTGAAAGGAGTTGTTGAAGTACTTAGGTATGACTCTGAATCATAAAGTGGGAATGGTGGAGATGGGCTAACATTTAAGCACTTTAAAAGCATCTCTGTTATCATATATCCTCCTTATCATATTGTGTAATGGGTGGTTTTGCCTTACAGATGAGGCAACAGGTTCTGAGATAACTGACAAATCTACAGCCACAACTTCCAATGCAGAACAAGCCACTGGTTTGGATTTAAATTATTTTATGTTTAAAAAATCTACTCTCCACCCTTAGGGAAGTTTACTAAAATAATAAAGTAAGTACACGATAAAAACATTCAAATATATTAGAAATAACTTGGTAGGGCACGGTGGCTCATGCCTGTAATCCCAGCACTTTGTGAGGCCGAGGCGGGGGATCACAACCTCAGGAGTTCAAGACTAGCCTGATCAACATGGTGAAACCCATCTCCACTAAAAAATACAAAAATTAGCCAGGCACAGTAGCACGCGCCTGTAATCCCAGCTACTCGGCAGGCTGCGGCAGGAGAATCGCTTGAACCCGGGAAGTGGAGGTTGCAGTGAGCCGAGATCGAGCCATTGTGCTCCAGCCTGGGCAACAGAGAGACTCCGTCTCAAAAAAACAAACACTGAAAGAAAAAAACAAAAACAAAAACAAACAAACAAAATCTTAATGAAGTCATCTATAATCCCTTTTCCCAGAAATAATCGTTTGTTTGTTTTTTTTTGAGACAAAGTTTCGCTGTTGTTGCCCAGGTTGGAGCACAATGGCGCGATCTCGGCTCACTGCAACCTCCGCCTCCCGGGTTCAAGCGACTCTGCTGCCTCAGCCTCCCGAGTAGCTGGGATTACAGGCACCTGCTACCACGCCCCGCTAATTTTTGTATATTTAGTAGAGATGGGGTTTCACCATGTTGACCAGGCTGGTCATGAACTTCTGACCTCAGGTGATCTACCCTCCTTGGCCTCCCAAAATGCTGGGATTACAGGCGTGAACCACCGCACCCGGCCTTTTTTTTTTTTTAGATGGATTCTCAGTGTCACCCAGGCTGCAGTGCAGTGGTGCTATCTTGGCTCACTGCAACCTCCGCCTCCGAGGTTCAAGCCATTCTCCTGACTCAGCCTGCTGAGTAGCTGGGATTACAGGCGTCCTCCACCACGCCTGGCTAATTTTTGTACTTTTAGTAGAGACAGGGTTTCACCACGTTGATCACGCTGGTCTCAAACTCCCGACCTCGTGATCAGCCCGCCTCGGCTTCCCAAAGTGCTGGGATTACAGGTGTGAGCCACCGTATCCAGCCTGAAATAATTGCTTTTAAGCTTAACTCATCGTTTATCTTTTTTCTATATATATAGGAAATATATATCATATATAATTTCTATATATGTATAGTAAACATATATACTACTTTAATGCTTATAGCATTGTATAAATATGCCAAACCAACCAATTCTCCGGTAAGTTTTGAATTACTGAAAGAAGTGTTTTAGAAAATAT
The DNA here is from genome assembly GCF_024542745.1 of Macaca thibetana thibetana. Taxonomy (NCBI): domain Eukaryota; kingdom Metazoa; phylum Chordata; class Mammalia; order Primates; family Cercopithecidae; genus Macaca; species Macaca thibetana. Next base: position 56,046,000 of record NC_065591.1, on the reverse strand, counting down.
GATCTTAAGAGTTTTTGAAGGGGGCTAGAAATAAGTTACCTCTTATTTAGGAAGTTGGGGAAATTATTTAATTTCTGTATTTAAGAGCCTGGACTAATACTGATTGACAGGGAAACATTTTCAAGCCATTAATTTGACCGCATGTAACATGATAGAAAGGAAGGGAGATTAATTGGAGAACATTTTAAGCTTATGAATGGCTCTTTGAATACTATGTACATTTGAACTCTGTTCTATAGTCACTGGTAAATACTATTAATACAAGGTTCCATTACCTGTGACAAATCAGAATTAGGTTTCTCTCTGAATCCAGTTAGAATTACAGCATCCTATCCACCACCACCATCACCGCGATTCAATTTTTACAACCACTCAGTAATTTCCAGGGACACAAAGATGTCCTGTAACTGTTTATCTACAATAAGAGGGCGATTTAAAAATTCTTGAGATTCTGTATTACAGTGCTTGAATGAGTAGCCTACAGGCATGGGACTTAGTGGAACTGCATAAAAATATTCTGATTGGTTAAAAAACCCTTCTGATTAGAAAACACAGAAACATGTGGAAGGAATTGAAAGTATAAATTAAAACCGTTTGTTTTTCAGCTGAGCTCTGTACTTCTCTGTAACAGAGAATGTATCCACTGGGTAGGAGACTGATTTAACTGAGCAAAATCCTCCCGTTAAAAGTAACCTAATCCTTTTTTTTTTTTTTTTTTTTTTTTGAGACGAAGTCTTGCTCTGTTGCCCAGGATGGAGTGCAGTGACGCAATCTCAGCTCACTGCAAGCTCCGCCTCCCGGGTTCTCGCCATTCTCCTGCCTCAGCCTCCCGAGTAGCTGGAACTACAGGCGCCCGCCACCACGCCCGGCTAATTTTTTGTATTTTTAGTAGAGACGGGGTTTCACTGCGTTATCCAGGATGGTCTTGATCTCCCGACCTTGTGATCCGCCTGCCTCGGCCTCCCAAAGGGCTGGGATTACAGGCGTGAGCCTCCGCGCCCGGCCACCTAATCCATTTTGTATATGTGACACTTTTATTTTAAGGGCTTAAAAAGCAATCCAGGCCGGGCGGGATGCCACTGCATTCCAGTCTGGGCGACAGGGCGAGACTCCGTCTCAAAAAAAAAAAAAAAAAGTAATCCGGACGGATTTAAACTTCTTTATTAACAGAATATGTGTTCTAACAAAGCTTAAAGTCCTATTTTCTTTAGAATGGCGTCTAGGCCGCCATTACTCAACTATCCGTTGGTTAGGGTCCGCACCTCAAAGTAGACTTAATTGTAAATCAAAACATTTACTATCCACACTTAGAGGGCTATCTTTAACATCTTTTTTATTTATCCCCGTCCATTCGATAATCGTCTGAAATGCAAGACATTAAGTTGAACATCATCCAGATTTCTGTTTTTCTAAGCGGGATCTAAATCTTTCACAACAGGGTAGCCTCTCATTCTCTTGGTAGCTCAATTCTAACCCTGGCCTGGCCAACTTAAGACATTTTGAGTCTAATACACCCACCTCATCTTTAGTCGGCCGGGTGCGCCAAAGCAAATTTGTACTGAGTGCCTTCGGAACTGACTAGTAAGTAAGTATATCCAACGGTTTAGAAAGGGCTGGGTTGAGAGCTACAAGAAGCATTACCACAACGGACACAATTAAGTTGTACCCATTCTTAATAACTTTAGGGAACCAGACTGAATGCTTTTCCCATCCTTTTGAATTTCCTTTATTAGTTCGCGACACAAGAACATACAAAAGACCGTAGCGACACCATTTCTGATGCCTTCAAATTTTAAACCGAAACTACGTGAAAGCACAAAGCATCCGTGGTGTCTCCCAGCGGAATCCAAGACCCCCCAGCCGGTTGCCAAGCCGCCAGAATTTCAGCAGGAGAGGAAGGCTCACCCTCCCACCGCATGGCGATGCCCCGGCGACTGGAGAAGCTCAGACAGGCTTGGAAGCCAATCCCCGGCATACAGCAGCTCTCGGGAATGCAGGGCCCTAGACCAAGACCAAGGGCCTCGGCCGGCACTGAGAGCCTCCAGGGAAAGGTCAGGTCTCTCATTCTGTCCTATTCCTCCCTTCGACTTCCCTCCCAGCGGGCTGCTATTCAGCATTCAGCAATCGCTAGGCAAAGCCCTTCTGGTCTGCAGAACGCACTCCGGCAAGCCCACCGGGAGAACCAAGGCCGACTCCTCGCCCCTGTGGGGAAAATGGCGCTCGTCACCCCTTCTCCCTCCCGGGTAATCACAAGGACCAGCCTCCCTCCCTCGCTACAAAATGGCGCCTCCCGCTGGGGCCCCAGAATCGGTGTAACTCACTAGTCAGTGAGGCGGTGTCCGTCTGGGATGAGCGGTTCTGTCAACCAGTCAGACACAGGAGTTTTGACTCTGCACTTTGCGCGAGCCACTCAGGGGCGGGCTGTAAAGTCAGGCTTGGATGACGTCAGATGAGGGGGCGCGGCTAGGGCGGTTTTCTTTTGCGTCGACTAAACGTGGGCCAATGGAAAACCGGAAGCATCCTGTGAGTGATGTAATGACAGCCCAATGGAAGCTGGGGGCGGGCCTCAGACACACTATGCGGGTTGCGGGGCCTGGGGGCCGGACGGCTGTTTCCTGTCCTGGTGCATGGTGGTCGGACGAAGGAATTGTTGGAAAATTTTCTCGGAGGTTCGTATATAAATGTGTTTTTACCCAGTGTGCATTATTCTCCGCCCGGCCGCCGCCCTCAGCGCGGCGGCGCGGGCCCGCTTGGGCCCGGGCTCCGGCTCCCGTTGCTCAGCCTCCGCCGCAGGCCTTGCCGATTCTATGGGCCGGCCGCAGTAGCGCCGTCTGGGCAGAAGCGGAGTTTATTAATAACCCGCGGCCGCCACTCTAGGCGGCGGAGCTTTTCTCGCTGAGGACTCAACCCCCCCCAATCGTCTCTGAGCGATACGCCCCGCCTGTTTCCCTCAGGGGACCGCCAACGGGAGGGAGTGAAAGAGGGGAGGGTGGAGCCCTCGGGAACCTTGGCCGCGTTTCTCGGCCTGACCTCCGCGCGGAGCGAGTCCCCAGGCGCCGCGGAGGCAGAGTTCCGCCGCCTGGGACGCCGGGCCCACGGGCGGCACCAGGCCGCAGCGGTGGCGCCGAGGACAGGGCTGGCCCAGGCCCTCCCAGCACCCCGCCTGCCGATCGCACGTAGCGGTTCCCTCCCATCCATATCGTGGGCAGATTGTTTCCCCGACACCCTTTCTTTTATTAAAAAAAAAAATAGGTTACTGAGGTCTAACATCGAATATTAGAAATTTACAATTTTATCGTCCTTTTCTCCAGTTTTGGCCAAAAGAGTGAGCAAATCCTTATAAGTCGCTTTGAAACATATTATTGTGGAACGTGAACCAGTTTTTATTCCTTCCCCTTTTGCTTTTGACATTTTTTTCCCCACATAGTAACGAAGTTAAAAAGACGAAAGAAGAATACCATCGCCAGCCCATTTATTTGTTTAAAATCAACGTCAGCCTTTGCCTTGGAAGTGTTTAAATCAGCTGGTATAATCAAGTGAGGATGTGGGGAGAAATTGTAGGTTCGAGATTGTGGTCGGGTTTGTCCTGAATCTTACCAGAAGATACTTATGTTTTCCTGTAGTTGACAGAAAACGGTGCAGTATTTAATGTTTTTTCTTGCTGAGTATGTAAATCAAATTTACATTTAGTAAGAAAATACGTAATAAGGAGATCACTCAAAAGCACCCATAACATGCATCGCTAATTTTATCCTGCGTATTTTGACTGTTTGGAAATTTTTTTTTGTCAGTGCCCACTATTTGGAAATTCTGTGAGCGGTCAGCTGTCTACAGATATTTGAGTGTCTTTTTTTTCCTTTACAGAAGCCCCCCCTTTATTTTTTTAAAATAGCTTTATTGATGTAATTCACATACCTTACAGTTCACCCATTTAAAATGTGTAATTAGGCCTGGGCAGCATAGGGAAACGGCCCTCCCCCGTTTCTACAAAAAAACCATTTTTTTTTAAGTCAGATCAGCGTGTGCCTGTAGTCCCAGGTTCTTGGAGGCAGAGGTGAGAGGATCACTTGAACCCAGGAGTTCCAGGCTACAGTGAGCCATGATTGTGCCACTGTACTCCTGTCTGGGTGACAGAGAGACCTGTCTCAAAAAGGAAAAAAAAAAGTTACAATTAGTTTAATTTTAGCCTGGGCGTGGGGGCTCACACCTGTAATCCCAGCACTTGGGGAGGCCGAGGCGGGTGGATCACCTGAGGTAAGGAGTTTGAGACCAGCCTGGCCGACGTGGTGAAACCCCCTTCTCTACAAAAAATACAAAAATTAGCTGGGTGCGGTGGCAGGTGCCTATATCCCAGCTGCTCAGGAGACTGAGGCAGGAGAATCGCTTGAACCCAGGAGGTGGAGGTTGCAGTGAGCCGAGGTTGCACCATTGCAATCCACCGTGGACAACAAGAGTGAAACTCCATCTCAAAAATAAAGTTGAATTTTAACATATTCAGAGTTGCGCAACCATCACTACAATCAATTTTACAACATATTCATCACCCCCAAAAGAAGCTATACCCATTAGCAGTTACTCCCCATTTCCTCTCAGTTGTCCCTCCCCACTACTAGTTTGCATATTTGCCTATTCTGGATATTTCACATAAATGGAATCATGTAGTATGTAGTCTTGTCCAGGATCATTTATGTTATAACGTATCAGTACTTTCTTTTTATTGCCAAATAATATTTCATTGTGTGAACATAGTACATTTTACTTATCCATTCGCTGTTGATGGACATTTGGGTTGTTTCTACCCTTTGGCTATTATGCATAATGCTATGAACATTTGTACAAAAGTTTTCGTGTGGACATAGGTTTTCATTTCTCTTGAGAGTAGAATACCTAGGAATAGAATTGCTGGGTCATATAGTAACTCTGTTAAACTTCTTGAGGTACTCTAAAACTTTTTCAATGTGGCTGCACCACCTTTACATTCCTACCAGCAATGTGTAAAGGTTCCGGTTTCTCCACATCCTTACTAACACTTGTTATCATCAGTCTTTTTGATTATATTTTTCTAGTATGAATGAAATGGTGTCTCTTGTAAGTTTGATTTGCATTTCCCTGACGGTTAATAATGTTGAGCATTTTTTTGTATGCCTAGTGATCATTTATAATCATTGGAGAAATGTCTGTTTGGATCCTTTACCGATTTTAAAGTTGAATTATTCATCTTATTATGACTGGGTTGTGAGAGTACTTTATACGCTCTAGATAGAAATCCCTTATCAGATACATGGTTTGCAAAATGTTCATAGTCCTTTCCTGTGTGTTGGGATGTTGCTGTGAAGTAAGGGCTCATTGTGTTCTTCACAGAAATATAGCATGACTGTATTGAACTGTGCCTCTACTACATGGTTTTATTTTTAAAATAAAAAACCACTCCACCCTCATAGCATAGTTCCATTTCTGGAAGGTAAGCACTGAATTTTTAAATGTTCATGCAAGCATATACAGATATCTATATACATTTTTAAAAACATGAATGCAATCATATGGTATCTGCTCTTCTGCAACTTGCTTTTTCCCACTTACCATGTGTCTTGGACATGTTTCTCACTGTTTCAAATAGATAGATCTCATTCTTTTAAATGCCTACATGTTTCATTTAGGGATGCCGTGTGTGTGTGTGTGTGTGTGTGTGTGTGTGTGTGTGTGTATAGATATTTTTTTAAAAATCAATTCTTTTTAAGAGACAGGGTCTCACTCTCACCCAGACTAGAGTGCAGTGGCATGATCTCAGCTCACTGTAGCCTCAACCTCCCTGGCACAAGCCATCCTCCCACCTCAGACTCCTGAGTAGCTAGGACGACAAGTGCACACCACCATGCCCAGCTAATTTTTAAAAAAATGTTTGTAGGCCGGGCGCGGTGGCTCACGCCTATAATCCCAGTACTTTGGGAGGCTGAGATGGGTGGATCACCTAAGGTCAGGAATTTGAGACCAACCTGGCCAACATGGCAAAACCCTGTCTCTACTAAAAATATAAAACTTAGCCGAGCATGGTGGTCCATGCCTGTAATCCCAGCTACTCGGGAGGCTGAAGCAGAAGAATCGCTTGAACCCAGGAGGCGGAGGTTGCAGTGAGCTGAGATTGCACTACTGCACTCCAGCCTGGGGGACAGAGCAAGATCTGTCTCAATCAATCAAGCAATCAATCAATCAATAAATGGTGCATGTTAATTACATAATAAGAATAATGCTCATGCCTGTAATCCCAGGACTTTGGGAGGCCGAGGCGGGTGGATCACAAGGTCAGGAGTTCAAGACCGGCCTGACCAACATGGTGAAATCTCATCTCTACTAAAAAAATACAAAAAATTGCCGGGCGCGGTGGCTCAAGCCTGTAATCCCAGCACTTTGGGAGGCCGAGACGGGCGGATCACGAGGTCAGGAGATCGAGACCATCCTGGCGAACACGGTGAAACCCCGTCTCTACTAAAAAAATACAAAAAACTAGCCGGGCGAGGTGGCGGGCGCCTGTAGTCCCAGCTACACAGGAGGCTGAGGCAGGAGAATGGCGTAAACCCGGGAGGCGGAGCTTGCAGTGAGCTGAGATCCGGCCACTGCGCTCCAGCCCTGGCGACAGAGCGAGACTCTGTCTAAAAAAAAAAAAAAAAAAAAAAAAAATACAAAAAATTAGCTGGGCGTGGTGGTGGTCACCTGTAATCCCAGCCACTCAGGAGGCTGAGGCAGGGGAATTTCTTGAACCCGGGACGCTGAGGTTGCAGTTAGACAAGATTGCGTCGCTGTGCTCCAGCCTGGGGGACAGAGGGAGACTCCGTCTCAAAAAAAAAAAAAAATACTAAATGGCCTGTAAGGGTAACTAATTTGTTAAATGTGAGTTAAAAGTGATCAATTTTTGACAACTTAGGAAAATTTATAGAAATGAAAAAAGCTGAATACCAAATGTTATCTGTATGATAATTATGCTGTAAAAATTATGTATGTGTGTGGCTAGCAAGGCTAGAGAATAAAACCAGGAAAAATGAAAATGTTTGATTTGTTAAGCTATTGGGACTTATTATTTTATTTATTTTATTTGTTTTGAGACGGGGTCTTACTCTGTCACCCAGGCTGGGGTTCAGTGGTATGATCTCAGCTCACTGCAACCTCCACCTCCCGGTGGTTCGAATGATTCCCCTGCCTCAGCCTCCCAAGTAGCTGGGATTACAGACATGCACCAGCACGCCCAGCTATTTTTTTTTAATTTTAGTAGAGACAGGGTTTCAGCATGTTGGCCAGGCTGGTCTTGAACTCCTGACCTTGTGAGCCACTGTGCCTGTCTGGGACTTATCTTTATTTATTTATTTATTTTTTCTAAGATGGAGTCTCACTCTGTCGCCCAGGCTGGAGTGCAGTGGCGTGATCTCGGCTCACTGCGAGCTCCCCCTCCCAGGTTCACATCATTCTCCCGTCTCAGCCTCCCGAGTAGCTGAGACTACAGATGCCTGCCACCATGCTTGGCTAATTTTTTTTTTTTTTTTTTTTTTGTATTTTTTGTAGAGACAGGGTTTCACCGTGTTAGCCAGGATGGTCTTGATCTCCTGACCTCGTGATCTGCCCGTCTTGGCCTCCCAAAGGACTTATTAAGTTTTAAATTTATATTACAATATTGTGTGCAAGGAAAAGGGTTTTTTTTGTTTTTTGTTTTTTTGCTTTTGGGAGGATTTCTCTCTGTTTCCCAGGCAGGAGTGCAGTGGCACAATCACAGCTCAGTGCAGCCTGTACCTCCCAGGCCCAAGTGCTCCTCCCTCCTCCTCAGCCTGCCAAGTAGCTTGGTATTACAGGTCCAAGCCACTATGTCTGGTTAATTTTTTTTTTTTTTTTTTTTTTTTTTTTTTTTTTTTTGAGATGGAGTTCGCCCAGGCTGGAGTGCAGTGGTAGATCTCGGCTCACTGCAGCCTCCAACTCCCAGGTTCAAGTGATTCTCCTTCCTTAGCCTCCTGAGTAGCTGGGATTACAGACACCCACCACCACACTTGGCTAATTTTTGTATTTTTAGTAGAGACAGGGTTTCACCTAGTTGGCCAGGCTGGTCTTGAACTCCTTACCTCAGGTGATCCACCCACCTCAGCCTCCCAAAGTGCTGGGATTACAGACGTGAGCTACCATGCTTGGCCTAATTTTTTTCTTTTTTTTTTTTTTTTTTTTGAGACGGAGTCTTGCTCTTGTTGCCCAGGCTGGAGTGCAGTGACACAATCTCGGCTCACTGCAACCTACGTCTTCCGGGTTCAAGTGATTCTCCTGCCTCACCCTCCCAAGTAGCTGGGATTGCAGTCATCTGTCACCACGCCTGGCTATTTTTTGTATTTTTAGTAGTGACTGGGTTTCACCACGTTGGCCAGGGTGGTCTCAAACTCCTGACCTTAGGTGATCCACCCACCACGGCCTCCCAAAGTGCTGAGATTATAGATGTGAGCCACTATGCCCAGCATAATTTTTTTCTTTTTTCAGTAGAGACAGGGTTTCACTGTGTTGCCTGGGCTGGTCTTGAACTCCTGGCCTCAAGCCGTCTTCCCTCCTTGGCCTTCCCAGGTGCTGCAATTACAGGTGTGAGCCACCATGCCCAGCCTGCAAGGAAAATTTTAGTGGTCTACAAAACACAATAAAATAGCTGACAGTGTTACTAGACTGAAACGATGAGAACATGGCGCAGACAGATTACTGTAATACTTTTAAATATTACAATAGGGTAATACTCTTAAGTGAGAGGATGAAAAAGAAGTTTTTTTTTTTTTCGAGATAGAGTTTCACTCTGTTGCTCAGGCTGGAGTGCAGTGGCACGATCTTGGCTCACTGCTGCCTCCACCCCCCGGGTTCAAGTGATTCTCCTGCCTCAGCCCCCAGAGTATCTGGGATTATAGGCACGCATCACCATACCCGGCTGATTTTCTTGTATTTTTAGTAGAGACAGGGTTTTGCCATGTTGGCCAGGCCGTTCTCAAACTCCTGACTTCAGGTGATCCACCTGCCTCACCCACCCAAAGTGCTAGAATTATAGGTGTGAGCCACCATGCCCGACAACAAAAATTTTGAAGAGTAAAACTCATGGCTGGCTGGTGCAATGGCTCATGCACTTTGGGAAGCTAAGGTGGGTGGATCGTGAGGTCAGGAGTTCAAGACCAGCCTGGCCAGCATGGTGAAAACCCTTCTCTACTAAAAATACAAAAAATTAGCTGGGCATGGTGGTGTGCGCCTGTAACACCAGTTTACGAAGTTTAAGAGAAGTGTTTTTTGTTCTTTTGCACATCAGTGGTTCAGTTAAGATCAAACCATCACCAAACTGGGCATACCTGATGACTAGACCTAGATGTTCATTTCTAAATTCTTGTCTCTGCTCTCAGCTCTTTTCTGTCAGGTATTTTTAGCTTTAAGCCTAGCAGGCCCTATCTCTGTTGTCACTTCAAAGGTATCAGGCTGTACCTACCTGCCAGTCAGTTTCATATATTCAGTTTTGGAATAGTCCTGGAACTGCACAAAGCCTTCAAGTTTCAACATTTCACCCATCCAGTAGGATATTCTACTGCCCCAATTAAAATTGGCAGTATAAACTCTTTCCCCATACTTTAACCCTTAGCATCTTATGGAGTCTGTGAGAACTTTGTCTCATTTGCCAGCACGTTCTAATTACTTTTTACTTCACTAAATGATGTTTATTTAATGCAACATGCTTAGACTCTGGCTATATTTAAATATAACTCAACACTGGGTGTGGCTTATTTCTATAATCCCAGCTACTCAGGAGGCTGAGGCAAGAGGATCACATGAGCCCAAGAATTTGAGGTTGCAGGGTCCTGCCACTGCAGTCCAGCGTGGGTGACAGTGAGACTCGACTCTCAAATATATATCATATATTTTCTGGGCACAGTGGCTCACCCTTGTAATCCCAGTACTTTGGGAGGCTGAGGCATGCAGATCACTTGAGGTCAGAAGTTTGACACCAGCCTGGCCAATATGGTGAAACCCCACCTCTACTAAAAATACAAAAACGAGCCAGGTGTGGTGGCACACACCTGTAATCCTAGCTACTTGAGAGGCTGAGGCATGAGAATCGCTTGAACCTGGGAGGTGGAGGTTGCAGTGAGCTGAGATCACGCCATTGCGTTCTAGCTTCGGCTACAGTGAGACGCTGTCTCAAAAAAAAAAAAAAAAAAAAAGTGGAGTAATGCAATATTTGTCTTTTTGTGACTGAAAATTAGCCTATGCTAATTTTATACTCAGCAGGGGTCTTTTTCTTTTTTACCTCCCCCACGCCCCGAGACGGAGTTTCGCTCTTGTTGCCCAGCCTGGAGTGCAGTGTTGTGATCTCGGCTCACTGCAACCTCTGCCTCCCGGGTTCAGGCAGTTCTCCTGCCTCAGCCTCCCAAGTAGCTGGGATTACAGGCGTGCACTACCACGCCCGGCTAATTTTTGTATTTTTGATAGTGACGGGGTTTTCACCTTGTTGAGCAGGCTGGTATTGAACTCCTGACCTCAGGTGATCCATCCACCCTGGCCTCCCAAAGTGCTGGGATTACAGGTGCGAGCTGCTGCACGCAGCCCACGGGTCTTAACAGTAGGGTACTGGTGTTACTTTGAGTTTTCTCTGTCAGCCTTTGGAGGTGCCAAGGAAATGACGTTCCATCTTGTTCTATGAACAGTTATAAATTATGGATCCTTTTGTACCTAAAAGGTCACCCTTTAACTTTTTATTTTTTTTCTTTAAGTGTGCGTGCGACCACATCCAGCTAATTTTTTTGTATTTTTAGTAGAGACAGGGTTTCACCATGTTGGCCAGGCTAGTCTCAAACTCCTGACCTCAGGTGATCCATCTGCCTTGGCCTTTCAAAGTGCTGTGAATTCAGGTGTGAGCCACTGTGCCCAGCCTTGACTGACTTTTATCATAGCACTGATACCTTTTTGTGTATATGAATAGTAGTTCCCACTTTTGGTCTAATGAGGGTACAGTTCATAGTATTTCCAAGACAAATTTCTTCAAACAATCCTAAACGTAAAATGAATTACAAATTATTACTACTATCTGTGTATTGCTCTTTTATTTATTTATTTATTTATTTATTTACTTATTTATTTTTTGAGACGGAGTTTCACTCTTGTAGCCCAGACTGGAGTGCAATGGCACGATCTCAGCTCACTGCAACCTCCACCTCCTGGGTTCAAGCGATTCTCCTGCCTCAGCCTCCTGAGTAGCTTAGGATTACAGGCTTGCACCACCATGCTCAGCTAATGTTTTTTTGTAGTTTTAGTAGAGACAGGGTTTCACCATGTTGGCCAGGCTAGCCTCGAACTCCTGACCTCAGGCGATCCACCCACCTGGGCCTCCCAAAGTGCTGGGGTTACAGGCGTGAGCCACCGCGCCCATCCTGCTTTTTTAAATATTGATGCTAAGTCAGATCTTTGGACCTGGAAAGGTCATCCTCAAGACATCTGGTTCAGTTCCCTGGCCCAAGGCAGCTAAATTATCCTAGCTACTGTTTGAGGTAAGCCAAGGTCCACAGAGGTAAGGAGACCTGGAGGTAGAAGGGAAGAAGGAGGTTGTGTTGGTGATTCGTAGAAGAGTTGCCCATTCATCCACTTATTCAATACCTATTGTACTTCTGCTATGGGCCAAGCACTTTTTAGGCACTAGAGTCAGCAGTGAGCAAACAAAAAAAAAAATCTCTGTCCATTCTCATGGAAGGGGAAATAGATAAACTAAATAAGTAAATACATGTAATTTGTCAAATAATAAGGACTGTGCAGAAATATGGAGGGGAAAAAAAGGATGGGGTTTACCGTGATTGAGCAGTTGGGAGGTACAGTTTGAAATGGGATGGACAGAGAAGCTCTCATTCCATTTGAGCAAAGACTTGAAGAGGTGAGGGAATAAATACTGAAGATACTGGGGAAAATGTTTCAGGCAGAAGGAAACTCAAATGAACACATCTTAAGGCAGCAGAACATCCAGTATGCTTGAGGAAAAGCAGGGATGCCGCTGTAGCTGAAGTGGAGTGAATGAGATGGTGAGTAGTAGGAAATGAGGGGCAAGATCATTAGCCTCATTGGTCAGTGTAAGGATTTGGGGATTTTACTCTGATGAGGAGTCCTCGGAAGGTTTTGAGTAGAAGAGGGACATGAGCTCACTTTTCCCTTCAAAGGACACTGACTGCTGTGTCAAAAGAAGAGTGTAGGAGGCTAATGGAGAAGCAGGGAAATAAGTTAGGATGCTGTTACAGTAATGCAGATGAGAGACTGGTTGTGGCTTGGATCAGGGAAGTAATGGTGAAGGTTGTGAGAGGTAGCCAGATTCGGGGTAGATTTCTGAAGATTAAGTCAACAAAATATGCTGACACATTGTAAGTGGGAATCTTCAACAATGCTAAACCCAAAGGAGTCAAATTATGGGAATTTTAGAGATCATACAAAACTGATGGGTACAATTTGTCAGTGCGCTTCTAAGTTGCTGAGCACACTGATAAAAGATTGTGCCCATCAGTTTGAATTGTTGAATTATGAGATGCATGCCTTGGACTTCGGGCTAATACTCTTACCCTACATATTGAGTGAAATTTTATCTTATTTCCAACACCATTACATCCTCAGCAGTTTTTTGTGATTCACAAATATTCTTTGTAACTTTCATTTCATATGTATCATTCTTTGTTCCCAAGTGTCTTTATTTTTCTTCAAGGTAGAAGATGTTGTTAGCCCAAATAAATCGAGATTCTCAGGGAATGACAGAGTTTCCTGGAGGAGGGATGGAGGCTCAGCATGTTACCCTGTGCTTGACAGAGGCAGTCACAGTGGCAGGTGAGCAGTTGTGTTTGAAGGGATGAGTTTGAAAATATCATTTATCTTAAAAGAAAATGAAAATTTACAACTTCCTAGTTCCTGATTTAGCAGAAAACAATATATATAAACCTAGGTCTTTCTATGAGGGTTTTTTTTTTTTTTTGAAACAGGACAGAGTTTTACTCTTGTTGCCCAGGCTGCAGTGCAATGGTGCAATGTCGGCTCACTGCAACCTTTGCCTCCCAAGTTCAAGCGATTCTCCTGCCTCAGCCTCCTGAGTAGCTGGGATTATAGGCACGCACCATTACGCCAGCTAATTTTTGTATTTTTAGTAGAGACAGGGTTTCACCACATTGGCCAGGCTGTTCTCAAACTCCTGACCTCAGGTAATCAACCTGCCTCGGCCTCCCAAAGTGCTGGGATTACAGGCATGAGCCACTGCGCCTGGCCTCTATGTGTATTTTTTACCTTGGTGTGGGTACAGTAGGGCACGTAATTTTTTTTTTCTTTTTCTTTTTTTTTTTTTTTTGAGACAAGGTCTCGCTTTGTCGCCCAGGCTGGAGTGCAGTGGCACAATCTCGGCTCACTGCAACCTCTGCCTCCTGGGCTTAAGACATCCTGTCACCTCAGCCTCCAAAGTAGCTGAGACTACAGGCATGCACTAGCGTGCCCAGCTAATTATTTTATTTTTAGTAGAGACATGGTTTCACCATGTTGCCCAGGCTAGTCTCGAACTCCTGGACTCAAGCCATCCACCCACCTCAGCCTCCAAAAGTGCTGGGATTACAGGCATGAGCCTTTTGTTCCCAGCCTATTTTTTTGGTAAGTACTAAATCTCACTTTTTTTTTTTTTTTTTTGAGGCAAAGTCTGGCTGTGTCGCCCAGGCACAATCTCAGCTCACTGCAACATCTGCCTCCTGGGTTCAAGCAATTCTTCTGCCTCAGCCTCCCAATAGCTGGGACTACAGGCGCGCACCACCGTGCCCGGCTAATTTTTGTATTTTATTAGAGACAGGGTTTCACCACATTGGCCAGGCTGGTCCCAAACTTCTGACCTTGTGATCCACCCATCTCTCCAAAGTGCTGTGATTACAGGCGTGAGCCACCACACCTGGCCACTAAATCTCATTTTGAGTCTGAGTTAAGCAATCTACCTTTTTTCTGATCTTTATTTTTTGAAAAAATTAGCGTGTCCATATGCTAGCTGTCTAAAGAAAATACTGATTTTTTTTTTGTAATAGATGGTGACAACTTAGAAAATATGGAAGGCGTAAGCTTGCAAGCAGTAACACTTGCAGATGGTTCTACTGCTTACATACAACACAATTCTAAAGGTATGTGCCTCACATATGGCTGATTGGTTAACACCAGTGATGTATGACCTGTGAGTTGGAGCACCTAGAAGCTATCCCACCTTTCCTATCTCTCCTAAAGATGTTGTATTGCACATGATAATTTTAAGTCATTTCAGTTTAATTCCTTTTTTTTTTTTTAATATAATTTGGGGTCGTCCCTTGAGATACTTGGAAGATACCCTGGGATATCAAAATTAGTGGGGGAGAGGAGAGCAAGGAGTATGTCTGGACTATTTTCTAGTAAGACCTTTCTTGCTTCTTTACTTCAGGTCATTATTTCATATTTTTACCAAATATGTGTAAGAGTAAAGACATTTGGGGCTGGGCACGGTGGCTCATGCCTGTAATCCCAACACTTTGGGAGGCCGAGGCGGGCAGATCACCTGAGGTCGGAAGTTCGAGACCAGCCTGACCAACATGGAGAAACCCTGTCTCTACTAAAAATACAAAATTAGCTGGGCATGGTGGTGCGTGCCTGTAATCCCAGCTACTCAGGAGGCTGAGGCAGGAGAGTCGCTTGAACCCAGGAGGCAGAGGTTGCAGTGAGCCGAGATCATACCATTGCACTCTGGCCTGGGCAACAAGAGCAAAACTCTGTCTCAAAAAAAAAAAGACATTTGGTCTTGCTTATCTAACATTGTCTCTGAATTAGTGTTTGCTTTGCTCCAGGAAACAGCCAAGTCCTCAAAAACTCTTTGTTTTTATGGAAACCTACTGAACACATGCATACATAAACAAGGGTCTTTTAGCCCTTAGGGATGAGAATGACAACTGACCTCACATACACTGACATATCTGTCTGTCTTCCCAGCTTCAGCTCCCCCCGGTCATGGTCACTGATTCTAAGTGACTCTGAAAATACCTATATAGCAGTCGAACTCATGTAGCCTGCTGTGATGAGCCACTCTTCCTCTTGACCTCATCTAATTGAAAATTGCAGGGGAGGAAGGATGGCTGAGGGAGGATTTTCTGCTTTCTGTAGGATCACTGGATGTGTTATTGAATTGCCTCAGAACGTTGAGGGAAGAATCAAGATGAACACGAGCTTAAGTTGTGTATGTTTTTATAGTTGATATCATTTTGAAATTGTATAAAGTTTAAAATTTTTGTTTGTGCCAATTTATTGTCTTGAATCTTTTGTTCTAGATGGAAAACTCATAGATGGCCAGGTCATTCAGTTGGAAGATGGTTCTGCTGCCTATGTTCAACATGTACCCATACCTAAAAGTAGTAAGTATTTAAGATAACAGCACAGGAAACCATTTTAATTCTCAGCTTTTAGTATTTGCTGCCTGCAGCTCCCTCTTACTACCTAAACTTGGGCTCGATCTCAAGTCCTCCTTCTGTAAAGGGAGATTATAGATACCACAGAGTGGATCTTAACCAAGACTTTCTCTTAAAGATAATGGAAAAGAAGTTACTGGACTGCACTGTGGAGATTGAGTAACAGTCCTAAGTGAATGTTTCTGTTTTTTGAGTTGAATTGTACATGTCTCTCATTTTCTTCATTTTTCCCCTTCTTTCAACTCTCTTTAATACTGGTATATATTCCTAAAACCAATATTCTAATATCTTTTTACCTTTAAACACTGACTCAGAGAAGCTTTGCTGAACTTACTTAAATGTTCAAAGACTCATGAAGCAAATATAGATTGTTATAATGTGTTAATGGTTTATTGACTCTTGTTGCTAAGTGAGTTAATTGGAATGTGCTAGAAAACATGAGATCTAAATGTAAGCATTGTTCTTGAGCAGGGGACAGTTTGCGTCTAGAGGATGGTCAAGCAGTGCAGTTAGAAGATGGTACCACAGCATTTATTCACCACACCTCCAAAGGTAAAATAACTTTGAAAGTACGAATAAAATAAGGGAGAAGTGAGAGTGTAGGGGGAAAGAAGACCTGCGTTTAGCTTCTGAAGTGTTGTCATAGGAAAGAATTGTATTTCTTCATTAAAGTACAGGGTGGCATGATTTAAGGAAAAATTTTCCTACAATTTGAGATGTCTAGTGACAAGTTGGAACAGCAAACCAAATGATTGGTCCCTGGAATACTTAAAGTAGAGGCCACATTTTGTTTTTTTGGTTGGCTTTTTTTTTAAGAGACAAGGTCTCACTCTGTTGCCAGGCTGGAGTGTGGTGGCGCAAGCACAGCTCACTGCAGGCTCAAACTCCTAGGCTCAGGGATCCTCCCACCTCAGCCTCCTGAATAGCTGGGACTACAGGTGCACACCGCCACTCCCGGCTACTTTTTTCATTTTTTGTAGAGATAGGGTCTTACTGTGTTGCCGGGCTAATCTCAAACTCCTGACCTCAAGCCAGCCTCCCAAAGTGCTGGGATTATAGGCGTTAGCTACTGCACTCAGCCTTAATTTCATATTTTAAATGCAGCCTTGGCTACTTTTTAAAAAGACTAAGAAATAAAATCACGATGTAACATTGAAATGGTTAACTTCATATTTTATTTATTTCTGTATTTTAGAGATAAGATCTTACTCTGTTAGGCTAGAGAGCAGTGGCACGATCATAGCTCACTACAGCCTTGAATTCCTGGGCTCAAGGGACTTTCCTGCCTCAGCCTCGTGAGCATCTAGGACTATACGTGTGTGTCACCACAGCCAGCTAATATTTTAATTTTTATTTTCTGATTAAATTTTTTTTGTTAAATATAGGGTCTTGCCCTCTGGCTTCAAGCTAGTCTTGAACTCCTGGCCTCAAGAAGTCCTCCTGCTCTGACTTCCCAAAGCACTGGGGTCATATACATGAACCACTTTGCCTAACCTGTTTCTTCCTCTTAAATAGAATTTTTTAGCTGGACACGGTAGTTCATGCCTGTAATCCTAGCACTTTGGGAGGCCGACGCAGGCGGATCACCTGAGGTCAGTGGTTCGAGACTAGCCTGGCCAACATGGCAAAACCCTGTCTCTACTAAAAATACAAAAATTAGCCGGGTGTGGTGGCGCATGCCTTTAATTCTGGCTACTCAGGAGGCTGTGGCAGGAGAATCGCTTGTACCCAGAAGGAGGTTGCAGTGTAGTCGAAATCGTGCCACTGCACTCCAGCCTGTGCAACAAAGTGAGACTCTGTCTCAAAAATTAAAAAAAAAAAAAAAAATATATATATATATATATACACACATATATATAAAATTTTAAAAGCAAGGTCCTTTGCCTACTGTGTTTAATTGAAACTAAGTATACAGTTTCAAAAATATTTGAAGCAAATACAACAAAACGTTAATGCTTATTACATTTGTTTAAGGAAGTTCAGAGTTTTGAGGTGGAATGTGTAGGAATGATGAGTACAGCTCTGCAGCCAGACTATGTAGATTCAAAACTACTGTTTTGTTTTTTTTTAGTTGTGTGATGTTAAGCAGATTACTTCTCTGTTCTTTAGTTTCATCATCTGTAAAATGAGGATTATAGTACGTGTCCATATCATATGTAGGGTTGTTGTGAGGGCAGAATGCACAAACATGTAAAGCACTTAGAACTGTGTTTGTCACATACTAAATGCTCAACAAATGTTACCTATTGTTACTACTTTAGAGAATATTTTATTTTATTTTATTTATTTATTTTTTTGAGAGAGTCTCACTCTGTTGCCAGGCTGGAGTGCAGGGGCGCAATCTCGGCTCACTGCAACCTCCGCCTCCTGGTTTCAAGTGATTCTCTGGCCTCAGCCTCCCAAGTAGCTGAGATTACAGGCACCCGCCACTACGCCCGGCTAATTTTTGCATTTTAGTAGAGATGGGGTGTCACCATGTTGGTCAGGCTGGTCTCGAACTCCTGACCTCAGGTGATCCACCCACCTCAGCCTCCCAAAGTGCTGGGATTACAGGAGTGAGCCACTGCGCCCAGCTACAGAATATTTTATTACAGAATGACATAACACATTTTAGAAAGACTGTTTTGTTGTGAATCTAAAGGGAGGAATCTTTAAAAAAATTAAAACACTTAAATTTATAAATAAATTTAATTACAGTTGGAAAAATGTAAAGTCTACACCCCTTCCTTCCTTCCTTCCTTCCTTCCTTCCTTCCTTCCTTCCTTCCTTCCTTCCTTCCTTCCCTCCCTCCCTCCCTCCCTCCCTCCCTCCCTCCTTCCTTCTTTCCCTCCCTCCCTCCCTCCTTCCTTCCTCTCTTCTCTTTCTTTCTCTCTTTCGACAGAGTCTTGCTCTGTCATCAGGCTGGAGTGCAGTGGCACGATCTCGGCTCACTGCAACCTCCACTTCTCAGGTTCAAGTGATTCTCCTGCTTCAGCCTCCTGAGCAGCTGGGACTATAGGTGCGCGCCACCATGCCCAACTACTTTTTTTGTATTTTTAGTAGAGATGAGATTTCACCATGTTGGCCAGGATGGTCTCGATCTCTTAACTTTGTGATCTGCCCAGCTTGGCCTCCCAAAGTGCTAGGATCATAGGCATGAGCCACTGCGCATGGGCACACTTTTTTCTTTATCAATAAGTTTTAGTCATAAGTTAATTGTAACTGGCTAGATTTATTATTTCACTCTCTCTATATATATATATCGATATAAAATCACAATTTCATATCGATACCATTATAGATATAGATATATCTTAGTGTGGACATTTAGAGGGTAAAAAGAAAAACACCGTGGAGGGACTGTGGAGTTATACTGACATGAGTTCAAATTCTGATTTCTCTACATATTGTTTTTGACTGTTAATTGTTAGTGTGGTTTTTTTTGTTTGTTTTTTGAGAGGGACTCTCGCTCTGTTGCCCAGGCTGGAGTGCAGTGGCGTAATCTTGGCTCACTGCAACCTCTGCTTCCCAGGTTCAAGAGATTCTCCTGCCTTAGCCTCCCCAGGAGCTGGGAATACAGGCATGTGCCACCATGCCCGGCTGATTTTTTTTCTATTTTTAGTAGAGCGGGTGTTTCACCGTGTTAGCCAGGATGGTCTCAATCTCCTGACCTTGTGATCTGCCCGTCTCGGCCTCTCAGAGTGCTGGGATTATAGGCTTGAGCCACTGCACCTGGCCTGTTAGTGTTTTTTAAATTTTCTGATTCCTAAGGAAAGTGATGTTACTTCTCCAAACCTGAGTTCCCATTTATACAATGAAGGCGGTAAATATACCTGCCTTGCAGAATTACTGTGAGGATTAAATGAAATAACACATATAAAGTACATGGTCCAGTACTCAGAGTAAACTACTCAATAAAAGCTCATTTTTCTCTTCCTTTCAATATGTAAATATTTGTCAGATTTTACCTTTAATTTAATGCCATTCTTCCACTCTCTCAGATAGTTATGACCAGAGTGCATTACAGGCGGTTCAGCTGGAAGATGGCACCACAGCTTATATCCACCACGCAGTGCAAGTCCCGCAGTCTGACACCATCTTGGCAATTCAGGCTGATGGGACAGTGGCAGGTCTGCACACTGGGGATGCCACAATTGACCCCGACACCATCAGTGCTTTGGAACAGTATGCAGCAAAGGTACAGCATTTCACAATGTTAAGAATGTCCAATATATAACTTCTTTATTTTTCATGAAAAGAAAACAAAACAAAAAAGTACACCTCATCAAAAAAAAACTGGCCAATTTTGGCCAGGCATGGCGTGATATCACACCTATAATCCTAGCAGTTTGGGATGCCAAGATGGGAGGATTGTTTGAGCACAGATCCCTGTCTCAAATTCAGAAATTAAAAAAAGAAAAAGACACTAGCAATTCAAAGTCAAAATCAGTCAGTATCGAAGAGATCAGCATTTATCTTAAGTGAAGTGTAGAAAGACTGGAAAAAAAAAATAAGGGAATAGGGTAAAGGCTTATAGAAGAGAAATGAGTGGCAGGTAATTCACCAAAAGATATACAAGGATGAAGAGCTAGAAAAGTATAAATGGAACTGCTTATGAATTAAGAAGTAGTAACTATAGATGAGGAAAAGTAAAGGAAAGTCTCAAGTTTTATGTCAAAAGGGCTGATATTTTTCCCCTGCATTGAACATGTATCTCTCATATAACTTAAAAGGTTTTGTTTTTTTTTTTCACTTTTATTAGGGAAATTTTCTTTTTTTTCCTTTACAAACAAAATAAATAGAGACAGAGTCTTGCTCTTTTGCCCAGGCTGGTTTTGAACTCCTGGGCTCAAATTATCCTCTTGCCTCAGCCTCCCAAAGTGCTGGGATTACTGGCGTGAGCCACCATGCCCAACCTATTATGGAAATTTTCAAATATACACAAAAATAAATGATAACGAAGCACCATGTACTTTTTTTTTCTTTTGTTGTTTTTGCAAGCTTCTCCCTGAACCATGTACTTAACCAGGCTAAACCATTATCAAAATGGAAAATGTTTTAAAGCTTTATTTTATTCCTATAGGTGTCCATTGATGGAAGTGAAAGTGTAACAGGTACTGGAATGATTGGAGAAAATGAGCAAGAGAAAAAAATGCAGGTATGTAAAACTACTTTTTAATATAAAAATCTATCTTAGCATTTCTGTGCCCTTCTGTGGATGAAAGTAAGAATAGGTAACTCACTACCTCTCTAGGAAAATCTCACCAATTCAGAAAAACAATGTATGTATTAGGCAGCAGCTTTCTCAAACTGCCTGAGGTCCCAGTGTTCATTGGTGGATGCAAAATGACACTAAAGAAATGGAAATATCACAGAAATCCAGTTGAAACTTGTGTGCTGAATTCTAAGGCAGTTTTCTGGACAAGGCAGTTGTGGAGATGAGGTGATTTCCTGACTGCCCCCACCCATGGCATGGCAATTTGTGGATACTTTTTCTGGGACTCCATCATGATTCTTTCTAAATAATCCTCACTGCTTTGCTTTTTGTATTTTTAAATTTCTTCTCCTTCCAACTGATTCCCTCCATATTTTCCTTTTCAACTTCTGAAGGGGGAGTCCAGCCTAGCTAATCTTGGACAAAGCTGTTTATACTTTTTCTACCAGACTGCTTCCTGGTCTGCAGGTGGCCTGTGGGCTGGTTTCCCATGGTTCAAATGTTCACCCTGGGTCCAGTCATTGGCTGCCCCTTACCTAATTAACAGCCTAGAGCACCAGTGCTTCTCAAAGTTTTGTAGTATGTACAAAGTAGTCACAGGTACATTCTTGGGTATCTCCTACAATCAAAAATTCAAAACTTATGTTATTCAAGAATTGTTTTTGTGTTTGTGGGGGATGTTTGTGTGGAGGGTATGCTTGGAGCTTATACAATCATTGTAGGACATTCCTGCTTTAATGCTGCTCTTTATTTTCTCACCAATTATCTCTAATATTTTGTTGACTGTTCCTTTATAGTAGTTTTTTTTTTTTCATTCTTCAGAGTTTTATTATATTTAACTCCTTAAATTGCTACTCAGGGTCACATTTATAACCTTGAGCATTAACATGACCACTTATGACATTGAGTGATACTGTTAGGGGTTGTCAAGAAGATTTTACATTTATGCTAATAGTAAGTGATAAAATAACAGGAATCACTGAAATCACTTGTAGAAATATGCTTCTGGCCAGGCATGGTGGCTCATGCCTGTAATCCCAGCACTTTGGGAAGGCTGAGGTATATGGATGAGTTGAGGTCGGGAGTTCGAGACCAACTTGGCCAACATGGTGAAACCCTGCCTCTACTAAAAATACAAAAAATTAGCCAGGCATGGTGGCTAGTGCCTATAATCCAAGCTACTCAGGAGGCTGAGGCAGGAGAATCGCTTGAACCCAGGAGGCGGAGGTTGCAGTAAGCCCAGATCGCACTATTGCACTCCAGCCTGGGCAGCAAGAACGAAACTGTCTCAAAAAAAAAAAAAAAAAGAAATATGATGCTTCTACACATTGCTGAATAGCCAGTATTTCTGTTTACCAGCTGAAGTGATGCCACAAAGTGGCAATAGTATAAATACAGTTTTCAGTTCACTAAGCCCATCAGCTTTGATGCTGTGTGATTCTTAGCAAAATTTTCAGGTCTCAATTCATATTCATATTTTGTGAATGAAATGAGACTTTAAGGTGGGTGTGGTGGCTCACACCTGTAATCTGAATACTTTGAGAGGCTGAGGTGGGAAGATTGCTTGAACCCAGAAGTTTGAGACCAGCCTGGGCAACAAAGTGAGACTCCGTCTGTACAAAAAATTTAAAAATTAGCAAGACATGGTGGCACACATTTGTAGTCACAACTATTTGGGAGGCTAGGGCAGGAGGATCGCTTGAGCCCGTGGTTTGAAGTTATAGTGAGCTGATTGTGCCACTGCACTCCAGCCTGGGCAACAGAGCAAGACCCTGTTCTCCCCCACCCCCCAAAAAATGAGACTTCAATATTTTTTGTACAGTTCTATGTCAAATCCACCTAAGTCAACCTCTATTAAGATGCAAACACAGGGCTGGGCATGGTGGCTCAAGCCTGTAATCCCAGCACTTTGGGAGGCCGAGGCGGGCGGATCACGAGGTCAGGAGATCGAGACCATCCTGGCTTACACGGTGAAACCCCGTCTCTACTAAAAAATACAAAAAACTAGCCGGGCGAGGTGGTGGGCGCCTGTAGTCCCAGCTACTCGGGAGGCTGAGGCAGGAGAATGGCGTAAACCCGGGAGGCGGAGCTTGCAGTGAGCTGAGGTCTGGCCACTGCACTCCAGCCTGGGCAGCAGAGCGAGACTCTGTCTCAAAAAAAAAAAAAAAAAGATGCAAACACAGGGTAAATATATGCGGGAGTTATAGGTCAGTGGCTTGGAGTATTGGAGTGGCCCAATAAGTTATCTGTCTTACTGGTGACTGACAGACAACTACATTTTTAAAAAATAGAATATTTTAAAGAAAAGCCTGGGTGCAGTGACTCACGCCTGTAATCCTAGCACTTTGGGAGGCCAAGGCGGGTGGATCACCTGAGGTCAGGGGTCTGAGACCAGCCTGGCCAACATGGCGAAACCCCATCTCTACTAAAAATACAAAAATTAGTTGGGTGTGGTGGTGTGTGCCTATAATCCCAGCTACTCGGGAAGCTGAGGCAGGAGAATCGCTTCAACTTAGGAAGTGGGGGTTGCACTGAGCCAAGATTGCACTGCTGCACCCCAGCCTGGGCAACAGAGCGAGACTGTCTGAAAAAAAAAAAAAAATTTCTGAACTCAGAAACGTAACTAGGAATTCAGAACTGCTGAGGCAAAATGTCATAAAAAGCCCCATTACTCTTTATCTGTAGACATATTACCATTTGGTATGGGTACCAGTAGACAAATAGAAGACTGTTGAATAGGATTCTTTTTTTTTTTTTTACTGTAGCTCTTTCTCCTTTGCCTTTTATACCTCTTCCTTACAGACTAGATCTGCAATGTCCAGTGCGGTTGCCACTAGCCATATGTGGCACTTGAAATGTGACTAGTCCAAATTGAGATGTGCTGTAAGTAGATTTTGGAGACGTAGTACGATAAAAAGAATGTAAAATATCAATAATTTCTTATATTGATAACATCGAAATGATAATTTGGACTTACTGGGTTAAACAAAATAATTACTATTAATTTCACCTGTTTCTTTTAATTTTTTTCAGTTGGTTACTAGAAATTTTTTATTTTATTTTATTATTTTATTATATTGATTTATGTATTTTGAGATGGAGTCTTACTCTCTTGCCCAGGGTGGAGTGCAGTGGTGTGATCTTGGCTCATTGCAACCCCCACCTCCCAGGTTCAGATGTTTCTTCTGCCTCAGCCTCCCGAGTAGCTGGGATTACAGGCATGCACCACCACACCCAGCTAATTTTTGTATTTTTTAATAGAGACGGGGTTTCCTCCTGTTGACCAGTCTGGTCTTGAACTCCTTACCTCCAGCAATCAACCCACCTCAGCCTCCCAAAATGCTGGGATTACAGGTTTGAGCCAACATGCCTGGTATTTTTTTTTTTTTGACACAGAGTCTTGCTCTGTCAGACTGGAGTGCAGTGGCGCAATCTTAGCTCACTGCAACCTCCGTTCAAGCCTGCTCAGTTCAAGCAGTTCTCCTGCCTCAGCCTCCCGAGTAACTGGGACAACAGGCATGCACCACCATGCCTGGCTAATTTTTTGTATATTTAGTAGAGATGGGGTTTCACCATGCTGGCCAGGCTGGTCTGGAACTCCTGACCTTGTGATCTGCCCATTCGGCCTCCCAAAGTGCTGGGACCACAGGCGTAAGCCACCACGCCTGACCCCTATTTTATTTATTTTTTTATTTTTTGAGACTGAGTCTTGCTCTGTTGCTCAGGCTGGAGTGTAGTAGTGCAGTGTTGGCTCAAGTGAGCCTCCTGCCTTGACGTCCCAAAGTCCTGGGATTATAGGTGTGAACCAATTTACGTGGCCAGGGTTTTTTTTTTTTTTTTGAGATGGCGTCTCACTCTGTCACCAGGCTGGAGTGCAGTGGCGTGATCTCAGCTCTCTGCAACCTCCGCCTCCCGGGTTCAAACAGTTTTCCTGCCTCAACCTCCTAAGTAGCTGGGACTACAGGCACATGCCACCACACATAGCTAATATTTGTATTTTCAGTAGATACAGGGTTTCACCATGTTGGCCAGGATGGTCTCGATCTCTTGACCTCGTGATCCGGCCGCGTCAGCCTCCCAAAGTGCTGGGATTACAGGCGTGAGCCACCGTGCCTGGCTCAGAAAATTTTTAATTACATATGTGACTTGCACTTGTGACTCATTATATTTCTCTTCATTAGTGCTGGATCGGAAGTTCATGACTTCACCATTCTCTAAAACAATTAATTACCATATTTAAGGTTGAGAACCTAGTACTTTGGTTTTTTGTGGTTTTTGTTTTTTGAGACAGGGTCTTGCTTTGTTGCCCAGGCTGGAGTGCAGTGGCCTGATCTCAGCTCATTGCAACCTCTGCCTCCTGGGTTTAACCGATTCTCCTGCCTCAGCCTCCTGAGTAGCTGGGATCACAGGCACATGCCACCATGCCCGGCTAATTTTTTATATTTTTGTTAAAGAAATATAAAAAAAAATTTTTTTGTATTTCACCATGTTGGCCAGGCTGATCACAAACTCCTGACCTCAAGTGATCCACCTGCCTCTGCCTCCAAAGTGCTGGGATTACAGGCGTGAGTCACCATGCCCAGCCTAAACCCTGCTTTTCTAAGTCTCTATCTTTCCACCTCTAAAAGAAAGCTATTAATTAGATCGATGACTGTCTTAGGGGCAAGTTTTTTTTTTTTTTTTTTTTTTTTTTTTGAGATGGAATCTCACTCTGTTGCCCAGGCTGGAGTGCAACGGCCTGATCTCGGCTCACTGTAGCCTCTGCCTCCTGGTTGAACTCCTGACCTCCAGTGATCTGCCCACCTCAGCCTCCCAAAGCACTAGGATTACAGGCATGAGCCACCACACCTGGCCAAAGATTTTTTAAGATAATATTTGTAGTAGTTTTTTTTTAATTCAGAGAAAGTACAAAGAAGAAAACCCAAAATGACCCATAATCTTACTCTACACATATCTATTTTACATATTTTTAAAGATAAAAGTAATCATGTTTATGTTTAGAAAATCCAAATAGTATAGATTAGTAAAAAATAAAAAGTGAGAGATTTACTACCTGATGATAATTATTGTTAGAAATCGACTGTTTTTGTTTTCTCTCTCTCTCTCCTTTTTTTTTTTTTTTTTTTTTTTTTTTTATGAGAAGAGTCTCGCTCTATCACCCAGGCTGGAGTAGAGTGGCACAATCTCGGCTCACTGCAACCTCTGCCTCCTGAGTTCAAGTGATTCTCATGCCTGAGCTTCCCAAGTAGCAGGAATTACAGGCTCACACCACCATGCCCAGCTAATTTTTGTATTTTTAGTAGAAACAAGGTTTTGCCATGTTGGCCAGGCTGGTCTGAACTCCTACCCTCACGTGATCCATCTGGCTCGGCCTCCCAAGGATTATAGGCAGGAGCCACCGTGCCCCGCCTTGTTTTTGTTTTTTAATCTTCCTGGCAGTGCTGATGTGTCTCGTGGTTCCTTAGAAGTTCCTCTGGTGCCACACTTCTAGGATTGTTTCCTTTCTTCAAAGAGAACACGTTTTTTAAAATTCAAATTGTTTTTATTTTATCCTCCCCCAAGAATATAGATTATTTACATCATACAAATTAACAAATACCAGATTGTAAGTTATATCTCCCATGTGCATTAGGCCATTACAGTAAATGGGATTATAACTACTAAACCAGACAATATAATGCAATATTTATCCTCAGCCCTACTGAGTCTCTCACTCTATGATTACAGAAGCTCTGCTAGTTAGGTGCCACTAGACTACAGCATCCTGAAACCTGGTAGGTTAATAGCTTGAGCTCTAGAGCCAAACTCCTTCACATCTCACTTCCTAGATTTTGGCCATGGGCAAGTTACATTACTTAACTCCTCTGAGTCTCATTTTTTTCTATTTGTAAATCATAGATAATATTGAATTCATTGGGTAGCCAGGGGGGCATACATTAGACAGTATGTGTAAAGCAGCCACCACAGTGCATAACATAAATGCAACTGCTCAGTAAATGCCAGTTAGCCTCTTTATTTTTGAGGTCACTTTGGAATTTAATCTTAGCTCCAGTCATGTATCTACCTCTGGAATTTGCACCTCTTTAGAATATAGTGGTCCTAGGTGCTAGTATAACTATCACCTCCTAGATTGTTTAAGCCTAAAAGGACTTAGGTTATCTGTCTAGTATGGGCTTTTCAAGCCCTGTTTTTTGAGGTTTCAGTAGTCCTGTCAGGGACTCGCAGATCTCTGATCTACCCTCATCTGCCAAGACCAGCAGCTCCAGTTCCTTTGTCTGTTTTACACAGTAGAATGCTGTGTAAGATTTTATCTGCCAAAGGTGTTTGACTCCTTCAAAAAAGAAAAAACATTACTGACTTAGAACATTATGTGTGTGATTTTGTTTTGTTTTTTTTTTGAGACAGTCTCATCTGTCACCCAGGCTGGAGTGCAGTTGCACAATCTCGGCTCATTGCAGCCTTTGCCTCCTGGGTTCAAGCAATTCTCCTGCCTCAGCCTCCTGAGTAGCTGGGACTACAGGCACCCGCCTCCGTGCCTGGCTAATTTTTTGTATTTTTAGTAGAGACAGGGTTTCACTGTGTTAGCCAGGATGGTCTTGTGATCTGCCTGCCTCAGCCTCCCAAAGTTCTGGGATTACAGGTGTGAGCCACTGCACTCGGCGTTTTTTTTTTTTTTTTTTTTTTTGAGATGGAATTTCACTCTTGTCACCCAGGCCGGAGTGCAATGACACAATCTTGGCTCACTGCAACCTCCGACTCCCAGGTTCAAGCAATTCTCCTGCCTTAGCCTCCCGAGTAGCTGGGATTACAGGTGCCCGCCACCACGCCCGGCTAATTTTTGTATTTTTAGTAGAGATGGGATTTCACCATGTTGGCCAGGTTGGTCTCGAACTCCTGACCTCAGGTGATCTGCCTGCCTCGGCCTCCCAAAGTGCTGAGATTACAGGCTTGAGCCACCACACCTGGCCACAATATGTTCTTTATAGACAGGCAGATACGCCCTATGTATCTTGCACAATATTACACATGATGAATTTATGGCAGAGCTAAGGTTATGTCTTAATTCTCAGAACATACATTAAATACCAGTTAAGTCATTTTCTATACATGGTTCTTGGAAGCTGATTAATATTTCATTGGTGTTAGCTTCAAAATTGCCCTTGAGAGTTTTCCCTTGTGATGATATATCAGATTGCTGTTTCTTTGACAGAGACTGCACATATCTCATGCTACATAACCCTGAAGTACCTATTATAGTTTTGGTCTTTTAATTGAGCTTTTGAGTTATGGATTCTGTCCATTTTTGCCCCTAAAACATCTGTAGAATCAGCTATTGCTTTCTATTCCACAGTCATTATCCTAGGTTTGTTTTTATCACTTCTTTCCTGCATATTTATGATTATACAAACTTCTTTTGGTTTCCCTACCTTATTTGTCTTTTCAATCTGTTCCCCGCCATTACTGTAGTTCTCTTTCTAAAATGCAGATAGCCAGGCATGGTGGCACGCACCTGTAGTCCCAGCTGTTCGGGAGGCTGAGACACAAGAATTGCTTCAACCTGTGAGGCGGAGGTTGCAGTGACCTGAGATTGCACCACTGCACTCCAGTGTGGGCAACAGAACGAGACCCTGTCTCAAAAATAATAATAATAATAATAATTAATTAATTAATTAAAACACAGAGCTGATCTTGGCTTGTCCCTTACTTAAAAATTTTTAACACCTTCCTTTGGCTTTCATTGTCTAGGCTTACTGTTCGGGGTAGCATCTATTGCTTTTCACAAACTTGGTCCTAAACTTTCATTTTCATGAAACTCATTCTATTATGTAAGCATAATACTCTCATGTTGTTTCCACTTCTTCTAGATATACTGTAAACCTTTGATCATACTGTTCCTTCTGCCTGGACAGCACTCCCCAGTCGTCTTCTTCAGCCTTCAAATTTCACCCCTAGACAGCTTGCCCTAACCTACATCTCCCTACTTTTGCATTTTGCCCTGTTAGATCTTTTCATAGACTCCTGTGATAGCAATTATTATGTTCCATTATAATCCTTCATTAATAGCACAGTTTTACTAGCTAGACTGAGAGCCCTACAAAGGCAGGAACAGTATTTTATTTATCATTTTAAGAAGTAGGTATTTAGCCAATCATTTATTAAACATTTATTATTTTACAATGTTGTGATAGGAAGTGGTAGGGAGTTGTGATGGAGGGATAGGTATAAAGGGTAGTTTATTGGAAATAGAATAAGGTATAGATACAAAGCGGGTTCCAAATAGAAAAAAAACATTTATTTGGGAATTGAGAAGGTAAATGTTAGCCTAGATTGGAGATAAAGAGCTTTGCAAGGAAACATTTCCAATAAAAAGAGAGGGAATCCTATCACACCCAAATACTCTATGCATTGAGATAAAAGCCAGAATGACTTTTTGACTGTGTCTTCCTGGCCTTTTATTTTTCCAACTACTGTATACTGTAGGTCATTGCTATTTTTGTAGTTTTCTTTCCAGAGGTTCCTTTTGTTAGTTGGGTGTTTGTATAGGTATTCATCCTACTGCACTTCGTGAGAATGCCTTTAAGAGAGGTCTGTTTTGGGTAATTAGATAGTAGTGGAAATAATTCTGTTGGACACTGCCCTTACTAATAATTCTCATAGCATGCCAAATGCTAGTGACTTCAGCTGGCTTACAAATACGAAACCTTGCTGTTATCACCCATGTCCCCACCCCATAGGCACACATTCAGAAACCTCAGTAGTTCTCCCTAAACTGAATTTTCTGACCCTTATTTTACTACTGTAAGTTCTTAAAGTCTCCACCATAGACATTAAGAATAGGAGCAAAAACAAGTACATTTTTGGAAAAAATTTCCAATACTCATCATTGGTTAGGAATTCAACATTGTTTCCTTGGCTTAACTAAATTAGATGCCAAATTCCTGGTATGTGTTTCTTACCAGAAATGAAGCTCCTAATAAATTGTCTTAGGAGGAAGCAATAGAAGAACAGAAAAGATTCAGATATGAGTCTTTCAGGGATTATTTGCTGCTGCTACCTAGTCTGAAAGTGTGAGCAGCTGGGCTTAGTTTGACAGATGTGGAAAGGTGGTAAGCACTTTCATTTCATAGTGCTCTTAGAGAGGAGGGGAAGAGAACAGGAAGAAGAGTCCTTTTCTCTTAATTTGGAGTCTTTCGTCAGTTGAAATCTGCCTTTACAAATCATATAAAGCCTGATGTCAATTCTACTAAAATAAAGCTCTACACTTATATGTGTATTTAAAAAACACTGGGCTGGGCATGTGGCCCACATCTGTAATCCAAACACTTTGGGAGGCTGAGGCAGGAGGATTGCTTGAGGCCAGGAGTTCAAGACCAGCCTAGACAACATGACAAGACTCCCTCTGTACAATTTTTTTTTTTTTTGAAAACAAACTGAGCGTGGTGGTACACACCTGTTGTCCTAACTACATGGGAGGCTAGGCAAGAGGATCACTTGAGCCCAGGAGTTGGAGGGTGCAGTGAGCTGTGATTGTGCCACTGTACTCTAGCCTGAGCGACAGAGTGAGACCCCATCTCTAAAATAAATAAATAAAAAATACTGAATGGAAATAGACCAAGAAGTTGACAATGGTTTTCCTGGATGGTGGAATTATAACATGCTTGAGCTTTTTTTTTTTTCTTTTTTTTTTTTTTTTTTTTTTTTTTTGAGACAGGGTCTCATTTATTATCCAGGCTGGAGGGCAGTGGAACAATCTTGGCTCACTGTAGCCTCAACCTCCTGGGTTCAAGTAATCCTCCTGCCTCAGCCCCTCAAGTAGCTGGGATGACAGGCACACACCACTATGCCCAGCTAATTTTTGTATTTTTTTGTAGAAATGGGGTTTTGCCATGTTGCCCAGACTGGTCTCCAACTCCTGGGCTCAAGTGATCCATCTGCCTCAATCTCTCAAAAGTGCTGGGATTACAGATGTGAGCTACCGTGCCTGGTTGAACTTTTTGTTCTTCACTATGGTATCCAGATTCCTCCAGAGTATATGTGTTGCTGTTACAATACATGAAAAAAATTATAATGAAGTTATTAAAATAATAGCTAATTTTTAAAGGGTTCATAGAGGCTCTTCTGTTTTCATGAGATGTAAACAGAAACTGATTTTTTTGAGACAGGATCTCATTCTGACGCCCAAGCTGGAGTGCAGTGGGGCGATCATAGCTTACTGCAGCCTTGATCTCCCAAGGCTCAGGTGATCCTCCCACCTCAGCCTCCCATGTAGCTGGGACCACAGGTACACACCACCACACCCAGCTAGTTTTTTATCTTTTGCAGAGATGGGGGTTCCCCCATGTTTCCCATGCCGGTCTCAAACTCCTGGGTTCAAACGATCCTCCCACCTTGGCCTCCTAAAGTGTTGGAATTATAGGCATGAACCACTGCATTTGGCCTAAGAAACTTTTTTGTTCTAATAATATTTGATTTCCATTTCTTATAGTTTTATTAAGATATATTTCACATACTAGCTGGGCAAAGTGTTACATGCCTGTAGTTCCAGCTATTTAGGAAGCTGAGACAGGAGGATTCCTTGAACCCAAGAACTTGAGTCTAGTGTGGACAACATAGCAAGACTCCAATTTCTTAAAACAAGAAAAAGATATATTTTACATACTTTTTTTTTTTTTTTTAAATTTTTGAGACAGGGTCTCGCTTTGTCACTGTAATTTTATCTATTTTATTTCTGTATTACTTTTTTGTTTATTAAGACAGGTGTCAGCTGGGCATGGTGGCTCACACCCCTAATCCCAGCACTTTGGGAGGCCAAGGCAGGCAGATTACAAGGTCAGGAGATCGAGACCATCCTGGCTAACACGGTGAAACCCCGTCTCTACTAAAAATACAAAAAAAATTAGCTGGGCATGGTGGCGGGCGCCTGTAGTCCCAGCTACTTGGGAGGCTAAGGCAGGAGAATGACATGAACCCGGGAGGTGGAGCTTGCAGTGAGCCGAGATTGTGCCACTACACTCCAGCCTGGGCAACAGAGCGAGACTCTGTCTCAAAAAAAAGAAAGACAGGTGTCTCACTCTGTCACCCAGGATGGAGTGCAGTGGCACAAACACAGCTTGCTGCAGCCTAACCTCCTGGACTTGAACAATCCTCTCACCTCAGTCCTGAGTAGCTGGAGTTATAGGCAGGTGCCACCATGCACAGCTGATGTTTTTGCATTTTTTGTAGAAATGGGGTTTCACCATTTGCCCAGGATAGTCTCGAGCTCCTGATCTCAAATGATCTGCCTTTCTTGGCCTCCAAAAGTGCTGGGATTATAGGCTTGAGCCACTGTGCCCAGCCTACATACTATTTATTTATTGATTCATTTAGTTTTGTTTGTTTGAGATGGAGTTTTGCTCTTATTGCCCAGGCTGGAGTGCAATAGCATGATCTTAGCTCAGTGCAACCTCTACCTCCTAGGTTCAAGTGATTCTCCTGCCTCAGCCTTCCAAGTGGCTGAGATTATAGGCATTCGCCACCACACCTAGCTAATTTTTTTTTTTTTTTTGAGACGGAGTCTCGCTCTGTCTCCCAGGCTGGAGTGCGGTGGCGCGATCTCCACTCACTGCAAGCTCCGCCTCCCGGGTTCACGCCATTCTCCTGCCTCAGCCTCCCTGTGGCTGGGACTACAGGCGCCCACCACCACGCCTGGCTAATTTTTGTATTTTTAGTAGAGACGGGGTTTCACCGTGTTAGTCAGGATGGTCTCGATCTCCTGACCTCGTGATCCGCCCATCTCGGCCTCCCAAAGTGCTGGGATTACAGGCGTGAGCCACCGCGCCCGGCCTTTTTTTTTTTTTTTTGAGACGGAGGCTTGCTCCTTTCCCAGGCTGGAGTGCAGTGGCTTGATCTCGGCTCACTGCATCTTCTGCCTCCCAGGTTCAAGCGAGTCTCCTGCCACTGTCTCCCTGGTAGCTGGAATTATAAGCACATGCCACAACGCCCGCCTATTTTTTGTAATTTTTAGTAGAGACAGGGTTTCACTGTGTTGGCTAGGCTGGTCTGGAACTCCCAACCTCAGGTGAATTCGCCTACCTTGGCCTCCCAGAATGCTGGGATTACAGTTGTGAGCCACTGCACCCAGCCCTAATTTTGTATTTTTAGTAGAGACAGGGTTTCACTGTGTTTGTCAGACTGGTCTCGAACTCGACCTCAGGTGATCCACCCACCTTGGCATCCCAAAGTGTTGAGATTACAGGCCTGAGCCACCGTGCCTGGCACAGCCTACATACTTAAATTTACCCATTAGAGTATACAGCTTAGTGGTTTTTAGTAAATTCAAAAAATTGAACAGTTACCACAATCTTAATTTTAGAACTTTAAAAATACCCCTAAGAAGAAAAATTTCTCGTAATTCTGTTCATATATTTTAGTGGTATGAATCCTTTTATAAATCTTACGACATTTTCAGGGTGAACCTAGCACTGTGAGTTATGAAGGCATATAAGACATAGTTCTTGACTTCAAGTAACTGATAGACTAATAGGGAAGAGAAGGAAATATAAATATCTTTACAACAAGACAGTGTGAAGGTCAAGTTTCATACCAGTGATATAAGCTAAATATCACAGGTTTGCTGAGGAAGTGAAGAATCATCTGTGTTTGGAATGATGAGAACAGGCCTCATGGAAGTAGGGAGATGGAATTTTCTAGACAGAAAAGATGTAGAATTACATTATTCTTTGTATAGGCACTTTTCAGTCTATAATGAACATTTCCCTTTTGCCCATTGGGAATTATGCATACTTTTTTTTTTTTTTTTTTTGAGACGGAATCTCACTCTGTCTCCAGGCTGGAGTGCAGTGGCGTGATCTCAGCTCTCTGCAACCTCCGCCTCCTGGGTTGAAGCGATTCTTCTGCCTCAGCCTCCCGAGTAGCCTGGACTATAGGCCTGTGCACCTCCACGCCCAGCTAATTTTTGTATTTTTAGTAGAGATGGGGTTTCACCATGTTGGCCAGGATGTTCTCGATCTCTTGACCTCGTGACACGCCCACCTTGGCCTCACAAAGTGCTAGGATTACAGGCGTGAGCCACTGCACCTGGCCTATGCATACTTTTATACAAATATTTTATCAACAGATCTACCTTCGTTCAGATAATTATGGTCTGCAACGTTTAATAGACATACCACAGTATGGGGATGACAAAATAAATAGCTTGTAATTTAACAATTACACTGAGATCTCTCCTGCTTGTTTTTTAGTTGATTTATATTACAAGGAAAAGTCAAAGTCTTTCTATATTCTTGTCACCTAATGCAGGGTATTTCTCAATTCCCCCACTGTTATTCTAGCCTCTGTAACTCCTCCTTTCTCTCCCCTTACCATTCTGGGATGTGTGTAATTGTAGTAGGTCATTACCCAGAATTATGTGCCATGTGTGACAGTCTGCAGAGATAGGATGTTGCAACACTATCACCACATGGCCCACAGAGTAGAAAGTCATTCTTCAATTTTTATGATACCCTAATTTCTATTTTAAAAAGCCTTTAAAAATCAGTGTTTGGATTTTTATGGTATTACATCCCAGAAAAATGATCTTCTAATGAATATAAGTGCAGAGTAGTAATTTTTTTGTATGGATTGTAATGTTTCCTATAGGTGACTCAGATGATCTAATTCCCCCCTTTCTCATTGCTTTTGAAATTGAAAACACTTCTGGCATTGTTTTTAGGACACAGATTCTAAAAAAAAGCAGGTAGACGGATCACTTGAGTATATCAAGGAATACCTGCATCCAATGAAGATGCTACTTATGTTGATTTTCTAGAGTGGGAATAATCTGTGAGCTCCAGCTGTGTATTTCTGTGACTCTCCTTTTGACTGCTGTACTTTCAGAGTCACTGAATTCAGCCATGCAATGGAATTAATGTGACTGACTTAGGGTGAGAATCCTAATAAAGTGATGACCTGAGATTGGAAACCCACATAACAGTTTTATCTTTTTTATTCTGAAAATCATAATTTGTCTATTTTATTTCTGTATTATTGATGGATTGATTGAGACAGGTCTCACTCTGTCACCCAGGCTGGAGTGCAGTGGTGCAACCACAGTGCACTGCAGCCTTGACCTCCCTGGGCTCAGGTGATCCTCCCACCTCAGCTTCCCAAGTGCCTGGAAACCACAGATGCACCACTACACCTGGGTAACTTTTTAATATTTTTTTATATAGAGACAGGGTTTTGCTGTGTTGCCCAGGCTGGTCTTGAACTCCTGGGCTCAAATGATCAGCCTACCTCTGCCTCCCCATGTGCTAGGATTACTGGCATGAGCCACTGTGCCTGGCTTAAGTAATTTAAATTATACTATTTGTTTTATTTAGATTGTTTTACAAGGACATGCTGCAAGAGTAACTGCTAAATCTCAGCAGAGTGGAGAGAAGGCATTTCGATGTGAATATGATGGATGTGGAAAATTATATACAACAGCTCATCATCTCAAGGTATATATAAAAGAAATGTTCTATCTGGTTATGAGAATACCTAGGATATTAAATACTAAGATCATATTTTTGTGTAATTCAGATGCCACTGTTTTGTCCCAGTTATCAAGATACTGGGACTTGGTCACACTTATACACAGACATGTAAAAACCTATGCAGACTTTAGAGACTGTTAATTTTTTGAGGGCTTGGACTGTGTTTTTTTCATCTCTGTATTCCTAGTGTCCAGGATACTACCTGGCACATGGTAGGTACTCTATGTATTTGAATATATGTTGTCAAGTATGAAATCCATATAATTATATGAGAGATATGTGTGTAGTCACACATCTCTGTTAATTCACTGAAATCTAGCAAAAGTTGGTATTAATTTGTCTTTTAAATATTTGGGCTAAGGCCGGGTGCAGTGGCTCACGCCTGTAATCCCAATACTTTGGGAGGCCGAGGTGGGTGGATCACCTGAGATCAGGAGTTCGAGACCAGCCTGGCCACATGGTGAAACCCTGTCTCTACTAAAAATACAAAATTAGCCGGGCGCGGTGGCAGGCGCCTGTAATCCCAGCTACTCGGGAGGCTGAGACAGGAGAATTGCTTGAACCCGGGAGGCAGAGGTTGCAGTGAACCAAGATTGCACCACTGCACTCTAGCCTGGGCAGCAAAAAGCGAAACTCCATCTCAAAAAAATAATAATAAATACATAAATATTTGGGCTAAGTATTATTATTTCACTTGTTGCTATATGTAACAGAATATACCATGACTCAATAATAGCTAAGATTTGTTAAAGAACTTCCAATGTGTCACGAAGTGTGCACTTAGCATATCTGGAATAGTGACCCTAGGGCCCATCTTCACTATTTATCAGTAACCTTGGCATGTTAGTTGACCTCTTAGTACCTCATTTTCCTCATCTATAAAATTGGATCCTAAGAGTTGTCTCCCTCTCAGAGTGGTTGTAAAAATTAAATAAATTAATACCATACACATAAAGTACTAAAAAGAGTGGCCTGATGTGGTAAATGTTCAGTAAATGTTAGCCATTGTCATTGTTACTCATTTGTCACAGCATCCCTCTATGGTAGATACTATTGTGTCCCTACTTTTCAGAGAGGCCTTTGAGGCTTAGAGAAGGCAAGTGCCCATGTCCACACCACTGGGCAGTGGTGGATCCTTGCCTCAGATCCAGGCCCCTCTAGCAGCAGCCTCCACACTCTGAACCTTACGTTGTGTAGCCTCTCCCAGCCCCCTGCTTCTAGTTTCTCATCATGTGTATGTTTCATGCAAACACCTTTGACCACTTGAGAAAGCTCACACCTCAAACGTTCCTGTTCCCTACTTAAAATATTATTAGTAGGTACCTCTTAATATTTAACATTTAGGTCTATATTGAGAACTATTGGGCTATCGTTTTTGTGAAGTTATCTTTTTTATAAGGAAAAAAAAGCATACAACAAAATCATTTAGCAGTGTGGGAAAAAGTAGGTCTGTGTTGCAACCATATTCCTGAGGAATAGGTAAAGGAAATAGAATCATGCCTGCATTTTAATCACAGGTCCATGAGAGGTCACACACAGGAGATCGGCCTTATCAGTGTGAGCATGCAGGCTGTGGGAAGGCATTTGCAACAGGTAAAAGTATGAATTTTGTTTTTTTCTTGGTTCTAATTAGGGGTCAAGTAGAGACAGGCTAGTGGAAGGAACTGACCCCTTGGCTGTGTCTGAATCTGCAGAAGCACATGATCAGTTCTTCAGTCTCTCTCATAACTGCCTTTTGTCCTGCTTGCTCTAGACCCCTCTGTTCTTTCTTCACTGACCTGTCTCTGCCTGCTGTGTTTTTTCCTTCCTTCCTTCCTTCCTTCCTTCCTTCCTTCCTTCCTTCCTTCCTTCCTTCCTTCCTTCCTTCCTTCCTTCCTTCCTTCCTTCCTTCCTTCCTCCCTCCCTCCCTCCCTCCCTCCCTCCCTCCCTCCCTCCCTCCCTCCCTCCCTCCCTCCCTCCCTCTCTCCCTTCCCACAGTTTCACTCTGTCGCTCACTCAGGTTGGAGTGCAGTGGCAGGATCTTGGCTCACTGCAACCTCTGCCTCCCAGGTTCAAGCAATTCTAGTGCCTCAGTCTCCCAAGTAGCTGGGATTACAGGCGCGCGACACCATGCCTGGCTAATATTTTGTGTTTTTAGTAGAGATGGGGTTTCACTATGTTGGCCAGGCTGCTCTCAAACTCCTGGTCTCAAGTATTCCATCCGTCTTGGCCTCCCAAAGTGTTGGGATTACAGGTGTGAGCCACTGCACCCGGCCTGCCTGCTGTGTTTGATACTTTTCACTCCTCCACATTCTGTTTATTTTAGCAGGAAAATAAAAGCCAAGCTTTAAAGGCTGCCATAGACTCCAACATCAGGACAGGCCTTAGCAATGGGATGAGACCTCTGCATCCAGCAGGGCCAGGACTGGCACCAGACCTCCTGACTTCCATTCTTCATTCCATGTCTTGATTCTACTTTGAGCTTTTGGAGTATGAGAACATCTGATAAAACTGAAGCACTTGCCAGGCGCGGTGTCTCACACCTGTAATCCCAGCACTTTGGGAGGCTGAGGCGGGTGGATCACAAGGTCAGGAGATCGAGACCATCCTGGCTAACACGGTGAAACCCCGTCTCTACTAAAAATACAAAAAATTAGCCGGGTGTGGTGGTGGGCACCTGTGGTCCCAGCTACTCAGGAGGCTGAGGCAGGAGAATGGCGTGAACCCGGGAGGCGGAGCTTGCAGTGAGCCGAGATCACGCCACTGCACTCCAGCCTGGGTGACAGAGCAAGACTCTGTCTCAAAAAAAAAAAAAAAAACAAAACTGAAGCACTTTAGAAAAGAAACACACAGCCTCTTCTAGACAGAAATGAAACTATTGAATTTTTAGGATGGCAGTCCTGAGCTGTGATACTTTTGTACATTTTTTTGTTTGTTTGTTTTTGAGATGGAATCTCACTCTGTTGCTGGAGTGCAGTGGCGTGATCTCGGCTGACCGCAACCTCCGCTCCTGGGTTCAAGCAATTCTCCTGTCTCAGCCTCCCAAGTAGCCGGGACTACAGGCATGCACCACCACACCCGGATAATTTTTTGTATTTTTAGTAGAGACGGAGTTTCACCATGTTGGCCAGGCTGGGCTGGAACTCCTGACTTCAGGTGATCCGCCCGCCTTGGTCTCCCAAAGTGCTGGGGGTACAGGTGTTAGCCACCGTGCCTGGCCCTTTTGTACATTTTAAATAGTTATTCAGTGTATTTGCCTAATATTTTATACTTGGTATTGACTATATTTTTCAGTGACTTAATCTCAGTGTGCACGTTTAGAGGAATATTGCGTAATGACATTTCTTTTAATTTTTTCTTAAAGGTTATGGATTAAAAAGTCACGTCAGAACTCATACAGGAGAAAAGCCATATCGGTGTTCAGAAGATAATTGTACTAAATCTTTCAAAACTTCAGGAGATCTACAGAAACACATCAGAACTCATACAGGTACTAGTGGAAACAGAGTGTCGTATTAGGCCAGGAATTCTTAAATCTGCAGGGAGGGGACTTGAGGAAGGAGTCTCTGGAAGAGTTTCAGGAAGTCAGTATCAAGGACCTCTCTTAAAACCCTGAAATTCCATATGACTTGCTGTTTGTGCATGTCTGCTGCTTTTCAGGATGAGGTCCCATAGCTCTGTTAGATTCTCAGAAGGGTCTATGTCCCAGAAAGGATTAACAGTGGCCCTAGACCACGAACTCTCTCAGGTTTTAGGAGTTGTCTGGGCAACAAGTTTATTTACCTAGGATTACACATCTAATTAGCAGCCGAGCTGAGACAGAACCTAAGGCACCCAGTTGTTTTCCTGCATTAAGCAGCTGCTAAAGAAAGTGTCTGAACCCCAACAGCCCCACAGAAAGGAAGACTCATTACTTTTTGTGATCATTTCTCTTTAAATTTTATCTTCTTTTCCTAAATAGTACTTTATTCTTATCTCCCCGACCATCTCCTCTCCTCCTTATACTTGATTACTTGTGGAGTTGGTATTAATAAAGTAAATATTTGCTTTGGATTGGAGCTAAAAAAAGTTCAGCAGCTATTGATAAGAGATGCTATTATGAGCTGTTGACTAAATAATGCAACATTAAGGTAATTTAGTTTGGGATTTTAGTATAGATGTTTTAAACCTGGTGTGATAGCTGTGTCCCCATATGTGGAAATATATGAAATAGTTTAGCTAATTTCCATGTAGGATTCTTGCAGCTATTAATGTTTAACCTGCAACTCAAGTGTGACCCCAAATTGGCTTTACTTTACAACATTGAGGAACAGAACTGTAGGTCCCTGCTTCCATCTCATTCATGCACTTTTTATTTATTGTATCAGAGGTGAGTATTTCCAAGCTCCCATAAATTCTACTTGAATTTGCAAATAAAACCAACTTGTTATATAAAAGCTATATCAAACCAATAATCTAGTTCTATAAATATTGATTTAAAAACGTCAGAATTGTGATTTATTTCATTGTATTCATTTGTCAAACCACATGTTCATATAACAGCTTTAAAATCATGATGTTTTCATGGGTATAGTGTGGGATTGAGTAAGGGGCATAAGGACTTCTGTAACAAATACAGAAGATTTCAGTGCAAAAACAAAGCAGGATGTTACGGTATCAGAGTAGTAATACAGTGAAAATTATTCTAGAACAGTTGATTCCCTATCATTAGCATGTCAGAGCTGGGAATACTTTAGAGGTCATCTAGATCCAAGAGAAAAAGACTTGCCTAAGATAAACTCTTTGTTTTCCTTAGGCTGACATAGTGAATAAAACTTACTAAAGATAGGATCAAAGATTCCTGCTCCTTTTAAAATGATTTCATACTTAAGGGGAGAAATCTTTTGGAATGCTTTGCACCAATAGGGAAATCATAATTTCATTTGACCAAAAGAAAAACAACAAACTAGCCAGGCATGGTGGCATGTGCCTGTGGTCTCAGCTACCTGGGAGGCTGAGGTGTGAGGATTGCTTGAGGGTAGGAGTTCGAGGCTGCAGTGTGCAACCGTCGTGCCTGTGAAGAGCCACTCCATTCCAGCCTGAGCAACGCAGTGAGACTCCGTCTGTTAAAAAAATTTAACATCCTTACTATATATAGATAAATATCTGTATCTGTCTACATAAAGAGATATTTTTTTCCCTTCCCCAGAAGTTGTTTGCCTAATTTGAGCTCGTCCTAGAAAAGGGTACATGGGAATCAAAAGCAAAGGCTACTTCTTGCTTGACAATTTAAAGGCCTTTTGTGGTCCAAGATTGTATAAAGCAAATATGAAGGAAAGAAACATAATTGGTAAAGCAGATTTTTTTTTTTTTTTGAGACAGTGTCTCACTTCAGTGCCTAGGCTGGTGTGCAATGGCACAGTCACAGCTCACTACAGCCTTGACTTCTCGTGCTCAGGTTATCCCCCGTCTCACCCTCCCGAGTAGCTGGGACTACCAGTGTGCACCACCACACCCAGCTAAATTTTTGTATTTTTTTTGTAGAGATGGGGTTTCGCCATGTTGCTCAGGCTGGTCTTGAACTCCTGAGCTCAAGTGATCAGCTTGCCTTAGCCTCTCAAAGTGCTGGGATTGCAGGCATGCACTACTGTGCCTGGCCAGACTTTTTATAAACTTAGATAATGAGAGTAGTAGTAGTATGTCCAGCAGGTGTTTTTGACATATGTGCTAGGCGCTATATTTTCTTTTCTTTTTTTTTTTTCTGGTTCATTAACACAAGTGTTTCTTGAACACCTACTATTTCCTGACACAGTTAATATTAGGCATTATCTTGTTGAACATTACTTAAAACACCTTTTTTTTTTTTTCTCTCGAGACAGAGTCTTGCTCTGTCACCCAGGCTGGAGTGCAATGGCACGATCTCGGCTGACTGCAACCTCCGCCTCTTGAGTTCAAGCAATTCTCCCACCTCAGCCTCCTGAGTAACTGGGATTATAGGCACCCACCACCACGCCCGACTAATTTTTTGTATCTTTAGTAGAGACAGGGTTTCACCATGTTGACCAGGCTGGTCAAAACACCGTATTTTTAAAGAGCAAAAATTTTTTTCCTGCAAGATATTGTAGAATAAATCAAGTAGGATACAAGCTTTTAGGAAATTCTGGGTTTGTTCTAATTTAATTCATGTTCCTGACTGTACTTTTCTTTTATATTTCTTATGTTTTTCTCTCTGCTTTTCTCAGCTCATTTTTTTGCCTACCTGGATGATTCCATCTTAGAGAACTATGTAATCAGTGATTAGTTTTGAATACCATTCCCAGTTTCTTATGTAAATTTGAGTTTGGAGTGGAAGATGCTGTTTCCCCAACGCCCCCGCCAAAAAAAAAATGCCAAAAGGGAAGTTCAGCACCAGAAGGCTAGAGTCTTGAGCATGATCCTAGGCAGGATTGAAGGATAAGACATTTCAATCTTCTATATATTTTTGCACCATTTAATGTATTACCCTTTATATTTGCAGGAGAAAGGCCCTTTAAGTGTCCCTTCGAAGGCTGCGGTCGGTCCTTTACAACATCAAATATCAGAAAAGTGCATGTTAGGACACACACAGGAGAAAGACCTTATTACTGCACAGAGCCAGGATGTGGGAGGGCATTTGCCAGT
The DNA here is from genome assembly GCF_024542745.1 of Macaca thibetana thibetana. Lineage (NCBI taxonomy): Eukaryota > Metazoa > Chordata > Mammalia > Primates > Cercopithecidae > Macaca > Macaca thibetana. The sequence goes on along the minus strand of NC_065591.1, from coordinate 56,004,214 downwards.
GCAACAAATTATAAAAACCACGTGAGGATACACACAGGTAACAATCTCTGATCTTTTGGTCTTTTATCATTCAAGGCTTGTAACTCTTGCCTCTTCCAGAAACCATTTCCAACTAATCTCTTCCTTCCTTTCTATCACTTGGCATGGTGGAAGGAGATTAAGCAACTTAAAAAAGTTTCACCTTAACATTCATACATTCATTTATCCAACAAACAGTTATTGAGTATCTCCTGCCAGCCATCAAACAGAGAGAGAGAGATAAGACATTGCCAAGGGCAGGCTACTTGGGAAGAGATAGTAGACATCAAGTTGCTGCAGTGTCTCCCATTATATGGACAAGATGCTGTGGGAGCAGAGAGGGGGGCAGTCACTTCTGCAGGAATGGGAGAAGCATTTTGGGAAGGCTTTCTGGGGGAAATTCGGCATACAGACTCAATCCTGAAGTTTACCACATAGGAGAGAAGGGTATTCCTGGCAGGGGAAATGTCATGGGGAAAGGCACAAAGGTATGAAAAAGCATGATACTTAGTGGTTCCATATGACAGGAGCATCAAGTACATGTAGAAGATTTGTACAAGGTGAGTTCTGAGAGGTAGCCAGAGGCCTTGGGTATTGTGCTGTCACAGTTAAGGTACCTCCTAAACCTTTTTTTTTTTTGAGATGGAGTTTTGCTCTTGTTGCCCAGGCTGGAGTGCAATGGCGCAATCTTGGCTCACTGCAACCTCCGCCTCCCAGGTTCAAGTGATTCTCCTGCCTCAGCCTCCCTAGTAGCTGGGATTACAGGCATGTGCCACACGCCCGGCTAATTTTGTATTTTTAGTAGAGACGGGGTTTCTCCATGTTGGTCAGGCTGGTCTCAAACTCCTGACCTTGTGATCCTCCCATCTCGGCCTCCCAAAGTGCTGGGATTACAGGTGTGAGCCACCACACCTGGCCAAAGCATCTTTTTATGTATTTATTAGTCGTGTAATATCTTCTTTGGAGAAATGTCTATTCAAATCCTTTGCCCATTTTAAAAATTGGGTTGTGTCTTTATTACTGAGTTGTATAACTTTAATTCTGGATCTAAGTCTCTTATTAGATATGAGTTACAGATATTTTCTTTCATTCTGTGGCTGGTTTTTTTTTTTTTCTCTTGATGATATCGTTTGCAGTATAGAAGCTTTTAATTTTAATCCTCCATTTTGTGGATATAGTTTTGGTGGGTGAGAATGGAATGGCAAATGTGAGAGTAAGGCAGAATATGCATTCGTTTTATAAGAAAAATTTTAATTATTGTTTTATTACTGGTATTAAGAGTAAACTTTTGTTAATTCAAAATTAAAATACTTTTTTCTTTAAGACGGAGTCTCGCCCTGTCACCCAATGTGGAGTGCAATGGCATGATCTAGGCTCACTGCAACCTCCGCCTCCTGGGTTCAAGCGATTCTCCTGCCTCAGCCTCCCGAGTAGCTGGGACTACAGGCGCACACCACCACACCCAGTTAATTTTTGTATTTTTAGTAGAGTTGGGGTTTCACCATGTTGGCCAGGATGGTCTCCATCTCCTGACATTGTGATCCACCCACCTTAGCCTCCCAAAGCACTAGGATTACAGGTGTGAGCCACTGTGCCCGGCCAAAATACTTTTTTTTTTTTTTTTTTTTTTTCTGAGACGGCGTCTCGCTCTGTCACTCAGGCTGGAGTGCAGTGTCGTGACCTCAGCTCACTGCATCCTCTGCCTCCTGGGTTCAAGCAATTCTCCTGCCTCAGCCTCCCAAGTAGCTCGGATTACAGGCCCCTGCCACCACACCTGGCTAATTTTTGTATTTTTAGTAGAGACAGGGTTTCACCATGTTGGCCAGGCTGATCTTGAACTCTGATCTCAGGTGATCCACTCGCCTTGGCCTCCCAAAGTGCTGGGATTATAGGCATGAACCACCACTCCCAGCCCTGATACTCAATTTTTGTGTGCTATACATAAACACGTACCTACAAATGAGTTCACTTACTGTTAAATAATTATGGCCAGGCGTGGTGGCTCACACCATTGCACTCCAGCCTAGGTGACAGAGAGAGACTCCGTCTCAAAAAGAAAAGAAAAAAGTAATGGAATACAGACTAATTATCTGAAAGCTAGCCATTCAACACATTTTATGGGCAAATTAGCATTCAATAAGAGAGATGCCTACATTAAGTTTGGCCATACCGATATCTTTGGAACATTTAGGTAGAGCAGTGCTCTCAAATGAGGCTGCATAAATCAGTCTTTAAAATAGACTGATAGACTGATTTTCCAGATCCTGTCTGCAAAGATTCTGACATAATTGGACTGGGGTGAGGCCCAGGCATCAGGATGTATTAAAAGCTCCCCAGGTCTTTTAGTAGACTGTTTGAGAATAATTGGAGTAGAGACAGTCAGTATGCAGTTATAAATGTTGGTCTGACCTAAGAGGTAGTTGTGGGCTGGAAGAAAAGATTGGCTAATGATCAAGTAACTGCTACAATAACTGGTCACAATATCTAGTAGAGTGTAAAGATTCAGCCCTGAGAAATGAAGTCCTTCCGCGCGCCCCCCCGCAAGGCTAGTCAGATGACCCAGTTGAGGCAGGCTATGCAACTAGCCAGTAAGGGAGCTCAAAAGCTCAATCCAAATCCTTTCGCCTCTTGGCTGTGGTTTGGTGCCACCTAGTGGCAGTTTCTGCTCCAGCCTAAATATCAATTGGGCTGATTTTTCCAAGTTGAGATTGGCTGCCCTTTCTCTTGCCCTCACCACATCTCAACAACCATCCACCAAAATAAGAACATTAACCTGCCTGCTTTGAGAATGGGAACTGGGCAGAGGACAGGAAGCAATCGCCAATTACGTTATGTATAAGACTTATGTTCCAGTACATTAGTGTAATATCTTATTATTTTGGGTGGGTTTAGTGTGTTTAGAACCACTGGGAAAGGTGCAGTTACCCAAGGAATGTGTGAAATGAGAATAAATCAGGACATGTATATGTATACACACTTTCATATGTACATTTTAAAAATCTGAATTCACACCAATACCTCCAATTCCATTTCACCACAGGGTTCTTCTTTTTTTTTCTTCCCCCATTCCATATTTGTATTCTCCCTTTTCCACAGCTGGAGCCCTTACTTCCAGCAGCATTTGAAATATTTACTCATTTGCTCAGTGTTTTATTCCAACTAAAATAGTTTCAGAATCTCTTCACCCATACCACTGCAGTAAACAAGCCTACTGCAGATGAGCTGAATATTTGTTTGCAATTCTACCCCTCACCCATACCACTACAGTAAACAAGCCTACTGCAGACAAGCTGAATATTTGTTTGCAATTCTTCCCCTCACCCTCACCACTGAGCCCAAGACTGAGAGCATAAGTCAAATACTGTGTAAATGAGCTACCTTAATTAATTTATTTGTTCCCCCACCCCAACCACTTCAGTGTAGTTAAAAGTATTCATTTCAACAATTAGGTTAATTTGTTCCAGTTTGCTTTCAGTTTTAGGTCCGTATACCACCACATGTTAGCACTGTCTAGATATTTTGTGATATTAAGTAATATTAATTTTGTTTACATATTTTTTAAGCAGGAACACATCTTTTAGGTATACAGTCTGAAAGAAAAAGAGTGTTACCTGGAACTGTTTCAGAATAATCCTGGTCAGGAAGAAGGGGGAAATGGGTAGTAAATATAAGAAACAATATTGGTCGTGAATTGATAGTTGAAGCTGGATGATTGGTACATGGGGTACTATTTCTCTATACTTCTGTGTATATTTGAAATTTTCTGTAATAAAAAGTCCTAAAAATATATGTACTGCCTATAATGTTCTCAAGCTGTTTCATGGGACAAAAATTTAAGTATTTACTTCCCTATGTATTGCCTGCTTGCTCTTAGTAAATACTCAGTAGCTTTTGATTGGATGCAAGAAGTCAGGTTAAGTTAAATGAAACATGTATGTCCTTTCAGATGTATTGACATATCTAACTAGGTTTAATAGACTTTTAAATAAAATCCTTTTTTATTATCTTTATAAAATTCTTAGGAAGCTGCATAAGTTACAGTAATAATAGCATTTATTATTGTCATTATTAATAGAGTATCACTAACAGTATCTAGGTTATCTAATTATGGGAAACAATAAATTACAGTGTCATTAAAGTTAAACTGGGCAACATCTCCATCCTTTTCTCATTCCTTGAGATTAAAGGGAACCTGGTGTTGATGCATGGAGACAGCACTAAGGATGCATACTACCTTTTGAGTCAAGTCAAAACCATAGTTAGGGAATCTTTTCTTGTGTGCTGCCTCATGGTGGGATGAGGAGGGATTTGGCAATTATTTATTTTTAGAGGTATTTTACCCCCTGGGGATGAAGTATGGAATGATTATGCCTACATATGTAAAAGTTGAACTTTTTGTTGGTGCTGTTCTTTAGGGGAAAAGCCATATGTTTGTACAGTTCCTGGGTGTGACAAAAGGTTTACAGAATATTCCAGTTTGTACAAACATCATGTTGTCCACACTCATTCCAAACCTTACAACTGTAACCACTGTGGGAAGACATACAAGCAGATCTCCACGCTGGCCATGCACAAACGGACAGCCCACAACGACACTGAGCCCATCGAGGAGGAGCAGGAAGCCTTCTTTGAGCCACCCCCAGGTGAGAGTTTTGTCTGTTATATTTTGTTTCTGAGTTTGAGAATCAACAGTTATGAACATAATTTATGATTCATAGCATTTTCTCAAATCATAATGTGTCAGTCATATAATCACACAAACACAATTCACAGCTGCAGTAAGTGCTATTGAAGAAAAGTATGTGGTGCTCTGGGATGTATAGAAGGGAATGTTAGTCTGGGAGGTCAAGGAAGGAATTTTTAGAGAGATCTGGAGGTTGAATAGAGGTTAACTGGGTGAAGAAGCAGAGGTTGCTGGGAAGGGAAGCAGGAAGCAAAGGCAAGAGAATGTTCCAAATAGAGAGAATGGCACATGCAGAGAGCCAGGAGGTTGGAGAGACCAAAGTAAATTGGAGATACTGGGTGAAACCTGGCCAGTAGGGCAGTACTGCCTGGGAAGGTGGTGAAACAAGACTGGAGAGTGAGGCAGGGGCAGCCAGACTGTTTGGGTCCATTAAGGATGTTGGTCTTAATCGTAACAGTAGACAAGTACTCCCAAATAACTCATCATTGATTCAGGTGCTATTAAGTATGTTATTGTAAGAGACAAAATTATTTGTTTCAGTAAACTCTTGGAAAAATATTTTAGAGAATTACATTGAATTATTTCAGGTAAATAAGCATAGGTAAGTAGGTAAAAGGAAGTAGGTTCTTCTAAAACACAAAGCAAGTTGTCTTATAGTTTCACTGAGTACCTCTAAAATGAAGTAAATTTGAAAATTAAGAGATGGCATCTTTTCTCATTTTTAACAACTGATATTGAAGCATTGAAAAACATTTAGGTGGAAAAAGTTTGTTGAAGAATAAGGGAAAGAACAAGTCATCTGCTCAGATGATTCCTTGTAGTCCTGATTTGTCTTTTCAGGTATTTGTTAGGTGATGGTAGGAGAATAGCAATTCCATCAGTCTTCATGGTGATTATTTTCTAGCCAAAACACTGTAAGTGTGCATGGTTAGATATTACATCAATTGGGGAGATACTGGTCAAAGAGTACAGAGTTTCAGTTAGTAGGGATAAGTACCATAGATCTGCACAGCGTGTGACTACAAGTTAATAATAATGTACTGTATATTTGACAATTGCTAAGAGAAAGGAAGTAAATAAGATACTACAACAACTGCTGAATCTTTTCAGTTAGAAAGCAGGCTTTAATGATATCAGACTTAAGTTTGCAAGACTCTTTTTTTATTTTTTAACCTTCCTCAAGTCTCTTCCTTAAATGTTGATATTTCAGATTATCTGAAGTTCCTATATTCTTTTTTTTTTTTTTCTTTTTGAGACAGAGTCTCGCTGTGTTGCCCAGGCTGGAGTGCAGTGGTGCAATCCCAGCTCACTGCAAGCTTCGCCTCCCAGGTTCATGCCATTCTCCTGCCTCACCCTCCCAAGCAGCTGGGACTACAGGCGCCCGCCACCAAGCCCGGCTAATTTTTTGTATTTTTAGTAGAGACAGCGTTTCACCGTGTTAGCCAGGATGTTCTCGATCTCCTGACCTCATGATCCGCCCACCTCGCCCTCCCAAAGTGCTGGGATTATAGGCATGAGCCACTACGCCTGGCCTGGAAGTTCCTATATTCTAGAAAATAGTCTATAATATAATAATATACATTTTATTTTCTTTCTTTTTTTTTTTTTTTTTTTTTGAGACGGAGTCTCGCTGTGTCGCCCAGGCTGGAGTGCAGTGGCCGGATCTCAGCTCACTGCAAGCTCTGCCTCCCGGGTTTTTACGCCATTCTCCTGCCTCAGCCTCCCGAGTAGCCGGGACTACAGGTGCCCGCCACCTCGCCCGGCTAGTTTTTTGTATTTTTTAGTAGAGACGGGGTTTCACCGTGTTAGCCAGGATGGTCTCGAACTCCTGACCTCGTGATCCGCCCGTCTCGGCCTCCCAAAGTGCTGGGATTACAGGCTTGAGCCACCGCGCCCGGCCCATACATTTTATTTTCAAAAAAAAAAAAAAAAAAACTAAGATTGCTTTTCAAAGTATAGGGATGGATTTCTGTTTTCTCTCACATGGTTCCCTGGGTTTTGTAACCTATTGGAATAATGGTATATAAATAGCTGTGAAACAGAACAAAAAGAAATGAAGTAATGTCTGTCATGGAAATTACACCTTGATGACTGTAGCCATATGAGTGCATGGATTAACCATTGACTTGAGAAGTCCTCTTAGATTAGCATATTAAGTCCTTTGAGGGGGAAACATTTTTTTTGCTCTCTTTCTGACTTCATGGGAGGTGGAAAATGATGAAAGACAGAGGGACCAGGAATCTTCCTGGTTGACAGTTATAGCAGTAATGAACTGTTGAAATTGCTGTTTACTTGCTGGTTCTTTATGAAATAAAGAAGTGATGGAGTTTCCTTTTGTGTCACTAAATTATTAACCATACCTCAGATAATATGCCATACATTGTCTTTACACAGTGAGGTCATTGTGTACTGATGCCTTGCAATCAATCACTTGTGCTAAAGACCAAGTTTAGTATCAGTGAGTGTGTTTACAAACCGTTCTGGCTTTGTGGTTAATGTTTATGAAAATGAAAATAGTCTTAACCACTTTTAACAGCTTTTTTTTTTTTTTTTTGAGATGGAGTTTCACTCTTGTTGCCCAGGCTGGAGTGCAATGGTGCAGTCTCATCTCACCACAACCTCTGCCTCCCGGGTTCAAGTGATTCTCCTGCCTCAGCCTCCCGAGTAGCTGGGATTACAGGCATATGTCACCAGGCCTGGGTCATTTTGTATTTTTGTTTGTTTTTGTTTTTGAGACAGAGTCTCGCTCTGTTGCCCAGGCTGGAGTGCAGTGGCGCGATCTCGGCTCACTGCAAGCTCTGCCTCCTAGGTTCACACCATTCTCCTGCCTCAGCCTCCTGAGTAGCTGAGACTACAGGCACCTGCCACCACGCCCGGCTAATTTTTTTTGTATTTTTAGTCGAGATGGGGTTTCACTGTGTTAGCCAGGATGGTCTCGATTTCTTGACCTCATGATCCACCCACCTTGGCCTCCCAAAGTGCTGGGATTACAGGCGTGAGCCACCCTGCCTGGCCTTAATTTTGTATTTTTAATAGAGACGTGGTTTCTCCATGTTGGTCAGACTGGTCTCGAACTCCCAACCTCAGGTAATCTGCCCGCCGTGGCCTCCCAAAGTGCTGGGATTACAGGTGTGAGCCACCGTGCCTGGCCTTTAGCAGCTTCTTAAGTGAATGCGAGAACTTAGTGCATACTTGCTGTATTTGAAGGGTTATTTGCTAGTCTTCCTGTACAGTTCCTCCCCTCCCTGCCCGTAATACACATGCAGTATCAAGTAGTTACTCCAACTAAGAGAATAAATTTTAGGTCCCTAAAAATCAGAGCATTTAAATATGATACAGAAAAGTTTTTTGTTTGGTCTGCTTTGATGTGGTTTGCCTTTGCAAAAGTGGAGGTGGAGGAATTGGAAGGAGGTCCTGGAAGCCATTTTTATGACTTAGAATATGATATATGTACATTTTAATTTATATAATTTTTTCTTTAATATTTAAAATATCCTATTTTCTAAACAAATTGGTTGGTTGGTCAAATAAATGATTGATTTGTTTTAAACAGGTCAAGGTGAAGATGTTCTTAAGGGGTCCCAGATTACGTATGTAACAGGTGTAGAAGGGGACGACGTCGTTTCTACACAAGTAGCCACAGTAACCCAATCTGGGCTGAGTCAACAAGTTACACTCATATCCCAAGATGGAACTCAGCATGTAAGTATCAATCAAAAGCCAAACAAATTAAATCTTTCCGTGAACCTGGGCTTGAAAGGCAGGCTGGCTCCCCATTGAGGAAAACTTTGAAATATCAGGGCACAAAGTTTGGAAACCCTGAGGTTTTCCAGGAGTCTGCTTAAAGAGACTGTGTGCAGAGAGATGAGGAGAAAGAGAATGTTTGTGACTGCAGAATACAAATGGTATTCTTGGTGTAGCTCAAAGGTGAGATGATAAAGGTCAGCCACAGAGAGGCTGAGGTCTTGACAAGTACTGGATCCATGTGAAACACAGCTCAGAAAAGGGATAGGATTTGGTGGCTGATTAGATCCAGGAGGTGAGATTGAAAAAACAAAGATTTGGCTGAGGTGATCAGCATATGATGGCACCATTAAGAGATCAGGAATCATGAGAGTTCACTCAACTAGCTTCACAGAGTCGATAGAATAGGTATGTTAATTTCCCCCAGAAAAAGCGCAGTGTAATGGTTCTCTGATAGTCAAACTTGTTATTATTTTCTAGATGTTACTAGCCTAAAATAATTCTACCTTCATTCCATTTTTAAGCTCTAGCAAAGGCCGTCTCAATACCTGGTGGAAATATGCACAATGTGCTTCTTTTACCCTTCTGTGTCTGCCTCTTTCATGAGAATGCTCTCCTTACCCATCTCTCTTAGGGTTTAATGATTAATCTGCCCTGTTTTGATACTCAGGATTCAAAAGTACAAAGCTCTTACACCATCTCATTTATCTCCTTCCTCATTTTGACGTCACTAATTTCACACTATACTCTTTGTCCTCTGACTGGTATGCAAGATTATTAACCAAGTTTTAATTCTGCATCAGCCTTAACACTTTCTTGAATTAGATCATCACATACAGAGGTCCTCTGGAGGTTGTTTTATATAACCTCCCTCTTCCCTATACATGAAAAATTCCCACTATAGCAGGTCTGAAATAGCCACTACTGAGAAACCCCCAGTGATTAGGCAATTTCTGTCTTAGGCAATGTTGGGCTGGGTGCAGTGGTTCACACCTATAATCACAGCACTTTGAGAGGCCAAAGCGGGTGGATCACTTGAGATCAGGAGTTTGAGACCAGCCTGGCCAAAGTGGTGAAACCCTGTCTCTACTAAAAATATTGAAATTGGCTGGTGTGGTGGCACACTCCTGTAGTTCCACCTACTAGGTAGGTTGAGGCGGGAGGATCACTTGAACCCAGGAGGCAGGGTAAGACAACATTGTGCCACTGCACTCCAGCCTGGACAATAGAGTGAGACTCCATCTCTAAATAAATAAATAAGTACATTTTAAAAAGAGGCAATCTGTTCCATTGTTGAATAATTCTAGTGTTTGTTTGTTTGTGTGATTTTAGAGATGGTCCCACTCTGTTGCCCAGGCCAAAGTGCAGTGGCACAACCATAGTTCAAAGGACTACAGGCGTGTACCACCACACCTGGCTAATTAAAGAAACATGTTTTTTTCAGAGGTGAGGGCTCACTGTGTTATCCAGGCTGGTCTTGAACTCCTGGCCTCAGGTGATCCTCCTGCCTCAGCATCCCAGAGCACTGGGATTTCAGGCATGAGCCACCGTAATTCTAGTATTTATCAGACCAGAACCCACCCCTGTATCATCCAGTCATGGCTCCTCTCCGACCATACTGAATAAGTCTAATCCTTCTTCATATATTCCAAAACAACTATCTTTCCCTTCCCAATGTTGTACTTTCTCTACACTTAACCTTCTCATTTCCTTCAGGAATTAGATTTCCATTCCATTCCTTTAATCAGTCAAACGATAGACATTTATTGAGCATCTTCCCCATGCCAGACATTTTGGTCAGTGGACTTAGTGTTGGAATCACAGGAAGGGCAGTATCACAGTCTAGTAGGAGAGAGACCCTTTTAGAATGAATAATTTTTCATAATGAGGGGTATATAATTGAGGGATATAGAAAGTGCTGTGGCACCCTGGAGGAGAGAGTAAATTTTTCTTCCTAAAGTAATCTTGCAGATCCTCATAGAGAATGGGTGTTCAGTTGGGTCTTGAAGGATTTTCATGAACTCACCAAACAGTGAAGGGAAGAGAATATGATATTTTCTAGGACTACAAATGCCTAGTTGTGGCTGGAGTGTCAGTTGCTAGTTTAAAAGTAGTGGAAGATGAGTCTGGGGAAGTTGGTAAAGGCCAGGTCATGAAAGGTCAAGAATGCTATGTAAGAAGTCTGGGCTGGGCACTGTGGCCCACACCGTAAACCCAGCACTTTGAGAGACTAAGGCAGGCAGATCACCTGATGTCAGGAGTTTGAGACCAGCCTGACCAACATGGAGAAACCCCATCTCTACTAAAAATACAAAATTAGCCAGGTGTGTTGGCGCATGCCTGTAATTCCAGCTACTCGGGAGGCTGAGGCAGGAGAATCGCTTGAATCCGGGAAGTGGAGGTTGTGGTGAGTCGAGATCATGCCATTGCATTCCAGCCTGGGCAACAAGAGCAAAACTCCTTCTCAAAAAAAAAAGACTCAACTATAGGTGATGGGCAGTCACAGGGGATTTCAGCAGCAGAGAGCATAATAAGATTTTGTTTCGTTTTGTTTTAGAAAGATGTCAACATGGAGGATGGTTAGGGAAGGGTTAGACTGGATACCTGGAGAGAAGTTGGATTCTCGTAGAAATTCAGATGGGAGAAAAATAAGGATCTAAATTAGCAACAGGAATGGAGAGGAGGAAATGCAATTAAGAAATACTGTATTGCCGGGCATAGTGGCTCACACCTGTAATCCCAGCACTTTGGGAGGCCGAGGCAGGCGAATCACAAGGTCAGGAGATCAAGACCGTCCTGGCTAACACGGTAAAACCTTGTCTCTACTAAAAATACAAAAAAAAAAAAAAAAATTAGCTGGGTGTGGTGGCGGGCATCTGTACTGTAGTCCCAACTACTTGGAAGGCTGAGGCAGGAGAATGGCGTGAACCCAGGAGGCGGAGCTTCCAGTGAGCAGAGATCGCACCACTGCACGCCAGCCTGGGCAACAAGCAAGACTCTGTCTCAGAAAAAAAAGAAAAAAGAAAGAAAGAAATACTGTATTGCCTGTATTGTGTGAACAGTGGCTCACACCTGTAATCCCAGCACTTTTGGGAGGCTGAAGTGGGAGGATCACTTGAGGCCAGGAGTCTGAGACCAGTCTGGGCAACATGGTGAGACCCCATCTCTACAAAAAAAAAAAAATACAAATAATTAGTCAGGAGCAATGGGTCACGCCTGTAGTCACAGCTACTTAAGAGGATGAGGCTAGAGGATCACTTGAACCCAGGAGTTGTAGACTGCAGTGAGCTATGATTACATCACTGCACTCCAGCCTGGGCAACAGAGCAAGGCCTTGTCTCCAAAAATAATAATAAAATAATAAAATAAGAATTTTTAAAAGAAATATTGTATTGATTTTTTTCTGATGACTGAATGAGTTTATTTCATTCTAAAAGACTTATTTACATTCACAGAGCAAACTTATACAAGGATTAGTCCCAGTCCTTATGTCAGATTGTCAGCTATAACAGGAAACATTGACTGCTTTGTAAAATTCACTGTATTGCAGGTCAACATATCTCAAGCTGACATGCAGGCCATTGGCAACACCATCACAATGGTAACACAGGATGGCACGCCCATCACAGTTCCCGCCCATGATGCAGTCATCTCGTCAGCAGGAACACATTCTGTTGCTATGGTTACTGCTGAGGGTACGGAAGGGCAACAGGTAATTACTTTTTTCTGTTATATCAATCAATACATATATCAGTACCAAAACTGTTACATAGATGTACAATGTGGTACAACAGTTAAGCACACAAACTTTGGAGTGAATAATATTTTGCAACTTCTTAGCTACTTAACCCTCAGAGCCTGTTTTTCCTCATCTGTAAAGTAGGGTGCTAGTGGCATCTACCCCATAAGATTGATGTAAGGATTGAATGAGATAATGTATATAAGATACTCAGCCTACATATATATTAAGTGTTCAGTAGTGGTAGTTATTCCTATTATCATCATTATCAGATACTTAGGAAATAATTGCAAAATTTACTATTTAATTTTTTGAATATGTCATATATTCATATGGTTTAAAACTCAAAAAATATATACAGGTGTGTAATGAAAAGTCTTCATCCCACCCCTGCCTTCATCAACTCAATTCTTGCCTCCACAGATAATCAACTTTTATCAATTTTTTGTGTATTCTTCCAATCATTAAGCATATACAAACAAATACAAATAAGTAAATAGTCATCTCCCCCTTCCTTTTTTGTTAACTAGCCCACAGCTAACATAATAGCTCTCTTTTGGTTTTTGAGACAGACTGGAGTGCAGTGGCACGATCACGGTTCATTGCAGCCTCCACCTCTCAGGCTCAAACAATCCTCCCACCTCAGCCTCCCGAGTAGCTGAGACATGGTGGTATGCACCACCATGCCTGGCTAATTTTTCTGTCTTTTTCTTTTTTCTTTTTTCTTTTTTTTTTTAATTGTAGAGACAGGGTCTCACTATGTTGCCCAGGCCTTGGCCCCCCAAAGTGCTGGGATTACAAGCATAAGCCACCATGCCCAGCCTCCATTTTTTTTTTTATTGATAGTAAACTAGTCTGTTCTGCATCTTGTATGTTGTCTTTTAGACTTAACAATACATCTTCAAAATCTTTCTATTTCATTATATAGACAGATTCCTCATCCTTTTTTTTTTTTTAAGCTGCATTGTATTCCACTTACGGATGTGCCGTAATTAAAGTCTTTTGCTATTTCAAACAACACATAACCTTGTGCACATGTGATTTTACTTATATAAGTGTGAGTATATATGCTAGATAAATTCCTAGAGCAGGATTGCTGGTGCAAAGTTACATGCATTCGTAATTGTGTGTGTTTTAATTTTCATTTCACTTAAATAACGTAATATATTTAAAAACTGTTCTTGTACTATACTAAAGGCAATGTTGAGTCTCACTCTTGAAAAAAGAATGAAGTTGGTGGTCTTATAACACCCTGAATCCAAAACTCAGAATCATAAAGCTTCTAGAAGAAAAGAGAGGCAAATAGTTTTGCAACCTTAAAGATTTCTTGGACTGTATTCAAACTGTAGTAATAATGAAAGAAAAAAAACTGATAAATTGGACTTAATCAAAATTAATTCTGCTCACCAAAAGACACTGTTAAGAAAAAGATCAGACAACTCCCAGACTGAGGAAAAGATATTCACACCATATACACACCCTATATTCACACAATACAAGTCTAAAAACAGACTTGTATTGAGAATGTGTAACAAACTTCTACAAATCAACAATGAAAAGATGAACAACCATTAAAAATGAGCCAAAAAAATGTTTTAAATGTACAAATCATTCAGTTGCTCATTGAACAGACCTCCCACAAAAGATACATAACACAAAAAGTGCACATCTTTTATCATCAAAGAAATGCAAATTAATATCACAATGAGAGAGCATTTCAAACCCAAGAAGATGGCTAAAATAAAAAACCAAATGTTGATTTCTCCTAAGAAACTAGTGAGGAAACAACCACCACCACCACCTCCAAATGTTGGCAAAGATGCGGAGCAACTAGAACATTCATGTACTGCTAGTGGGAGTGTAAAATGATGTACGTAGCCGATAAGCATATGAAAAGATGTTCAACATCATTAGTCATTAAGAAAATGCAGGCTGGGTGCGGTGGCTCACTCCCGTAATCCCAGCACTTTGGGAGGCTGAGGCAGGTGGATCACCTGAGGTCAGGAGTTCAAGACCAGCCTGGCCAAACATGGTGAAACTCCGTCTCTACTAAAAATACAAAAGTGTTAGCCAGGCATGGTGGTGTGGCACCTGTAATCCCAGCTACTCAGGAGGCTGAGGCAGGAGAATCACTTGAACCCAGGAGGCAGAGGTTGCAGTGAGCCAAGATTGCACCACTGCACTCCAGCCTGGGCAAAAAGAGTGAGACTCCGTCTTAAAGAAAGAAAAAAAAAAAGGCTTCTGGTTATTTTCATAGGAAACAAATTTTTGTATTAACAGTTTAAGCTATTTTAAACTGCTTGTTACATATTGCCAAATTATTTTTCAGAAAGGTTTAATAATCATGTTATGGATCTAAAAGGTTTCTTTTTCACTGTACTCTTGCTAGCATTGAGGTTTTTTTTTTTTTCATATTTACAGAATTAACAAGGAAAAGTTAAATTCTGTTTATTTTCATTTGACCACTAGTGAAGTTAAACTTGTTTTTCATATTTGCCTGCAATTTGTTTTTTTCTTAATTGAGGTAAAATTTACGTAACAATGAAATGCATAGATCTTAAATTTACAATTCAATGAGTTATGTTAAATATGCACCCATATAACTAACATCCTAAACAAAATGTAGAACATTTCTATCATGCCAGAAAGTTCCCTTGTGATTCCTTTGTAGCCAGTACTCACCCTCCTTAGGCAGAAACTGTTGTGATAGAATTAGTTTTGCTTATTATTATTATTTTTTTGACAGAGCCTCACCCTGTCACCCTGGCTGGAGTGCAGTGACACGTTCTCAGCTCATTGCAACCTCCCGCGCCTGGCTAATTTTTTTGTATTTTTAGTAGAGATGAGGTTTTACCATGTTGGCCATGCTGGTCTCCAACTCCTGACCTCAAGTGATCTGCCCACCTCAGCCTCCCAAAGTGCTAGGATTACAGCGTGAGCCACTGCGCCCAGCTTAGTTTTGCCTATTCTTGAACATTACATAAATGGAACCACAGTATGAACTTTTTTGTGTCTGGGTTTTTCTACTTAACATTTTGAATATTTACTCACATTGTTGGCATATAATAACAGTTCATTCTTTTTTATTGCTGAGCAGTATTCTATTGTAACAATATACCACAATTTGTTGATATATTCTCCCCTTGGTGAACATTTGAAATGCTTCCAGTTTTTGACTATTATGAGTAAGATGGCAATAAAAATTCTAGTAAAAATATGTTTGTAGACGTATACTCTCATTTGTCTTGGATAAATACCTATTCATGGAATTGCTGGGTCATAGAATAGAGGCATATTTACCTTTCTATGATAGTACCAAACAGTTCTCCAAAGTGGTTGGGCCGTCATACACTCCCACTAGCAATGTATAAGAGTTTCATTTGTTCAGTGCTGCTTCTTGTGGTTAAAAAATTTTTTTAAAATAGGCTGGGTGCGGTGGCTCACACCTGTAATCCCAGCACTTTGGGAGGCCAAGGTGGGAGGATTGCTTGAGCCCAGGATTTTAAAACCAACCTGAGTGATGTAGCAAGACCCTGTCTCCACCACATTTGTGTTTGTTTGTTTGTTTTTTGAGGCAGAGTCTTGCTCTGTCACCCAGGCTGGAGTGCAGTGGCACAGTCCCGGCTCACTGCAAGCTTCGCCTCCGGGTTCACGCCATTCTCCTGCCTCAGCCTCCCGAGCAGCTGGGACTACAGGCGCCCGCCATCATGCCCGGCTAATTTTTGTATTTTTGGTAGAGACGGGGTTTTACCATGTTGGTCAGGCTGGTCTCCAACTCCTGACCTCAGGTGATCCACCCCCCTTGGCCTCCCAAAGTGCTGGGATTACAGGTGTGAGCCACCATGCCTGGCCAATTTTTTTTTTTTTTTAATTAGCCAAGCATGGCAGCGTGTGCCTGTAGTCCCAGCTACTCTTGAAGCTGAGGTGGGAGGATCACTTGAGCCCAGGAGGTTGAGACTTTGGTGAGCCATGTTCATTGTACTACAGCCTGGGTGACAGAGCAAAACCCTGTCTTCTAAAAAAATTAAAAAGAGGCCAGGCACAGTGGCTCACGCCTGTAATCCCAGGAATTTGGGAGGCTGAGGCAGGTGGATCATGAGGTCAGGAGTTCGAGACCAGCCTGGCCAGCATGGTGAAACCCCGTCTCTACTAAAAATACAAAAAAAATTAGCTGGGCATGGTGTGGTGCGCACCTTTAGTCCCAGCTACTCGGGAGGCTGAGGCAGGAGAATTGCTTGAACCCGGTAGGCGGAGGTTGCAGTGAGCCAAGATTGCACCATTGTACTCCAACCTGAGTGACAGCGAGACTCTGTCTCAAAAAAATGAAAAATAAAAAAGAGTTCTGTTTGTTTCATATTATCACCAACATTTGGAGTTGTTTTAAAGTTTTAGCCATTCTACTGGATGTGAAAGGGTCTAGCATTGTGTTTTTAATTTACATATAAAAAAGCTAATATATCACTTGATTATGATGTGTTTACTTTTTCATATTTTGCTGGATTGAGTTCACTAATATATTTTTTAAAGATGATTTTTTTTAGAGCAGTTATAGGTTCACCACAAAATTGAGAGGTAAGTACAGAGACTTTCCTTATACTCCCTGGCCCCACACATGCATAGCCTCCTGTATAATCAACACCCCCACCAGAGGAGCACGTTTGTTACCGTTGTTGAAACCTACACTGTACATATCATAGTCACTCAGAGTCCATCATTTACATCCGGATTCACTGTTAGTGTTATATATTCTATGGGTTTGGACAAACATATAATGACATACATCTATCAGTAGAGGATCATACTCCATCAGAGTATTTTTACTGCCCTTAAGATCCTCTGTGACAGTTTGCTAGTATCTTGTTAAAGATTTTGGTGTCAATATATATGAACCATATTGATCTATAATTTTTTTTTTTTTTTTTTTTGAGACGGAGTTTCACTCTGTCGCCCAGGCTGGAGTGCAGTGGCACGATCTTGGCTCACTGCAAGCTCTACCTCCCGGGTTCACGTCATTCTCCTGCCTCAGCCTCCTGAGTAGCTGGGACTACAGGCGCCCGCGACCACTCCCGGCTAATTTTTTGTGTTTTTAGTAGAGACGGGGTTTCACCGTGTTAGCCAGGATGGTCTCGATCTCCTGACCTCGTGATCCGTCCACCTAGGCCTCCCAAAGTACAAGTGTGAACCACCGCGCCCAGCCTTGATCTATAATTTATTATGAAATTATAAGAAAAAGTTTAATCTCCTGTTTCAATATCGGGGTTAGGCTTGCCTCATAAAATAAGTTGGGAAGTGTTCTGTTCGGTGGTATTTTCTGATAGTTGTGTAAGATTGGTATTATTTCTCCATAAAAGCTTGATAGAATTAATCAGGACACCATCATCTAGGTCTAGAGTTTTCTTTTTTGGGAGGTTTTTTTTTTTTTTCCCCATGGATTCAAGTTTTTAAGTAGATCTATACTATTCAAGTTATCTACGTTTTTTTGTTTCCATTTTGCTAAGTTTGTTTTTATAAGTTTTTTTCATCTAAGTTTTCATATTTATTGATATAAAGTTGTTCATACTATTTCCTTATTATCCCTTTAATATACATAGGATCTGGGGACCAGGCGCGGTAGCTCATGCCTGTAATTCCAGCACTTTGGGAGGCTGAGGTGGGTGGATCATCTGAGGTCAGGAGTTCAGGACCAACCCAGGGCAACATGGTGAAACCCCGTCTCTACTAAAAATACAAAATTAACCAGGTGTGGTGGTGCATGCCAGTAGTCCCAGCTACTCAGGAGGCTGAGGTGGGAGGATCACTTGAGCCCAAGAGGCAGAGGTTGCAGTGAACTGTGAGATAGCACCACTACACTCCAGCCTGGGCGACAGAGGGGAGGCCCTGTCTCCCCCCAAAAAAGAAAAGAACAGGCAGTGGAAGCTAAAGCAATTCTTAGGGGAAATTTTGTTTTAAATGTTTGTATTGGGAAAAAAAGTTTTAAATGCAATGATCTTAGTTTCTACCTTAAGAAAAATTAAAAAGTAAATGGAAGGAAATAAGGACTGGGCACAGTGGCTCATGCCTGTAATCTCAGCACTTCGGGAGGCTAAGGCAAGCGGTCCCAAGTAGCTGTGACCCAGGCTGGCCTCAAACTCCTGGGCTTCAGGAATCCCTCAGCCTCAGCCTCCCAAGTAACTAGGACTGCAGGTGGAAGCCACTGCTTCTGGCCAAAAAAAAAAAAAAAAAAAATTAATTAATTAAATTCTTTGTCTACTGCCTTCTGGAACTCTAATTATATGTATATTAACTTGGTGTTGTCTTACAAGTTGCTGGGGATCTATTTGGTTTTTTTGCCTTTTTGAGACAGAGTTTTTGCTCTTGTTGCCCAGGCCAGAGTGCAAATGGCACGATCTCATCTCGCTGCAACCTCCACCTCCCGTGTTCAAGCGATTCTACTGCCTCAGCCTGCCAAGTAGCTGGGATTACAAGCACTGGCCACCACGCCTGGCTAGTTTTTGTAATTTTAGTAGAGATGGGGTTTCACCATGTTGGTCAGGCTGATCTCAAACTCCTGAGCTCAGGTGATCCACCCGCCTCAGCCTCTCAAAGTGTTGGGATTACAGGTGTGAGCCACCACACCTAGCCTATTTGGGGTTTTTATCAATCTTTCTCCAGGTTCTTCAGATGGAGAATGTATATTAATTTGTCTTTGACCTTGTTCTCCTCCCTCCGCCTCCTGAGTAGCTGGGACTACAGGCACCTGCCACCATGCCCAGCTAATTTTTGTATTGTTTTTGTTTTTGTTTTTTTTAGTGGAGACGGGGTTTCACCATGTTGACCAGGCTGATCTCAAACTCCTGACCTCAGGTGATCCACCTGTCTCAGCCTCCCAAAGTGCTAGGATTACAACGTGAGCCACCATGCCTGGCTAAGCAATTGTAATTTCAAAATTGCATTCTGGACCTTGTGGATGACACATTATAGAGATTATGAATTTTGTTATCTTTCTGTGGAGAATATTGATTTTTTTTTTCTATTAACTAGTTAAATTATGTGTTGAGGCTGGGTTTTGTACTTTGTTAAGGCAGATCTGTTTCAGTGTTGCCATTATGTCTTAGGGTGAATATTTAATCCTGGGATGTAATCTTACCTCATAACTTGGTAAGAGTGAAACTTCAAATTCCATCTCTTTTTGGTGAGTTGCACTGAAAGCTCTCCTTAACTTCTCAGCCTTCTAGATGCTGCTTTGCCAATCTTGTTGGAACGTTATTGGAAACTGGAAATATTTGTGTTCAGGGATCTTAAGGATTTGACGACAGTTTATACAAAGATTTGGGGGCTCCCTGCTCAGATTCTTTGCTTTCTGGGCTATTCTCTGTACTGCTATTCTGGCAGCCCTGGACTCCATTATCTTTAACATTAAGTTGCCCCATGCTGCTCAAACTGGGTAGTGCCCTCAGTGTGAAATCTGTAAACACAAATGTAACACAGTGTGACTCCCTTCTTTCGAGAATCCCCTCTAGTTTCTTCCAGCTTTTCATTGCTGCTCAAAGCCTTCAAATAGTTGCTTTTTTGTATTTTTGTCAAGGGTTTGTAATTGTTATCTGCAGGAAGGTTAGCCCAATATAAGCTACTTAGACATTGCTGGAATGAAATCTGTTGTTCTTATAGAATTAGGGAACATTACTGGGATTGATCCAAGCTAAATATCTGTTAGCTTAAAATGTAGCATTTTTAGTGGGTGAATAGCCAAGTAAAACAGCAGTTTTCATTTTTAATCTATTCTTTCTCTGAATGTGGCTGAGTAAAATTTTAGAATATCATCTAACAGAAATAGTTAATTGCCATTTTCCATGTTATCTGCCTTTTTAAAAAAGTTGTATTTGTGGTATAAGAGCCACAAAAGCACGTTTAATCCTCCTGGCTAGATGCTGCAAGAAGAGTATGGGGAGATTCCATACAGTCTAAAATGGGAAATGAGTGTGAGATGAGATGCTGTTTGTCAGTAATACCACTGGACCTTTCAGTTTTCCTAGTTAAATGGAAATCTAATTTTAAATACGACAAGTAAACCAGAAAATAGTCATTTATTTTCTCCTATGATCCAATCTCAGGGAAAAAAATGGACTTTTGAGGTACAAATTAGTCCACATGCATAACTTCCCAAGCAGCCCCTTAGGGGTAATTGAACCTAGGTACAGCCACATCTCCCTGGCTAATGGGGCCTGGCATAGCAGATCCATTTCTCCAGTGTCCTCTACCCTGTTTTGCCGTTGGCTTACTTCATAACCTTAAATAATGAGCCTCAACTTCCTTCCAATATAGGCTTTGACAAGTCTATGGTCAGAGGAGTTTTTCTTTTTCAATTTGAAGACAGTCCATTGTATTAAGTGGACTTTAACCTATTTAAATCTCAGATTTAATTCTTCATGTGTGTGATTTGTTTTGTTAGGTTGCAATTGTAGCTCAAGACTTGGCAGCCTTCCATACTGCCTCATCAGAAATGGGGCACCAGCAGCATAGCCATCACTTAGTAACCACAGAAACCAGACCTCTGACCTTAGTAGCAACATCCAATGGCACCCAGATTGCAGTTCAGGTGAGTACCAAGGCAGGCTGTCCTCAGTTGACAGCAGTGCTGCTCATAGCTCTCAACTTTGTACACTGTGCTTTGTGTATAACCTTTACAGGAGGCAAGGTACAGAATAATCTCTATCACCTAGCCTACTTTAAGGAAATTGCAGTGTTTGAGGTGGACTCAAAGAGACCAGCACTTTGTTCTCTACCCATCTTTTCATATTCTAGGAGAATTTATAGCAAGAAAAAAAAACCTTCAGGTGTACATCCCTGTGTGCACCCACCCAGGCATCTTCAAATTAGGCAGGGGTCTATAAAGCACTTAAGAGCTACTCCTTAGAGTGAAACCTAGTGGAAACACAAATCCTAAATAAGTCTTCTGAGAATCTGTGCATAGCCCCCATTTTAAAGAGGGGAATGTCAGAAGAGTTAGAAGGAATCATTCTCTGGGAAGCAGAGAATTTAGAATCTTAGGTGCAGCTGGGCATGGTGGCTCATCCCTATAACCCAGCACTTTGGGAAGCTGAGGCACGTAGGTAGCTTGAGCTCAGGAGTTAGAGACCAGCCTGGGCAACATCGTGAAAACCCGTCACTACAAAAAGCACGAAATTAGCTGGGTGTGGTGGTGGGTGCCTGTAGTGCCCAGCTATTTGGCGGGGGGCTGAGGTAGGAGGATTACTTGTACCCAGGGTATTTGAGGCTGCAGTGAGCCAAGATTGTGCTACTGCACTCCCGCCTGGGTAACAAATGAGACCCCAAAATAAAAGAGACCAGCCTGGGCAACATGATGAAACCCTATCTCTACAAAAATACAAAAGTTAGCTGGGTGTGGTGGTGTGCACCTGTAGTCCCAGCTACTCTGGTGGCTGAGGTGGAAGGATCACTTGAGCCAGGGAGGTTGAGGCTGCAGTGAGCCAAGATCGCACCACTGTCCTCCAGTCTGGGTGACAGAGCGAGACCCTGTCTCAAAAAAAAAAAAAAAAAAAAAAAAAGAATGTAAAGTAATATAGAATCCTAGGGGCTAGGTGCAGATTACCTGTCCTTAGGGAGATTTTTTCCCCCCATGTGTTTACTTGATAAAGAGTTAGAACACACTAGAGGAAATGTCAGCTGTTGGTTTTATGTAGTTTGTGGGTATAGAAGCCAAAGGCTCAAGAAGCTCTCTTTTGTTGGCTGAGGTAAGCATCTTTTGTCTCTTGCATGTATGAAGATTTTTTTTTTTTAAGTTTTTTTTCATTTAAAAATAGAGATGGGGTCTCACTATGTTGCTCAGGCTGGTCTTGAACTTCTGGGCTCAAGTGATCCTCCTGCAGCCTCCCGAAGTGCTAGGAATGTAGTCATGAGCCATCATGGCCGGACTGTATGAAGATTTTATCAGAATCCCAAATAAATTGCAGGCCAGGCACAGCAGAAAGAAAGAAAAAGAGAGAGAAAGAAAAAGAAAGAAAGAAAGAAAAAGAAAGAAAGGAGGGAGGGAGGGGAGAGGGGAGGGGAGGGGAGGCTGAGACAGGATAGGGTGGCTGAACCAAGGAAGCGGAAGAGTCTGCCCCTCAGCCTCTTCCTCTGAGGTGGGAGCCTCAGCCTCCCCAGCAGCTGAGACTCCAGGTGCATGCTGCCATGCCCAGCTAATTTTTAGTTTTTGAGACAGAGTCTTGCTCCGTTGCCCAGGCTGGAGTGCAGTGGCGAGATCTCGGCCCACTGCAAGCTCCGCCTCCCGGGTTTACGCCATTCTCCTCCCTCAGCCTCCTGAGTAGCTGGGACTACAGGTGCCCGCCACCACACCCAGCTAATTTTTTTGTATTTTTTAGTAGAAATGGGGTTTCACTGTGTTAGCCAGGGTAGTTTTTTTTTTTTTTTTTTTTTTTTTTTTTTTGAGACGGAGTCTTGCTCTGTGGCCCAGGCTGGAGTGCAGTGGTGCGATCTCAGCTCACTGCAAGCTCCGCCTCCCGGGTTTACGCCATTCTCCTGCCTCAGCCTCCCGAGTAGCTGGGACTACAGGCGCCCACCGCCTCGCCCGGCTAGTTTTTCGTATTTTTTAGTAGAGACGGGGTTTCACCGTGTTAGCCAGGATGGTCTCGATCTCCTGACCTCGTGATCCGCCCGTCTCGGCCTCCCAAAGTGCTGGGATTACAGGCTTGAGCCACCACGCCCGGCCAGTTTTTATATTTTTTAAGTAGAGATGGGGTTTTGCCGTGTTGCTCAGGCTGGTCTTGAACCCCTGGGCTCAAGCAGTCTGCCTGCCTCCACCTCCCAAAGTGTTGGGATTACAGGCATGGGCCACCGTACCCTGCTGAGACCTCATCATATCACCAGCCCTGGCTGCACCTAGGATTCTAAATTCAAAAAAGAAAAAGAAATTGCATTGCATTATCCTCCCCTGCAGAAAATTGTTTTGTTCTCTTAATGATTGAGTTAGCAGTAGTATCTTAACAATACCAAGTGTCAGAATTACAGAGGGAAGTTTTCCTTCTAGCATATAACATTTCTTTGGCATTTTCTTGACTGTGGCTTTTGAATTGTTAGCATTTGATGTGTGTGTTCCTGTTTCAGCTTGGAGAACAGCCATCTCTGGAAGAAGCCATCAGAATAGCATCTAGAATCCAACAAGGAGAAACACCAGGGTTGGATGATTAATCCTCAGAACAATGGAGCAATAAAGCAAGGAGTCTTTCATCTTCTGGCAGCAGAAATCCATGAAGCCTGGGCCCAGGAAAATTAGAAGTTTTCCATTCCTGATACACTGTACACATTTTTATGCGAGAGTGGAGAACATTTTATTCTTGACACTTTTGTGTGTATAACCCTTGGAATAGATTCTCAGAGTGATTCATTGTGTACAAGGAAGTATGAAATTAGGGCAATACAGTAAATTTTCATGTTACTCTTTTATCAGATCACAAACTCCTAGAGTCTACATGCAAGACTAGTAGAGTCTTATGGAGTCTTATGATGGATTTTTAACTTCCCATGGAAAAAAAAATAAAGGCTGTATCTAAAATATCAAAGGTTCTATATGTCACACAATCGTAATTCCAAAAGCCATTATGGATAATAAAGGATGTAAAGCCTTCAGATATTTCCCCAGTTAGTAGAGTGTCTGCGGTTTTTGTTCTACTATATGTTTGTCCGTTTTTATTTGTATCTCATGGTTTGCAGACTATTTGAATAATTTATAGTTTCCCATCCCTGTTAAAAACCAGCTCTTCAAGCTGAAATGCTAATTATATTGGCATTACGTTGAATTATGTACAAAATTATAAAATTTATTTAAAATTAAAAAGTTAAATCTAGTGGTTTTGTTAAAGATTTTGCTTAGTATTCAGTTTTTATTACTGTTTTTTAAAAATAATGAATTATCAAAGTTTAACCACAGGCTGGTTCCCGAGATAACAGTACTGTAATTGGAAATGGCTTTATTCTGAAAATTAGGTTAGTGGGTTGGTGTAAATTATTTATTTTTGCTTATGTACTTTTGTTTTAAAGCTTATTTTCCCCAAAGTTTATTATTAATTTTGAATACAGCAATTTTTAAAATGTTACTTTTATTTTTTTTATTTATCAAATTGGGGGGATGGGGGAATGCTGCAGAAAATATCGCAAATGGAGTGTAACTTAATACACACATTGAAAGGATGTTGTGTATCAAGTACGGAATAAGTGCTTTTCCATATATTTTTATATATTCACAACAATTTTGTGAAACATAGGGGATTTACTGCCTCCATTTTACATATGAGGAAACCAAGAGTCCAGGGAGGCTGACTGTCTTACCAGCCCTCACAGCTACGGAGAGGCAGGACCAAGATGGGAACCCAGACCTTCTGGCACTGCACCACAGTTACCTCCTCGAATGCTCACTTGTGGCAGAGATTATCAAAATGAACTTTGGTGATACCTGATTGCCTAATGAATTGAGCCATGGAAAAACCATTTTCTAATGTTGAAAATTCAGCATTCACAAAGGTCAAAAAAAGAAAAAAAGATGAAGGTGTGTTCTGCAGCAGCCCTCCTGCACTGTCGTTCAGCGAGCTTTGTTTGCAGAGAGCTGAAATGTGGCTTTTTCATTTCAAGCTTTACAGTAGAAAGGGGAAACCATTGTGCTATTTTGTTTTACATAAATGTTATCTGTGATCAGGTTCTATGAACTCTTGCTAAAAAGGATGGTGACTTACTTGAAATAGGAACCCTTTATAGATATATAACATTAGCAAAAGCCCTAGTCAACCACAGATCCAGTCTTCATTCTTGAGAGAGACACAGACCCACACAGAACTCTTTGCTGAAGCCCACTGAGGCTCAGAAAGGGGCTGTCGGGCTGAGATAGAAGACCAGAATCTGTGAAATCACGGGCAGGGTGGCGCCCAGCCTCCCAGTGCTGGTCCTGGCTCCTGGCTGCTGGCCAGGAGCTCCTCCCCACTGGGCTCAGCCAGGCGCTGTGCTTCCCAGGACCAAAACCAAGCTGTCAGCCTCCCATGGCCCCTTAGATCTGACTTTGCTCAAATTTTCAGGGTGTTTCTCTTTACTCCCAGCACCTTTGCCAGTTGAATTGGGCAGGGCTCGACCTGGACTGTTTTGGTTAACCTGATTATCCCTCAGCTCAAAAGCAAATGACTTCCTACTGGCACCCAGAGAAAAGGATCTAGGGTCACTGCTAGTTTTCCCTGACCTGCCGTCTTGGGAATGGGGCTTCAGAAGCCTAGCGAGGTGGCCTGTTTCCTCCAGGGGAAGGGTGCAGTTGCTGTGCTGACAATTGCTAGGAAAGCTGCTTTGGGGGGGTTCTCTTCACAGTGCAGGACACGGAAACGTCCAAGGTTGAAAAATCCCAAAAAGACACTTGAAATAAGAGTAAACGCGGCCGGGCGCAGTGGCTCAAGCCTGTAATCCCAGCACTTTGGGAGGCCGAGACGGGCGGATCATGAGGTCAGGAGATCGAGACCATCCTGGTTAACACGGTGAAACCCCGCCTCTACTAAAAATACAAAAAATTAGCCAGGCGAGGTGGCGGGCGCCTATAGTCCCAGCTACTCGGGAGGCTGAGGCAGGAGAATGGCATAAACCCGGGAGGCGGAGCTTGCAGTGAGCCGAGATCCGGCCACTGTACTCCAGCCTGGGCGACAGAGTGAGACTCTGTCTCAAAAAAAAAAAAGAAGAAAGAAATAAGAGTAAACGCTAGCAAACAGAACCAAGTGGGGCATAACCCTCTGGAATTTGATCCAGACAATGCTCAAGGAAAACCTCTCCGTCCAAAAAAATCACCCTGCTTTGCCCTAGACACACAGCTTGAGGCCACTACAAAGACAATGCCTTGCTGGTAGTCTGAACTCTTTGTAAGAACTTAGAGTTAAGGGAGGGACGAGGCTTTCTCAATTCTCTACAGGTGGCAGCTGCCCAGAGAGCCAGATCTCTCCTTCCCCTCCAACCCACCAGCAGGAGATAAACCTTCTGGGATGAACCACAAAATTCAAATTGTATAATTTCAGTGATTCCAAATATGAGATAAATATTCTGATATTTACATTTAAAATTGGCATTGTATAATACAAAACTGGAGGGTAAAATGCATGCCAAAATTTTTAATTTGTAGTTTTTCTTGCTTTTTTTTGAGACAGAGCAGCTCTGTTGCTCAGGCTGGAGTGCAATGGCGCGATCTCGGCTCACTGTAATCTCCACCTCCCGGGTTCAAGTGATTCTCCTGCCTCAGCCTCCCGAGTAACTGGGATTACAGGTACCAGCCATCATGCCCGGCTAATTTTTTGTATTTTTGTAGAGACAGGGTTTCATCATGTTGGCCAGGCTGGTCTCGAACTCCTTACCTCAGGTGATCCACCCACCTCGGCTTCCCAAAGTGCTGGGATTACATGTGTGAGCCACTGAGCCCCGCCTGTAGTTTTTCTTAGAATGACATTAAGTAGCAAATAAGCACCATGACAAGTCAAGAGAAAGACTACAAAAGAAGGAAAAAGCTTATGTCTACCATTTTGTGTGTGTAATAAAATATACATAAAATTTACCATTTTAACTATTTTTGGGTGTGCTGTGGTACTTAGCCAACCCTCTGTATCCTTCAGTTCCACATCCCTGGGTTCCACATCCATGGAGTCAACCAACCATGGATCTAAATATTCAGGAAAAAGGCTGGTGTGGTGGCTCACACTTGTAATCCCAGCAGTTTGGGAGACCTAGGCAGGAGGATCACTTGAGGCCAGGAGTTCAAGACCAGCCTGGGCAACATAGTGAGACACTGTCTCAACCAAAAAAAAGAAAAAATATATTCAGGACAAAAAAAAGACTTAAGTTCCAAAAAGCAAGTCTTGAATTTGCAAGGTACCGAGTACTATGTTGAATTCATAAGAGTGATGTGTAGGCATTGTATTGGGTATCATAAGTAATCTAGAGATGATACAGGAGGATGTGCGTAGGTTATGTGCAAATACTACGCCATTTATTACCAGGGACTTGAGAATCCATGGATTTTGGTGTCCTTGATGAATCCTAGAACCAATCCCCCTCCAATACCGAAGGGCAACTGTACATTCACACTGTTGTGCAACCATCACCACCATCCATCTCCAGAACTTTTTTCATCTCCCCAAACTGAAACTGTACCCACTAAACAATAATTCCACATCCCTCCTCGCTCCAGTTCCTGACAACCACCATTTTCTTTTCTTTTGATTTTTTCAGACAGGGTCTTGCTCTGTCACCCAGGCTGGAGTATAGTGTCACGATCTTGGCTCACTGCAACCTCCCCCTCCTGGGTTCATGCGATTCTCCTGTCTCAGCTTCCCAAGTAGCTGGGACTAAAGGCATGTGCCACCATGCCTGGCTAATTTTTGTATTTTTAATAGAGATGGGTTTTTGTCATGTTGGCCAGGCTGGTCTCGAACTCCTCACCTCAAGTGATCTGCCCGCCTCAGCCTCTCAAAGTGCTAGGATTACAGGCATGATGAATTCATAAGAGTGATGTGTAGGCACTGTATTGGGTATCATAAGTAATATGATACTAGCCACCATTCTATTTTCTGTCTCTATAAATTTGACTATTGTAGGCACCTCAGATTATATTTGTCTTTTTGTGGCTGGCTTTATGTGTACCTTTAAAAGCACATTTTTCCCGTCTTTTGATCAAGAGGTTGCGCATTTTCATTTTTGCACGGAGCCCCACAGATTATGTAGCCTGTCCTGCTGAGGCGTGCGCTTCTACTAGCCCTTCCGTTTTTGCTGCAGATATGTGACCTGTGTTTTGGGAATATATTATCTCTTGTTAGATTATGGGCTCCTTTAAGACAGCTGGGGGTTTAAATTTCCCAGTAACTCCTGAAGGCCTTGCAGAGTAGTAGGGCACCTCTAGCTGTTCCCTCCAGTTCCAAACTCATGGGGCTTGAGATGTACAGAGAGATTCCTCAATTCTCCATGCAAGAGTTTCGTTTTGCTTCTAGAGCACCGCTAAACTGGAAGGACAGAAAATCTTGCTGAGAATGAAGAATGCTCAAAATTCAGGATAATTGCATGAATAGTTAAAACTGCCTGGCAAAAGCTTTTTCTGCTCACTTTTCTGCATTCAGATTGTGAAAGAAAAATAGAATCTCGGGACCTCAAATTCACTATGCCAAAGGGAAAGTTAAGTTTGGGAACTGAGTCATGCAAACAAAAAAGCAAAAACAAAACAAAAACAGCCTCTTTTGTTCCCAAACAGCTGTAATTTCACATGCTTACCTTATCTTATAAAAAATGTAGATTGGGGGCCGGGCGCGGTGGCTCAAGCCTGTAATCCCAGCACTTTGGGAGGCCGAGACGGGCGGATCACGAGGTCAGGAGATCGAGACCATCCTGGCTAACACGGTGAAACCCCGTCTCTACTAAAAAATACAAAAAACTAGCCGGGCGAAGTGGCGGGCGCCTGTGGTCCCAGCTACTCGGGAGGCTGAGGCAGGAGAATGGCGTAAACCCGGGAGGTGGAGCTTGCAGTGAGCTGAGATCCGGCCACTGCACTCCAGCCTGGGCGACAGAGCCAGACTCAGTCTCAAAAAAAAAAAAAAAAAAAAAAAAAAAAAAAAAAAAATGTAGATTGACTGAGCATGAGACTAATGCATAATTGACTTTTCCTCTACCCTTTCCTTTTCACATGTAAAACATAGACTCACTGAACTCTAACCAGAGCCTCACAAGAATGTAACCACTTGCCTCATTGTCTACCCACCCTCCTTTTTTTCTTCCTTCCCCTCCTGCTTGCCCTTTCCTCTGTGAAAGGAAAATAAAAACTTGGGATGCTAATTTCACTATGCCAAAAGAAAAATATTAAGCTGAAAGCTGAATTATCCAAGAAGCTACTTTTCCTTTTGTTCCTAAGCAGGTAGCTACGGGAAAAAAGTTATCTCCACAGAGCTACTCTATGTTCACCTTAGCTTCTGTAAAGATGAATATATAATTGACTATCCCCTACCTGCTCCTTTTCTCTTGCAACATGTGAATTCAGTCCTGTGACCATACCCTCCGTCTTTCCCCTCCAGCCTGCTTTTCCTGCTTTGAAATATTGAAGCCCTCAAAAACATCTTTGGAGAAAGGCACAGACCTCTCTCCCAAGTGCACATCCTTAATGATGGTAACGTAAATTTCTAAATTAATTGTTACCTATCTCACATACTTTTTGGTTTACACTTCTTGAAATATTGAAGTTCCCCAAATCCTCTTTGGAAAAAGCACGGGTCACAGATCCTATTGTGACTTGGGTTTCTTTTTCCCAGGCAAGTCCTCAGACTTGGCAAAATAAACCTCTAATCAGTTGAGATCTGCCATGGTCATGTTTTGGTTTACAAGATGAAAGAAAATGAGATTCCAGCTCTAATGTCAATTCCAGACTTCTTCCTACTTTGCCTCACTGCTGCAGGGGTTCCCTGGCACACACAGGTCACAGCACACAAAAGCCTCCCACAAGCCTAAGCATGAATCTGCCCCAAAGCCCCCCAGCCTAGGAAAGGGATGTCAGAAGCAGCTCTCATCTGGGCTGCAGACTCAGTGCCAATGCCCTTCACACAAATTCTGCAAATTCTAAAGAAAACCCAAAGCAGTAAAAAATCTCTGCTGCCCCAAGGGGTTTGGCTTATCTTGTTAAATAGGAAACCTTTACTCCAAGCCAGTGACAGGGCTTTTGTGCTGATGAGGGCCCTGGGAGGACAGTAGGTCCTGCTTGAGGGCAGCTCCCACACTCACCTGATGTTTTATTCAGATAAAACTGATTAGGCAAGTTTCCTCACGCCTTAGGACTTTTCTAATATCCTGAAATCGCTTCATGTTCTTTCAACTGAAAAAGCAGGGGCGACAGAAAAATGGAAGCGTTTTTTTTTTTTTTTTTTTTTTTTTCCCCCTCTACAAAGGTGGACTTCACTATTGGAAAGCTGGTGGAACCTCTGCGTGTTTCAAAGCCAAAAAGAAAGGAGCCGGTTAATAAATTAAAGGCAGGATGGTGGGCCTTGGGGTCGACCACCAGCAGGAGGCGCTGTGGAGGCTCAGGGAGCAATCCATCTGCTTGCTTCATCATTTCCTTCTGGGACAAATGAGCCAGCTGTGCCTTGATGGGGGCAGTCAAAACAAGGCAAGTGATGAGAAGAACCCTGACAGCCTCAGGTCATTGGGACGTCACTGAAGACGACATGCCCTCACCAGACCTGGAAGACTAGTTTTGCCTCCTTGCACAATCTGGCAGCCACTTTTGGTTTTATAGCCAGTGTTGACCAAGATGATACTTCCAGGAGTAGCTCAGATTTGGCTTCCTGAGACGCTAGTTGCAATCCTGTGAAAAGAAGGTGCTAAGAATTAAATATCATTCTCACACAGGCACTTCCAGGGCAAACCTCTGCCAGGCCTAAGGAATCTCTGGCCCCAGTCATTCATTCCTAGCAATATTCCACACTCTTTGTTTTGTTTTTGAGACGGAGTCTTGCTGTGTTGCCCAGGCAAGTGGTGCGATGTCGGTTCACTGTAACCTCCGCCTCCCGGGTTCCAGCAATTCTCCTGCCTCAGCCTCCCAAGTAGCTGGGAATACAGGCGTGAGCCACCATGCCCGGCTAATTTTTGTATTATTCGTAGAGATAGGACTTCACCATATTGGCCAGGCTGGTCTTGAACTCCTGACCTCAGGTGATCCACCCAGCTCAGCCTCCCAAAGTGCTGGGATTACAGACATGAGCCACCAGGCCTGGTCTGTTTGTTTGTTTGTTTGTTTGTTTGTTTTTGAAACAGAGTTTCACTCCTGTTGCCCAGGCTGGAGTACAGTGGCACGATCTTGGTTCACTGCAACCTCCGCCTCCTGGGTTCAAGCGATTCTCCTGCCTCAGCCTTCTGAGTAGCTAGGACTACAGGCGCCTGCCACCACAACCAGCTAATTTTTTGTATTTTTAGTAGAGACGGTGTTTCACCATGTTGGTTAAGCTGTCTTGAACTCCTGACCTCAGGTGATCCACCTGCCTTGGCCTCCCAAAGTGCTGGGATTACAGGCGTGAGCCACTGCATCCAGCCCATTCCACACTCTTAAATCCAGTCCTAAGGCGAGGCCAGGTTGCTGTAGTATTTGCCATTTGGCATGCCTTCTACAGTCTTAGGAGAAGGTCTATAGGGTCACCTTCCTTCATCCCCACAGGGAAAGTCACTTGCCCATCCACAGGCAGAGCCCTGTCCAGGGCTCCAGTGTCAACCATGACTGGAGACAACATGCTATCAATAGCTTCTTTTTTTTTTTTTTTTTTTTTTTGAGACAGAGTCTCACTCTGTCGCCCGGGCTGGAGTGCAGTGGCCGGATCTCAGCTCACTGCAAGCTCCGCCTCCCGGGGTTACGCCATTCTCCTGCCTCAGGCTCCCGAGTAGCTGGGACTACAGGCGCCCGCCACCTCGCCCGGCTAGTGTTTTGTATTTTTTTAGTAGAGACGGGATTTCACCGTGTTAGCCAGGATGGCCTCGATCTCCTGACCTCGTGATCCCTCCGCCTCGGGCCTCCCAAAGTGCTGGGATTACAGGTGTGAGCCACCACGCCCGGCTGCTATCGATAGCTTCTATCCCAAGTTCTTAGACAAGAAATTTTGGAATAAATGCCAAACTTATGGGATAAATGCCAAATTCCTGTCCAAGAACTTGGGATAGAAGCCCCATTGCTGCCCTGCCCTTGGACCCAAGTCTAAGAAGTGGGCTCTGATATTGTTCTTGAGGATTGACTCTGCCTTGATTACCTCTCCTGGCCCCCAGACTTGCTCAACTGTGGCCATGTTTATCCCGGCAAAACTCCAGAGGACTCAGAGTTATTGAAATCCAGGCTGGTAACAAGAGGTCTTATTCATGGGGTCTTATTCCTACCATAACTCCTCTCTTCTCCTGCCCCTGAATTCTGTACCCTTCAGAGGAGCTTTGCTTTGTTTTATTTTATTTTATTTTATTTTAATCCTATGACACTACTTTTTCACCCGATTGCCACTGTTTATTTTTATTTGAGACAGGCTGGGGTGCAGTGGTGCAATCTCTGCTCACTGCAACATTTGCCTCCTGGGTTCAAATGATTCTCATGCCTCAACCTCCCAAGTAGCTGGAACTACAGGCGTGCACCACCATGCCCGGCTAATTTTTGTATTTTCAGTAGAGACGAGGTTTTGCCATGTTGGCCAGACCGGTCTCAAACTCCTGGCCTCAAGTGATCTGCCAGCCTCGACCTCTCAAAGTGTTGGGATTACAGGTGTGAGCCACTGCGCCCGGCCTGCCACTGTTGACTATGCCTTCAGATACAGTGTTGCATGAGGGACCAATAAATCACAGAAAAGATAGAGAAATGGCAGTTTCAACTTATGAAAAAATGTATAACCTCACTTATAATAAGATAAATTAATATTAAAACAATACCAAAATTATTTCAAAAAGTTTTTCAAAGTTTAAAAAACCTATACTGGGCTGGGCGCAGTGGCTCACGCCTGTAATCCCAGCACTTTGGGAGGCTGAGGCGGGCAGATCACTAGGTCAGGAGATCAAGACCATCCTGGCTAACACGGTAAAACGGTGTCTCTACTAAAAATACAAAAAAATTAGCTGGGCATGGTGGCAGTCACCTGTAGTCCCAGCTACTCGAGAGGCTGAGGCAGGAGAATGCTGTGAACCCAGGAGGCAGAGCTTGCAGTGAGCTGAGATCGCGCCATTGCACTCCAGCCTGGGCGACAGAGCGAGACTCCGTCTCAAAAAAAAAAAAAAAGAAAGAAAAGAAAAAACCTACTATACTGAAATCCCATTTTTCACCTATAAAATTGGCAAATATTTAAAAAGTTGATAATGTTGGCAGAGATGCAGGAAAATAGGTTTTTGTTTTGTTTTGTTTTGTTTGAGACAGTCTATTGCCCAGGTTGGAGTGCACTGGTGCGATCACAGCTCCCTGAAGCCTCAACCTCCCAAGTTCAAATGATTTCCCCATCTCATCTTCCTGAGTGGCTGGGACTATAGACGCAAACAACCACACCCAGCTAATATTTAAATTTTCTTTCTTTCTTTCTTTCTTTTTTTTTTTTTTGAGACGGAATCTCACTCTGTTGCCCAGGCTGGAGTGCAGTGGCACAATCCCCACTCACTGCAACCTCCACCTCCCAGGTTCAAGCGATTCTCCTGCCTCAGCCTCCCAAGTAGATGGGATTACAGGCATTTGCCATCACACCCAGCTAATTTTTGTATTTGGTCTTGAACTCCTGGGCTCAAGCCATCCTCCTGCCTCAGCTTCCCAAAGTGCTGGGATCACAGGTTTGAGCCACAGTGCCTGACCGGGAAAATGATTGTTTTGTTTGAGACAGGGTCAGGCTCTGTCTCCCAGGCTGCAGTGTAATGGCGTGATCTGGGCTCACTGCAAACTCTGCCTCCTGCGCTCAAACCATCCTACCATCTCAGCCTCCTGAGTAGCTGGGACTACCGGCACGTGCCACCACGCTCTGCTAATTTTTTTTTGCTGTCATTGTATATTAGGTAGAGACGGCGTTTCACCATGTTGGTCAAGCTGATCTCAAAACCTCCTGGGCTCAATTGATTCTCCCATCTCAGTCTCCCAAAGTGCTGGGATTATAGATGTGAGCCACTGAACCCGGCCAAAAATAGATTTAAAGTGCATATATCCTTTAATTTGGCAATTCTTCTTCAAATAGTGTATCCTAAGGATATATGAGCAGCATTGCTCCTAATAGCAAAAGTTTGAAAACAGCCTAATGGAGAGCTGTTTAGATAAATCATGGGAAAAATCATGCTGCCCCAGGCTCTTCCCGGCCTCAGCACTGCATGGGAAGCTGTTGGGTAGGTTGCTCTTGGGTGTGAGGTGTCGTAGGCTGAAAAATGCCCCCACCAAATATGTCCATATTCTAATCCCCAGAAGCTGTGAATCTTATTTTATTTTTATTTTTGATTAGAGACAGTGTCTTCTTGCTCTATAGCCCAGGCTGGAGTGCAGTGGCATGATCATAGCTCACTGCAGCCTTGACCTCACAGGCTCAAGCAATCCTCCTGCCTCAGCCACCTAAGAAGCTGGGACTATAGGTGCACACCAACATGCCCAGCTAATTTTTTCTTTGTTTGTTTGTTTGTTTTTGAGACAGAGTCTTGCTCTGTTGCCCAGGCTGGAGTGCAGTGGCATGATCTCGGCTCACTACCACCTCCAACTCCCAGGTTCAAGCGGTTCTCTTGCCTCAGCCTCCAGAGTAGCTGGAACTACAGGCACCCGCCACCACACCTGACTAATTTTTGTATTTTTAATAGAGATGGGTTTTCGCCACGTTTGCCAGGCTGGTCTCAAACTCCTGGCCTCAAGTGATCCACCTGCCTCAGTCTCCCAAAGTGCTGGGATTACAGGCGTAAGCCACTGTGTCCAGCCTCCAACTAATTTCTTTAAAAAGCTTTTGTAGAGACAGGGTCTCACTACGATGCCCAGGCTGATCTCAAGCTCCTGGTCTTCAAGGGATCCTTCCATCTCAGCCTCCCAAAGTGCTGGGATTACAAGCATGAGCTACTGCACCCAGCTGAATCTTACTTTATATGGCAAAAGGGACTTTGCAGATGTTGATTAAGCCTCTTGAGATGGGGAGACTATCCTGAATCATCTGGGTGGGACCAATGTAATCATGACGGCTGTATAAGAAGGAGGCAGTAGGAGACAACGAGACAATTGTTCAGCGACACAGCAGAGGTTGGAGTGATGTGCCTTGAAGACAGAGGAAGGGGCCACAAGCTAAGGAATAGAGGAGGCCAGTAGGAGCTGAAAAAGGCAATGAAACAGATCCTCCCCTCAGAGCCTCCAGAAGGAACCAACACCTTGACTCTTTTTTTTTTTTTTTTTTTTTTTTTTTAAGAGATGGGACATGTCAGTATGTTGCCCAGGCTGGACTCCAACTCCTGGGCTCCAGTGATAACTCCTGTCTCAGCTTCCCAAGTAACTAGGACTATAGGGATGTGCTCCTATGCCCAGCTAACACCTTGACTTTAATCTAGTGCAACTCATTTCCGCTTTCGGACCTCTAGAACTATAATAATTTTTTGTTGTTTTAAACCACAAATTTGTGGTGTTTTTTTGCAACAGCAATAGGAAACTAAGGCACAGACATCCTAGCCTTGAGAGTTCAGGGTCGCTGGCCTAGCCCAGGCTGGCCCAGGGACAAGGAAGTCCTTCTGAAAGGGAAATCCAGTCTCTGTTCTGGCTCTCCACATCCCCATACATTCACTGGTGTTAGAGTTTGATCTCCTTCAAGAGAAGGGGAAACTGCAGAAAAGTCACATCACAGACATACAGGCCCCTGGGAAACAGTGGTCAGGCTCTTCTCAGATATGAGTTCATGGAAAGACACCCAGAGGCCTCCCTTCACAAGGCAGCTCTAGCAAGGGCATCTGTATCCAATGGCCCATTGACATTTCAACCTTCTACAGAGATTTCCCCTGGCTCCTCTTCTTTCTGGCCCCTAAGTTTAAATTTCTGAGCGCATAGATGTGTTAGCTAGACAGTCATCTCCTCTCTGCAAGTTGAGTCACAAGAATGCTTCCCAGCAGGAGGGAAGCATCACCTCAGGGAGAACCCAGGTTGACCAGGCAGTGACTTCCTTGTGCAGATACATTTTTCCCCTGAACAGCCTGGGTGTGTCTGATACCACTGCTAGGAGCCAGGACCAGGGAAAGCACGTAAGCCCTTCCTCCATTCTCCCCTAGGGCCCTGTTTTGATCATGCAATCTGCTCTCCTCTCTTTCCTGTTGAGATAGAAGAGAACAGGATTCATCTACTTAAATTTTGATTGGAGAATTACTCATTTGGAAGGTAAAAATGTGCTCACCTCAGCAGCACATACAGTAAAAATTGGAATGATATAGAGAAGATTAGCATGGCCCCTGTGCAAGGATGACATGCAAATTCATGAAGCCTTCCATACTTTTAAAAAATAAAAATAAAGGGGCCGGGCACAGCGGCTCACACCTGTAATCCCAGCACTTGGGGAGGTTGAGATGGGTGGATCATGAGGTCAGGAGTTCGAGACCAGCCTGGCCAACATGGTGAAACCCCATCTCTACTAAAATACAAAAAATTAGCTGGGCGTGGTGGCAAGTGCCTGTAATTCCAGCTACTCCAGAGGCTGAGGCAGGAGAATCACTTGAACCTGGGAGGCGGAGGTTGCAGTCCAGATCATGCCACTGCACTCCAGCCTGGGCAACAATGTGAGACTCCATCTCAAATAAATAAATAGAAAGAAAGAAGAAAATAAAACATAAAGAAGGCTGTAGATGAACATTAGGGAATAACTATAGGCATGCACCACCATGCAGCTATAGTTATGTCCCTAACAGGTAGGTACATAACTCTGATATTAGAACTGAGGAGAAAAAAAGGCCTGAGAAAAACAAAAAGTATCCTAATTTTGGAAGAACAATATCAGAGAAAATAATTTTTACTTACCCTGTATATTTTAGTGTGATATTTCCTGTTCTGAGTACTAACTATGGACAACCTTATATGTGAGGCAAAAAAGTAGTGAGTAGAACTGAGAGCCCATTCAAAGAAAAGCAAAAACCTCAGCAATGGATGATCTTAACATACTTTCACATTCTAGACCATGTGATGACACTGCTACCACCTATTCTCCTCCTGGTGCCCCCTATTCCATTGCAGGTATGTACGCTGGCCATGGGCTATGGTAGGAGTCACACATAGTCTCTCATTAGCCTTGGGGATAATCTGCTAAATGAAGGGTAAGCGCCTGTCCAAGATGGGGTGCTAGCAAATGTGGGGAGGTCACTTGCCTCTGCGTCTCACGTCTCCCAGGGCAGTCTGTAACCACTGTAACTTAGCTAATATTTATCACAATCAGCCATCTTCTGGAAGGAGAGAGCAGATAGATGCTCATCCATCTTCTCCAACCTGTCTATCATCTTTAAAACTCTACTTATTCTGATTATCATAGTATGCAGAGCGAAAGAAAGAGGGAGAGCAAACAGCTCCCTGGCAGAATGTTCAGGATATGCTATACCTCAATCTGTAAATTCACAGCAATTTTTTCAACTGAATGAAAAGAACGATAGTTATTGTTTAATAGAGAGTACCAGCACTGTTTGAGTTTCGAGGTGCTCTCCTGACACATCTCTGCCACTCCAAAACCTACCCAGTGTTACAAAACAAAGAATCACAACCTCAGGAAAGGTTAAAACAAATTACTGAAAGGAAAAACAGTTTGATTAAATGATTAAAAGATAAATTATGGGAAGAAGAAAACGGGTGAGAGCAGTGTTCTAAAACTTGATTGTGGTGATGGCTGCATAACTATAAATTCACTAAAAATCACTGAACTGTATACTTGCAGTAGGTGAATTTTATGGTGTGTAAATTTACCTTTAAAAAAGCTGTTAAAAAAAGACAAACCTTTTTTAAAAAAGTATGGCTCATCATCCAGACAATGAATATTATGCAGCCTTTCAAAAGAATGAGGCAGTTTCCATCCTGGCTAAAACGGTGAAACCCCGTCTCTACTAAAAATACAAAAAATTAGCCAGGTGTGGTGGTGGGCGCCTGTAGTCCCGGCTACTCAGGAGGCTGAGGCAGGAGAATGGTGTGAACCCGGGAGGTGGAGCTTGCAGTGAGCCGAGATCGCACCCCTGCACTCCAGCCTGGGTGACAGAGCGAGACTCTGTCTCAAAAACAAACAAAAAAAAAGAATGAGACAGTTCTGTATGCATTAATATGAAACAATCTCCAGTAAATATTAAGTGAAAAATAACGAAGCAGAACAGTATGCATAATATGGTATACTTTCTTATAAAAACATTTGAAGGATTACATATATTTACATAGATTATTTCTGATAGGATATACAAGAAACCTGGGGTTGCCTCTGGGGAATAGGTGGGAGCTGGGAGTGAGAGGAAGACTTACTTTTCACTGTATACTTTTTTATGCCTTTTGAATTCTGTGTTATAAGCTTTTTATGGTCTATTTTATTTTTTATTTTTATTTTTTTGACACAGGGTCTCACTCTGTCACCCAGGCTGAAGTGCAGTGGCACAAACACGGCTGACTGCAGCCTCGACCTCCTGGGCTCAAGTGATCTTCCCCCAGCCTTCTGAATAGCCGGGACCACAGGTGCATGCCACCATGCCAGGCTAATTTTTAAAATTTTTTTAGAGACGAGGTCTCACCATGTTGCTCAGGCTGGTCTCAAACTCCTGGGCCCAAATGATCCTCCCACCTTAGCCTTCCAAAATATTGGGATTACAGGGGTAAGCCACTGCGCCTGGCCTGATCTGTTTTTGAATAAACAAAATTATTACTTGTTTTAAAGAAACAAACAAAATGACAGGCCTTCCACCTCAAGCAAATAACACTTTGAAAAAGATTTTCTATCTTTGGTCATCAAATTTGAACTACAGGTCTTAAAATAAGGCTCATATAAGTTGATTATAATAAAGTAATTTGAATTTAGGCTCCAATGTTAGGTTTGAAGTGGAAAAGTATGATTGGTTTTTAGCAACATATTCTTTTTTTTTTTTTTTTTTTGAGATGGAGTCTCACTCTGTAGCAATATTTTTTTTAAGGATGGATGGACTACTTGTTTGGGTTACTTATCTCTATCCTCTGAATATCCAACTATTCTCAATGTCAGGACTGCACCCAACTGTACCCATAAATAGAAAGGACCCCCTGGCTGCTTCTCCAGGACAGTGAGGCAACAGATCCATGACAGAAGTGCTGTGCCTCCCTTGACTTGTTAAAGAAGGAGCCAATTTCTTCCCAGTTTCCTTGAGAATTCACAGCTGACAAGACAACTTCAGTGCCTGTGTCCACAGTCAGTGTGTGCTATTATACTTTGCCTGGAGAGGAAAAACCTGTTACCCTTAACTATTCTCACTGGCTCTTTTCTTCCTCATTAAGTATCAGAAGATCAGGAGGAGAAAATAAAGCTTGCTAGTTTCTTACCCATATTGTATATTCTATGAGTAAAGACCCACTCCTTCAAAGAATAGCTCCACCCCTGAAACCAGGAACTTGGTCCTTAGCCCGATGAAGTCAACCTCTTGGAGAAATTTTAAAGTTCTTCTAAACAACCTTTTTTTTTTTTTTTGAGAGGGAGTCTTGCTCAGTCACCCAGGCTGGAGTGCGGTGGCGCGATCTCGGCTCACTGCAAGCTCCGTCGCCTCCCGGGTTCACGCCATTCTCCTGCCTCAGCCTCCCGAGTAGCTAGGACTATAGGCGCATGACACCACACCTGGCTAATTTTTTTGTATTTTTAGTAGAGACGGGCTTTCACAGTGCTCGCCAGGATGGTCTCAATCTCCTGACCTCGTGATCTGCCCACCTCGGCCTCCCAAAGTGCTGAGATTACAGGTGTGAGTCACTGCGCCCGGCCTAAACAACTCTTTAATCAGTGACAAACCAAAACTGAATTACAGACTTTTTTTTTTTTTGAGATGGAGTCTTGCCCTGTTGCCCAGGGTGGAGTGAAATGGTGGGATCCCAGCTCACTGCACCCTCCACCTCCCGGGTTCAAGCGATTCTCACGCCTCAGCCTCACAACTAGCTGGGACTACAGGTAGGTACATAACTCTTACTCTTCATTTAGCAGATTATCCCCAAGGCTAATGAGAGACTATGTGTGACTCCTTCTACCATAGCCCATGGCCAGCGTACATACCTGCAATGGAATAGGGGGCACCAGGAGGAGAATAGGTGGTAGCAGTGTCATCACATGGTCTAGAATGTGAAAGTATGTTAAGATCATCCATTGCTGAGGTTTTTGCTTTTCTTTGAATGGGCTCTCAGTTCTACTCACTACTTTTTTGCCTCACATATAAGGTTGTCCATAGTTAGTACTCAGAACAGGAAATATCACACTAAAATATACAGGGTAAGTAAAAATTATTTTCTCTGATATTGTTCTTCCAAAATTAGGATACTTTTTGTTTTTCTCTGGCCTTTTTCTCCTCAGTTCTAGTATCAGAGTTATGTACCTACCTGTTAGGTGCTGTGTGCACCACCATGCCAGGCTAATTTTTTTTTTTTTTTTTTTTTTTTTTTTTTTTTTTTTTTTTGAGATGGAGTCTCATTCTGTCGCCCAGGCTGGAGTGCAGTGGTGCGATCTCAGCTCACAGCAAGCTCCGTTGCCTCCCGGGTTCACGCCATTCTCCTGCCTCAGTCTCCCAAGAAGCTGGGACTACAGGCGCCCACCACCACACCTGGCTAATTTTTTTGTATTTTTAGTAGAGACGGGGGTTTCACAATGTTGGCCAGGCTGGTCTCGAACTCCTGACCTCGTGATCTGCCTGCCTCAGCCTCCCGAAGTGCTGGGATTACAGGCGTGAGCCACCACGCCCGGCCTAATTTTTGTATTTTTAGTAGAGATGGGGTTTCACCATGTTGGCCAGGCTGGTCTCAAACTCCTGACCTCAGGTGCTTGGCCTCCCAAAGTGCTGGGATTACAGGCCTGAGCCACTGCGCCCCACCCAAAGTTGTTAATAATATTTGAATAAAGGGCTGAGCATTTTCATTTTGCACTGGGTCCTGCAAATTATATGATTGGTACTGGTAATGTTCTGTTTCTCAATCCGGGTGTTGAATTTGTGAATATTCACCAAACTGTACGTATTTTGATATGTTTGCTTTTCTGTATGTGTATCATACTTCAATACAAAGCTTAAAACAGAACTATAGACTATTCTAAAAATAACTCATGAAACACTATTTATATAATGCAGCCAAAGTAGTTTTCACAAGAAAATGCATGGCCGTAAACACTTTTATTGCTTAGTGAGAATAAAAGTTCATTATTTTAAAAATAAAAGCAGACAATGCAGGAAATTAAAAGGGGAAAATGTCACAGTAAGGCAAAATCTAAAGAAAGCAAAAGGAAAAGATTAAGGATAAAAGCAAACAGAATTATTTCAAAACCAGAAAAACAATATAATTGGCCAGGTGTGGTGGCTCATGCATGTAATCCCAATGCTTTGGGAGACTAAGGGAGGAGGATCATTTGAGGCCAGTAGTTCAAGACTGGCCCAGGTAACATAGCAAGACCTTGTCTCTACAACAACAACAACAAAACTAGCCAGCCATGGTGGCGCATGCCTATAGTTCCAGCTACTCAGAAGCTGAGGCAGGAAGATCACTTGAGCCCAGGAACTGGAGGTTATAGTCAGCTATGATCACATCACTGCACTCCAGCCTGGGCGACAGGGAAAGACTCTGTCTCTCTAAAAAAAATTTTGGGGGCTGGGCGCGGTGGCTCATGCCTGTAATCCCAGCACTTTCTGAGGCCGAGGTGGGAGGATCACGAGGTCAGGAGTTTGAGACCAGTCTGGCCAACATGGTGAAACCCTGTCTCTACTAAAAATACAAAAATTAGTCAGGCATGGTTGCAGGCAACTGTAATCCCAACTACTTGGGAGGCTGAAGCAGGAGAATCACTTGAACCCAGGAGGTGGACGTTGCTGTGAGCCGAGATTATGCCATTGCACTCCAGCCTAGGTGACAAGAGGGAAACTCCGTCTCAAACAAAACAAAACAAAACAAAACAAAAAAGTAAGACAATATAGTTGATGAATAACTCTAAGATCTGGTTCTTTGGCAAGAAGCAAGCAACAAATTTGATAAACCACTAGCTAACAAAACAAACAAAAAAAGAAATGACATAAATATACACATCAGGAATGAGAAAGGGTTTATAGCCATCAGTACAGAGGAAATGAGAATTACAAGGGAATACCTTGCCCAACCCAATACTAATACAATATAAAACCTGGATGAAATAGATAATATTTGAGGAAATATAAATTACCAATTGGGACTCAAAAATCTAAACAGATAAATAATCATGAATAAAAGCTGCCAAAAGATATACTCAAGGACAAAAGCTGAAACTAGATAGGTTAATGAGCAACTTCTTTCAAACATTCAGGCAATCAATCATACTCATATTCCAAAGGATAAACATCCCAGTGTTTCATAAAGCCAAAATTTTACATCATACAGCAGAAAAACTATGAACCAATCTCATGTATAAATGTAGATGTAGAACACCTTAAAAAACACAGGCACATCTTGGGACTTGATTGTAAAATAGAAAAGTATAATTAAAAATTAAGGATAGGCGCAGTGGCTCACGCTTGTAATCCTAGCACTTTGGGAAGCTGAGGCAGGCGGATCACCTGAGATCAGGAGTTTGAGACCAGCCTGGCCAACATGGTGAAACCCGTCTCTACTAAAAATACAAAAATTAGCCAGGTGTGGTGGTGTGTGCCTATAATCCCAGCTACTGGGGAGACTGAGGCAGGAGAATCGCTTGAACCTGGGAGGTGAAGGTTGCAGTGAGCTGAGATGGTGCCCTGCACTCCAACCTGGGCAATAGAGCAAGACTCTGTATCAAAAAACATTTGTTTTAATAAAAAAAAAATCAAAAAATTAAAATTAAAATTAAAAAATTAAAAAGGAAAAACAAAATTTAAAACTCAGGCATATCTCATTTTATTGCTCTGCTTTATTAGGCTTTGCAAATACTTCATTTAAAAAAATATTTTTCAGACCTCAGGTAACCGAAACTGCAGAAAGTGAAACTGCAGATAAGCAGGGACTGGTTTTGTTATAAAATGGGGCCCCCTGTGCTTGGACGTCTTCTTTTATTATTTTATTTATTTTTTTTGTTTGTTTGTTTTTTGAGATGGAGTCTCGC
This sequence comes from Macaca thibetana thibetana, assembly GCF_024542745.1. Classification (NCBI taxonomy): domain Eukaryota; kingdom Metazoa; phylum Chordata; class Mammalia; order Primates; family Cercopithecidae; genus Macaca; species Macaca thibetana. Next base: position 55,961,286 of record NC_065591.1, on the reverse strand, counting down.
TCTGTTGCTCAGGCTGGAGTGCAGTGGAGTGATCTTGGCTCACTGCAGCCTCTACTTCCCAGGTTCAAGTGATTCTTCTGCCTCAGCCTCCTGAGTAGCTGGGATTACAGGTGTGTATCACCACATCCCACTAATTTTTTGTATTTTTAGTAGGTACGGTTTTTTGCCATGTTGCCCAGGGTGATCTCGAACTCTTGGCCTCAAGTGATCCACTTGCCTCAGCTTCCCAAAATGCTGGGATTACAGGCATGAGCCATTGTGCCCAGCCAAATACTGCATTTTTACAAATTGAAGGTTTGTGGCAACCCTATATTTAGCAAGTCTATTAGGCCATTTCTCCAACAGCATGTGCGCATTTCGTGTTTCTTTGTCACATTTTAGTAATGTTTGCAATATTTCAAACTTTGTCATTATTATTGTATCCATTATGTTGATCTCTGATCTTTGATGTTACAACTGTAATTGTTTCGGGGTGCCATAAACCATGCCTATACAAGATGGTGAATTTAATCTATAAATGTTGTGTGTGTTCTGACTACTGAATGGACTGGGTGTTCCCCTGTGTGTCTCCCTCTCTTGGAACCTCCTCATTTCCTGAGACACAAAAATACTAAAATTAGGCCAGTTGGAACCCTACAGTGGCCTCTAAGTGTTCAAATGAAAGAGTCACACATCTCTCATTCTCAAAAACTAGAAATAATTAAGCTTAGTTAGGAAGGCATGTTGAAAGCTGGGACAGGCTGAAAGTTAGGCCTCTTGCACCAAATAGTTAGCTAAGATGTAAATACAAGGGAAAAGTTATTGAAGGAGATTAAAAGTGCTACTCCAGTGAATATGGAAATGAGATAAGAAAGCAGAACAGCCTTATTGCTGATATGGAGGATGTTTTAATGGCCTGGATAGATCAAACCTGTCACAACATTCCCTTAGGCCAATGCAAGGCCCTAACTCTCTCCCCTTTTTTTTTTTTTTTTAGAGAAAGTCTCCCTCTGTTGCCCAGGCTGGAGTGCAATGGTATGATCTCGGCTTACTGCAGTCTCCGCCTCCAGGGTTCAAGTGATTCTCTCACCTCAGCCTCCCCAGTAGCTGGAATTACAGGTGCCCGCCACCACGCCTGGCTAATTTTTGTATTTTTGTAGAGATGGGGGTTTCACCATGTTGACCAGGTTGGTCTCGAACTTCTGACCTCAGGTGATCCACCCGCCTCGGCTTCCCAAAGTGCTGGGATTACAGGCATGAGCCACTGTGCCTGGCCCAATCAATATTATTATTAATATCCCATTAAAGTCAGGAGCTAGACAAGGATTCTCACCACCTGTTATTTAATGTTGTTCTGGAAGTGCTAGTTAATGCAATTAGACAATAGAATAAAAGTCAAAATACTAAAGTGGATGAGAGAATTATTATCAATTACCTGATTGGTCAGCCTAGAAATCCAAAATGATCAAATGAATAGTTGCTAGAAATAATACAAGAGCACAGAATATTCTTTCTATATTTATTTTATTTGCACTTATTTTATACTTGTGATTTTTCTGTGCTGTGTTGTTTCTAACAATTGGCTGACAAGCATACTGACAGAGCCAATTGTTTCTACCAGTTGGTTTCAAGCACACAAGACCCTGAAAGTCAGGAGAGCTTGGTAGTGGAGACTGAGAGTGGGGATGGGATGGGCAGAAACAGTTACAGCTTGAAGCCCTCAAAAACCTTAAATAGGGCTGGGTGCAGTGGCTCACACCTGTAATCCCAGCACTTTGGGAGACCGAGATGGGCAGATCACTTGAGGCCAGGAGTTCGAGACCAGCCTGGCCAACATGGTGAAACCCCATTTCTACTAAAAATACAAAAACTAGCTGGGCGTGGTGACTGTGCCTGTAATCCCAGCTACTTTGGAGGCTGAGGCACGAGAATCACTTGAACCTGGGAGGTGAAGGCTGCAGTGAGCCAAGATCGCACCACTGCACTCCAGCCTGGGGGACAGAGCAAGACCCTGTCTCAGAAAAACAAAACAAAACACAAACCTTAAAGGGAAGGCAGGTGATGCAGTCAACATCAGCCGGAGTGTGTGTGAGCAATCCTAATGTTCTGAGGCTAGAATGGGGTTGGTGGGGGAGACACAATAGAGCCTTTGACACTGCTCTTGACATTGCCCTGTACCACATTGAAGTGAGGCTACAATGAACCAGAGGGATCCAGGAAACCCTCTTCCTTATCAGCACCTCTCCACGGACTGCAGCCAGAGCACAAAGCTGTTTGTCTGAGGGTGGCGGGAAGGTCATTCCAGATGAAGGAACCAGATTAAAAAACAGAAGTACAAGCTCCTTTCCCAAGAGCAAAGCTAGAGGAGGGACAAAGCCATGTGAGGAAATGAGGAAGGGTCAGGAATACGTGGCTTAAAAGAGAGGAGAGCTCTAAGTATATCAGAAAAGGCAAGGGGATGGATCTTCAGGACTCATGTCATAATTCTGTCTGCCCTATCCTGTCTTAGAGATGACAAGGCCTTCCTTCTGGCTCTCTCTTTAGCACCTAAGCACTTTGACTCATTGTTCTCTCATTCAATCCATGCAACAACTCTTAGAAGTCAGATTTTTTGACAACGCTTAAAATTTACTTATAAAAATTTTATTTTTAATTTTTAAGGGTATATAGTAGGTATATGTGTTTACAGGGCATATGGAATATTTTGATACAGCCAAACAATGTGTAATAATCACATCAGCGGAAATGAGGCATCCATACCCTCAAGCATTTATCCTTTATCCTTTGTGTTATAAACAATCCAACTATACTCTTTTCGGTTTTTTGTTTTTTTTTTTAAGAGATGTCACTCAGGCTGGAGTGCAGTGGCACAATCTTGGCTCACTGCAACCTCCACTTCCCGGGTTCAAGCAATTCTTCTGCCTCAGCCTCCCAAGTAGCTGGGATTACAGGCACATGCCGCCATCCCCAGCTAATTTTTGTATTTTTAGTAGAGATGGCATTTCACCACGTTGGCCAGGATGGTCTTGAACTCCTGACCTCGTGATCCACCCACCTCAGCCTCCCAAAGTGCCAGGATTACAGGTGTGAGCCACTGCGCCTGGCCGGTTTTTAAATTTATTTTAATTTTATTTATTTATTTATTTATTTGAGATGAAATTTCACTCTGTTGCCTAGGCTGGAGTGCAGTGGTGCGATCTCAGCTCACCGCAATCTTTGCCCCCCAGGTTCAAGTGATTCTCTTGCCTCAGCCTCCCGAGCAGCTTGGACTATAGGTGCACACCACCATGCCGGGCTAATTTTTGTATATTTAGTAGACACAGGGTTTCACCATGTTGGCAAGGCTGGTCTTGAACGCCTGACCTCGTGATCCACCCGCCTCTGCCTCCCAAAGTGCTGGGATTACAGGTTTGAGCCACCATGCCTGGCCTAGAAATTATTTTTATATGTCATGTTCTCTTTTTTTTTTTAACCTAATAATAGCTGTGTGTACTGATATATGTTGATTTTGCATGTTGACTTTTGTATATTGTTTTATTTCCTGCAAGTTTACTGAATTTGTATATCTGTTCTGATAATTTTTCAGTGGTGTCTCTAGGTTTTGCTAAATATAAGATCCTATCATCTGCAAACAAAGATAATTTGATTTCTTCCTTTCCAATTTGGATGCCCTTTCTTTCTTTCTCTTGTCTGATTGCTCTAGCTAGGACTTCCAGTGCTGTGTTGAGTAACAGTGATGAAAGTGGGCATCCTTGTCGTGCTCCAGATCTTAGAAGAAAGACTTTCAGTTTTTCATCATTGAGTATGATACTAGCTGTGGGTCTGTCATGTAGGGCTATGTTGAAGTATGTTCTTTTTTTTTTTTTTTTTAAGACAGAGTTTCACTCTTGTGGCCCAGGCTGGAGTGTAATTGTGCAATCTCGGCTCACTGCAACCTCTGCCTCCTGGGTTCAAGTGATTATCCTGCCTCAGCCTCCTGAGTAGCTGGGATCACAGGTGTACACCACCATGCTTGGCTAATTTTTTTGTATTTTTAGTAAGATTTCTAAAATCTCTACTGGGTTTCACCATGTTGGTCAGGCCAGTCTCGAATTCCTGACCTCAAGGGATCCACCTACCTTGGCCTCCCAAAGTGCTGGGATCTCAGGCGTGAGCCATGGTGCCCAGCCTAAGTATGTTCCTTCTATACCCAGGTTTTTTAGGGTTGTTATCATGAAAGGATGTTGAATTTTATCAAATGCATTTTCAGCGTGAATTGAAATGATAGTATAGTTTTGTCCCTCATTCTGTAGATATGATGTATCACATTGATTGATTTGCATATGACAAACCATCCTTGCATCCCTGGGATAAATCTCACTTGGTCATGATGAATGATCTTTTTAATGTGTTGTTGAATTCAGTTTGCTATTAAGGTGAGTGCGAAAGTATTGCAGTTTTTGCATTGTTGGAATTTGCCATTTGATACTGGAATACATTCTTCAATAAATGTGGTTATGTTATACATCATTTTAATGGACATTTCTTGCTTTATGTTTTCTTGCTAATGACTTATTATTTGCTGTTTATTTTATGTTTATTTTAGACTATGGAAATGATGTTAGACAAAAAGCAAATTCGAGCAATTTTCTTATTTGGGTTCAAAATGGGTCATAAAGCAGCAAGAAAACTCATAATATCAATAAGGCATTTGGCCCAGGAACTGCTAATGAATGTACAGTACAGTCGTAGTTCAAGAAGTTTTGCAAAGGAGACAAGAGCCTTGAAGATGAGGAGTGTAGTGGCCAGCCATCAGAAGTTGACAATGACCAATTGACAGCAGTCATCAAAGCTGATCCTCTTACAACTACACGAGAAGTTGCCAAAGAACTCAATGTCAACCATTCTATGGTCATTTGGCATTTGAAGCAAATTGGAAAGGTGAAAAAAAAAGGGGTCTTGATAAGTGGGTCCTTCATGAGCTGAGCAAAAAATTTTAAAAATGTTGTTCTGAAATGTTGTTTTCTCTTATTCTATGCAATAACAGTGAACCATTTCTTGATCGGATTGTGACATGTGACAAAAAGTGGATTTTATACAACTGGCGATGACCAGCTTAGTGGTTGGACTGAGAAGAAGCTCCGAAGCACTTCCCAAAGCCAAATTTGCACCAAAAAAGGTCACGGCCACTGTTTGGTGGTCTGCTGCTGGTCTGATTCACTATAGCTTTCTGAATCCCGGCAAAACCATTACATCTGAGAAGTATGCTCAGCAAACAGACGAGATGCACCAAAAACTGCAACAACTGCAGGCAGCATTGGTCAACAGAAAGGGCCCAATTCTTCTCCACGACAACACCCAAACACACGTCACACAACCAACACTTCAAAAGTTGAGCGAATTGGGCTATGAAGTTTTGCCTTATCTGCCATACTCACCTGACCTCTCATCAACTGACTACCACTTCTTCAAGCATCTCAACAACTTTTTGTAGGGAAAACACTCCCACAACCAGTAGGATGCAGAAAATGATTTCCAAGGGTTTATTGAATCCTGAAACATGGATTTTTACAATATAGGAATAAACAAACATTCTCATTGGCAAAAAATGTGTTGATTGTAATGGTTCCTGTTTTGATTAATAAAGATGTGTTTGAGCCTAGTTATAATGATTTAAAGTTCAAAGTCTGAAACCACAGTTACTTTTGCACCAACCTAATAGTATTTGGTTGAAGATTTTTGCATCAATGTTCATCAGGGATATTGGCCTGTTGTTTTCTTTCTTTCTTCCTTCCCTCCCTCCCTCCCTCCCTTCTTTCTTTCTCTTTCTTTCCCTTTCTCTTTCTTTCTTTCTTTCTTTCTTTCTTTCTTTCTTTCTTTCTTTCTTTCTTTCTTTCTTTCTTTCTTTCTTTCTTTCTATCTTTCTTTCTTTTTCTTTCTCTCTTTCTTTTTCTTTTTTATGTATCTTTGTCTGGTTTTGCTATCAGGGTAATAATGGCCTCATGGAATGAGTTTGAAAGTATTCCCTCCTCCTCAAATTTTTAAAATAGTTTGAGTAGGATTGATATTAGTTATTTAAATCTTTGGTAAAATTCATCAGTGAAGCTATTGAGTCCCAGGCTATTCTTTGCTGGCAGACTTTTTATTTTGGCTTTGAACTTGTTACTTATTATTGGTTTGTTAAAGTTTTGAATTTACTCATGGTTCAACTCAGTAGGTTGCATGTATCTAGAAATTTATCTTTTTTTCTAGGTTTTCCAATTTATTGGCATATACTTACTCATAGTAGTACCTAGGATCCTTTGAATTTCTTGGTATCATGTGTAACATCTCCTTTTTCATCTCTCATTTTATTTCAGTCTTCTCTCTTTTTTTCTTAGTCTGGCTAAAGGTTTATCATTTTGTTTATCTTTCCAAAAAATGAACTTTTTGTCTTTATCCTCTGTATTGTTTTATTTGTTTCAATTTCATTTATTTCTGCTCTGGTCTTTATTATTTATTTCCTTCTACTAACTTTGGGTTTGGTTTGCTCCTGCTTTTCTAGTTCTTTAAGAGGCATCATTAGGTCGTTTACTTGAAGTTTGTATGTTTGTTCATTTGTTTGTTTGAGACAGAGTCTCACTCAGTCACCCAGGCTGGAGCGCAGTGGCCAATTTTGGCTCACTGCAACCTCCGCCTCCCAGGTCCAAGAAATTCACATGCCTCAGCTGCCCAAGTAGCTGGGACTACAGATATGTGCCACCATGCCTGGATAATATTTTTGGTATTTTTAGTAGAGATGGGGTTTTCCCATGTTGCCCAGGCTGGTCTCAAACTCCTGAGCTCAAGCAATCCACCCACCTCAGCCTCCCAAAGTGCTGGAATTACAGGCATGAGCCACTGCACCCAGCCTTTTTATCTTTTTTGATGTAGGCACTTACAGCCATAAACTTCCCTCTTAGTACTGCTTTCACTGTATCCCACAGGTTTTGATATGTTGTGTTTCCATTATTGTTTCAATAAATTTTTTAATTTTCTTATTAATTTCTTAGTTGACCCACTGGTTATTCAGGGGCATATTGTTTAATTTTCATGTGTTTGTATAGTTTCAAAAATTCCTCTTGTTATTGATTTCTAGTTTTATTTCATTGTGGTCAGAGAAGATCCTTGATATTATTTCAATTGTTTTAATGCTTTAAGACTTGTTTTGTGACCTAACAGGAGCTATCCTTGGGAATTATCCATGTGCTGAGGAGAAGAATGTGTATTCTGTAACCATTGTGTGAAATGTTCTAAATATCTATTAGGTCCATTTGATCCATAGTGCAGATTAAGTCTGATGTTTCTTTGTTGATTTTCTGTCTGGATGATCTGTCCAATGCTGAAAGTGGGGTGTTGAAATCTTGTGCTATTATTGTAGTGGAGTCTGTCTCTCTCTTTAGCTCCAATAATATTTGCTTTATATATCTGGGTGCTCCAGTGTTGGGTGCATATATATTTACAATTGTTATATTCTCTTGCCAAATTGACCCCTTTATCATTATATAATGACCTTCTTTGTCTCTTTTATAGTTTTTGTCTTTTTTCTTTTGAGACAGAGTCTCACTCTGTTGCCCAGGCTGGAGTGCAGTGGTGCAATCTCAGTTCACTTCAACCTCCACCTCCTGGGTTCAAGCAATTTTCCTGCCTCAGCCTCCTGAGTAGCTGGGATTACAGGTGTGTGCCACCATGCCAGGCTAATTTTTGTATTTTTAGTAGAGATGGGATTTCACTATGTTGGCCACGCTGGTCTTGAACTCCTGACCTCAGGTGATCTGTCCGCCTCAGCCTCCCAAAGTGCTCAGATTACAGGTGTGAGCCACCACACCCAGCCTAGATTTTGTCTTGAAATCTGTTTTGTCTGTTATAAGTATAGCTATTTCTGCTTTTTTTAGTTTCCATCTGCATAAAACATCTTTTTCCATCCCTTTATTTTCAGTTTATGTGTGTCTTTATAGGTGAAGTGTGTTTCTTGTAGGCAACAGATCATTGAGTCTTTTTATCTTTTTAAATCCATTCAGCCATTCTGCGTCTTTTGATTGGAGAGCTTAGTCCATTTACATTCAATGCAATTATTGATAAGTAAGGACTTACTCCTGCCATTTTGTTATTTGTCTTCTGGTTGTTTTGTGGTCTTCTCTTCCTTCTTTCCTTCCTTCCTGTCTTCCTTTTAGAGAAGGTGATTTTCTCTGGTGGTATGTTTTAATTTCTTGTTTGTTATTTTTTGTGTATCCATTGTATGCTTTTAGATTTCAGGTTACCATGAGGCTTACAAATAATATCTTATAACCCATTATTTTAAACTGATGATAATTTAACACTAATTGTGTAAACTAATAAACAAAAAGGAAACTAATAAAAACTAATACAAACTTTAACTTTGTCTCCCCACATACTAACTTTTTGTTGTTTCTATTTATATCTTATTGTGCTGTCTATGTCTTGAAAAGTTGTTGTTGTTATTATTATTATTATTATTATTATTATTTGGAGACAGAATCTCACTCTGTTGCCCAGGCTGAAGTGCAGTGGCATGATCTCAGCTCGCTGCAACCTCTGCCTCCCGGGTTCAAGTGATTCTCCTGCTTCAGCCTCCCGAGTAGCTGGGATTATAGGCGTGTGCCACTATGCCCAGCTAATTTTTGTATTTTTAGTAGAGATGGGGTTTCACCGTGTTAACCAGGTTTGTCTCCATCTCCTGACCTCGTGATCCACCCGCCTTGGGCTCCTAAAGTGCTGGGATTACAGGTGTGAGTCACCGCACCCAGCCCGTAATTATTATTTTTGATTGGTTCGTCTTTTTGTTTTTCTACTTAAAATATGAGTAGTTTACATACCACAACGACAGTGTTATTATATTCTGTGTTTTTCTGTGTAGTACTTATTGTTACCAGTAAGTTTTGTACCTTCAGATTATTTATTTATTATTATTTTTTATTTTTTTGACAATGTTTCACTTTATCACCCATGCTACAGTCCAGTTGCTTGATTATAGCTCACTGTAGCCTCCTAGCCTTAAGTGATCCTCCTGCCTCAGCCTCCCAAAGTGCTGGGATTACAGGCATGAGCCACTATGCCCAGCCAATTAAAACAATTTTTTTTTTTTTTGTAGTGATGGAGTCTCACTGCATTGCCCAGGCTGATCTCAAACTCTTGGATTCAAGCAATTCTCCCACCTTGGCCTGGATGATTTCTTATTGCTCATTAACATCATTTTCTTTCAGATTGAAGAACTCTTTTTAGCATTTCTTATAGGATAGGTCTTGTGTTGATGAAATCCTTCAGCTTTTGCTTGTCCAGGAAAGTCTTTACCTCTCCTTCATGTTTGAAAGACATTTTCATCAGATAAAGTAATACTATTCTAGGGTAAAAGTTTTTTTTCCTTCAGCATTTTAAATATTGTCATGCCACTCTCTCCTGACCTGTAAGATTTCCATCGAAAAGTCTGCAGCCAGACCTATTGGAGCTCCATCGTATGTTATTTGTTTATTTTCTCTTGCTGGTTTTAGAATCCTTTCTTTATCCTTGACCTTTGGGAGTCTGAATATTAAATGCCTTAAAGTAGTCTTCTTTGAGTTAAACCTGCTTGGTATTCTATAACCTTCTTATACTTGAATATTGATATCTTTCTCTAGGTTTGGAAAGTTCTCTATTATTATTCCTTTGAATGAACCCCACCTCTCTCTCCACCCCTCTTTAAAGCCAATAACTCTTAGATTTGCCCTTTTGAGGCTATTTTCTAGCTCTTGTAGGCATGTGTCATTCTTTTTTATTCTTTTTTCTTTTGTCTCCCCTGACTGTGTATTTTCTTTTTTTTTTTTTTTTTTCTTTTTGAGGGTCCAGAAAGCAAGTTTATTTGGTGAATGCTGATGGCAAACATCATCCAAGGGAGACAAGATGGGAAAGGTGCTGAGACAAGAGAGCCTAGGGAAACTTCAGGGTAGATACAAAATTCACACAGGGAAAGGCACAGACTCTGGGGAGACTGGGAAGGTCCTCAGCCATTCAGCACCATGTGGACGAGCTCTTCCTAGTTGATACAACCATTGCTGTCCTCATGCCCTGCCACCAGCATCTCTACTTCTTCCTCTGTCATCTTCTCACCCAGTGTGACAAGAACATGACGGATTTCAGCACCCATGACGGTGCCATTTCCTTCCTTGTCAGACACCCAAAGTCCTTCAACATAATCCTCATAGGTGCCCTGGTCCTTGTTCTTGGCCACTGTCTGCAGCATGGGCAGAAAGTGCTCAAAGTCCAGCACCTTCACATTCATCTCATCACTCTTGGGATTCCCCAGGACCTTGAGCACCTTGGTGTTGGTAGGGTTCTGGCCCAGGGCCCTCATCACCTCCCCACACTGGCTGTACAGGATCTTGCCTTCACCTGTTCGGTCAAACAGCTGGAAGGTCTCCTTGAACTCTGTGGTCTGGTCTTCGGTGAAGTCACACATCTTGACTGCTCAGCTCTGCAGGACCTTTTTGACTGTGTATTTTAGAACAGCCTATCTTCAAGTTCACTAATTCTTCTGCTTGATCAATTCTGCTATTAAAATACTCTGATAAGTTTTTCAGTATGTCAAATGCATTTTTTTTGGCTTTAGGCTTTCTGCTCAATTCTTTTTAATTATTTCTATTTCTGTGTTAAATTTATCTAATGGATTCTGAGTTCCTTCTCTGTGTTATCTTGAATTTCTTCGAGTTTCTTCAAGACAGCTATTTTGAATTCTCTGTCTGAAAGGTCAAATTTCTCTCTCTCTCTGGGATTAGTCCCTGATGTCGATTTCCCTGGATGGTCTTGATTCCTGCGGATGTTTGTCAGTGTCTGGACATTGAAGAGCTAGGTATTTATTGTATCCTTCATAATCTGGGCTTATTTGTACCTGTCCTTTTTGGGAAGGCTTTCCAGGTATTTGAAGAGACTTGAGTGTTGTGACTTAAGTTTTTGGTCATTAGCGGGCCATTAGTGGGTAACCCACAATGTAACCCAGTAACGCCATAGTTCTTGCAGACTCATAGAGGTACCACCTTGGTTACCTTGAATAAGGCCTGGAAGAAGTCTTTGGATTATCAGGCAGAGACTCTTGTTCTTTGCTCATATATTATATTCCTTCTTTTCTTTTCTTTTCCTTTTTTCCTCCCCTTCCTCCCTTCCTCCCTTCCTCTCTTTCTCTCTTCTCTCTTTCTTTCTTTTCTCACAGGGTCTCACTCTGTCACCCAGGGTGGAATACAGTGGTGCAATCTGGGCTCACTGCAACCTGCGCCTCCTGGGTTCAAGCAATTCTTATGCCTCAGCCTCCCGAGTAGCTGGGATTATAGGTGTGCGCCACCATGCCCAGCTAATATTTGTATTTTTAGTAGAGACAGGTTTTTGCTATGTTGCCCAGGCTGGTCTTGAACTCCTGGCCTTAACTGATCCACCTGCCTCAGCCTCTCGAAATGCTGAGATTACAGGCATGAGCCACTGCACCTGACCCCATACTTTCTCCCAAACAAACAGCATCTCTCTCTCTCTCTCTCTGTGCTGTGCTGCCTAGACGGTGGAGAGGTTAAACAAGCACCCCTGTGGCCACCACCCCTACTCCTGTGCTGGGTCAGACCTGAAGCTGGCACATCTTAGTCTCACTGAAGGCTCACAGCATGTACTACTTGGTTACCACTGCTGCTTATATAGGGTTCTTAAGTTAGCTGGTGATAAATCTTGCCAGGACTGGGTCCTTCCCTTCAAGGCAGCAGGTTCCCTTCTAGCCCAGGTTGTGTCTAGAAATGTCATCTAGGAGCTAGGTCCTAGAATGGGGGCCTCACAACTCTGCCCAGCGCCCTTTCCTAATGTGGTTGAGCTGGCATCCAAGTTGCAAGACAAAGTTTTCTTTACTCTTCTCTCTCCTCAAGTGGAAGGAAGGGGTCTCTTTTGGATTTGCAAACTGTGTTGCCGGAACTTGAAGGAGGGGTGGCACAAGTACTCCCTTGACTGCCCCAGCTGGTGTCTTATTAAATTGTATGGCTCCCAAATCCACTGGCTCTGAGACCAACACAGGACTAAGCCTTGCCTAAGATTTGCAGTCCTTGTGGCCTAGACAGCCTTCCAATTTTATTTAGGACCCCAGAGAACATTAGCCTGTGGTGGCAAGGCTTGGCAAAACTCAAGTCCTGACCCCTAGGATGAGTGATTCCCCTCTGGGTAAGGCTGGTCTAATGCTGCCTCTACAGGCACTGGTGGAGTTCTGCCCAGTGTTGGTAGCACTGTGTTCCAATGCAAAATCCCACAATCGCTGCACTCGCCCTCCCTGAAGCACACAGATTGTCTCTCTGTGCCATGCAGCAGCTGCTGGGGAGTGGGGGAAGGGTCCTGTCAAGACTGTACAATTCAAGACTGTATTTCTTACCCTCTTCAGTGGCTCTTTCAGTGACATGAAGTTAAAACCAGGTACTATGATCGCTCACCTGATTTTTGGTTCTTATGATGGTGCTTTTTTGTGTAGATAATTATTCAGTTTGGTGTTCCTGTGGGGAGGATGATTGATGGAGGCTTCTATTCAGCCATCTTGCTTCCAACCATCCAATTTTCAATTTTTGTTTTGTTTTGTTTTTAGACAGTCTCACTCTGTCACCCAGGCTGGAGTGCAGTGGCATGATCTTGGCTAACTTCAACCTCTACCTCCCAGATTCAAGCGATTTTTGTACCTCACCTTCTCCAGTAGCTAGCTGGAATTACAGGCATGCACCATCACACTCAGCTAATTTTTGTATTTTTGGTACAGACAGGGTTTCACCATGTTGGCCAGGCTGGTCTGGAACTCCTGACCTCAAGTGATCCACCCGCCTCGGCCTCCCAAAGTGCTGGCATTACAGATGTGAGCCACCGTGCCCAGCCCAATTTTCAATTTTTTGTATTTCTTCAGATGTTCTCCCTGTGGTAAATATGTTTGCTTTAGGTTAATTTTCTCATTTGTTTGTTTTAATGGAATCACTATACAGTTTTGCAACTTTTCTCCATTATATGTTTTTGTTTGTTTGTTTTTTGAGACACAGTCTCACTCTGTCACCCAGGCTGGAGTGCAGTGGTACAATCTCAGCTCACTGCAACCTCCGCCTCCAGGGTTCAAGTGATTCTCTCACCTCAGCCTCCCGAGTAGCTGGGATTACAGGCATGCACCACCACACCTGGCTAATTTTTGTAATTTTAGTATGGTCTGGGTTTTACCATGTTGATCAGGCTGGTCTAGAACTCCTGACCTAAAGTGATCCATGTGCCTTGGCCTCCCAAGGTGCTGAGATTACAGGCGTGAGCCACCACAACTGGCCCTTTTCTCCATTATCTTATAGACATCTTTTCATTTTGTACATATAGTTCCAGCTCATTATTTTGCAAACTATAGTTACTTAGTATTTAATGGAAATTTGGGTGGTTTCCAATATGGAGTATAATAAACAATGCCAATTTTTGGTTTTGTAAACTTTCTCCCAGATCTCCATGTGGCTGATTTTCTCACTCCTTCAGGTTCCTGCTCAAATGCCACTTCCTCAGAAAAGCATTCCTTGATTTCACTATTTAAACTAGCACTTCCCTCCAACCCTCTACCACTTCTTCATCCCTTACTTTACTTTCTGATATCAATCTTTGTAATCTTTCCTCTCGATTTTAGAGTTTAAAATACATTTGGGTTTTATGATGAAACAAAAAAATAAGATACAAGTCTGACTCCCTCTGGATCCCACTGTCCACATTCACACCATCAAGTTGTGTGCTGGGCTACCTGGAAGGATGACTCTAGACATCACACTGCTCCACTAGCCTGGCCTACCAGCTGGGTCCAGCGTGACACTGCCTTCATCAAATCTCCCTGTTTCGCCCTTCACCTTACCCCCTTCTTACTGGGGTAGGAAGAACCAGGCTTTAAGTCAGCAGTCATAAAGTCTCAGAAGGCTGGGCATGGTGGCTCATACCTGCAATCCCCACACTTTGAGAGGCTGAGGTGGGAGCATCCCTTGGAGTGTGAGAGACTGGTCTGGGCAACATAGTGAGACCACGTCTCTACAAAAAAAATTTTTTTTTTTTTTTAATTAGCCAGGTATGGTGGCATGTGCCTGTAGTCCCAGCTACTCAGGAGGCTGAGCTGGGAGGATTGCTTGGTTCCAGGAGATTGAGGCTGCAGTAAGCCATGATCGTGCCACTGCACTCCAGCCTGGGTGATGGAGACCCTATCTCAAAAAAAAAAAAACTAAAATAAAAAATATTGATAGGTCATTGGATGGATAAATTTAAAAATTTTTAAATTTTGAATTAAAAATAAAGTTTCAGAAATGCAGTCTCAGTAATACTAGTTCTATGATTGTATGATGAAGGCATTTTTTAACCTGTGTTTCCTTTTCATCTGTAAAATGTGAATAAAAATAACTCTCTTACAGAGTTTCTGTAAAGATTAAATAAGTATGTAAAGCATCTGGTTCAGTGCCTATCATATAGTTGGCACCGAAATGTTCTCCCCTCTCCCAGCTCCTGCAAAGGCACCCCAGCTCTTTGTAGCACTTAGGGCATTTCTCATATTCTGACCTGTATTAAGCAAATGTGCAGTTGGTAGGATAGATGCTTGAACATAGTAGACACTCAATAGAGGACTGCCAAGCAGAGTTGATTTCTGTAGTTAGAAACTAGTTCATCCTCACCAGTACTTTTTTTTCTTGTATACACTCCCAATCGGCTTATCGGCTTATCATGTCACACACAACTGGTTACTCTCTACCCAACTAGATACTGGATGAGGTCATCTCTCAATCCTGTCTGAGCTGAACAAGGCCTTTTATAGAACTTTAAAGTTGACTCACCACTGAGTCATCAAAACACAGCAATACCTAAACACACTCCTGTTGCTAACAAAAGACCAGCATGGGATGTCTGTCTTACCTCCTTTCCCTCCCCTAATGAGACAGGGCCCCTTGACTCACTGGAGAAGAGTCATCACATCTTTTGTGCTGCAGTAATCTGAACAAAGCCAGTTTAAATAATCACAATGTGGCCAGCAAACAACTGGCAGTCCTTGTGGTCATTCAGGTCATTTCCTGTGTATGTCACTAACCCAAAAGGAGAGGCAATTAATCAATTACTTGAATATTTAATGAGTGCCCGTACTCTGTTGGGCACTCACAGTTGCCTGTGTTTATGATATTTCTGTGAAGTGAACTTTTCAGTTATTGAAACTCATTAAAAATATAGAGAACAGCAACATTTGTGCCTCTGTAAAGGAAATTAAAAAAGGAATATTGGAGAAAATGGGGCTATTCAGTTCCATTGCAATAGAAAAGAATTACAAAATAGCAAATAGGAAGGGGTTATTTGCTAATGTTTTAGCTAAATGCTTCAGAGAGCTATAATTTTAAAATACCTTGGTTGAGAACTACTCCCTTATCTAGGAATGAAATGGTCAGTGGTATTTTCTCTTGGGAAAAATCTTGCATTAGTACCACTGCCTGACCTATTGCAGTGGACTATGAAGTGTTTCAAGATTAGGGGCCCTGTGTAAGACTGAGAACTGCTGAAATAACTAGGAGTAGGCCTAAGGGCTCCTTTCACAAATAAGGCTGGTTACAGCTGTTTCATATATGAACGGACACAACCTTTAAGTACCCTACCATGGTCTCTCCTAGCTGAAGACCCCAAGCAAAACCTGAATGAAAATCTCAGATCTTCAGACATTTTGTATAGAATCCATACAATTGATATGCCCATATCCAAAGGATACAATGATCTGTCCTTGATCTGTCTTAAATAAATATCAGAACGATGCATGGAAATTGCATGTTAGTAGTCCTTAAAGATTAATTCAGCATGACAAGAAATGTTTATTTTATTAAAATACAAGCTCTTAATTGGTTGTTTTTCCTGGGTTATGCTTGTCAAGTTGTTTTTTTTTTTTTTTTTTTTTTTTTTTTTGAGACGGAGTCTCACGCTGTTGCCCAGGCTGGAGTGCAGTGGCGCGATCTCGGCTCACTGCAAGCTCCGCCTCCTGGGTTCACGCCATTCTCCTGCCTCAGCTTCCTGAGTAGCTAGGACTACAGGCGCCCGCCACCGCGCCCGGCTAATTTTTTTTTGTATTTTTAGTAGAGACGGGGTTTCACTGTGGTCTCGATCTCCTGACCTTGTGATCCGCCCGCCTCGGCCTCCCAAAGTGCTGGGATTACAGGCTTGAGCCACCGCGCCCGGCCGTCAAGTTCTTATTACAAAGATACTCTATTCTGATTTGCTCTTCCTAGCTGGTTGTGCATAAACTCAAGCCCATCCATATTAAGTAAACTTATTTTGGGGACATCAGGAGTCATATATTGCAATTACTGACTATAAAGCCATTAACTATTATGAGTTTTTCTCAAACAACATTGCTATAATTGAAAGTATACTTGTAACTATTTTTCCCCCCGACAGGGTGTTGCTCTGTTGCCTAGGCTAGAATGCAGTGATGTGATCACGGTTCACTGCAACCTCTACCTCCCAGGCCCAAGCAATCCTCCCACCTCAGCCTCCAGAATAGCTGGGACCACAGGCGCACGCCACCATGCCGGGCTAATTTTTTAAATTTTTTGTAGAGAGGGTGTCTCCCTATGTTGCCCAGGCTGGTCTCCAACTCCTGGGCTCAAGGAATCCTCCTATCTTGGCCTCCCAAAGTGCTGAGATTACAGGAGTGAGCCACCATGCCAAACCAGAAAGCACACTTATATTTATTGAACACTATTCGCAAGAGAGAATGCTAGTCTCACATTTAATAAACTGAACAATTGGCCGGGCGCGGTGGCTCACGCCTGTAATCCCAGCACTTTGGGAGGCCAAGGCGGGTGGATCATGAGGTCAGGAAATCGAGACCATCCTGGCTAACACAGTGAAACCCTGTCTCTACTAAAAATACAAAACATTAGCCAGGCATGATGGCGGGCACCTGTAGTCCCAGCTACTCGGGAGGCTGAGGCAGGAGAATGGTGTGAACCCGGGAGGCGGTGCTTGCAGGGAGCCGAGATCGCACCACTGCACTCCAGCCTGGGCGACAGAGCGAGACTCCGTCTCAGAAAAACAAAAAACAAAACAAACAAAAAAAAAAACTGAATAATTACGGAAGAATTTACTTTGACTGCACTGTACTCTCAGGGTGTGCTGATGAACATGTGGTGAAATGGTCAAATAATCACATCCATCAGAGGTTATTAAGGCAAGTGACAAAGTAGAGAAATCTAATTTATACCTGGGAAGTCAAACAGGAGCAGTCTAGGAGTTCCCGCATTCTAGCCTGAGATTTGTATTCCTGAGGCCAACAGGCAGCTGGTAACAGAGCTGGGTTGAAATAAAGTGAGACTTGCTGCGAGAACAAGCAGAAGGGGAAAGGTAAAGATAACAAGGAAGATGAATAAAGTTGAACTCTTTAAGCATATTATTTGTCTTTTAAGTGAAAAACTGACATTTGACTAATGTGTCTTTTTTTAAAGTTAGAAATCTATCAGAGTAGGGTCTTTAGAGAAACTGATTACTTCTCCAGAACAAAGAGCATATTAATAGAAAAGATTCAGCTTTCGGTAATGGCTGACTAGTCTTAAGAAACATTCCTGAAGGCTTTGTATCACTGAGAAAAGTTGGTTCCTAGTTCTGAAGGATTTCATTCAAAGTGCAAGGCTCATGTTAATAGGAATATGCATGCATATTCATGTGCTATATGTGTTAAAAATACTTGAGAAGGTGACTTAGAAATCTCAGTTTTAAATCTTCAGGGCAAGAATCTTGCTTGTTTTGTTGCTAAGGAAGGTGAACCGGTTGAAAATAGTTTTAAAGCCCTTTATGTGCTAAGTCATGAGTCTAAGGAGGATAAACGGGTTAGGTTTGTTATCCCAGAAGCTAGAGGCAAGATTTTTACTCAGTTCTTACAACATTACCACAAGCATGTGGATTCTGCAAAAGTTGCCTAGCAACATTAGTTGGAAACAACATTGGTTGGAGAAAGGAACTGGAAATTTGAATTAGATATGGCCTGGGGCAGGCGGGTGTAACCCATCTCTCCAGTACAGTGTGTGCTGTACTCAGAGGAGCGTGAAATTTTAAAAATCAGAACAGTCACTTAAAATTTCAGTTAGGATGTTGCTACAGTTAAACCATAATATTGTGCCATGTTCTCAGCTTGAAGAGGCAGGGCCTGGGTTTTTCACATATTTTGGCACTTTTGTTTTAAAGATCACTGGATTTTCATTAAATTATTCCAGAAACATTTATTAAGCACTTTCTCAGGGGCCAAGGCACAGTGCTGGTTGCTGGAGCTCTGAAGACAAATACAGTTTGGACCCAGCCCTGAGCAGTATGAAAACCAGACAAGCAACAAAGTAAGAGTGTTACATAGTCTGTGCTGGGTGCAGTGGAAAGTCTGGAGTAGGGAATGGAGAGTCAGGAAAGGCTTCATAGAGGAAACGGCTCTAGCACTGAGTCTTGTTTTCAACTTAAAAAAAAAATCCTTCAGCCAGGTGCAGTGGCTCACACCTGTAATCCCAACACTTTGGGAGGCTGAGGTAGGTGGATCACTTGAGCTCAGGAGTTCAAGACCAGCCTGGGCAACATGGTGAGACCTGGTCTCTACAAAAAATACAAAAATTCACCAGGACTAGTGGCACTTGCCTGTAGTCTTGGCTACTCAAGAGGCTGAGGTGGGAGAATTGCTTGAGCCCAGAAGGGGAAGTTGCAGTGAGCCATGAAAGCACCACTGCACTCCAGCCTGGGCAACAGAGCAAACCCTTGTCTTCAGAAAAAAAAAAAAAATCCTTTCCCCTAGTCATTCTACACATTCATTGTGAGCTTACCTCTTCAATTTTGTGTGAGGACTTCAAAGTCCTGGGTCTGTGGACCAAGAACTCTTCCCTTCCCATCCACAACCCAAGCCCTTCTGCCTTAGCCTACTTCAAAGACCTCCCAGTTTAGGGAAGCAGACAGGTGGCAAAGTAGGAGTTGACAAAACAAAACAAAACATTGTTAAGAGTGTTTACCTTCAGGAAGGGGAACTGGGCTGGGAATTGAAGGGATAGGTGGGAGAATTTTGTACCATTTAAATTTTTGTTATTGGAGTGGGGAAAAACCATGGGGAAAAATATAAAGTGTGATGGCTGCTACCTGTACAATCTTGCATTAAATAGAGTAATAGAGTGGTGATCTCTGTTCAATTTTTTTTTTTTTTTTTTCCCTGAGAGAGTTCTGGCTCGGCTGCCTAGGCTGGAGTGCAGTGGCATAATCACGGCTCAAGCGATCCTCAGGCTCTCAGGCTCAAGCGATCCTCCCACTTCAGCCTCCTGAGTAGTTGGGACTACAGGCATATGCCACCACACCCAGCTAATTTTTAAAGTTTTAGTAGAGGTGAGAGCTCACTGTGTTGCCTAGGCTGGTCTTGAACTCCTGGCCTCAAATGATCCTCCTGTCTTGACCTTCCAAAGTATTGGGATTGCGGGTGTGAACTACCACGCCCAGTTCAAAATCTTAAATAGGCAAACTTATCTGCAAATGTGCCAATTTAGGAAGCGAATAAACCAACAATTATTTAAATAAGGGCTCTTTTATCACTCACAAGGGAGTGAGCACCTAATCCACATAAGAATACTGCAATAAACAAGGAATAGAAGGTCCCTACCCTAGGGGACCTTATTTTTCTAGAAGGAGATAGTAATAAACTAACAACATACTTTGAGATAGAAATAAGCCTGCTAAGGAAATAAAGCCAGATGTTGTGAAAGAGCAAAGGGTGAAGGAGGGGACGTGAGAACAGAGATACAGAATTCTTACATAGGAGGAGTTCAGGAGCATCAATCTAGTTGTGGAGAGGTATCTAAGGGGCTTTAAAGTCCCATTTACTTAGAAGCACACTATTTTCACATGCAGTTTACGTTACAGATTGATAAAAGTAGTGGTTCTCTATTTTTATTTATGCTTCATCTTAGAGAAAATGTCAATTATATCAAATAATTATATTTGTCATCAGGAGTGGCAGGAGGGGGCCCACAGCCTGGGCAACATGGTAGCTCATGCCTGTAATCCCAGCACTTTGGGAGACAGAGACGGGTGGATTGCTTGAGCCCGTCTAGACCAGCCTGGGCAACATAGTGAAACACAGTCTCTACTAAAAATGCAAAATTAGCTGGGCGTGGTAGCACACATCATTAGTCCCAGCTATTTGGGAGGGTGAGGTAGGAGGATCTCTTGAGCCTGGGCAGGTCGAAGCTGCAGAGCCGTGATTGCACCACTGTACTCCACTTTGAGACAGGGTAGGCAGAGTGAGATCCTGTTTCAAAAAATAAAAATTTTAAAAAAAGGAGTGGCAGGAGGAGAAGTGTTGGAGGGAGGGTTCTGAAAATCACACCTTGGCTTTGGCCACTGTGGATCAGAGATTAACTCTCCTTATACAAGTCAAGAGTTCTTGTCCTCCAAGAGCTTAAAATTAAGTTTGCATGACCATATAAAAAACACATTTATACACCGGTTAGCAAATGTTGGGAGAAAAGACAGCTATTGATCCTTCACTGTGTCTTCAGTTGTGTGATCTCAGGAAATTCCCGATTTGACGTGTTAAGTACTACCGTGTGTTTCATGAAAAATTCAGCTTGAGTTTATTTAGCCTTTGAAAAGCATTAGAACAACATATATGACAAAGTGTTAATATCCATAAAGGGGCCGGGCACCTGTAATCCCAGCACTTTGGGAGGCCGAGGCGGGCGGATCACGAGGTCAGGAGATAGAGACCATCCTGGCTAACACGGTGAAACCCCGTCTCTACTAAAAATGCAAAAAATTAGCAGGGCGTGGTGGTGTGCGCCTGTAGTTCCAGCTACTCGGAGGCTGAGGCAGGAGAATGGCGTGAACCCAGGAGGCGGAGCTTGCAGTGAGCGGAGATCGCGCCATTGCACTCCAGCCTGGGCAACAGAGCGAGATTCTGTCTCAAAAAAAAAAAAAAAAAAAAAAAAAAAATCCATAAAGGGCTAACAATAAGAAAAATAGGCAATAGAAATAAATGTAAATTATCATTAAACCCATGACAACTGTTCAACAATATGAATCAAAACAATAAAACCACATCAGCGAACATTAAATATCCACTGATGTCCAGAATTCACAGAGTGTGCTCTAATCCACTGCTGGTGAGAATGTATTGTGTTTCTGGAAGGCAGTTTGCCAGTTTATATCCTTTGACTGAGGAATTCTCACTCCAGGGAAGTAGCCAAAAGAATATTTTAAAAAGGCCAGGCGCAGTGGCTCACGCCTGTAATCCCAGCACTGTGGGAGACCAAGGCCGGGGGTCGGGGGGTGGGGGTGGGGGGGTGGTTGGGGGGTGGGTGGTGGGATCACCTGATGTCAGGAGTTTGAGAGCACTCTGCCAACATGGTGAAACCCCGTCTCTACTAAAAATACAAAAATTAGCCGGGCCTGCTGTGTGCTTGTAATACCAGCTACCCGGGAGACTGAGGCAGGAGAATCGCTGGAACCCGGGAACCTGGGAGGTGCGGGCTGCAGTGAGCCGAGATCGCACCACTGCACTCCAGCCTGGGCGACAGAGCGAGACTTCCTGTCAGAAAATAAACAAACAAACAAAAAACATGGAGAAGGAAGAATATACACCACGGGGTTATTTACAACAGAAAACTGGAAGAGGCCGGGAGGGGTGGCTCACGTTTGTAATCCCAGCATTTTGGGAGGCTGAGGCGGGCGGATCACTTGAGATCAGGAGTTGGAGACCTGCCTGGCCAACATTGGGAAGTTCGTCTCTACTAAAAATACAAAAAGTAGCCAGGTGTGGTGGCAGCCGCCTGTAATCCCAGCTACTCGGGTGGCTGAGGCACGAGAATCGCTTGAACCCTAAAGGCGAGGTTGCAGGTTGCAGTGAGCCGAGATGTGCCACTGCACTCCAGCCTGGGTGACAGAGCAAGAGCATGTCTCAGAAAAAAAAAAGAAAACTGGAAGAAACGTGTAAGTGCATTAAGGGACGGATTAAATCAGTTTAACGAAGCACTAGGAAGATTTTTTTTTAAAATTGCGTTTAAGTTTGCAGCGAGCCGGGCCAATCGGTTTTGCCAACGCATGCCCACGTGCTGGCGAACAAATGTAAACACGGAGATCGTGTGCTGGGCACTTGGTTTCATGGTGGGCGACTGTGCTGCTGTTCCTTTTGGCCGCGGACAAGGTCAGCTGCAGAGGTGGACCTCTGCTTGGGAGAGCTCTTCTCGCTGTGCAGACACCCGCCCCTAACAGCCACCCACCTGGGGAAATAATGGGGCTCGGAGGCCTCCTCCCAGCCAGTGTCCAGCCTAAGCACATCGGCTCCCGCAGTTCAGAAAGGTCCTGAGGCCTGAGTCACCATTTCCGGCTCAGACCTCCACCCGAAACGTGGATACCCACTGCCACGCCCACTACGCCTCAGTGGCTTGCCCCAAGCGACGAGCGGCAAGAAGCGGCCTCCGGGGACAGCGGCCGAAGGCCATTCGGTCCCTGGCTCTTCTCAGCTCGAAGAGACCGAGAGGTGCTGCTCGGCCGCCTGCCCCTCTTCAGATCCCCCAGCACGGGAGGAGCAGCGACCAGGCTGCGTCCACGCCGGCTTTCGGGTCGGCTTCGGCAAGTCCAGCTCTCTTTTGCCCCTCCCAGAAGGCCGCCTCGGGTCCCGGGCCCAGCCCCGTCCGGGCGGTGTTCCAGCCACCCCGGGCTAGCTCATAGGCCCGGAACACTACAGCCAGCCCAGATTTGGCTGGCGCCGAGCCGGGGGCGGAGCCAGCGGGTTCCCGCCAAAATCGCGTAGCTGGTCCTTCCCCCGCGGGCTACGTCGCGCCCTCCTTTTTTTTTCAAACCCGGAGCTGGACGGGGATTGGTGGACTGGGCACTCACGTGGTTAACGGTCGCGGGAAGCCGCGGAGCCCGAACCTGAGACTGGACCTGAGGAGACCTCAGCCTCGGTGCTCGGGCCGCCCCGCCTCTGCCGGACAGTCCGCGCCGCCGCTGCCGCCACCGTCCGCAGCCCGAGCGCCCCGGAGCCGCAGGCCGCCGCCGCGCAGAGACGCCGCGACTGCGACTAGGCGCGCCCAGCCGCACGTGGCGGACCCGCCCCCTGGTCTGCCGTGTCCTGGACCCCGTGGGTCTCCGCTCTCCGGTCCTCGGCCGGGTCCCCCGGGCCGCGATGAGCTTTCTGAGCCGGCAGCAGCCGCCGCCGCCCCGTCGCGCCGGGGCGGCCTGCACCTTGCGGCAGAAGCTGATCTTCTCGCCCTGCAGCGACTGTGAGGAGGAAGAGGAAGAAGAGGAGGAGGAGGGCAGCGGCCACAGCACCGGGGAGGACTCGGCCTTTCAAGAGCCCGACTCGCCGCTGCCGCCCGCGCGGAGCCCCACGGAGCCCGGGCCCGAGCGCCGCCGCTCGCCCGGGCAGGCCCCCGGGAGCCCCGGCGAGCTGGAGGAGGACCTGTTGCTGCCCGGCGCCTGCCCGGGCGCGGACGAGGCGGGCGGCGGGGCGGAGGGCGACTCGTGGGAGGAGGAGGGCTTCGGCTCCTCGTCGCCGGTCAAGTCGCCGGCGGCCCCCTACTTTCTGGGCAGCTCCTTCTCGCCGGTGCGCTGCGGCGGCCCGGGGGATGCGTCGCCGCGGGGCTGCGGGGCGCGCCGGGCGGGCGAAGGCCGCTGCTCGCCGCGTCCGGACCACCCGGGCACCCCGCCGCACAAGACCTTCCGCAAGCTGCGGCTCTTCGACACCCCGCACACGCCCAAGGTGAGAGCGGCGGGCGCGGGCACCCAGCGGCCGGGACCCCGGGCCCGCGCCGACCCAGCCTTTTAAAAAGGCCGCGGCGCCGGAGCCCAGCGCCGCTGCCTGGGTTCGGTTACATAACCGGCCGGCTGCACCCCCGCTCGCTTTCCTGCGCCGCCCCCCAAAGTTGGCAGCCCTTGTTTTTGGCCCTGTCCCGAGGTTGTCCGTTGAGATTATGTAACTGAACAATGGGCCTCGTCTGGAACTTTTTCATCTTACAAAGGGGCCGATCGGCCCGTCCAGGTGGCCGAGGATTTGCCGCCTGTTGAGTCCGGGCCGCCCCGAGCGTCAGCCTGGAGTGCGGCACCGATAACGCGGTTTGCGAGGATGCTGGAGGGTACTGGCTCGGCCACCTGACACCTCCCGAGCCATATGGTGCCTTTTAAACGCGGTGATCGGGCCTGTAATTTGGGCGGCGCAGGCAGAAGGAGTTAAAAAAAAAAATTGTCCTGCGCTGATCGTGTCGTGTCGTGTCGTGTGGCGTTGATGGGGGGAAAGTCTGGGGCATGCAGGGAGACTGCGCTTGGACTTGGGAGTAAAGGCTGGCCTTCCAAGCATTTGCAGTCCTAGAAACTCATCCTTATCCGTAAGTCCAGATAGCGCTGAAGCCTCTGTCTGGACAAGGTCTTGGCCTAGCGTTTGTTTATATCGTTGGGTTTGTAGTGCCCAGAGTTTGGCCGGCCTCCGTGCGATTAGGAACATCCTACTGTTGATAAGGTATCTTAAAGAAGGAGGTGTTCAGCACCTGTGTTTTGAATGGCCTTCCAGTACTCTGCAGATTACCACTTATAAAACTGCGGATTTTAAAGCTGATACTTCCAGAGATTAAGACAAGCCTCGCATTTGTAAGATTAATATGGAAAATGCACCTTTTAAAGTGAATTTGTTTTGTTTTCAATGTACCGTTTGTCATCAGCCTCAGGAATATGTGTGCTTTTGAGCTTTACGGTTTATTGGCCGACTTGCTCAAGGCAAAATCCCACTGGAAGTGAGGGGAGGAGTCCAGTGAAGGTGGTTATCCAAGCCCTATTTAGATGGGGGAGGGGAGCTTTTATGGGGCTCTCGGACTGCTTTCTATTTTTGGATGAGTTCAAATAATTTGTTAACTTTTAGCCACTAGAATGAACTTAGTTTTAGGCAGCATTCATTTTCTTTTTAGGGTTAGAGGCAGATTTTACTTGGCTATTTTTTTCCAGAAAAGGTAGTTAATACCCAGCTTCAGTCTTCCTAAATTAGCCACAATTTATTTTGCTCGAACTCTAACAAAGGCTTGTGTGTCGCTTTGACCTACGCATTCAGCCATACGAATAAGGCTTGTTGAAGGTTAGGTTGAGAAGGCTGAGGATAGGACTTGGATCCTAAAAATTGTATTTGTATTTTTCCTTCCCTAGAGTTTGCTCTCCAAAGCTCGAGGAATTGATTCCAGCTCTGTGAAGCTCCGGGGTAGTTCTCTCTTCATGGATACAGAAAAATCAGGAAAAAGGGAATTTGATGTGCGACAGACTCCTCAAGTGAATATTAATCCTTTTACTCCGGATTCTTTGTTGCTTCATTCCTCAGGACAGTGTCGTCGTAGAAAGAGAACATATTGGAATGAGTAAGTCGTTTATTTAACAATTTGGTTATCCAAATAACCTAAGATTGGTTTGGTATACTTATAAAAATTTAGTTTCTGTTAAATGGCGTGGATGTATCTGTCAGATATATTGATAGAAAAATACATATTTTTTCAGTTCCTTTGGTGAAGACATGGAAGCCAGTGATTATGAGCTTGAAGATGAAACAAGACCTGCTAAGGTAAATAGCTTTTTATTTTTTTTTTGAAATTTACCTTTCTACCACTTAAAGTATGCTATGAATATGTTAAATAAGCATTTATACATAAGGTAGAATGGTTTTTAAATTTCACACATAGCCCTATCACCATAGCAAAAAATAATTGTTTTCGTATATTTGTATTACATATATGGAAACACTTTTTATTACAGAGAATTACAATTACTGAAAGCAATATGAAGTCCCGGTATACAACAGAATTTCATGAGCTAGAGAAAATTGGCTCTGGAGAATTTGGTTCTGTATTTAAGTGTGTGAAGAGGCTGGATGGATGCATTTATGCCATTAAGCGATCAAAAAAGCCATTGGCCGGCTCTGTTGATGAGTATGTATTAAACATTTTGTCTTTTGCTCTTTTGTCCCCTATGGTGTTACTAACATTAAGGTTTCAGCTGATCAAACACTGAATTCCATCTCTAACTTTGGAAGTTGTAATGATTTAATCAGGTCTTTTTCACTTAGTACCATCAGTTCTTATTGGACTTGTTGAATAATATGAGTAGTCTGATTTGGAACCTAACTTAAATTTCTTATTTCTAGTCAGCATCCATGAATTCACAGTAAAATGGAGTTTATTCTTACCTGAGTCCTCGGGCAAGCAACATTTCTTCTTTCTGATAAATCTTTAGTGGAATCTGCCTTTGGAAAAATCTCTTAAAAGTCTAAACCCCTTCTCTCTTAAGCAAGTTGCTTTTTAGCATAACAATAGATACAAAAGTTTATTGTATGAAGTTTCAGATAAATTAATTCAGTTTAAGCTTGAGTGAAAATTATTTACCATTCTATTAATCTCAAATTCTCCTAGGCAGAATGCTTTGAGAGAAGTATATGCTCATGCAGTGCTTGGACAGCATTCTCATGTAGTTCGATATTTCTCTGCGTGGGCAGAAGATGATCACATGCTTATACAGAATGAATATTGTAATGGTGAGTGATGTAATGGTTTTCTTGTGAGTTTGAGAAAATGAACACCGAGGAAGTATTTATGGTTATCTAAAATCTTGCTCTATTTCTGTCACTTTTATCTTTTATAAATTTAAAGATCAGAGGCCTAACAAATTTCAAGTACAAGATTAAAAACCTTGTCCCTTCTGAAGCACCTAGTACATACCCAGTAGTAGAACTTTGCGTACTATTTATGTGCTTATCACTCCAACTGAACTTTTTGAGAAGACAATGGCCTCGCCACATATACTTTGGTGTCCTTAGTACCTAGCATAGTGTGTGGAGCATGTAGTATTATGAAATGTTATGTTGAATAGATTCTTCTGTGTCTAGTCTTTTATTTCCTTTTCATGTGGTGTGGTGCTAAAACTGATGTTTGTTAGTCAGTGAGTCTCCATTGATCTAAATTCAGCTGTTTCTTTAAGCGTTCTGTAGTCCTGGTGTCCAACCTAGTCTACCACTAGAATCCACTAACGCTTTTATTATGTTACATTATTTTAGTTCTCTAGCTTGTCTTCTCTGCCTTCTCTCCCCCAAGGATAAAACAAACAGGCATGTATGGATTCAAC
This sequence comes from Macaca thibetana thibetana, assembly GCF_024542745.1. Classification (NCBI taxonomy): domain Eukaryota; kingdom Metazoa; phylum Chordata; class Mammalia; order Primates; family Cercopithecidae; genus Macaca; species Macaca thibetana. Next base: position 55,934,184 of record NC_065591.1, on the reverse strand, counting down.
TTTGGATGTCTCTGTATAGCTTTCAGTTTCAGTAAGTCCTTCAAGGGCCGACTTACGTCTGTCCTTTTCTATTAAAAACCTTTACCAAAGTCTTGGTCAGAATTCTGGTTCTTATGGACGTCTGTCATTATTATACACCAAATCTTTTATAGATTATTTCTCAACATTTTGTAGTTATAAGCATGATGATTGGGTTTTCATACTCAAGTGTGAAATGTGCCTCCCTCTAACCTTGTTACAACATCAGCACATTACCAGTCTGAAATGAAAAATATCTATAGATTGTTTCTGTTTCTGTATATCTTTTGTGAATATAGAGAATTTAGAGTTTAGTGAACAGTTGAGAGGAGATAACAAAGATTTATTTTTGTTGATTCTTTTTATTCCTTAAATAAACAAGACCAGTTATCTCATAACTTGTAAATAAATCAGTGGTGTAGGTATGGATTCAGGTCCCCCATATTTAAAAACAGTGAACAAAACAGAAGTAAAAGATCCATTTTTCAAACCTGATTCCTCGTTAAGTTATTTAATAAAGTTCTCCACACTTGAAAGAACTTGAGTGTCTAGTATACAGCATTGCTGCTAGTTTTTTTCACACAGCTCTTGAGATGTTTCTATTCATACCATCAAAATATTTATGTAACTATCACAACCTTATGGATTATTCTATTTCTTAACCTTTATTTTTCAGATATTGCATTTGACCTAGAACAACTTGACCATAATGTCATGTCCATTCCATATTTGCTAGACACCATCTCTTTTCAGTTTCCTTTTTTCTCTTTCTCACCTTGTTGATGTGAATAGTTCTTTTAACAGAATAGTTCATTAGTAGTCCAGGAATGGCAAATATGTAGCAACCTACCAGTACATGGTTGTGTAAATCAGATGATTTTGAGAAAACTTACTTGAGCCTGGGAGATAGGGAAGAGTGACTAGTCTTGCTATCCTCTCAGATTACAAAAACCTTGACCTGTAATAATGTTAGATTATAAATAATCTATTGAAAATAAGTTTTTATTTAATTTATTATTTTGTTTTGAGACAGAGCCTTGCTCTGTCACCTAGGCTGGAGTGCAGAGCAATCTCTGCTCACTGCAACCTCACCTCTGGGGTTCAAGTGATTCTCCTGTCTCAGCCTCCCGAGTAGCTGGGATTACAGACACGTGCCACCATGCCCAGCTAATTTTTGTATTTTTAGTAGAGACCGGGTTTCAACATGTTGATCAGGCTAGTCTTGAACCCTGACCTCGTGATCCGCCTGCCTCAGCCTCTTAAAGCAATATAAGACTCTTGAAGAAAATAAGTAGTCCTGCGTGAAACAGGACTGCCTCTTTGTGTGGCTGTTTGTCCTAGTTAGATAAAAGAAAATAAGACTATCTGGATGCATTTGTGATCTCTTCCTTTTGTTTCCTGTGTCCACCATTCCTCTTTCCACATAAAGCTTTGAATATACTAATAGGGCTCATCTTCACATCTTTTCCACAGTTTCACAGGAAAATGATTCTGTTATTTGTACATGAGTAACTGATTCCCTTTATTGCGATTTAATTTCCTTATTATCTTATTCACTTACATTATAAGCCTTTTGTCTTGGTTTGGTGATAGACTGGAATTAACCTGTATAAACAAGTGTAGAAAAATGTTGATGGATAGGGAAATAGAACCTGAAATGTCAGAACCTGTTTTACTCTCGTCACCTTTCTTGCCCTTCTAGCAATAAAAGAAGAAATTGGCACAGCTAAGGTTGCTGAATCTGCTAAAAAAAGAATTAGCCATATTCTTTCTAGCAAATTTGGTCTAGGACTTTGCCTGTCTTGGCTGACAGTGTTATTGGTTTGCTCTCTTCTAGAGCACTCTTTTCCCCCCCTCAGTTCAAGATTTGTACAAGTAAGGAGAACATACTCAAGACTAAGATACCGAGATGGTAATTTATTTTTATTTTAAAAACACGTTTGACATTATATTATTCAGTCTTATTTAAATTGTAGGACCTCCTTTTCTGACTAATACATCATTGACCTTCCTAATTTTATTACCCAGATCTGATTTTTTTATTCCTAAGACTTAAACAGAAGATGTTTAAAACAATTCCTCATTGCCTTTGAGATAAAATATAAACTTTAAAAGTTTGAAAAAATGTAAACAAATTAACTGATTGATTTAACTAATTCTATAAAAGCAGGTTATAGTCTCATTCACAGTAAGAGTAGTATAAATTAATAAATTAAAACTATACTAAAATACTGACTTTTTACCTATAACATTTATAGACTTGTCAAGGGTATGGGGAAACAGGTATTCTCATGCATTGACAATGGGCATATATATTGGTACAGCCTTCTCGATGGAGAAATGTGTATGTGTAAAACACACAATCTCCATATATTACAAACGTGCATACCCTTTAACCCAGCAATTTGGCTTCTAGGTGATATACTAAATGTATGTGAAATGACCAATGTACAAGGTTATTTATTAGGCCATAGTATGTAATAGCAAAGACTTGGAAATAATTTTAAAATGTCCATCAAATGGGGGACTGATAAATGCATTTCTTTTTTTTTTTTTTTTTTGAGACTGAGTCTCACTCTGTCGCCCATGCTGGAGTGCAGTGGCCTGATAGCAGCTTACTGCAACCTCCGCCTCCCAGGTTCAAGCATTTCTCCTAACTTAGTCTTCTGAGTAGCTGGGATTACAGGTGCGTGCCACTGCGCCCGGCTAATTTTTGTATTTTTATTAGAGACGGGGTTTTGCCATGTTGGCGTGGATGGTCATGACCTCTTGATCATGACTTGTGATCGAACTCCTGACCTTGTGATCCGCCCGCCTCAGCCTCACAGAGTGCTGGGATTACAGGTGTGAGCCACCGTGCCCAGCTGATAAATGCATTTCTATTCAATTATACAATGGAATTCTATACAGACAAGAAGAAATGGGTTGTCTTTGTATATTGGTATAGAAGGATCTTTAAGATAATAAACATATGCCATTATTTATGCAAAAAGTTGAAAAGAATACGTAGACCTGAGCTGGGTGTGGTGGCAATGCCTGTAGTCCCAGCTTCTTGGGAGTCTGAAGCAGGGAATTTGAATTTGGGTTTGGGAATTCTAGGCTGTAGTGCACTATGCCGATCTAAGTTGAGCATCAGTATGGTGGCCTCTGTGGAGTGGGTCACCACCAGGTTGCCTAAAAAGGAGTAAACTGGCTTAGGTCGGAAACAGCACAAGTCAAAACTCCTGTGCTGATAAGTAGTGGGATCAAGCCTGTGAATAGCCATGCATTCCAGCTGGGCAACATAAATAGACTCTGTCTCTTATAAATTAAAACAAACAAACAAAAAAACAAAAAACCCTGATAATACTGGTTTACTCTGGGAAAGAAACAGGTGGGTTGCTGAGGTGTATGATTGAGAGAGAGACTTTACATTTTATTTTGTACCCCTGCAGATGTATTACCTATTGAAAAAATAAAATTTTGATTTCACAAGCAGGTTGAAGGGAGAAGGTCCTATAAAATAACACTTTCTTGGTTGAGATTGGTTGGTTGAGACTCATTCAGTAAAGATGGAAGAAAGAAAATATTTCAGAAAGAAGAAAATGCTAATATTTTCTATTTTTGTCAGGTGGAAGTTTAGCTGATGCTATAAGTGAAAACTACAGAATCATGAGTTACTTTAAAGAAGCAGAGTTGAAGGATCTCCTTTTACAAGTTGGCCGAGGCTTGAGGTATATTCATTCAATGTCTTTGGTTCACATGGATATAAAACCTAGTAAGTATTGCAGATCTTCTGACCTGTGTTCTTTGGGGTTATAGAGAACAAATTACTTCATTATGACAACATTGAAAAAATACGTATCTTATGTTTTCTCATTGTTAGTTTTAAAAGGCCTTGGATCCACTTACCAATATTGTTTTATGATTTCTGTTTATCTCTTCCCTTGTTAACCCCCAAAATTTGAGATGATAAACTTTTTTGGCCTCCAGGCCGGAATGCAGTGGCACCATCTCCACTCACTGCAACCTCCCCATCCCATGCTCAAGTAGTCATCCCACCTCAGTCTTCCGAGTAGCCGTGCTACAGCCATGTGCCACCATGCCCAGCTAATTTTTTGTATTTTTAGTAGAGACGGGGGTTTCACCATGTTGGCTAGGCTGGTCTCAAACTCCTGACCTCGTGATTTGCCCACCGTGGCCTCCCAAAGTGCTAAGATTACAGGCGTAAGCCACCGTGCCTGGCATGTGTTTTATTTTCAAAAGAGAAAAATATCTTTGGACTTAAGGCAGTAAATGTGAATTCTTAAGGAATAGCTGTATTCATATAAAGTGTTAGACAAATATAATAGACCCTTATACGGTATAAAAGTTGAAAATATGAAGGGATGTGAAGTTTAAAAATCTTCAGATTTAGGCCAGCCACAGTGACTGACACCTGTAATCCCAGCACTCTGGGAGGCCGAGGTAGGTGGATCACGAGGCAGGAGTTCGAGACCAGCCTGGACAATGTGGTGAAACCCCGTCTCTACTAAAATTACAAAAATTAGCCGGGTGTGGTGGTACGTGCCTATAGTCCCAGTTACTCGGGAGGCTGAGGCAGAAGAATCGCTTGAACCCAGGAGGCGGAGGTTGCATTGAGCAGAGATCGCGCCATTGCACTCCAGCCTAGGCGACAAAGCGAGACTCTGTCTCAAAAAAAAATTGGCCTGCGTAGTGGCTCACACCTGTAATCCCAGCACTTTGGAAGGCCGAGGCGGGCGGATTACCTAAGCTCAGGAGTTCGCCACCAGTGTGGACAACACAGTGAAACCCCATCTCTACTAAAACACAAAAAATTAGCTGGGCATGGTGGCAGGTGCCTGTAGTCCCAGCTACTCTAGAGGCTGAGGCAGGAGAATTGCTTGAACCCGGAAGGCAGAAGTTGCAGTGAGCTAAGATCACACCACTGCACTCCAGCCTAGGCGACAGAGCAAGACTGTCTCAAAAAAAAAAAAAAAAAAAAAAAAAACTTCAAATGTAACATAAATTTAATACTATATATTTTTGTGTATGTGTGCGTGTATATATATATATTTTTTTTTTCTTTTTTTTTTTTTTTTTTTTTTTTTTTTTCCTTTTTTTTTTAGACAGAGTCTCGCTCTGTCGCCCAGGCTGGAATGCAGTGGCGTGATCTCGGCTCACTGCAACCTCCGCCTCCCAGGTTCAAGCAATTCTTCTGCCTCAGCCTCCCTAGTAGCTGGGATTATAGGCGTGCACCACCATGCCCAGCTAATTTTTGTATTTTTGTGTTTTTGTTTTTGTTTTTGAGACGGAGTCTCGCTCTGTCGCCCAGGCTGGAGTGCAGTGGCCGGATCTCAGCTCACTGCAAGCTCCGCCTCCCGGGTTTACGCCATTCTCCTGCCTCAGCCTCCCGAGTAGCCGGGACTACAGGCGCCCGCCACCGCGCCCGGCTAGTTTTTTGTATTTTTTAGTGGAGACGGGGTTTCACCATGTTAGCCAGGATGGTCTCGATCTCCTGACCTCGTGATCCGCCCGTCTCGGCCTCCCAAAGTGCAGGGATTACAGGCTTGAGCCACCGCGCCCGGCCTAATTTTTGTATTTTTAATAGAGACGGGGTTTTGTCATGCTGTCCATGCTAGTCTTGAACCTCTGACCTCAAGTGATCCACCCACCTTGGCCTCCCAAAGTGCTGGGATTACAGGTGTGAGCCACCACTCCCGGCCTTATTTTTCAAAGATAGTCTCACTCTGTTGCCCAGGCTAGAATGCAGTGGTGCAATTATAGCTCACTGCAGCTTTGAATTCCTTGGCTCGAATGAACTTCCTGCCTCAGACTCACAAGTAGTTGGGACTACAGGCGTGCACCACCATTCCCAGCTGTTTTTATTTTTTCTTTTTCTTTTTTTAGAGACCAGGGTCTCACTATCTTGCCCAGGCTGGTCTCAAATTCTAAGTCTTAGGCAATCCTTCTGCCTCAGCCTCTCAAAGCACTGGGATTACAGTCTTGAGCCACCATACCTGGCCAATACTGTACTGATAAAACTATTAAAATCTGCCACTAAAACCTCATGTTAGTCATGATCTTACCTGAATTTGAAGAAAAAGGTAATGTGTATACAGTAGGAAATAGTGAATCACAAAGCCATATTGCAAGGTAGATGCTGTATGGTCAGCCAGACTCACTGGCTAAATGACTCATTCGGCTCACACCAGCCTTATAGCACTACATTAAAATTTGGGCTTTCACAGAATTTCACAAATTACTGATATTACCTTTTTTGCTGAAGAGTAATGTGCAGAAGACAAGGGCCTCATCCAGTTTAAAGTGTTTAGGATCAGTGATAGGCTGGAAAATATATTCCCAGAGGCCCAGAGTGGTGGCTCATGCCTGTAATCCCAGCACTTTGGGAGGCTGAGGCTGGAGGATCACTTGAGGCCAGGAGTTTGATCAGCCTGGCCAACATAGCAAAACCCTATCTCTACTAAAAATATCAAAGTTAGCTAGATGTGGTGGCGTGTGCCTGTGGTCCCAGCTACTCAGGAGGTTGAAGCATGAGAATTGCTTGAACCTTGTTGCAGTGAGCCAAGATCATGCCACTGCACTCCAGCATGGGCAACAGAGCAAGACTGTCTCAAAAAAAAAAAAATTCCCAGCAAATATAACCCTGGTCTCTATCCCCTGAGATGCTTATTCCATGGGTTTGGGCTAGAACTTGAGAATCGGCATTTTAAAGAGTATTCTTGATGATTTTGGAATATGATCTTGTTTATGAACTCTGGCTTTATTATTAATTGTTAGTTTGGCTTACATAATTAACTGTTTGACAGGTAATATTTTCATATCTCGAACCTCAATCCCAAATGCTGCCTCTGAAGAAGGAGACGAAGATGATTGGGCATCCAACAAAGTTATATTTAAAATAGGTAAGAAAGGTAACCAGATTATTACCTTAAAATAAAGAGAAGGCTGTTTTGTTTTTGCTCTTCACTGTATTTTTTTCAATACTTCCAGGTGATCTTGGACATGTAACAAGGATCTCCAGTCCACAAGTTGAAGAGGGTGATAGTCGTTTTCTTGCAAATGAAGTTTTACAGGAGGTAATTTTTCTTCTCCCTTAATCATAGTTTGCTTTGTAACACTTAGCAGTTGATAGAATAATATAAATTCAGATATACTAAACTTTTTAAGTTTAACTAATAGAAGGGAAATACAATCTAAACCATCACCTGAGGGCATTTAGTTAGCAAAAAGTCATGAAGGCAAAGATTTATAATGGAGTTGTGGTAAAAAATATGTTCTCATACACCACTGGTGGAACCTTAAAATGGCATATCCTTTTTGGAAATCAGAGTATTAGTATTGCATTAATATTTGAAAATCATGTACCCATTGACTCATAATTTTTACTTCTAGGAGTTTTTCCTATGGACATATTCATATACAAACACAAGTTGAGAACAATGTAAATAAGTGTTTACCAATAAGAGAATGATTAAGTAAATTATGGCACATAGTTTTTAGTATGGCATATAGTTTCAAAAGAGTGTGACAAAGTATTTCTTGATAAAAATTTTGAATGAAAATAGAATAAGTAGAAAAATTTAAAGTGTAATTGTCTGATCCCATTGTTCTTTGTAAATATGTGTGTATGTATATGTTTGATTTATCACGTATATGTGTATTTGTAACTTGTCAGTGTGTTTCTACGTGTTTTGTGTTTGCATATGAATCCCTAGAGGTAGAGGGGTTTCTTTTGAGAGTTGAATTGAGCTGTTGACAAAGAAGAGGCATTTACTTTATATATGTGTGTGCATTTTCCCCCTAAGAGTGTATATTACTTTGTAATTTAAAAAATAAACCTCCCCAAATTTAGCAGTTTATTCTCTGAATAGGTCCCAAACTTAAATGTGATATTAGACATTTTGATTAAGTCTTATTTTTCACCTAAGTCATCTTTGAGGTGTAATCTTGTTTTATTTTGACCATGTTTACATTCCTTAAAAAAATTGTTTTAATTTTACAGAATTACACCCATCTACCAAAAGCAGATATTTTTGCGCTTGCCCTCACAGTGGTATGTGCTGCTGGTGCTGAACCTCTTCCTAGAAATGGAGATCAATGGCATGAAATCAGACAGGGTAGATTACCTCGGATACCGCAAGTGCTTTCCCAAGAATTTACAGAGTTGCTAAAAGTGAGCATTTTATATATGAGGCCCTTTATTGACATGGTTCTATGTTTTATTAAATGCATGTCTGTACGTTAATTTTACTTTTCTTTTTAAGGTTATGATTCATCCAGACCCAGAGAGAAGACCTTCAGCAATGGCACTGGTAAAGCATTCAGTATTGCTGTCTGCTTCTAGAAAGAGTGCAGAACAATTACGAATAGAATTGAATGCCGAAAAATTCAAAAACTCACTTTTACAAAAGTAAGTGAGGGTTTTATGTTTTCTTTTTACTTTTTCATTCGTTTTGATTCTCAAATTTTAATGAGAGATGATTTAAGCTTTCTGTCAACCAAGGGTGTGGTGGTTTTTTGTGTTTTTTGTTTTTTGAGACAGGATCTCACTTTGCCAGGCTGAAGTGCACTGGTGCTATCATGACTCATTGCAACCTCCACCTCCTGGGCTCAAGCTGTCTTCCTATCTCAGCCTCCTGAGTAGCTGAGCCACAGATGCGTGCCACAACACCCAGCTAATTTTTATATTTTTGTAGAGATGGGGTTTTGCCATGTTGCCCAGGCTGGTCTTGAACTCCTTTGGCTCAAGCCATCCACCTGCCTTGGCCTCCCAAAGTGCTGAGATTATAGGAGTGAGCCACCTCACCCGGCTCCAGTAGTTCTATATGTTGTTATACAGTGAAAGCCTGGGGACTTCTGCCATAAATTAGTATTTTACCTATTAAATTTGTGTTGTTTCTAAACTTTAAAATTATGAACTTTAAAAATGTTGAGACTAACATATATTTGCAAGTGGTGATAGTCCCCAAGCCATAAATGGTAGTAAAAGCTAAGTGAGCCTATACCAATGTTTTCTTCCCAGATTGTCACCAAAAATTAATATTGTCCTTAAAACATTCTATTATTTTATGAAAGGATGAAATTAATGTCAATTTGGTTAGTAGATGATTCTTATACATATGTTTTTAATTTCTGGCTAAATCTTTTTATCCTGAATGAAGATTCTCATATTTGACTTCATGACTGGATATTTTCGAAAAACTGGTTGCAATGGTAAAGGTTATTAAAGAGAATATTAGAGAATATTAAGTTACCACAGATCACATTTCTAATTTTTTGATTTATTGCAACCATTTTGCTTTTAACCTAATAAAACTGACTTGAAAAGGTTATGTTAAGTATTAAGATTTAATATTTAAATTTTAAAAAGTGGGCGGGCACGGTGGCTCAAGCCTGTAATCCCAGCACTTTGGGAGGCCGAGATGGGCGGATCACGAGGTCAGGAGATCGAGACCATCCTGGCTAACACGGTGAAACCCCGTCTCTACTAAAAAAATATTAAAAATTAGGCGGGCACCTGTAGTCCCAGCTACTCTGGAGGCTGAGGCAGCGTAAACCTGGGAGGCGGAGCTTGCAGTGAGCTGAGATCCAGCCACTGCACTCCAGCCCGGGCAACAGAGCAAGTCTCCGTCTCAAAAAAAAAAAAAATTTCAAAAAGTGTATATTAAGAGGTTTACTTGCCACTAGTTTGATATCCATCATAGTTCATACAAATAGGAAATAAAGTGTTCCTTTCATCTCTGTTATGTAAGGATAGATTCACAATATAAATTGGAGTTTTTGAAATTATTACTTATTTTTAATTTTTTTTTACTGGGGATAGGTTTGTCTGGAAATTATTTATTATTATTTATTTAAAAAGATGGGGTCTCGCTCTGTCACCCAGGCTGGAGTGCAGTGGCACTATCATAGCTCACTGCAGCCTCAAACTCCTGGGCTCAAGCAATCTTCCAACCTCAGCTTCCCGAGTAGCTGAGACTACAGGCATGAGTCACCACATCCAGCTCAAATTATTTTATAAGAACCAAAGTCATTACTAGCATCTTTACTACTTGTTTTCAAGTATATGTGATATTTTAATTCAAAAAGCACAAAATAATTTCATAAATTTAAGTTGTTTTGATAGAAGCTTCAGTTTCATGTTTTATTTTTCAATTATGTCTTAGAATAATGATGGCATGCAAATATCTCCCAATCGACAATATAGTTTGTGTTTAGTTTTTTAGGGTCTCTTCCTAAGAGTAATACCTTGTTGTCTGTTTTTATGTCAGAGAACTCAAGAAAGCACAGATGGCAAAAGCTGCAGCTGAGGAAAGAGCACTCTTCACTGACCGGATGGCCACTAGGTCCACCACCCAGAGTAATAGAACATCTCGACTTATTGGAAAGAAAATGAACCGCTCTGTCAGCCTTACTATATACTGAGCTACTCATTTCCCACCTCCCCCTGAACACTGTGACAAGAGGAAGCTAGGTTGAAATCACTGATAGAATCCAGTTTGCAATTACTTTCTCGATTGGTGTCAGTAGTTTTACTGATTAGGACTTTTATTGTGAATTACAGTTGAAAGCTGTATTTTGACCATTGCTATGTCAGGCTTTCATCTAATCTTACCAGTCTGTCTTCTGTAGGATGTGTCACTGTTGGATGTTACACCAGCCTTTCCAGGGTTAACCACTGTGGTGGTGTGCTGCTTATAGTTTGCTGTTGCATTGTAATAAAAGGTGTCTTTCCCTGTAGTGACCTGTAAAAAGTACTGAAGGGCTTTGTTACAGACATACTCTCCCTTTGAAAAGGGACATGCTAAAAGACTCGTTACTACTCAGCCTTCAATGTACCTTTGTGTCCATCTTGTATTTTTTTAAATTGTGAATTAGACTTCTATATCCCACTGGGAGCACTTTGTAGGCATTGCATGAACCATGGGATGATGATTCTGTGGAAGTATTGCCTTGTGAATTTGCTGCTATTTTAGTTTTGTCTTTGCTGTAAACTTGTAGCATTAAACAATCATTGTTGTTAATAGGTCTTCTTTTTGAAACAATTATGTGAAATGTATAGCTGCTTTTGATGAAAAGCAGCTATTTGCCTTTTTTTTTTTCCTTTGAACTTTGAAGCTAGTGCATTGGAAAAATGCACCCTTTCCCCCCTTTGGAATGCTGTATTAATGTAGTATAATAATTACTGGTTTTGTAACTTGTTCTGGTAATGTCCTTCCCTGACTCTTTTAAAATGTCTCCCCTCAAGTTTTGTACTTGATTGTATTATTAGTCTGTTTTTAAATGTTTTGCCCGGTTTCTCTTCAATATTTGTGTATATAAACTGATCTTCGTGATATTGTATATAGCTGTTTGAAATGCCAGAATGACTTCTGACATTCCAAGTTTTTCACAAAATATATTTTATCTGTGATTAGCCATTTGACTAATAATACTGGCTAACAGATGTTGAAAAAAATTGTCTATTGTTTGTTTTCTTACTAATTTTGGTCTAAAACATGTTTGCACTTGTCTTTGACTTGTGTTTTATTAACATTGATTGGCATATTAAAAGTCACTCTGAGCTTACCTTAATTGTCTAAATCCTTGTGATGCCTGTTTTCTAATATTTTATCTCTATTATCACTATACTATAAAATGTATAGTGTGTATAATGTACTATTATAAAAGCAGAGGGCACATTTTTATTGAATATGGAATTTCGTGGTGGGCTTTAGAACAAAGCTACATTTTGCCATTGAAAAATTTACCCATCAACTTTGAATATATTTTGTCATAAATGTTTAGTATTTTTATATCACATTGCATGTTGTGCATGTGACTTGCTAGAAATGTAGCATGATGTAATTTAAAATATCTTCAGATTATTAAGTAATACGATTCACAGAAGAAAACTTTGGGGAGGTTTTGTTTTTGTTTTTGAGACAGAGTCTCACTGTATTACCTAGGCTGGAGTGCAGTGGCATGATCTCTGCTCACTGCAACCTCCACCTCCTGGGATCAAGCGATTCTCCTGCCTCAGCCTCCCGAGTAGCTGGGACTACAGGCACGCACCACCACACCCAGCTAATTTTTTGTATTTTTATTAGAGACGGAGTTTCACCATGTTGGCCAGGCTGTTCTCGAACTCCTGACCTCAGGTTATCTGCCTGCTTTGGCCTCCCAAAGTGCTGGGATTATAGGTGCCTGGCCCCTAAAGTGGGGAGGGCTTTAATTCTCACTAAACTAGGCTGGGTTTTAAGATTTGAGGCGAGGTGTCTTGGCTCATGCCTGTAATACCCACCACTTTGGGAGGCCAAGGCAGGAGGATTGCTTGGGGCCAGGAGTTCGAGACCAACCTGGGCAACACAGTGAGACCCTATCTCTACAAAAAACAAAAGAATTGAGTGCAAATTGAAGTGATAGTGTTATTTCTATGGTATCTTTTTCTGATGTTGATTAGAATCAGAGATGGGGACTCATTGTTGCTTAGGCTGGTCTTGAGCCCCTGAGCCCAAGAGATCCTCCTGCCTCTGGAGTAACTGGGACTATGAGTGTGTGTAATCATGCCCAACCTCTGCCATAAATACTTCTAACAAACTTGATTATATTAGCTTTCTAGTCTATGGTATCTTAAAATTTAGAGGTGTGAGATGAATTGGTGCAGACAGAAGAATTAGATATAAAAGCTGGTGAGTATGTGTGATAAGACCTAAAAAGCTACAGGAACTGGAGCATGCAACTCACACCTTTTAGTAGCTACTGATGACAAAGCTATAAAAAGATCACGATAATTGGGCTGGGTGCTGTGGCTTGCACCTATAAAATAAGCTACGATGCTGCCATTGCATTCCAGCCTGGGTTACAGAGTGAGAACCTGTGTCCTAAAATATATATAATTGGTGTTAATTTATGATCATTTTAAGTCACTAAGGTGTATTTTTCCAGTGCACTAGCTTCAAAGAAACATTCAGGTGTTTTTCATCAATATTTGCAGTAAAATTTTCACATAAGAATATTGGATTAAGAAGGAAAACTGATATTTGGTGTTCAAAGAGGGAATTCTTAGGCCATCTAAAAGCTGATATGAGAGTTAGACTCATATTTAACCTAAAGGTACTTTCGTTGAGTGCTATGTGCTGACTATATAGTAGACCAAAGACCAGTAAGAATTAGTTTTTGCCCACTAGGATATCAGGAAAAAATAGAGGAGACTTTTGTAAATATATAATGACAATAAAATGTAATAAATGCTAATGCTGGAGGGATTGTGCAAGGTAGAATGAAGGTTCGAAAGACTATACATATCTTATGAAGATACTGGTGGTAGATTGGAGAATAGATCCAGGGAATTATGTTCAGACTAGTTTCAAGATTATTGTATAGTAATGACTATACAAGAAAGGAGGGCCTGAACTAGGACCTTGCTGTGGATAGAAAATAAGTGGATAGGGATTTTCTTTGAACAGTTTGAAACTTTGAACAGTTTTTGTTTGTTGCTAAGATTGAAGCATTGAAAGTTTTTTCAGAACACTTAACTAAAATGCAGGGGTATGTTACTGTTTGAGACAGGTATTCGCCATCGATAAAACTTTTCTTTTTTGGAAAGCTGACTTTGGTAAGGTAGAAAATTTTTAAGTATTGACTATGCAGTTGGGTAGGAGGTATTACATATTGTGATTGACTGCAAATTGAAACTGTTGCCTTAACTTTATCCTGCCAAGAATACAAGAGCAGTAGGCTTTAATTAATGAACTAATGTATTTTGAAGAGTCCATTATTAAGCTTTGATTTTCACTACACTTTGTTCTGGAAGTCAAGAAACTATGGTATTTTTTTGAGGCCAGGCACAGTGGCTCAAGCCTGTAATCCCAGCACTTTGGGAGGCCAAGGTGGGCGGATCATGAGGTCAGGAGTTCAAGACCAGCCTGGCCAAGATGGTGAAACTCCATCTCTACTAAAACTACTAAAATTAGCCGGGTGTGGTGGCACGTGCCTGTAATCCCAGCTACTTGGGAGGCTGAGGCAGAGAATTGCTTGAACCCCGGAGGTGGAGGTTGCAGTGAGCCAAGATCATGCCACTGCACTCCAGCCTGGGCAACAGAGCGAGACTCCTTCTCAAAAAAAAAAAAAAAAAAAAAGCAGGGCATGGTGGCTCACGCCTGTAATCCCAGCACTTTGGGAGGCCGAGGTGGGCGGATCACCTGAGTTCAGGAGTTTGAGACCAGCATGACCCACATGGAGAAACCCTGTCTCTACTAAAAATACAAAATTAGCCGGGCATGGTGACCCATGCCTGTAATCCCAGCTACTCGGGAGACTGAGGCAGGAGAATTGCTTGAACCCAGGACAGGGAGGTTGCGGTGAGCCGAGATTGCGCCATTGCACTCCAGCCTGGGCAACGAGAGTGAAACTCCGCCTCAAGAAAAGAAACTATGGCATTTTTTTAAAAGTTCATAACAGCTAGGTTTAATGCTAACTGTCCTGGGATGCTCCAGGCTGTCTCCCAATTCTTAAGCAGCAGCATCCTGACAATAGAGTAGTTTTCCTTCTTCCCCAATCTTTACAAAGCATCTCACTGACTTTGACCAACAGAGCAAATAAACTGTTGCATTTTTTTTCTAAGTTGGCTTGCTACAGAATTTGTTGCATTCTTAAGGTATCTTTATTTGTGAAATTTGCAAAGGCCAATTAAAGCCTTAATACAAGGAGGATAGACCAAAAAAGAATTTTGTAAGTGTTTTGGATATCATGTAAATCTTAAGTGAAGCCTGGAACTAGGAATTTGGAGGAAACTGCCTCATTCAGTATTTTTGAAGGTATTTGTATAACTGTAAAAAGCATCACTGAAACTGACACTGCAGAGTAAGTGAATCTAGAAATTTCTCTTGCAAACTGATACTATTGCTGGACATTTCTTGGAAGCTCAGCAAAGTAGATGTTTATAAAAATGGAAGAATAAGACATCATTGAAACTGTCCCTCTCCCAACATTTAACATTCAAACACTTTTGAAAGGCATTCATCTGAACATCACTGAACTTTCTTTTTTCTTTGTGGCAGATGACCCTAATTTTCAATGCAAATTCAAAGGTCTCTGGAGTAAGGAAAAATATCTATGTATGCCCTAGGAAGATTCACCAGGAAAAGATGGCATGTTGTGTCCAAACTTCATTAAACTAAGAGGCAAAGAAACTTCAGCCAGTCCAGTCCATGAAGAAAAATACCTCAAAGGAACATTTACATCACAGTTCACATTGTTTAGTTTTATATGGTTAATAAACATTTTGAAGAGCATATATTTGTTCTGATTTTTGACATAGTTATGGTATGAAACAGGTTTCCAGGCCTGGAATTCCAATTTATGCTTACTAATTCATTATGCCAATGGGAAATACAGTTTTTTTGTTTGTTTGTTTTGTTTTTGAGACGGAGTCTCACTCTGTTGCCCAGGCTGCAGTGCAGTGGCACAATCTTGGCTCACCACAACCTCCGCCCGCCAGGTTCAAGCGATTCTCCTGCCTCAGCCTCCCAAGTAGCTGGGACTACAGGCACCCGCCATCATGCCTGGCTAATTTTTTGTATTTTTAGTAGAGACAGGGTTTCACTATGTTGGTCTAGAACTCCTGGCCTTGTGATCTGCCTGCCTCAGCCTCCCAAAGTGCTGGGATTACAGGCGTGAGCCACCGCACCCGGCCTGGAAATATAGGTTTGGTATACAATTCAATTTAGGATGACTATCCAGGAGAGGAGGAACTTTCTTGCAGGTGAAAGTATGAAGGCTCAAGGGAGTAAAATAATTTAGGAAATCAATTTAGTAGGTAGCAGAGTCAGAATTCCAACTCAGATCTCATAGTAAAGAATCATGCTTTTGGCCGGGGGCGGTGGCTCAAGCCTGTAATCCCAGCACTTTGGGAGGCCGAGACGGGCGGATCACGAGGTCAGGAAATCGAGACCATCCTGGCTAACACAGTGAAACCCCGTCTCTACTAAAAAATACAAAAAACTAGCTGGGCGAGGTGGCGGGCGCCTGTAGTCCCAGCTACTCGGGAGGCTGAGGCAGAAGAATGGCGTGAACCCAGGAGGCGGAGCTTGCAGTGAGCTGAGATCCGGCCACTGCACTCCAGCCCGGGCGACAGAGCGAGACTCCGCCTCAAAAAAAAAAAAAAAAAAAAAAAAAAATTATGCTTTTTCTAGACATATGAAAGTTGAAGACAAATACTAATTAAAGAGGTGATCCCCAACCTTTTGGGCACCAGGGACTGGTTTTGTGGAAGACAATTTTTTCACCGGGATTGAGGGGTTGCAGGGGAATGGTTTCAAGATGATTCAAGCACCTTACATTTATTGTGCACTTTATTTCTATTATTATTACATTGTAATATATAATGAAATAATTATACAACTCACCATAATGTAAATCAGTGGGAGCCCTGACCTTGTTTTCCTGCAACTGGATGGTCCCGTCTTGGGGTGATGAGAGATAGTGACACATCATCAGGGATTACGTTCTTATAAGAAGCATGCAACCTAGATCCCTCGCGTGTGCAGTTCACAATAGAGTTCGTGCTCCTATGAGAATCTAATGCCATGGCTGATCTGATGGGAGGTGGAGCTCAGGTGGTAATGCAAGCAATCAGGAGCAGCTGTAAATACAGACGAAGCTTCTCTGGCTTGCCTGCTGCTCATCTCCTGCTGTGCAGGCCAGTTCCTAACAGGCTACGAACTGGTACCGTAGGGTTTTCACCTTAATTCAGGGGTTGAGGACCCCTGACTTGAAAGAGAGTTGAGGAAGCAAAGGAGAGTTAGAAGGTGCAGGCTGAGAATTAGGAAAACTAGATGGAATCTGATAAAGAACAAGAGAATTTTGAAGGAGAAATTGATTAACTGTGACTAATACAGAAAAGATTGAACAATGCTCTGTGAAGATATCTAGAGTGCATTAGAAGATATTTGGTGAGCAGGGGAAACAGCCAGATTACAATGGGTTGAGATGTAAATGGGAGATGAGGAAATAGAGATAGCAAGCACAGATTACTTGCAAGAAGCATGACTGAAAGAGAAGGGGAAGGGAGGAGAGGGCTATAATTAGAGGGGAATCTTCTTTGGGTTTTGCTGGGGTGTTTTGTTTTGTTTTGTTTTGCTGAGATAGGGTCTCACTTTATAGCCCAGGCTGGAGTACAGTGGCCCAATCTCGGCTCACCACAGGCTTGACCTCCCGGGCTCAAATGATCCTCCTGCCTCAGTCTTTCAAGTAGCTGGTGACACAAGTGGGCATGACCATGCCTGGCTAATTTGTGTATTTTTGGTAGAAACAGGGTTTTGCCATGTTGCCCAGGCTGGTCTCAAACTCCTGGGCTCAAGTGATCTGTCTGACTAGACCTCCCAAAGTGCTGGGATTACAGGTGTGAGCCACCGCACCTGGCCTGGGTTTTGCTTATTTTGCTATTATTTATCATCTGCGTGCTAAGTGTTTTATATACATAATGACATTTAATCCTCATAAGAACTCTATGACAAAATCCCCATTTTACAAATGGTTTTTAGAGAGGTAAAATGTTTCCCCAATTACAAAGCTACAGCGTCAGGATTCAAACCTAAAGGTGTTTGGCTGAACCACTAGCCAAATTTGTAGCAAGTTCTCTGAGCCTGGAGCAGAGGAAGAATAAGTGTGAATGAGACAAGTTTTGAGAAGTGCAGGAAATGGGGAGGGGAATTCCAGTGTAATGCCCTCTCCTCTGAAGTCGGAATTGTGTCCCAGGAACTTAAAGTGCCTCCGGGGACTGAGGACAGAGGCACATGCACAGAAGGAATGCCTCCTCACTCAGCTGCCGCTGCCTTCTTTCCTTCTGGATGAAGTGGTTAAAAGTCTTCAGAGGGCTGGGAGTGGTGGCTCACGCCTGTAATTCCAGCACTTTGGGAGGCCAAGATGGGTGGATCATTTGAGGTCAGGAGTTCAAGATCAGGCTGGCCAACATGGTGAAACCCCGCCTCTACTAAAAATACAAAAATTAGCCAGGTATAGTGGCAGGTGCTGTAATCCCAGCTACTTCGGAGGCTGAGGTAGAAGAATCACCTGAACCCGGGAGCTGGAGGTTTCGGTGAGCTGAGAATGTGCCACTGCACTCCAGCCTAGGTGAGTCTTTGAAGTATACTACATAGCTATTTAAAGCAGCGTTTCAAGAAGTTTTTGTGATTAGAGAAATGTATGTGTTATAATAAAGTAAAAAAAATCAGCAAACAAAATTGTACACATGGGATTGTTGTTAAAGCACTAAAAGAATAAAGGCCAACCACAGCTGTCATTTATGTGAGTGGTGGGATTACCGAAGCTTTCCCACTCCTTTGCCTTTTAAAAAATATTTGAGGCCGGGGCCGTGTGCAGTGGCTCACGCCTGTAATACCAGCACTTTGGGAGGCCAAGGTGGGCGGATCACATGAGGTCGGGAGTTGGAGACCAGCCTGCCCAACATGGAGAAACCCCTGTCTCCACTAAAAATACAAAATTAGCTGGGTGTGGCGGCGCATGCCTGTAATCCCAGCTACTCTGGAGACTGAGGCAGGAGAATCGCTTGAACCCAGGAGGCAGAGTTTGTGGTGAGCTGAGATCGTGCCATTGCACTCCAGCCTGGACAATAAGAGCAAAACTCCATCTCAAAAAAACTATATATATATATGTATGTATGTATGTATGTATGTATATTTGAGACATGGTGGCTCACACCCGTAACCCTAGCATTTTGGGAATTGCTTGAGCTCAAGAGTTCGAGACTAGCTTGGGCAACTTGTGAATCCCCATCTCTACTAAAAATACAAAAATTAGCCAGGTATGATGGTGTGTACCTGTAGTCTCAGCTACTTGGGAGGCTGTGGTGGGAGGATCACCTGAGCCTAGAAGGCAGTGGTTGCAGTGAGCCAAGATCTGCACTCCAGCCTGGATGTCAGAGTAAGACCCTGTCTCAGAGAAAAAAAAAAAAAAATTATTAGCATATGCAGTCAATAGAAATTGAGCAAGTCACTTGGCTTGCAAAGATTTGTCCAATAATCATCCTCTACTCCCCCTACACATTTTTGATAATGGGCACCACTCCCTTGAATACAGGGGCACCTATATGATCTGGGCTGAACCAAATGGAGTTTCTCCTGGAACCTTGCAGATGCTCCAGTTGCTGGCAAAGATAAGGAAGCCAAGCTGCTTAGCAAAAGCTGATTTGCAGGTGAAGTGAATGAACCAACACAGAAGTAGAATTGAGAAATGAGGAGGGCAAGATCTGAGAACGTCTGAGTCCCTGACGCCAATCTTAGTTTGGTTCCGTGAGCCTATACATATTCCTCTTTTGGCTTAAGCTATTTTAAGGTGAGTCAGTTGCTTGAAATGAAAAGAGCTTGCCTAATGCAACATATTTCTCTAAACTTGTAGCCATCAGTTAAATCATCTAGATACTGTATTGTTGCCAGAAAAATGGATTTTGATCCAGACCCCAAGAGAGGGTTCTTGGATCTTGTATAGGAAGGAATTCAAAGTGAGTCACAGAGTGCAGTGAGAAGAGATAGTTTATTGAAAGCTACTGTCAGCCGGGGGTGGTGGCTCATGCCTGTAATCCCAGCACTTTGGGAGGCTGAGGCGGGTGGATCATCTGAGGTCAGGAGTTTGAGACCGGCCTGACCAATATAGTGAAACCCTGTCTCTACCAAAAATATAAAAATTAGCTGGGCGTGGTGGCGGGCGCCTGTAGTTCCAGGTGGAGGGTGAGACAGGAGAATTGGTTGAACCCAGGAGGCGGAGGTTGAAGTGAGCTGAGATTGTGCCATTGCACTCCAGCCTGGGTGACAGAGTGAAGACTCCATGTAAAAAAAAAAAGAAAGAAAGAAAGAAAGAAAGAAAGAAAGAAAGAAAGAAAGAAAGAAAGAGAGAGAAAGAAAGGCTACTGTTACAGAGTAGAACATTCTCAGAAGGCAAGAGGAGAAACACCTCATCTTTAAGGTTTTCTTATATAGAGGTCTTGTCTACATAAAAACTAGGCTAAGATGTGTCTACATGAGAGTAGGTTGACAGCATCACAAAATTTATTGTTCTGTTGATTTAAAGAAAGCTATCCTTGACATTCTAGTGTGTCAGTACCTCAAAGTGTAACTACAGTTATATTTTGGGGTTTTTTTTTTGGGGGGGGGGGACAGAGTCTCACTCTCTCACCCAGGCTAGAATGCAGTGGCACAATCTCAGCTCACTGCAACCTTCACCTCCCAGGCTCAAGTGATCCTCTCACCTCAGCCTCCTGAATAGCTGGGACCACAGGTGCACACCACCATGCCTGGTTAATTTTTTTTTTACTTTTGTAGAGATGGGGTCTGGCTGTGTTGCCCAGGTTGGTCTCAAACTCCTGGGCTCAAGGAATCCTCCCTCCTTGGCCTTCCAAAATGCTGGGATTACAGGCATGAGCCACTGCATCTGGCCATTATAATTATCTTGAAAGCATATATTGTTATGGGTATTGGGACATCTGGACTTTTAGTTGCTGTAGGAGTATGTCCTTGCAAGTATCTTTAAGCTGTTTCCTCAACTGTAAACAGCTTGTGATCGTGAGTCATGAGTGGCAAGGAATGTGCCTTGGCTAGTTTTAAGATGGAGTTTAGGCCAGGCATGGTGGCTCATGCCTGTAATTCTAGCATTTTGGGAGGCTGAGGTAGGTGGATCACTTGAGGTCAGGAGTTCATGACCAGCCTGGCCAACATGGTGAAATTCCGTCGCTACTAAAAATACAAAAATTAGCCAGGCGTGGTGGCATACACCTGTAATCCCAGCTACTCAGGAGGCTGAAGCAGGAGAATCACTTGAACCCGGGAGGCGCAGTTTGCATTGAGCCAAGATTATGCCACTGCACTCCAGATTGTGCCACTGCACTCTGGGTGACAGAGTGAGACTGTGTCTCCAAAAAAAAAAAAAAAAAAAAGATGGAATTGATTTTAAAATGATGTCTCTCTGACTCTCCTTCCCTAACAGCACGGCAGAGAATTGCATGCCAAAGATCTGAGGGTGCCTGGGTTCATTCCTTGGTTGAGGTTTCTGCTATGCCAAGAATGGTATGTGATAGCAGCAGACCCCACAGCATCTGCTCCTGGCCTGCCTCACTTTCCTGGTTACATGTACTTATAGCATTAACTTTCTAGTGGCTACTTGGTGCAAAGCACCAGACACAGCAGTTCCAGAAAGAATTTTACTGCTAGACCTTGACTTCTGTTGAACAAGATTAGACATCCCATAGTTCCATTAATAATTAAAGAGACCTATGCAGCCAGGTGATTTGGACAATAAAATGTGCGGTTTGTTGTCTTGTCACACACTATTGCTACAAGTATTGAACAACATATTCCTGGGGAATGAAAATGGAGATAAAAGCTCCTGAGGCAGGCCAGGCACGGTGGCTCATGCCTGTAATCACAGCACTTTGGGAGGCCAAGGTGGGCGGATCACGAGGTCAGGAGTTTGAGACCAGCCTGACCAACATGGTGAAACCCCATCTCTACTAAAAATGCAAAAATTAGCTGGGCATGATGGTGCACGCCTGTAATCCTAGTTACTTAGGAGGCTAAGGCAGGAGTGAGCATCACTTTAACCTGGGAGTTGGAGGTTGCAGTAAGCCGAGATCACACCACTGCACTCCAGCCTAGGTGACAGAGTGAGACTCCATCTAAAAAAAAAAAAAAAAAAAAAAAGCCCATGAGGAGTCTTAAATTTGTATTTGAAATTGGGAAAAGGTGGTATTTCAAGGCTCCTCATTCTTTATTATTATTATTATTTGGAGATAGGGCCTTACTCTGTCACTCAGACTGGCGTGCAGTGGCATAATCATGGCTCACTGTAACCTCGAACTCCTAGGCTCAAGTTATCCTCCTGCCTCAGACCCCAGAGTAGCTAGGACTACAGGCATGCACCACCATATCTAGCTAATTTTAAATTTTTTTTGTAGATATGGGGTCTTGGTGTGTTGTCCAGGCTGGCCTCAAACTCCTAGCCTCAAACAATCCTCCTGCCTCGGCCTCCCAAAGTGCAGGGATTACAGGCATGAGCCACCAACCCCAGCCTTAAGCTTCCTTGGTAAAAGATTGAGCAAAATACTGAAGCTAGGGAAGACAGAGGACCTGGCTCCACCACGTGCTTCCCAATTAGATTCCTGGCTCCGACATTGAAGGGACCAGGGCATACAGGAAAATGGCACTTAGGTTTACTTTGTTGATTCAATTTTTTGGTTCATTTTTTTCAATAAACATTTTTTTAAATTTTATTTTTATTTTTTGAGACAGTCTCACTCTGTTGCCCAGGCTGGAGTGCAGTGGCATGATCTTGGCTCACTGCAGTCTCAATCTCTCAGGCTCAAGCCATCTTCGCACCTCAGCCTCCCAAGTAGCTGGGACTACAGGCTCCTGTCACCATGCTTAGCTAATTTTTGTTTGTTTGTTTGTTTGTAGAAATGGGATTTTACCATGTCGTCCAGGCTGGTCTCAAAGCCCTGAACTCAAGCCATCTGCCCACCTTGGCCTCCCAAAGTGCTACGATTGCAGGTGTGAGCCACCATGTGCAGTAACATTTACTTTAAGGATTTGCACTGTGCTAGTCCTTGCACCCTCATGTCTCCTGCGTCATCCTCCTGCTCCCAGTGTTCTGGTGCTGTCTCCTCTGTGCCCAGGCCTCTGTGCCTGAGACTTGAGCAATGTCAACCCCAGGTCCCCTTCTTTCTCCTGGTACCTGAATGCTGAGCAGTTACTAGCTAGTGCTAGACACAGATACAGATACAAATACAAACAAGATAATCCTTCCTCCTTCTCCATCGTACATAGTTTAGTGGCAGTACTAGGCAGAAACAACTAACTATATACAATAAAATAATGTTCTTCTGTGGCAAGCATAGGTCACTATGGGGATCAAATGATAAGCAATTAATCCATGGGATAAAGAGGTGGGTATTGCTGTTCCCAGGAGAGGCGACACCTCAACTAGGGCTTGAAAGATGGGTAAGAGTTTGCCAAGTGGATGAGGCAGAAGGGTTTCCTAGGTAGTGGGATCCATCATCATGAACAAGGCCCACAGGAATGCAACTGTGCAGGTTATTAAGGTGGCAAGAGCATAGTGTGTTTCACTGCAGTGAAGCCAGTTTCACTGCCAGGTTCATGTTTTCCATTGCTGGGTTTCAATTCAATAAGCAAACTTCTGAAAAATATGAATTTCTGTTTATTCTTGTTCAGACAAGAGCTAAAAATATTGATGAATGAACAAATGAAAGGAATGTATGTAAGAGAGCCTAGGCTTTTTCCACCAAGGAAGGAGTCACAACAACCCTGGGAAGAAAAGAAGAGAAGGACTTGTGTCACCATTGCAATGTTGTCCTCTTTGGAGCCCCATCTTCTTCTGGCAAGGGCCCAGAGCAGCTACTCTTGCTGTAACACCAGCTCTGCTGTCTGCTCCTTCAGCAGGCTAGATCTAGGCACTGTCCCTCATGCCCCCTACACCATCCTCCTGTTCCCAGTGTTCCTGGTGCTGCCTCCTCTGTGCCCAGGTCCTTGTGCCTGAGTCTTGAGCATCACCACCCACAGGTCCCCTTAGGTCCCTTCCTATCTCCTGGTCCCCAAATGCTGAGCGGCCCCAGTAGAGACAGAGCTGGAGGCTGGTGGTGGAGGGCAGAGCTGTACTTCGGAGTTGAGCATTTCTTCCCCTTTGGCAGGGCAGCTGCTTCTCTATCTTTCTTACTCCTTGGTGCCCAGACAGGACCAGGAAGAATCTAGCTCCCTCCCCCACCGGAAGTAGTATGCATATTTGCTGCTGAGCCCCAAGACTGTTGCTGGTGTGAGGTTGACTGGAGGACTTTCCCACAGGCTGGGTTTGGGGTTTAATGTGAAAGCTGAAACTAGAGGAGGAGATGCTAACCAAAGTGGCCAGAAGGTGAATAAGAGCTCAGACCTTAGGGAGCAGCAAGGGCCAGTGCAGACGTCAAATTCAATTGCAAGCCAGAGGCAGAAGGCTTGGATCCCAGCTTGCACCTGGAGTGAGTGGGAAGGGCCTGGGACAATCACCGCCCACTCTCAGCTGCACACTTGTCAGTTGTACGCAGTTGGTCTGTCACACAGGCTCATGCATGAGCACACACACACACGCACACACACACACTGGCTCACACATCTAGGGGGGCAGAAAATCCCCTCACTCGGGGAGGGACCCAGACCTATTTGGGGAGTCTGCAACACAAATGCCCCTTCCCCTCACCTATTCTTCTGCATCAGGTTTTTTTGTTTGGTTGGTTTTGGTTTTTTGGGTTTTTTTTTGAGACAGGGTTTTACTCTGGTCACCCAGGCTGGAGTGCAGCGGTGCGGTCTTGACTCACTGCAACCTCTTCCTCCTGGGTTCAAGTTATTCTCCTGCCTCAGCCTCCTGAATAGCTGGGATTACCGGAGCTACTGTGCCCAGCTAATTTTAGTATTTTTGTAGAGACGAGGGTTTGCCATGTTGGCCAGGCTGATCTTGAACTCCTGGGCTCAAGAGATCCGCCTGCCTTGGCCTCCCAAAGTGCTGGGATTACAGGCGTGAGCCACCGTGCCCGGCTGCACCAGATCTTAGAAGGAAACTCTTCCTCAACTGCCAGTCTTATGGAGCGCATGCAGATTTATATCTGTAGATGTTTCCCTTCCAGGAGACTTCAAGGCTCTCCCTTTGGGCATAACAAGAAACGAGATCATCTCAGAGGGAGGGAACACAGAGGGCAGGGTTTGTGTAGACACTTTTGCAAGCAGCCTGGGAGAGGGGCTGAGGCCTTGGAAGCCAGGAGAGGGGGCACAGCCCAAGGGCCTGAGGGACTGACAGAGCAAGGAGAGAGGGTTCAGCCATGTTCTTATGTGCTTTGGCACATGACCTCATTATCATGGGCAACGTGCTAAGGCTATTTGACTGTGTTGTGGGAAAGAATTAAAAAGCACTTAGCGGCCGGGCGCGATGGCTCACCCCTGTAATCCCAGCACTTTGGGAGGCCAAGGCGGGGAGATGGCTTGAGCCCAGGGGTTTGAGACCAGCCTGGGAAACATGGCCAAACCCCGTTTCTACTAAAAATACAGAAATTATTGTATTTCTGTATTTAGTGAGGCAGGATAATCGCTTGAATCCAGAGTATGGAGGTTGCAGTGAGCCAACGTTGTGCCACTGCACTCCAGCCTGGGTGGTAGAGTGAGATTCTGTCTCAAGAAAGAAAAAGAAAAAAAAATTACTTAGCAATGATGTAGTAATCCCACTAGGGTGGCTGCCCATATTCTAATTCTAATATTGTAATTGCAGTCCAAATTCTAATATTCTTTTTCCTTTTTTTGTTTTTTGAGATAGAGTTTAGCTCTTGTTGCCCTGGAGCTCTATGGCGGAATCTCAGCTCGCTGCAACCTCTGCCTCCCAGGTTCAAGTGATTCTCCTGCCTCAGCTTCCTGAGTAGCTGGGATTATAGGTACCCGCCACCACGCCCAGCTAATTTTTTGTATTTTTTGGTAGAGACGGGGTTTCACTATGTTGGCCAGGCTGGTCTCGAACTCCTGACCTCAGGCGATCCACCCGCCTCAGCCTCCTAAAGTGCTGGGATTACAGGTGTGAGCCACCCCACCAGCCCCAAATTCTAATATTCTTATACATCCTTCTACCCTGGAAATTGTCCTTGTTACACAGGGTGAGTGCCCAATGACCAGGTCTGTACTATGCAACTCTGTCCCCATGGCATATAGCTAATTGATCCAGTGGCAGACTTGAATCAAGAGGTCTCATCAGATCTCTTCACAGCTCAACCACCAATAGTTTGGGGGTCTCCCTCCAAGCCAAGCCAGGCCAGAGTCCCTTTGCAGAGCAGAGTGAGAATAGACCAGTACCTCTCTGCCAGTGGCAGGTGGGATGTGAATGAGGCCAGGGAGCTAACGGCACTCAGTCACACTGAGGAGTTCAGGCAGTGGTGGGGAAAGTTGAAGGCAGCGTGCAGAGGAAACCAGAGAACTAGACATTGAATCCTTGGTTCCATTCATATCTGACCAAGGCCCCAAATCAGTTTCTCTTTTATTCTTCTGGTTTAGTTGCTACTTGAAACACTCAATTATCCTTCCAGCAAGCTTCAACCCCCGCTTTTCCTTCTTAAAGTAGTTGATTAGGTTTTTTGTTTCTTGCACCACAGACCAAGAAAACAGATGACAAACTGAGTAGGTTAAATTAATGTCATCCAAAGCTTTGTTCATTCTGAGACCTCAGATTACTTTGCATCCCTCAATCACAGTGGCACCCAGGAGGCGCTGTGTCAATAGGGACTGCTTTTCCCCTAGGCAGTTTTGGAAGCTCCATTACCAGAGCTGGTGCCTCCCTTTCTAGAAAATTCTCAGTCCATTTACATAAGACCTGGAACTACCTGGTAAGAGCCCACAGTTCAAAAGGTGATATGAGACCCTCCTGGAGTGTCCTCAGAGGACATGCTGGGGGCTCATCTCTTTTCAGCTTTACACATGACTCAACTTTTTTTCTTTCTTTCTTTCTTTTTTTTTTGGTTGAGATGGAGTCTGGCTCTGTCACCTAGGCTGGAGTTTAGTGGTGCGATCTTAGCTCACTGCAACCTCCGCCTCCCGGGTTCAAGCAATTCTCCTGCCTCAGCCTCCTGAGTAGCTGGGATTATGGGTGCGTGTCACCACGCCCAGTTAATTTTTGTATTTTTAGTAGAGACGGGATTTCACCTTGTTGGCTAGGATGGTCTTGAACTCCTGACCTCAAGTGATCCACCTGCCTCAGCCTCCCAAAGTGCTGGCATTACAGGCATGAGCCACCGCACCCAGCCATACGTTCTGTCATGTCCCACCGAGTGTAGGGTAGAGAATAGAAAGTTCAATTTGGGAAATGCTGAAATTAAGGTCCCTACAGGACATGTTAGTGGCAATACCCAATGAGCAATCAAGGCCCCAAATTTAGGTTTGGATATCATTAGCATTTAGGTGGTTGTTGAAACCTTGGGTATGAGTGAGATAATCCAAGAAGAATTTGTAAAATGAAAGGAGAAGTAAACCAAGACAGAGCTCTAGGAACAGCAACATTTATGGGGCTGATGGGAAGAAAAGGAATTAGTGAAGAAGAAGGAGAAAGCACATTTGAGGAGATAGAAGAAAATGACAGGTGACCGGCAATTTAGTGGCCGCAGAAGAGGATTTCAAGAATGAAGAAGTGGTCAACACAGAGAAGGAGACTAAAAAGATAAAGACCTAGAGGACTAAGAAGATAAGAGATCCCTCTAGTTTAGCAACAAGGAAGTCCCTGGCGACGTTAGTGGCTTCAGTGGTGTAGTAGAGAGAGAATCCAGATGTCAGGGGGTTGAAGACCCTGGCACCAGTCCACAGGGGAACGGAGCTTTCCCTACACTGCTCAGCACTATGTGAAGACAAGAAGATGGAAGGTTAAGGGGACACAGATGTAATGAGATAAGGAAGGGGGAGCTATAAGAACAGGGGTTTATGTTTGGATAATCGGATTTTGTCAGAGTATTACTTTTAGGTGATGACAAGGCTCAGAGTGTGACCAAGGGGATGAGTGGCCTGAGCAGTAAGAAGGGCTAAGGTCACTGAAGACAAGGGGGCTAGAGACTTTAAGATTAAGATATAGAAGGTGTTATCCACAGGGATACTAAATCACCCAGGATGATGGCAGTATTTTTCCTGGGAAGTCTATGAGTCAGGGGCCAAAGTCCTCAGTGAACGTAA